>NC_141161.1:123701694-124394194 GCF_053477565.2 Lygodium microphyllum
AATTGGGTGTTTTTTATATGTCAATGGAAAACATAGTAAGACACACCAACTAAATTTGTGGTTTTGCTGCAAATGAACCTAAGGGCCACAGCCCATAACTCATTTTGATTTTTCAGTCATTTAATATTGTAAAAAAATACAAGAAAAATAGTGAAAATGGAAAAAAACAGGGGAAAAATGGATTTTGAGTGCCAAAAATTAAGGAAAAATAAGAACCATGTTTGTGGATGTATGGGGGGTCTGAAGTATGAGGTTTAGCCTCAGTTCAGCCCTACCTTTATGTTTTAGTGAGTTTTTATGGCTTTTTATACAATAAAAATGTGGAAAATGAACCCTAAACCTATGCACGATGCACAACCTAAACGGGTGAGGGGGTAGAGTGTATGAAAAGTGTGTAAATGCTGAATGAAATGATGAAAAGCTTGCTGGTTTTTTATGCATACCATATATATTGGACGATATTTAAAGTTTAAGGACCTAGTAGCATGAGGGTTTCTCGGTGCTAGGTTCATGCAACGCGGCATACGAGTAATAGTTGAAATCATTGAAAGAAATGGTTTCCACATGTGCACAAATGCTGATTTTCTTAATTGATTGAGCACGTGGATATTCACAATTTGCATGAAGCATGAAATTTAAAAGGTGTCAGACAATATCTCTTGGATGCATGGCAATTGCTTTTTAGAGACATGACCAATGTTGAGTGAGTAAGGTTGTCCAAGCTGTAGGCTAGGCGTTGGATCTAAGGGAAAAGAAAGTGAGGAAGCATGGTATATCTCCTGGAAATACGCGAATCATAAAAGAGAAGTTTGTGTTCGTGTGTTATATGTGTTTAGCGACGCATCGAGGGGCCAATCCCCAAGGTGTAGGAGAGTTGCAGTGAGGTAGCGGCAGTCAGCCATGGGAGGACCTCCTATGTTTGTACTTCGTGCTATTTGGCAATGTGCTAGGGACTCCCTCTGAGGAGTGTTAATTGGGTTAGAGTTGGACTACAAGATGTGATATAAACGCAATATGTTTAGGAAGATGATGTATGTGTCATCCATGCTCCTGGCCGCGAGGCCATGGGGTTGTTGAGCGCATGATAGAGGTCCCGCTAGTGCATGAGCCAGTGCCGGCCTATTTTAGGTCCCATCAGTGGTGCGTCTGCTGGGAGCCGCTTAGAAGTGGCGGTCCTCGAATCCTGGTTGTCTAGGGACCAGTTAGCAGTTTATGCCAAAGGATATTGAGATTGACACGTTAGTTATTGATAAGCATCGTCTAGTCGAAATCCAAAAGCAAGAGAGAGACGAAAGAGCTAGGCGACGTGCGGAAATTCTTAGGAGGTATTCCCCTAAGCGTAGCGGTGCTGAACCCTTACAAGGGAGTGGATCTAGTGGCCGTGGTGCCACAAGCAGTAAGTTAGGAGAAGGAGGGAGCTCTGGTCCTTCCCTTCCTTCCATAAGCTAGTCTACATCAAGTGCGGGAGGTGTAACCTCACCGTCCCCTATTTTTAGTGCAAATCTAATTTCCGTCATGGTGCAACCTATTGCAATTCCTACAGGAAAGACGGATTTGCCGGCTCTAGGTTACCCGCTACCCATTTTTAATGGGCTAGTTGAGGAAGATGCGGAACTCCACATCAGGAAGTTTCAAAAGCTGATGTTTAACTGTCGCATCCAAGAAGAAGGACATTTAATGATGTTTTTCAACATGACTCTCAAAGGAAGAGCTGCCATATGGTATCATGGTTCAGAAGCCGGAACCATATTGAATATTGATGCATTTTATGGAGTTTTTCGAAGGGAGTTTGCCCTTGAAAGGGGTGGGCAATATTGGTTGCGTATACTCAACATAACCCGCCAAGAACCACACGAGGATATTCGTGCTTATGCGAAGAAAATAAAAGAGGTTTTCCATAAGTTGGACACCTCTATTCCTATCCCCGCAGCTGCCCAATTGCAATATTTCCTACATGGTTTGGACTTTAATATCCAATTGCAGTTGAGTAGTGTCCCTTTGGGGGATATAGATACTGCCATTACGCGAGCACAAGAAGTGGAATCCCGATTACAAGTAGCCTATGCCTCTCGAGGCAATTCGAATATGGGTCTAGCATTGGGAAATAATATGGCGACAGCCAATGGCAGTGGTAGCCAAGGGATAGCGATGGCTAATCCTAGTGGGAGAGGGAACATGATGTAGAATGTGCCTTTATTACCAGCTCCCCCTAGCATGACGATGCCTACGGGCAGTCAAATGGCTCCAAATGTTGGAAGCCATGTAGTTAACCCTAATACCATGCATGTGGTTCAACAACCAGTGCCTAATCGAATTGTTAGGCCAATGGAACGACAGGGTAATGATCAAGGCTACGATTTGAGTGTTTCCAATGTTCTTGGTGAGGTTAAGGACATGATGAAGCATTATACCGACATGATTACGGAGCAGTATCGACAAATAGCCGTTGATGTCAACTTCCTTAAAAAATGACAAAATCTAATAGGAAGTAGATACCCAGATGAGGGTGCACCTTCGAGGTTTAGCTACAAATGGTGTGGTGGGCAAGATTATCCACGAAATTGCCCAAATGTCAAGTGTGACATCTGTGGAAAATCCGGCCATTTAGCAGCCACTTGCTGGAGTAAGATTAGTTCCCTCCAGCGAGGTAGTCGGCAACCAGGGCCTGTTAATCATCGTGCGCAAGGAAATGATTCCCAGCAAGAAGACGGGCCTAAACAAATACTTCAACGACCAAAGACTAGAGTGGAGGAGTTGCTAGTGGTAGTGGGGTTAGTTTGATTGAGGTTGTGCGCGTTAATGATGCTGAAACCTCGAATCTACGAGCTGTCCTTACAAGAGGTCAAAAGGGTAGAGAGGCCGACAAGGATAAGCCTGTCGACGGAAACCCTAAACAGGGCGACAAAGGAATGCAAGTTCTGGATCCTGCCATGGAAGGGGGACCTCTGAAGCCCGTGGAGAGTAAAGCCGATGCTAAAGAGGATAAGGAACCACCGAGGAAGAAGGTGAAAGTTAAAAAAGAGGCAATAAAGCCGGTTCAGCGACCTAAAGAGCGGATGGTTTGGCGTGAAAAGCGAACTCTACCGAACTATCGTGAATTCGATTTGGCGAGCTCGCTTTGCATAGTCAAGCCCGATGTGAATCTTTTACAGCTTATTAAGCTTTCCCCAGGAGTACGCAAGGAGTTTAGAAAGATCCTGCGCATCGGGTATATCGTAGAACCTTTGGGTATTGCGCGAGTTGGTGATGACTGGTTTCGAGCATGCTGAGAAGCATTGCCCAAGGGTTGCAACCTATGTCGATGGGATATTAGTAGATTATGCCATTGTCGCCACGGGATCATCTATTAGAATTATGAGCTCTGAACTGATGGAAAGGTTGGGTCTTGCGATCCAGAAAGATACCTCCACAATTCTCAGAATGGCGGATGATAATTTGAGACAGCCGGAAGGCTGCATTACTAAGGTCCATGTCACTGTTGCAAATGTAGAATGCCTATTGGACTTTAGGGTAATTCGTTTTGCAGGGCATCCAAGTTACCAAGTATTACTTGGACGACCTTGGATCTTGCAAGCAGACTGCCAAGTGGATATACCTGTCGGTCGGCTGATATTCGGTAGAGGTGCTCAGCGCGTGGTGATTGATGCCTATCCTGAGTCCTCGCAGAGTGAGAGAGCTCCTGTATCTTCTACAGAATTGGAGACATTAGAGGATTTATCTGCCAGTGAGACATCATCGAGTGATGAGTCCAAAGAGGGATCCACCACGGAAGACATCTATCAGATCACTTTGAACGAGCCGATAGAGGCCCAAGATTGTATAAGAGATGCAGATGTTATCGAGCTAGACCTAGGTACGCCTGATGAGTCGCGACCAATCAAATTAGGTTCTATGCTCAGTTCAGCAGAAAGGGAGGACTATGTGTCCCTAATTCAAGAATTCCGCGACATCTTTGCTTGGAGTTATGATGAGCTGAGAGGCATTCCTCCCAGCCTCGCGTTCATACAATTCCATTGAAGGAAGGAAGCCGCCCTTATGACAGAAAGTAAGGCGTATGCCTTTCGAACTGAGGGACGGGCTGTTTGAAGAGTTATAGAAGCTTCGGAAAGCGGGTTTGATTTTTCATGTGAAACAAACAGAATGGTGTTCACCAGTTGTGATCAGAAAGAAGAAAAATAATCAAATCCGATTATGTGTAGACTTTAGAGAGCTGAATAAGCAGACGGTCAAGGACTACTACCCATTGCCATTTATTGACCAGATTTTGGATCAATTAGCGGGTAGGGAGATATATTCGTTTATGAATTGCTTTGCAGGATATAACCAGATGAAAATTGCAGAAGAGGATAAGTTGAAAACAACTTTTATTACTGTCTTTGGTACTTTGCGTACCATGTGATGGCCTTTGGTTTATGCAATGCGCCTGGTTCGTGGCAACGAACAGCAGATAAGACATTCGGTGACATATCCTCTGAAGAGTTGAAGGTGTTTATTGATGACTTAGGGGCCGCCACCGTGAGAGAAAGGCAGTTGATCATTTTACGAAAATTCTTTGAGTGCTGCAGACAATTTTGTATCGCTCTTAACCCACGGAAGTGCGTTTTTTGGCGTACCTTATGGGCTCTTGCTAGGCCATGTGGTCAGTTTGGTAGGAATTGCGACACATCCCAAGAAGGTCAAAGTCATAATTGCGATGGGTCCACCACGCACTCCGAAAGAAGTTCATAGCTTTCTGTCTTCGGTTGGTTATTATCGTAGATTCATAAACGCCTTGTAGAACGAACGTTGCCATTTAAAAATCTATTGTCCTTCAGCTGTTTGTTTGTATGGAGCAACCCTTGTAAGGTAGCTTTCGAGGATGTGAAGCAGGAGCTAGTAAAAGCTCCCGTTTTAAAAGCACCTAAAAGAGGTGAGGTATTTTATATATTTTCAGCAGCCACCATGCATAGTATCAGCTGCTGCTGTTTAGCCCAAATTTGGGAAGAAAAGTAGTATCACCCGATTGCTTTTGCTAGCCGGAAGCTGGGGGTATTCGAGATCAATTATATCTACATGGAGAAGTTGTGTCTTGCGATGGTCTTTGGGACCAAGAAATTCAGGCACTATATTCTCTATGAGAAAGTTGTGCTTTATACGAAGGCAGAGGGGCTTCGATTATTGATGAATAAGCTGCAGCCACCTAATCGTTTAGCGAAGTGGTTAATCACTTTGTAGGAGTTTGATTATGAAATCAGGAGTAAGCCACCAAGGTTACAGGGTATTGTGGAATGTCTTGTGGACTTTGGGGAGCCGAAAGAATCTGTGGCTGAAGGTAGTGACATGGAGTTATTATTTAAAATAGATACGGCGTCTATTCCCTCCTGGTATGCTGCAATAACGCATTATCTATCGATAGGAGAGGCTGGATCCAAATTTTCTAAAGCTGAGAGAAGGAAAATTAAGCAGCAGGCATTAAAGTTTGCCTTGATCCCAGGTACATTATATCGGCAAGGGGTTGATGACATCTATCGCCGATGTGTGATGCCTGACGAGGTGCCATTCATTTTGGAAGAGTGTCATGATTCCGCTTGCGGAGGTCATTTTGCTAGAAGGCTTACAGCACAAAAGGCTTTAAGAGTAGGTTACTGGTGGCCTGCCATCTTCCAGGATGCGTTTGCGTACGTTAAGAGATGCGATATTTGTCAATGACATGATAGTCGAGAGAATAGGAAAAGAACACTCACCCCTATTATGGCGATACTTCCATTTGAGAAGTGGGGAATAGACTTTGTGGGTCCTATTACTCCGTCATCGGCTATGCAAAAGAGGTATCGCCATAATATGCCATTTTGGTCCCCCGAAAGGAATAGACTTTGTGGGTCCTATTACTCCGTCGTCGGCACATGCAACAAGGAAAGATGATGCTAAAGAAACTGCTAGTTTCCTTTTAGAACAGATAATATGCCGTTTTGGTCCCCCGAAAGAATTAGTGTCGGACCGTGGAACCCATTTCCTGAACAAGGTTATCAAAAGCTTGACTAAGGCTTGGCAAATCAAGCACAACAAAACAACTCCTTATAATCCACAGGCGAATGGGCAAGTTGAAAGTACCAACAAGCAGCTTGTGGGTATTCTATCGAAAGTCATATCTGAAAAGAAACGCGACTGGGATAAGAAGCTGTATGTGGCAGTATGGGCATATAATACCACGTTCAAGCGAGCCACTGGCCACATGCCGTTCAAACTAGTTTATATTGAAGAGTGTGTTTTACCCTTAGAAATTGAGTTACCGACCATTAGATTCGCAATAAACCATTCTTTGGGTAGTGAAGACGCCCTATTAGAGTGATTTACGACCTTAGCGCACCTAGATGAACTTAAGTTGCAAAGTCTATTACATCAAGAGGTGGCTAAACGTCGCATGAAACAGTTGCATGACCTGAAAGCGAAGAAGTACACCTTTAAGAAATGACAACTAGTTTTACATTACGATGTGCGTAGGGAGCTGTTCCCAGGAAAATTGGAATCTAAATGGAATGGTCCCTACAAGATCGTTAGGTTAGGGAAGAATAGGTCTACAGCCCTATTAGCTGATCTACAAGGAGTAGAGTTTAAGAATAAGGTTAATCTTAATAAGATTAAACCTTATTATTTCTAAGTGTGCTAATATAGAAAAAATGCATTGCAGGTCCATCCTAGGAATGATCTGAGACCTGCGGGAAAGATCTTAAAAGACGGTTGATGGGTCGGTTAATCCCTTATTTGGAGCACCCATATCTGGAGCAAAGATACCATCAGGGGAAACTCATCTGGTGGAGCAAAGGATATAAGGTGATTGAGCAAGAAGACGGAACCTTTGTGTGGGAGATTAAAGTCTTTTGCCATCACTGTTTACGACTGTTGACAAGTATCCCTGTTGAGTTCAATGAAGAAGGTGGGATGGAGCCATCAGTTCATCCTCTCAACATGCTAAACTTTGATTACCATAATTACGAATAGAGGAGTTTGTGATGGCCGGTTGTGTAAACCCATTGTGGACGTATACATTATACTTTGACGGAGCGTCCAGGGGCCCTAATAAGAAAGGAAGTGTTGGAGTAGTAATCCGAGATCCCCGACACAGAGTTACGATGAAGTTAGCTGCTTATCTCGGGGTAGGATTCACTAACAATACGGCAAAGTATAAAGCCTTGATTATGGGACTGAATATTGCCAAACAAGGTGGTATTCGTCGATTGTTAGTAAAAGGGGATTCCCAATTGATCTTGAATCAGCTAGATGGGACATACAGAGTGTGGAATCCCATTCTTTGTATGTATCATCGGACTGCTATGACCCTACTAGAGGAGTTTGAGAGAGTGTCTTTTCAGCTGATTCCACATTACTGGAATCAGTTTGCGGATTCATTAGCAAATCTTACTTATGAAGAATATCTCTTCTTTAATTGTGGTCCTAGTTTGGATATTGTGATCAATGATGAAACAGGACCCGGTTGCTTGTGGGGGATGTTATTAAAACATGCAATATATGGCAGACGATGGTTGATATGGGTGATGCAAAGAGTGGCCGAGACCAATCTACCGTTATTATCTGGGACCCATAGGTTGATTAGACAGCATATTATGCGTATGCCTCTTGCTATCTATGCAGGAGAGATGGGTCATAATCTTATGCACTTAGTTTCGGGCTACAAGCCAGTTTTTCCTCCTTGGGAGGGAGCCTATTATTGTATATCTAGATTCTTCTAGGGAAGGATGTGTAGGTGATATTCTGTTTGATCTCGTTATGCCAAGAGGGCCAGTGTTGCGAGGTTTTGAATGCTTAATTTCATTAGGCCAAGAGGGCCGATTCAGTTTTGTAGTGAAGTGTTTTATTTCATTAGGCCAAGAGGGCCCGTTGTCTATTTAGTGCAGGTACGGTTAATGGTCTCTTGTTTGAGTCCTGTGCTTGACAGATTTCGTGGAGCTGGAGGGAGCCTTTGTCACGGCATCGACGCTTCTTGTGGCCCTATCCAGATGATATCTCTCCTTTATGAGTACTGTGGTTGTTGTGCTATATGTGTTTGTGTACTTGTTAAAGGGGTTTTTCATTTCTTATTGGGGACCGGCGTCCAATGCATGAAGTCTCGAGGTTTCGATTTAGGATGTTTGAGGGAGGTTTGAGTAGTTGTTGCCTCCTATAAAGACATTGTCAGGCATCGAAAGACCTGTTTTAGAAGGGAGTTCTAGTGACCCTGTTTTGCTAGCCTGCTAGGTAGCCGTTCTAGGAGTTCTTGTCAATTGTGAGGCAATTAGGGAAGCCTGCAGAAGGAAAAATGAGGATAAAGGAAAAGAAACCCTGAATATCCCAAAAGACAATAAACATAAATACGAAGGTGTGTAAAAAGGGGTTCTAACCCCTATCAAAGAAAAGAAAAGAAAGAAAAATTTATGGCGGTTGATCATCGCCTAGCGAAGGCCTAGTAGGTTCCTGGGGACGAGTCAGACCCGGGGCCAATGCCTTGTCTTCCTAGGGGTGGCATCTTGCTAGAAAAGAAGAAAATAAGGAAGGTTGGAGCGAAAATAAAAGTGAGCATAAAAAAAGAATCAAGTGTCACCTTGCAAGGGCTTGGTAGGTTCTTGGGTACCGAGACAGGTCCTGAGGCCGATGCCCTATTCTCCTTGGGTCACTACGCTCAGCTCCCTCCTTTTTACATGCCCGAGTATGGAAACATAAAACCCTAAAAGAAGAAATGTGCTGAAAGAAAATACTTCTTGAATCAGGCCATAGGAGTCCTCGCCTAATAGAAGCTCCTAGTTGTGTTGTCCTTAGTTAGGTAGGTAGTTCAGACCACCACTTAGGGCAACTTCTTTGATAGTTCTTTTTAGTTTGGCTATGTTGGAGCAGTTGGTTAGTGACTAGCTTCGAATCTTCTATCAGACTATGCTAGGCCTACTCCTTGTGGATGTCATGCCTTGGTTTTGTCAGGGGGTAGCGTGAGCATTGTGCTGTGTTTAATATGTTCTATTTTGTATCAGCTTGATGCTTCCTTTGGTTGCTTATGTGCAAATATGTTCGTGGATTCGGCGGGCTAAGTCGCCCTATCCCGTGGTCGCCAATGAGAGCGGAATTTTGGTGCTGAGAAGTGCTTAAAAATAGCTAAAAATTATGAATATCAAGGGAAAAATATTCAATGTCGAAGGCGGCGGCTCGAGCTAGGACGATTTTAAGCGCCAAAGTACTTTAAAGGCGCCCGAGCGACACTTGTTGATTTTTCATAATTTTTCAGACAGCCATGTGGGTTGACACGAGTTACCGGTCAATGCGGGATGCCAAGTCGGACGCCCAGGATTTTTCAAAGCTCAATTCCGAGTCCGGACGAGGAAATGGCCAAGAAACCTGTCAAGATGCGAAGAGGTGGACATTAGAGTGGCCAAATGGGCAAGTGCCACTTGGGAGCCCAACATTTTATGCCATTTGACAAGAGGGCATGAAAAAAAAACGTGAGATGAAGGAGAAGAAGGCGCCATCAACAGGCGCCGAAATTTGCGCTAGGGAGAGGAGGAGGCATCATGGCTGCTCAATACAACCCACATCAATGATCATGGGGCTTCAATCCCCCCTAGATGCTAACTCTATCGCCGCCTCTCGCCCGAGAAATGGTGGTCTCTGTGAAGAATTCTGATTTCAGTCTTTCTCTCTCCTCCCTCTCTCTCCCCCAAAGGCAGATTCATGTGGTGAAGAGGAGGAAGAAGAATGGATGATGGATGCTTGTCCAATGAAGACCGGATTGCTCCCTGGTGTAAGAGGAAGGAAGATTGCTGATTGTGGACTGTCATGAGCATTAATGGTGGCTGGAAATCAGTCCCGAGATATGGCAAATAAAAACCCGCAACCCGCAAAGAATAATAATTTTATTTTTACAAAGGAAATTGATGTTTTATGCAATTTGCTTCATGAATACTTGTTCCCATGGGATGATTATGCATTATAATGTTGTTTGCAATGTCTTCCAACTGTTTGAGATTAGAAAATCAGAAAATCATAAGTGTTGTGGATGAAATTAGTAGTGTAAAACCCGTAAAACACGTGAAATGTGAAAAAATTGGGTGTTTTTGATATGTCAATGGAAAACATAGTAAGACACACCAACTAAATTTGTGGTTTTGCTGCAAATGAACCTAAGGGCCACAGCCCATAACTCATTTTGAGTTTTCAGTCATTTAATATTGCAAAAAAATACAAGAAAAATAGTGAAAATGAAAAAAAAATAGGGAAAAAATGGATTTTAAGTGCCGAAAATTAAGGAAAAATAAGAACCATGTTTGTGGATGTATGGGGGATTTGAAGTATGAGGTTTAGCCTCAATTCAGCCCTACCTTTATGTTTTAGTGAGTTTTTATGGCTTTTTATACAATAAAAATGTGGAAAATGAACCCTAAACCTATGCACGATGCATAACCTAAACGGGTGAGGGGATAGAGTGTATGAAAAGTGTGTAAATGTTGAATGAAATGATGAAAAGCTTGTTGGTTTATGCATACCATATAGATTGGACGATATTTAAAGATTAAGGACCTAGTAGCACAAGGGTTTCTCGGTGCTAGGTTCATGCAACGCGGCATATGAGCAATAGTTGAAATCATTGAAAGAAATGGTTTCCACATGTGCACAAA
The DNA here is from genome assembly GCF_053477565.2 of Lygodium microphyllum. Lineage (NCBI taxonomy): Eukaryota > Viridiplantae > Streptophyta > Polypodiopsida > Schizaeales > Lygodiaceae > Lygodium > Lygodium microphyllum. Next base: position 123,712,329 of record NC_141161.1, read on the forward strand.
TGCTGATTTTCTTAATTGATTGAGCACGTGGACATTTACAATTTGCATGAAGCATGAAATTTAAAAGGTGTCAGACAATACCTCCTGGATGCATGGCAATTGCTTTTTAGAGACATGACCAACGTTGAGTGAGTAAGGTTGTCCAAGCTATAGGCTAGGCATTGGGTCTAAGGGAAAAGAAAGTGAGGAAGCATGGTATATCTCCTGGAAATACGCAAATCATAAAAGAGAGAAGTTTGTGTTCGTGTGTTATATGTGTTTAGCGACGCATCGAGGGGCCAATCCCCAAGGTGTAGGAGAGTTGCAGTGAGGTAGCGGCAGTCAGCCCGCCATGGGAGGACCTCCTATGTTTGTACTTCGTGCTATTTGGCAATGTGCTAGGGACTCCCTCTGAGGAGTGTTAATTGGGTTAGAGTTGGACTACAAGACATGATACAAACGCAATATGTTTAGGAAGATTATGTATGTGTCATCCACGCTCCTGGCCGTGAGGCCGTGGGGTTGTTGAGCGCATGATAGAGGTCCGGCTAGTGCATGAGCCAGTGCCGGCCCGTTTTAGGTCCCATCAACTATGGTAATCCATGGGCTTATTAAATTACGGTTTCCAATCATGAAAGTGCACTTGACATTGCATACTCCATGGGACATTGATCCTTCGATAGTCACTTGATAACACTTTTCATTATTAGGATGTAATTGAACATCCATTCACCTTTTCCTTGATTCATGACTATTAATTCCATGATTAAGGTATTAGTGTAACCAAATAGGTGAATCTAAGGTATTGAGCTAGGTTCTTTCCATGTTTATAGACCATATTAGGGGAACAGAGGATGCCACTAATATCACAAATATATTTAAACTTGTGGACAATGGCAGTTAAGTAGGTGGATCATCTTAACATTGGACTATGTGGAACAATGAGAATCCAACAACATAGGGGGAGAGGGGTGGATTTGAGAGAGGGATATGGTAGCTAGTCATGATAACTTACATAGGCTTTTTCTTTTGTTTTTGTACTCTAGGAATTTGTGAGTGAAGGAACAATGGTCTTGTTATAAGTCAACTTCTTGTTCAACATCTCTGGGCTTCTTTGTGAACAAAATTACAGGTACAATGTTTTTTTTTAAATTTCTCCATTTAAATTTCATTTCATTTGGAGAGAAATTTTGCAAATTATACACATGTTGATAGGTAAATTTTCTATTTGGTTATTATAGATGTCTTCACAGAGGAAAAACATCAGTAACATACTTGCAGTGGAGGTCTTCAATAGGAAAGATAGTGGTGATAATTGGATTTGTGATAAGTACTATAAGTTGGATTGGATTTTTATGCACCCAAGTACTCGAGGGAGTTTCAAGGTCAAGCATAAGGATGTTGCAAACCCTAGCAAACATTGGAAAGGTAGAATTTTAGAGTTGAGAAAAGTGTTTAATGGAAAAGTATAGCAACAAAAGTGTTGATCCAACATGTTTATACACACAAACAAATCTCTGTACATGACAAAGAACTACATTGTAAATTATAAACAGAACAATAAGTTTTTAAATTTTATCATTATTTATTCTTTTGCATTAAATTTGTTTTTAAACATCTTTGCAATGTTCTAATTCAATCCTGTTTTACTGATAGCTCTATATCCATCAACTTTTCATGAATGGCAAAATGTGAAATGTTTGAGCAGCAAGATACATGTTTGGCATGAAGACATAGGTCCTTTGATCTATGATAATAACTTTGCAAGTCAACTTGCAACTCAAAATATATATTTTTATAATTCATTGTATGTAGTAGAAAGCTAGAGATTGCAGCATATCCCATTGCCGCCACTATCTAGTGGTGAATGGTTGATTGGTAGCTTAGAGTTGTCAAGAGCATGTAAGTCCAAGATAAAATCTGACATCAATAGTGCTATGAAACCCACCACAAGCTCCAAAGATGTGCATCTTAGTTGATTTATTTTATTCTAATTGTTTGCATATTTGTTTGGTTCATGTGATGTTCTAAAGAAAACAAAGATTACTTATCAATGCAAGTGTCCATCTGAGGAATGGATGAGTCAACTATTGGGTGAGTCTTGGCAATTCAAAAGAACACATTTTGATGAGACGATTGAGTGTAGGGTCAACCAATCTGATCTCACATTCAGGTAAATCTTTTTTACTGCTTTGAATGCCTTGATTTAATTGACATAGGTCTTGCTTAGATGAATTGTTATTAATTGTAGAAAACTGTCATAAACTGTTGTGGACTGAACTTGGTCAGTGATACTTATCGACTTGCAGGGAGTCATGCACTTGATAGATAGTCTATTGCATCATGGCTAATGCACATGGGACTGACAATATCACTCAGATAGTTGGAGAAAAGTTAGACAACAAGAACTTTGCATTATGGAAATTCAGGATGAAAAACTTTCTGGTTGGCAGAGGTTATTGGGATCTATGTACAGGAGATGAGGCTGCTCCTGATTTGCCTGCAATGAATCCAACTAATGAACAGAAAAGAGCTCATAAGCTATGGAATGAGAGAGCATGCAAGGTGTTGCATTGGTTTTCTCTATGTATATCTGATGCTATGGTAATTCAAATCACTAGATGTGAGACTCCAAAGGATGCTTGGGACATACTGATGAAAAATTATGGAACCATGACACATGCACGAAAGATCCAGTTGAAATAGCAGTTCAACAACATGTCTAGGAATGGCAGGAGCATCCAGGTGTATACCACGGAGATTAAGACCATAGCTGAGGCTCAAGTGTATCAGAAGATGATATGATTGATGTTGCCTTGAATGGATTAGGGAAAGAGTACAAAGCTTTTGACACATCCATCTTTGTTAGAGAAGAGCCCCCTACTTGGGAAGAGCTAGTTGCTTTGTTGCTACATGAGGAGATCAAACTTGGTTTGAATATAGGTTCCAGTGCATCTCAGAGTAGAGACACGGTGTTATACTCTAGCCAGCATGGTAGAGGATTTAGAGGTCGTGGTTCATTTCGAGGTCGTGGTAACACTCGTAATGCTTATGGACATCAGCAGTAGAAGCATGCTAATTGGCATGGTGCAAATACACAAGGCCAGCGTGGATCTGGCGGGTTTAGAGGCAGGGGGAGATCACCCCGAGGTAGAGGTGGTGGATTTGGTTCATGGCAGTCATCTAATCAATCCAATAGGGACAAGGATTGCCATTATTGTGGCAAGTATGGGCATATTGCAAAGGATTGCTACAAGAAGCAAGGAGATATGAAGGCTAAGAGCAAACAGCATGGGCACTATGCATCGTCCAGTGGTGCTCATGATGAGCAAGTTGATAGACTATTTTTCATGCAGCATGTATCCAAAAATGCATCGAGACATAACAGAGATGATAGATGGTACATTGACTTTGGAGCATCAAACCACATGACACCGCATGGAGAGTGGTTTGATGAGATGGTTGCAAGTACACATGGTCATGTATGTACTGGGGATGATAGCCAACATGACATAAAGCATAAAGGGATTGTTCCTCTCATGATGCCTGATGGCAAGAAGAAAGGCCTACATGATGTATTACATGTACCGAGCATAACAAAGAATCTTTTGTCTGTAGGTCAAATGGCAGAAAAAAATTTGCAAGTAAGATTTAACAAAGATGGATGTTTCATTGAGGAGTATGGAAATGGCTGCAAGCTAATTGCCAAGGGCAAAAGAGATGGTAGGATGTTTAGTTTGGATGCGACCATTCCGGGACTTAAGGCAACCATGTTTGCTCATGATGAGAGTGCCATTCGAGATGTAGAAATTTGGCACAAGCGGATTGGACATGTCAATGTACAAAAGCTGAAATCTATGTAGCAGAAGGAAGTAGTACTTGGATTACCTAAATTCAAGTATAATGACTTTGGTCATGTATGCCCTGCATGTCAGTTTGGGAAGCAAGCACGGTTTCCTTTCATGAAACATGTAAAAAACAGCACTAGGCCTTTACAGTTGGTGCACTCTGATGTCTGGGGTCCTTCACATAATGCTTCTTTTGGAGGTGCATGGTATTATGTCTCATTTATTGATGATTTTAGTAGGTACACTTGGCTTTATGTTTTGAAGCATAAAGATGATGTGTTTGATGCATTCAAAGACTTCAAGAAGCATGTTGAAAATCAGTTGGGCTCCTACATATCCTGTTTGAGATCAGATGGAGGAGATGAATATGTCTCTAATTACTTTGACAGGTATCTTGCTAAATATGGGATCAGAATACAGCTCACATGTAGCTATACACCACAGCAAAACAATGTTGCAGAGAGGAAAAACAGGGTCATGATGGAATCAGCTAGAGCTATGTTGAATGAGAAATGTCTACCAAATGGTTATTGGGCTGAAGCAGTGATGACTGCTGTCTATGTGCTGAATCGAACCCCTTTAGTAGGGATTCATGATGTCACTCCATATGAGAATCTGTATGATCATAAACCTGATATTTCGCACTTGAAGGTATTTGGCAGCATTGCATATGTGCATATACCAGATGAAAAGAGGAAGAAATTGGATCCTAAGGCAATGAAGAGTGTGTTTCTGGGATATGCACAGGAATGGAAAGCTTATAAGTGTTATGTACCTTCTACGCATGAGACACTCATAAGCAGAGATGTGGTATTTGATGAGTTAGCATCCTGGTATGGGAATCCTATTGCAGTGCCTACTGATGGATCACCCAGTGTGAGTCATGCTAAAAATACTCATGTAGAGAGTACTTCCATGAGTGGTCAAACAGGTGATAAGTCATCTACAGTGAGTCCTTGGACAGGACGGTTACGTAGTCACACTACTACATCCACTGACACGGATATGTCAGTGAGGGGGAGAACAGATAAGGGAAAAGAAAAGGTTTTTGAAGATGTAATAGGTCCACTCACTGCAGGTTATGAGTCATCTAGCAGTGACAGCTTAGACAGTGAATTGGGGATTCCGTCTATTATGATGCCAGGTGCTAGGCAGAGTCGTTATGTGCCGCCTCATGAGAGGCAAGCTCACAATGAGCCACAGTTCAGGAGATCAGAGAGGGTCAAACGACCTGTTGATAGGTATACTTACATTGGATATTCAGCCCGTCATTATGCTTATATGACGAAAGTAACAGGTTTTAGAGAACCAAGTAAGTTTGATGAGGCAGTTGCAAATGAGGATTGGCATGCTGCTATGGATGAGGAATATTCAGCTTTGGCTGAAAATGGCACATGGGATTTGGTACAGTTGCCTGAGGGCAAAACACTTATTGGCTGCAAGTGGGTGTATAAGGTAAAATGTAAATCAGATGGATCATTGGAAAGATACAAGGCCAGGCTGGTTGCAAAAGGGTATGTGCATCAGTATGGTCTTGATTATGAGGAGACTTTCAGTCCTGTAGCAAAGATGGCTACAGTTAGAACTATGATTGCTTTGGCAGCAGCTAGAGGCTAGAAACTACGACAGATGGACATAAAGAATGCCTTTTTGAATGGAGAGTTACAGGAAGAAGTTTACATGGAACAGCCTGAAGGCTATGTGCATCCAGAATTTCCAACACATGTATGCCAGCTGAAAAAGGCATTATATGGACTAAAACAGGCACCCAGAGCATGGAATGCTTGCATCAGCAGTTATTTGCAGCAACATGGTTTCCGATTGGGTGATGCTGATCATAGTTTGTTTGTGAAGAAGACAAGTCATGGCTATGTATTTCTAGTGGTCTATGTTGATGACTTAATCATTACAGGAGATGATGAAAGCGGGATTGCTGAAGTAAAGACATGTTTATAGATTGAGTTTAAGGTCAAGGACCTAGGAGAGCTGAAATATTTTTTGGGGATTGAGTTTGTCTCTACACCTCAAGGCATATGGCTGCTACAGAAGCAGTATGCTCAAGACATGTTACAGAAATATGGTATGGCTGATTGCAAGCCTATGGATACGCCTTTAGAGTAGAATGTCAAGCTGCAGATTGATGTTGGGATAGAGATTGAGAATGTTACCATGTACAGATAGATGGTAGGCAACTTGAACTATCTCACGATCACTAGACCTGACTTGCGTTATGCAGTGGGGCTGATCAGTCAGTTTATGCAGAAGCCTCGCAAACCACACTTGGATGCAGTTAGGAGAATTCTGAGATATGTAAAGAGTACCACAGATCATGGCCTGTTTTATACATATGAGAAACCCCTTGACTTGATGGGGTATACTGATGCTGACTGGGCTGGTTGCACGTATGACAGGAGGTCAACCAGTGGTTATGCATTTGGATTGGGTAGTAGCATGATCAGTTGGCAGAGTAAGAAACAATCTACAATTGCACTGTCCAGTACGGAAGCAGAGTATCGTGGTGCGGCCTTATTAGCCTGTGAAGCTATGTGGTTACAAAAGTTGCTGAATGACTTGGGAATACACTTGGACAGCAAAGTAAGGCTATACTGTGACAATTAATGGAGTGTCATGTTAGCAAGAAATCCTGTTTATCATGCAAGATCAAAACACATTGAGGTCCACTACCATTTCATCAGGGAAATGGTTTTAGCAGATCAGATTGACTTGGAGCATGTGAAGACCGAAGACCAGGTAGCAGACATCTTTACCAAATCACTTGGTAAAGATAAGTTCATTCACTTTAGACAGCTACTTGGAGTGACGCAGATGACTTGAGTTTTGTTTTTGAGCTTGAGGGGGAGTGTTAGAAGTCAAGCTCAGTAGGTACGTCCTTATGTGTGACTGATATCTGTGACAGCTAGGTGTGTGTTATCTCCATGTGACTACATTGAATAAGTTGGGTTTGTGTTAGTAGGTGACCTGACTAGAGTCAGTCAGTCTAGTCAACACTAAGACTAGGTTACTTTACATTGTAGTGTGTGCTTCTTAGTTAGTGTGGAATAATGAAGAAAGCTATGGGAACCTGAAGGTTCATGGAGATTGAGTTTCCATGTCTCTGTCATCTTTGAACAAAGTTATTGGATGCATTCAATACAAATGCAACTTCTTTGGAACCATATTTCAATATGTGTATATTTTCCAGATGCTTGGCTCACCAAATAGGTCTAAAACTTTCTCATTTAGTTTCAAGCCTTCTTCACATGAAATGGTTTTGGCAGAGGCATTACTCACTTAGTTTTGAAGACTTTCTTAAATCATGTATCCAATTGTTGATAGAGCATACTATAAGACTCAAAACTCATTCCCACCTTGTCACATAATCCTTGAGCATCTGTAGCAGTAAACAAGTTGCTCACATCCCTAAGATGTTCACTTGCGATACCATCTACAATGTCCCTAAATTTACGATTTTCCAATGCATTTTTGACCATATCCTTGCTTAGGACTTTGGCAATAGTATTATTATTTGCATGAGAAAACATATTTCTCACTATAGCAGATTGAGCGTATATCTATCTATGATATTGTCCACCTCCCTTGTTTAATTAGTGAATTGGTTTAACTAATCAGATGCATCGACGTGCTTCTTTGGTTTTTAAAGTGGGCCCAATCTCCAAAGTTTTTGTGAGCTTCCTCTTTATGTTTTGATTCTCATTATCCAAGTCCATAACTTTAGACTGTAACTCCATATTTTGCACGTGTGTAGCATGCATAGTATCTTCAATGACAGTCATTGCTTGTTGCAGGCTCTGGTTCTCCCTATCCTTCTCAGCCAATAATCTATCCTTTTCCATCAAAGATTGCATATTCCCTTGTAATCTTGTTTGCATATTTGTCAAGGCTTGATAAACCCCTACTAATCCTTGTGTGACAAGTCTGCACGTGTATCCATACAATCCTTCATTTCCTTCACAAACAAACTTTACAAATGATGTAAGCCCTTCAAATTGTGGTGGCCTTTGAGTGATTGGATCGGGTGGATAAATGCACCCATCAACCCAAAGGTCCACATTTTTTTCCCCTTCATTTCTTTCTTGTTGCATCCTGTATCTTATTGCATCATCCTTTTCTACAGTTTTTTTGTACATTGGTGCATATTCATCCTCCAATTGAAAATGAATATCTCTGTTTCTCTTGGTACGTTGTGCACCTGCATCCTGTAAAGAAAAATATATGCCAATTTTAACTTGGATTAACATTCAAATCACACAATTACACCTATTTGATTCACCATATGTGTGTTCTTTTTTACCTAGTTGGATGTTGTCTCTTTCTCTTGATTTAAGTCATGATAGACCCTAATCAACCTCTAATTTGCCTATAATCTCTTAGCTTTTAATCTATCTCTAATAAACATCCAATCTTATCTTCTGTTCTATCCAAAATCTTCTCTCTCTCTCTCTCTCTCTCTCTCTCTCTCTCTCTCTCTCTCTCTCTCTCTCTCTCTCTCTCTCTCTCTCTCTCTCAGAATTGATCAAAGATATCTAAACACATTTATACAGAAGCTTGGCTAGTGGAGAACAATATCTTCTACCCTAATTTACCCTTTGTCACTCTATCACTTATTTTCTTAGTTTATCTCACACAGTCCTCTCTCTTTCCCCTCCTCTCTCTCTCTCTCTGAATTGACACTTAAGGATTAAACAACAACTATGAAGAATAATAACATCACAGAGATTAAAAAAGTAAAGATACCTCCATTATCACTTGATTGCTTGTAGTATAGAGTGTTGAAGAGAAGGATATCTTATAGCATAGTACTAAAGAGGGAGATTGCTTGTAGCAGGGTAGAGAGTGTTGTAGATAGAGATTATTTAATTTCAGCAAATGCTATCAAAACGACTCCTGAGATTGCTTGTAGCAAGGTAGAGAGTGTTGTAGATAGTACTGAGTGTTGCTTTAGAATAATTCGTATGCAATAAATCATATTCTAGAGGGAAGGAGAAGAGTACACAAAATTTCAGACAAAACTAGAGCTTTGAGAGGAAATGAAAAAATGCTCAAAAATAGGCACATACTTGTCCAAAAATGTTAAAAATTTACAAGGAAACTCTTGAGTCAAAAAGGTATCTTTGGGTAAAAAATAATCTTAAAATATGAGGTGTACGTCATTTTATATCGTTTTTTAACTTCCGCCCTTTTAAGAAGCAAGAATGAGAACGATTTTAATATATTTTCATGTTGAAAAATCATGAGAGCATTAAAGAGTCGTATATTAATGATTGGCTCTGTTTTTAGAGAAAATAGAATTGTATTTTTTTAGTTATGAGGATTTTGAGAAAAAATGACTTTATCCTACAGTTTGAGAATAAAATAATAGGTGAAATCTATTGAAAATACAAATACAATATTTGCTTGATTGTAGAAGATCTCTTATTATAATATTAATTTGGAATCTCCTTTTAGAGAGAGAGAGGTGAGAGAAACCCTTTAAGGGGCCAAAAAGAGAGTCCATATTTCTCCTAATGAGAAGTGCGAGCAAAGAATATCATTGCACGAGGGAACCTTTAAATTGTCACCAATTCATTGCATGAAGAGAAGTTGCACGCATAATGTTATATGAAGTAGTGGTGGGGAGTCCCATCCTTCCTTAGGTTTCATTATTTAGATAATAAGCTTGGAGCCACAAAATCTTATGAATAGGTTTGTTTTATCTTGCCATGTTTGTTTTGGCTTCCAATGAGTCCCATATAACTTGAGCCTTGCATATCTCCCACAATGCTTGTTTGATATTGTGCTTCACAAATGTGAATTGCTCTATCTATAATGTTGACACATTTTGTTTTTGTATTGTTGTTTCTTGTGGACTTTCTTCATACTTTTACTACTTACACATCCACCATCAGCAACTAGACATATGCTAGTTGCTCTCCCATACCATCAAATGAAATCTTGCAAGGGTATTATAGTGCACAGCCTAGTTAGGGACCCCTCTATTGTGGAAGATAGAAGTAGAAATAAATATCACCCATGACAAGATATGTAACCTAATGAATGTACACCTCAAAATAGAAACAATCATAAGGAGAGTGGTCCATGTGGCTAGTACTACTGGTACCACCATGTCTCTATCAATTCCTCCAACCTTGACATCATCAAGGTCAGCAGAATCATAGCATGTGGTTTCATGAGAGTCAACCAAAAGGATTGTAAGTGCAAAAAGTATGATCACAACCCTTATGCATGAAGTTACCATTGAAAACCTAAAATGTGTGGTGTTCCACGTAGCCACACAGAGTGGTTAGCTATATGAAGTGCATATTGAATTGGAGCCTTCATGTAAGTGCCCTAATTTTTAGAAAAGAGAGTGTTCCAAGAATTCTTACCTATCATATGAACACATGTACTTTATATTCACATGCTCATCTACCAATATAGACTTTCTAATGGAGATGTATAAACCTTGTTCATCAACCTAATTTGCATTCATCCTAGGTCTATGTTGTAGAATCCTTTTAATTTGGCATAAACTTAACTTTGGCACTTACCTAGATCCCATGTTAATGTTTTTTCAAAATTTTATATGCTGGCATTGGAATCTTGTAGTGGAACTAAATGCATTGGAATTTCATAGTACAACTAAATGTTTTAGTTTTCTTATGCAACTACTCTTGGATATGTCATGTACATATCCATGCTTGTTTTTTTGTATGTGACATATTATAGAACACCCACTTCTTATCATGATATAATGCCAGCTAATAATCCTTGGTCTCATTAATATGAATAATTGAGCAAAAGGTCTCCTAAAATAAAGATATGCCAAAAAGCTTGCCTAAGCAAGCTCGCCAAAGAAATTTCACCCTTCATGATCTTTGAGCCCATAAGTATAAAATTGTCAAGGGTTAATTGGTTTTGTATTATAATGCATGTCGTGAGCTATTCCTAGGAAAGTTACATTCCAAGTGGAATAGCCCTTATAAAATTGTTAACATACGAAAGAATGGCTCTACAACCCTTCTAGCAGACTTGCAAGGGAAATAGTTTAATACTAACCTAAAATTCAATAAGTTGAAAACCTATTATGTGTAGGGGGTTGACTAAGGACTTGGTACGAGCCTATGCAGGTCTCCCAAGATTCAGTTCAAACATGTAGAGGGTACCAAGGCATTTGAATGGGAAAAGTCATTTCTTATCTTAAGCATCCAACCAAGGCAGAGTTATTTGGTGAAGTAAGGGTTATCACATCTCTGAATGGCTAGAAGGATCTTCCACACATGGGACACTAATATCTATTGCCACCATTTTCATAGGGTTCTTACTAGTGTTCCCATTAATCTTGTTGAGATGAAGGAGGAATTGTACCTATCACACAACCCCTTTCCAGGTTAGACTTCAATTATCATAATTACAAGTAGGTAGATCTATAGAGCATGGCACATCAATGATGCCTTGGTCAATACATTGTATTTTTATGGAGATTCTCGAGGGCCTACCAAGCATGCTAGTATAGGGGTTGTCATTAAAGACCCTTGTAGAGTGATCATGAAAATGGAAGTTTATTCAGCACAGCTACTTTCACTAATAATATGGAAAAATACAATGCCTTACTCATGGGACTAAACATGGCGGTATTCATCATTGATTGGTGAAAGGTGACTTGTAGCTAGTGATCAACAAGTTGAATGGGACCTACAGTGTGAGGAACTCCATTCTGCAGTTGTACCATCATGTAGCCTTAGACATGCTTGAGATTTGAGTTGGTGACTTGTCAACTAATTCCTTGTCAGTGGAATCGCTTTGCAAACTCCCTGGCTAATTATGCCTTTATTGAAGATGTATTGTTCAACTATGGTACTGAGGGTCTTACATGATTATTAGATGATATCAACTAAGGGATACTTTGGGGTCAACTTGTTGACATGTCCTACTTTGGCCATCGATTGTTAGTATGGGTAATGAGTCAGGTAGATAGAGCACCTTCCACTACTATTGTGGGCATATCCGATCATTCAACACCATATTCGCCAGACGTCCCTTGCAATTTATGCAAGGGGGTTGAATTGATGCATCTAGTGTAGTACTTGATTGGCCTATCTTTTAGTCTAGGCCTTGTGATTTAGGTGAGTTTTTGTGGGGATCAAGGGTTTAGATCAACATTTTTTTGCTGAGCTTGGTGCTCTTTTTTCATATTTCATTAGGCCAAGAGGGCTAGTTAACCCCTTTCTTGATGCAGGTGCTTTTAACCTATTCATTGTTAGTTAGTATTGTTTTGTAGGCTAGTTTATTTGCAGTCAAGAAAGGTGTTTTGTGCGACAACATGGATCCTTCTTCAATACCAACTATCTTTATCACCTAATTTCTTGTTGGTTACTACTCTTTGTTTTGAGAGGCAAGCGTAGACATTTTTTGTATTGGTTTCCATGGATCTGAGACCAAGACTTAGGCTAGAGTTTAAGTGACCAGCTAAGTGGGATGCCTTGGTTGCTAATTTCTTACTTGAGGATCCTTATAAGTTAAGCTTGGGTATCATTCTTGTCCATTGACAGGGTCAATAGGGGATCACCTTTCTTCTACAAGGTAGTCAACTTAGATATGAGTGTTCAGGTTAAATTTATATAATGATAAAGTCCCCTAGTGAGTGGGGAGACTAAGGCTTTGAGTGCGGGATATGAGTTGAAATTTGTCACAAGCTCTATCATGGGAAAAAAAGAAGTTCTAACAAATACTTGTTGCCTTGTGAGGGCTTGGTAGGTTCCTAGGTTAGTTCAAGACATGCCCAAGGCCAATGCCCTATCCTTCTTGGGATAAGACCTAGCCATGGGGTTAGAAGAAGGGGAAAAAAAGGATATGCAATCTATGTGTCACCTTGCGAGGTTTTTGTAGGTTCTTAGGTTCAAGTTGGGCCCGAGGCTGATGCCTTGATCTCCTTGGGACATTGTAGTCAAAGAAATAGTTGATGAGCCATCCCCACCAAGAAAAGGGGGGGAGGAAAAATCTACATGATAATGGACTAGTGAACAAATTTATAAAGAGGATAATAGCTTAGCATTTGTAATCTTTGTCATTAGTGGTTTCTAAGTAACACAAAGTCAAAGGCTAGGCCTCTTGCTAGGGCTTGTGTGCCTTACACGAGATTGGGTCGTTCCCTAGGTGTCTATCTAGCTAGGGTGGTATGTCATTCAGGCCATCTCACGAGTGTTTGATAATAGGGAGAGTTACTAAAGGTTATTTCCTTGAGGGGACTCTCATTTCTTGTTCCTAGTCCACCCATTAGATCCATGTTTTGTGGGGCTAAATGTTCAATCTTTTCTTTCTATAGTTGTCTCTTTTCATGTCAAGTGTACTTTTATATTTTGTGTTATTTTTTAAGGTCTTGCTCGTGGGTTGTTTGACAAGCTAGGTCACCCTATCTCGCAACAAATGAGAGGCAGATTTAGAGGTGCACTTTATGGGATTTTAGAGCACTTTGAGCATATCTACAAGGTGTTTTTGGTTAGAAATGAAGATTTAAAGCTCAAAAGTGGTCCACAATTCAAAGCATCTAAGATGCAATCCATGATGCAATGTGAAGGTAAAGCGCAATGAAGGACAAACTTAGTATGGTAGGGAATCTTGATAGTGGCCGTCATTGATATTATGTATTTTTATATACAAATGCTTGGTAAATCACCTTACTTTGAGAGGAACATGGTAGGAGGATATATTTCTAGCCAAAAAAGGGAGCCCAAACCCAAGTGGGCATGCCCAATTTGAACAAACACTTGATCCAAGATGTAAAGGGATGTAATTTTTGTGTGGCCAATCAAGGAGAGAGAAGAGGGGAGAAAAAACATGCAGAAACCTCATGCCATGGTGGTGCCTCCATCCTTGATCTCCTCCTTCATGATGGTCACTGTTTGGCACTTCTAATCACATACTCAGAGCCTATTCATTGAGCCCTATGCGATGATACCAATCTTGTACAATGGTTTGAAGAAATAAGGATTCTATTATTTTAGTCTTTGTCTCTCCTTGCAAAAATCTAGTATCTCTCTCCTCCCTCTCCATACACATAGTATCCATTTCTATGAGAGAAGAGGGAAGGGGAGTGCGAGTGTGGGAGATAAATGTGGTGTGATAAAGAATGATTGAGATGCATTTCTAAAGCCCACGGGAATATTTCAAGAGCGTTAACGGCTTGTATAAGCATCAATGGCCTTGGTTTTTGCACAGAGCAACACGTGCCTTACAATGTGGAAGCAGTTTACAAGTAAGTGTGTTGGTTTTCGCACGGAGCAACACGCGCCTTATGGTGTGGAAGTGGTTTACATGTGTGTTACTTTTCATAGCAAATGATGGTAAAATAAAAAACGATTTTAGAATGAGGACAATGAAGATTTACACTTAATTTTTAGCACTTCAAAATTTTTGTTTGCTATTTCTCTAAATTTCTTTGAAATAAATAGGTGAAAAATAGAAAATTTTTAAAAATACTAATAAATAGATCAATATTAAGATTATCATAAAGATTCCTAAAATTTAAAATGATTACATATACAACTTCAAAATTTACAAAAACTAAGGTTTTAATGTTCAAAAGAGGTGTTTCGATGTAGCATGGGGATGGCTCCGATGCCATTCATCATATCTAAATAAATTAATGAGTCACAAATTTGATAAATCCTCTTGAAAAGTGTTGATTTTTGTCATAACTAAGACATTCATGTGCTATTTGTATGCTCAAAGGTAACATAAGTTAGGAAGACTCAATGCCTTTGGGTTTGTGGAACAATGCCACAACGTACAGATAAAACTCATGGAAAAATAGGAAGCATGTTTGCTGCACTTGCACTTTGTTTTTCACATGAAATATACTTGAGCACATTTCATTCACATCATACATTCAATCATTTTTTTACACACACTCTCTGTAATGATTTGTCAAACAAGATAAGGGCTAGCGGGCCAATCTCTAGCCGGTGCAATATGCTCATTATTAGAGGTTATGACAGTCGGCTAGCAATGAGGAGCCTATGTTATGTATATATGGTGTACTAGACACCTTTATGTTGGGCACTCTAGCTAGGAGTTTGAGACAAGCAATTAGGTAGTGGACTAAAATGCAGCATTTTTGTGTCAAGAGAGGTCTCCTAGCTTATCGCCAATCGCTAATGGCCACAGGGCCATGGGGGTTGATTGCATGAGGTCTGATGATAGTGAGCTTAGAGAGCGAAAGAGTTGCTATCGAGCCCATTTTAGGTCTTGACAATGAGCTTAGAGAGTGAGAGAGCCGTTGTTAGGCCCATTTAGGTCCCCACCACAAAGGGTTGGAAGAGGATGCCAGCATTGGAGGAGGTCTTTAATATAGAAGGTGTGGAAGTGGAAGGATGACTAGTATGAAGGTTTTGTGATTTTTGACCAACAAGCTTGTTTTTGGCTTTAGATTTTCCCTTTTCACAATGATGGTTAGAAAAGGCTTGTTTAGCTGCCAAAGTAGCATTATGGTTGAGGCAACTTTGATCTTTCTGCAACAAAAGAGACACAAGCTAGTCAAATGTATAGATAACTTAGCTACATGTAATTCCCAATTGCAAAGTAGTTGCAAAGCCTTAATAGGATTCATGTAGAACATTCAAAGTGCTAGAAATAAGTTGATTTTATGGCACTATTGTGCCAATATTTAATAATTGCTCTCAAAGATATGTGATGCTAGCAAGATAGACATCCATGTTACCTCCTTCTATATGAACATAAGAAGTAATGATGTAAGCTAGTCTTATGCATCCTTGCATATCTTGCATAAGCAAATATGTGGATGATGCCTCTCTTCACAGATAGGGCAATTAAGGCACGCACTCGGGCATCACGACCATCCCATCAAATTTTCTATTAGATGGGAGTTGGTGTAGAAGAGAGGATGTGGACTTGGCATCATGAGTGCCACCTCTCCGTGTAGAAGTGGGAGGTGGTGCTAGGGTTTGAGAAGTCATCCTTCACTTGCTACCAATCATTATATTCCATAGATCCAATGTGACAAAAACATGTCACATTGGTTAATTAGTGTTGTACAGCTTGTTGCAACCCCATGCATACCCAATAAACCATCAATATGCTAGCCATGAGTGTGAATCAACAATAAAATGATCATTTCCAAATGGAGAGAAAATAAATCCTTAAATAAGGATGAACCATTGACAAAAGACTTGTTGGCTGATTTTATGAGTCAAATTATATCAAAATAATATCTCTAGCTTGTTTGTTTCCTAGTAAGGAGAGAGAGAGAAATATGCTAACAATAATAATTTTGTGAAAATATTTGTGAAACAGGGCAACATATGTATGTGCACACACACACAGAGGATCAACTTGGGTAGGTCACTAGAAACCACATGCTCACATCATCTATGCAAAACCTCCATTCTTTGTCACATAGGATGAGGAGGTGAAACAATGAGAGGCAGAAGAGAAGACATTGGGGAGAGAAGCACAGGCTAATGCGATGAATGCAAGTCTAGTGTGGTTGTTGTCAAATGGACTTTCACTATAGACTTCCACAGGTAGGAAAATCTCCCTTGCCTTAAGTTGACTAGTTGTACATGGTTTGACACGTTCAACTAGCAAGTTTTAAACTTGCACATGGATGCTTAAGTACACACTTAGTTAGGCACATGTCAAGTTGTTGACTTGCACATGCAATGTGTCTAAGAGCCCTTGTGAAAGTCTACTTGCATGTGTTGTGATAGTTGACTTGAGTAGCGTTTGGAAGGCTTCAACTATCCTAAGTCGTGACTCGTGACCTTAAAGAGGTTGGCTGGGCCTGCTACGCAAAGTAAATTAAGCAAGCTGGCAATACATTATAGAAGTTTGGCATAGCTTCTTCTCTTTTGATGTGCAAATAACAATATAAAAATTGTGATACATGGCAGCCCAATTTAGGTCTGCCGGCCCGCCACCACTAAAGTCTAAAAGGGACCTATCACTAGTCAACAGCTCCCACTCTTTAATAGCAAGCATCAAGAGTCAAGACGTCACCACGAGAAGCATCCGGATTCAGTCCAATCCTTTCTCGGAGACTCTCCCCTCGTTCCGTGTAGTGTAAGGAAGTCTCACAGACACAGACACAGAGAGAAAGAGGGACAGAGAGAGAATGGCCTCACCGCATGTGGTAGTTTTGCCATTTGCACAGCAAGGCCACATCAACCCTCTCATGCAGCTCTCCACGAAGCTTGCGAGCCATGGCTGCCTCATTACCTTCGTCCTCTCAGAAAACACGGTCCCCAAGAAGCCGTCGTCCTCTCCCAACATCACCTACCAGGGCGTGCCGGATCTCCTCCCGCCCGAGAGGTCCCGCGGCTCCAATTTCCGCGATTCCCTGGACTCCATGGTCAACATGGAAGCTGGCTTCAAGGATCTGCTTCACCGCCTCCATGGCCTCAAGCAAAACCCTGTGTCTTTCATCATCGCGGATTCCTTCATGCTATGGAGCCACGATGTGGCGGCTCTGTTCGGCATCCCGTGCGTGTGCTTCTTCAGCACCAACGCGACGGCGTGCTGCATCGCGAAGAGGATTCCGGCGCTGATCTCGCAAGGAGTGCTACCATTCCCTAGAGGTAAGGCTAGTTAGTTAGAGAGTCTCGATCTACGACCGTCGGCCTCTGTTGGTAATCACGATTCTGATAGGGTTTTATAAAATCTTCACGAAGATGAGAACAACCGCCTCTCAGAAGAGCTCATAGAAGGCATCCCGGGCGTGCCTCCGATCCGGCCAACGGAGTTTCCTACGAGCCTGACGTTTGAACCTTCGCATTTCGCATTCCGGTTCTCGGTGGAGGCGGCGGCGGGGTCGCATAAGGTGACAGCGATCGTATTCAACACGTTCGAGGAGCTGGAGGGGGAGGCCATGGGGGTCTTGAGGAAGGAGCAGAAGGCGGTGTACGCGATGGGGCCGCTGCTGCTGCTGGCGGGCTCGCCGGCGCAGCTGGACGTGAACTACTGGGCGGAGGAGGAGCATTGCCTGGCGTGGCTGGACGGGCGGGGGGAGTCGTCGGTGGTGTACGTGTCATTCGGGAGCGTGGCGTCGCTGGCCGTGGCGCAGGTGAGGGAGCTGGCCCTGGGGCTGGAGGAGAGCGGGCAGGCCTTCCTGTGGGTGGTCCGCCCCGATTCCGTCGAGAGTGGGAGCGTCGAGGAGGCCCTGCCCGAGGGTTTCTCCGCCCGGACGCGCGACAGGGGGCTCATCATCTCGTGGGCCCCGCAGCTTCAGGTGCTGGCCCACCCGGCTATCGGGGCCTTCCTCACCCATGGCGGCTGGAACTCTATCTTGGAGAACCTGTCGACGCGCGGGGCTCCCATGCTCTGCTGGCCGTACGCCGCCGAGCAGAGGCTCAACCGCAAGCTCGTGGTGGACCACTGGAAGATGGGGCTGGGCTTCCAGCACCGAGACGCCGATGGCCTCGTGGCCAAGGAGGAGGTCGCACGTGCCGTCCGCACCGCCATGCAAGGCGAGGAAGGTCGAGGCATGAGAGCCGCCGCCGTCAGAGCTAGAGACTTGGCTAGGCAGGCCGTCTCCTCCGAGGGAGGCTCTTCCCATCGCGACTTCGAGGCACTCCTCCATTCTCTTAAGTCTCCCTCGTCGATACACACAACGGCGAGCTCCTGATAAAGACGTACGCCGTCACGACATTTTCCCACTCGTGGGGGAGGCGGGTGTCGGTAAAAACCGGCCTGGTAGCTCTAAAAACATGATGCGCCGTATCTGTCAATAGTTCTTGTAAATCTGGTTTTTTAAAAAGAAAACGAAACTTTCCGATATGTATGAGAAGGCTAACCGCGTTAGCATATTACTACATGGGCATAGCAATAGCACTTTGTGCAAATGACAAGTAACGACTCAATCCAAGGGATAAAGTTTCTTAAAGCCCCACACCAAACAATGAACTTAAAACTAGTATTTGGTCCTATTCTTAATGCCCAACGTATAGCAACTACATCAATATTTTGGTCCCATTGCTTGACTTCTTGACTTCCATTACACTTGGGTTAAAGCTTAACTTCTCGACTTCCATCACAGTTGGGTTGAAGCATGATTCTCTTTCCATGTTGGTGTTTCAAGAGCTTGAAGCATCTAAATCGACTCGCATTAAAACAGATCCATTTTCAGAAAGTATATGTAGGGTTGGAGTCCATGGAGTCAAAGCACTTCATTAGCTTTGCATAACTAAATACACCATAAGTGGAGAGGAATTCCATTCTAGATAATTGGTGGGATCTTGTAGATATTTCAAAGAATATTTTCTTTGCAATTGAGGATAGTGTGGTGGAATGATTTAAAAGTCAATCCTTGCAAAAATTTTAAACTTTTTAGGAACATGAATAAATGGTGGATTGTCTCAATTTTATTGCTACACCTTAGCCATCTTGTTTCAAATTCCAACATTTAACGCCCATTCATTACTCTAGAATACTTCTCTAAGAACTAACCACATTTAAATATGCCATTTTGGGTTGAATTAGGGGTTTCATAGAATAGTTTGATCGTAACGACAATAGCACGCCCATTACTCTAGAATACTTCTCTAAGAACTATCCACATTTAAGTATGCCATTTTGGGTTGAATTAGGGGTTTCATAGAATAGTTTGATTGTAACGACAATAGCAAATAATGGACCAGTATGCTAAGTTGTTGATAGGGTTAAGGGGAAGCATATGTTAAGGCATAGGATGCTAAGAATTGAGCAAAAGGGTGCACAGACCAAGGGTCACAAGATTTGCAATTAGTGTAAATGAACTCACCAAGCTTCACTTAGATATGCCAACTGGGTGCTAAAACAAAATATTCTCTTAAGTGGCAATATTTAACGCCCATTCATTACTCTAGAATACTTCTCTAAGAACTAACCACATTTAAGTATGCCAAATTGGGTTGAATTAGGGGTTTCATAGAATAGTTTGATTGTAACGACAAGAGCAAATAATGGACCAGTATGCTAAGTTGTTGATAGGGTTAAGGGCAAGCATATGTTAAGGCATAGGATGCTAAGAATTGAGCAAAAGGGTGCACAGACCAAGGGTCACAAGATTTGCAATTAGTGTAAATGAACTCACCAAGCTTCACTTAGATATGCCAACGGGGTGCTAAAACAAAATATTCTCTTAAGTGGCTAGGAGACTAGCATAGCTTTTGTGACTTATTGTAAACACTTGAGGCTATGGTCGCCATGCATGAAGGTAATGTATGCATGTGAATGATACTACTGTCATAGTGGGTTGTAGCAAAAGGACTAAAGAGGATGCATACGATAGGCTTGTAAGCAATCATAATGTATGCCACTATGACTAGGGGCTAGACCCTGGATACCCTTTGGCCTCCACTTGTAGACCATTGAATGCTACAACTAAGGACATAATGATTTTTTCACTTTTGATATCCTATAGTTTGAAAGCTACATGAACTAGCATGTAGTAGGATAGCCCAATCCTCAATTGTGTAAAAACTCATGGCTATGCACTTCACAGCATGCTTAGTAGCTGCTATATTATTTTGGTTGTAGGTTTGGGAAAACCCATACTTCGAGATGGCTTTGTGAACCTACCTCCTATTCCAAACCTCCCTTTTTGAATTCAAATCCCCTCCCCTCTCTCTCATATGTAATCTCTCATTTTCTCTTTCCCCTCCCCTTTTTAATTAAAAGCCCCCCCCTTCTCTCTCTCTCTCTCTCTCTCTCTCTCTCTCTCTCTCTCTCTCTCTCTCTCTCCTCCCTTTGTTAAATTTAAACCCCCTCCCCTCCCCCCTTCCCCTCTCTCTCATGTGTAGGGCCTAGATTTTTTTTTTCTATTTGTCTCTCTCCAATTAAATCATTAAATATTTTTTCAAATTTAAAGTTTTTTGGACAGATTTTCACATACTTAGAGAGAGAGAGAGAGAGAGAGAGAAAGAGAGAGAGGGGAAAAGTAGAGACAAGAAAAATAAGAGAGATTTAATATGAACACATAGAGAGAATTACAGAGAGGAAAGATAAAATTAAAGAGAGAGAGCAAAAAGAAAAAAAATTAAAGAAAGAATGAAGAGAGAGAAAAGAAAATCTAGGAGAGAAAATAAGAAGAAAGAGAAAAAGAGGGAGAGGGGGGGAAAGAGGAAAGAGGAAAGAGGAAAGAGAAAAGTCTTTACGAAATTAAACATTTTTTATATAGTTTTTTACTTAGAGAGAGAGAGAAAAATATATAGGGAAAGAGAGAGCGAGAGAAAACTTAAAAGAGAAAGAGAGAAAGAAAAATGAGATATATATATATATATATATATATATATATATATATATATATATATATATATATATATATAGAGAGAGAGAGAGAGAGAGAGAGAGAGAGAGAGAGAGAGAGAGAGAGAGAGAAGGAAAAGAGAGAAGAGGGTGGAGAAGAAAAGAGGGGGAGAAATAGAGAGAGAGAGAGAGAGAGAGAGAAGAAAAGTGGGGAGAGAAGAAAAAGAGAGAGAGAGAAAGAGAAGAAGAAGAAGAAGAAGAAGAAGAGAAAGAATTTAAACATAGAGAGAGACAATTATAAAGAGAGGAAAGATAAAATTTAAAAGAAAGAAAAGAGAAAAATTCAAAGAGAATGAAGAGAGAGATAGAGAGAGAGAGAGAGAGAGGAAGAGGAAGAAAAAGGAAAAAAGAGGGGGGAGAGAGAGAGAGAGAAGACGAAGAAAGAGGAAAAGAGGGAGAGAGATGGGGGGGAAAAGAGTAAAGTGACACTACAAGGATATAGGGGAATAGCGATGGTAATTTTTGACGCAAATTAGCGGCATCACTATTTGTGTTGCTATATGTGTCGCAAATGCAACGCAAATAGCGCCGTACTTAGACGAAAAAAAGCAGGTCGAAACTTGAGCGTGGCATTTTGCGTAAAAGAGCGAAAGAGGGAGCAAAAGAGAGAGCAAACTACATTGTGCATTTGGAAGGGAGAGGGAGAGAAAGAGAGAAAGAGGGAGAAGGAGAGCTTCTCACCACTACCGCCAATATTTGCAAAGAAGAGAAGGAAGTGCATGAAGGGCGAAGAGGAGCCGCCGAGTCCATCCTCGGGCCTTTGTGGTGAGTGCATTGCTCCCTCTTGGTTTGTTTTTGTTTTTTCTCTTTTTCTTTTGTTTGTTTTTGTTAAAAATGATATGTACTGAGAGAGAGAGAGAGGAAATGAGAGAGGGAGAGGAAGAGAGAAAAAGAAAGAAAGAACGAGAGAGAGAGCCTAGAATAAACATGAAACATAATAAAGAAAGAGAGAAAGAGAGAGAGAGACGAAGGGAGAGAGGAGAAGGAATGGATAAAAAACAAAGAGAGGGTAATATCTTATTCTTTAATTTCTAATTTTTTTGTTTGTAGTAGTAGTAGTAGTAGTAGAGAGAGAAATAGATGTTTTGTTAAAGGTGCACTTTGGGTGTGTTCGATGCTTCAGGAAGGCGTATAGTAGTAGTAGTAGTAGTAGTAGTAGTAGTAGTAGTAGTAGTAGTAGTAGTAGTAGTAGTAGTAGTAGTAGTAGTAGTAGTAGTAGTAGTAGTAGTAGTAGTAGTAGTAGTAGTAGTAGTAGTAGGAGAGAGAGAGAGAGAGAGAGAGAGAGAGAGAGAGAGAGAGAGAGGTTTTGTTAAAGATGAACCTTTGGTTTGTTTGACGCTTCAAGAAGGTGAGTACTAGTAGTAGTAGTGGTAGTAGTAGTAGTAGAGAGAGAGAGAGAGAGGTTTTGTTAAAAGTACACCTTGGGTGTGTTCGACGCTTTGGGAAGGCAAGTAGTAGTAGTAGTAGTGGTGGTGGTGGTGGTGGTGGTGGTGGTGGTGGTGGCAGAGAGAAAGAAAGGTGGTGGTAGTAGTAGTAGTAGATATATATATATATATATATATTGTTAAGGGTGTACTTTAGGTGTGTTCGATGCTTCAAGAAGGCACAGAAGGCCTATGTCTCCAGGCCCGGTAAAGCAAAAGAGAGATTGGACTTGGAGGTGAACGGATGGTTTTATTGACATGCTTTGCACTACCTTCTCCTACGCTCTACATATCGAGTCGTACACAAAGGGAAAAAGGTGGCGAGGTTTGGTGTAATACAACGAAACGGGGAACACTCCGACATAGGGTAGCTAGTCCCTTACCCCCATACATAGCATATTTTAAGAAAAAAATAATAATGATAACAAAAACAAATTGTTTGTTATAACGTAGACCAAATGGAAAATGATGAAGGCTATGATGCTCAAGATCGCAAGGCATATCTTAATCAGCGTGTCCCATGTCCTTGCTCTCAATGTAAGCTGGCAATTAGATGAAAACATCAATTGTCTATAGAACATGTACAACACTTTCGTAAGAAAAGTGTATATCAATCATGCATTGTATTCACAAACTAATTGAATATTATATACAAAAACATTGGATGTGGACGTAAAATTTATTGCAAGGAGATGACGTCTCATCCCAAGGAGAAGTGCACCCTTTGCGGCCAGTTAGAAGAGTTCGTGGGCGTGCGATGGATGGAGTGCATGAGCCAATCCACTACTTGGAAGGCACTACCCAATCTATACCGTCAATACCAGAGGAGACTGGTAGCCTTCCAGACTTTCCTACAAACTTGGAGCTTGAGATGGAGGCAATGATCGATGCATTGATGCCCATGGATATCGAGACATCTGATCCGCTTAGAGAGAAATCATCCATACGATTATATGATGGGTACCGAGTATCTCACCTGAAGACACTGATTGCACTCCGAAGTGTACAAGAAAAATACGGGTGAAGCAATGTGAGTGTGACGATTTTTGGGGCAGGTCTGGTTACCTCAAGTCAGTACCTTTGTCTCATCGTTCTGCATTGGAGTTGCATCACCTATGTGATTTGTCACACCTGTGGGGATGTCTACTCCAGTCACTTCAGCTTTTTCTCAACTGTTGTCTGTAGGGGTGGCACCCCTATGGGTGCTACTCCGAGAGATACTACCCTCGTAGGTACACTAAATGTACAAGGGTCTCCTGGATATGCCCATGAGCGTGGTCATAGGTGGGAGATGACACATCTTAGGTATACCCCCCAGAGGGGTATGGATACCTTATAGATGATAGGACATGAGCCATCATCATGAATGATGAGGGGAGGAGGGTGATGGGTCGTATGAGAGAGTTGTGCCAACAAGTTTTTCGGCACGTCTTTGGATCATTGGAAGAATATATCAGAGGGGAGCAAGGACTACATAGTAACATCCTTGCATGAGGAGTTTTCAGTATCCACTGCAACAGATAGGTTTTCCACAGGCTAGATGATGGAGTGCATGCGCGCGTACATGTCACACAGACGATCAGATGCATGCAATGCACTTTAAAAGGGGCCTCAAAGCCTAAGTGGCTAGACCCAGATGATTGATATCAACTCAGGGAGGAGACTATAGATTCTCCAAGATGTTGGAGACAGCAGCGTGAGGTAGTATTGGAGGGGTTTTTGTCGAAAGGTCGAATCCATCGGGGATCAGAAGTAGAAGGAAGTAGAGATAGGAGATGGAAGAGAAGATAGAGAATACACAAGTGGTAAACACTACAAAGACAAAGCACAATGAATTGAATCAATATGTATTGAAAGAACCTGGAATCTTCACACTACTCAAAAGCAATCTCCAAGCAATAGATCTCTTGGAGCTTCTTCGTAAAACAAAACGTGCATAAAAATTACAGCTTCTTCTTTGCTACTCGGAACCCAAATTTGATGGCTCCGTTGGCTCCGAAAGGGGGGTAAAACTCCAAGATAAGATACCTGGTCACGGATCTCCCAGATCACTCCTTCTTTTAGTTCAATCTCCAGTTTTCAGCTTGTTTACAGCGATCGCGATGCGCGCGATTTCGTCAATCTGTCCCTCTTGTGAAAATCCCATAATTGGTTGAAAAAGCAACTAGTTTTTTGCATGCCATCCTAATTTAGAAGCTTTTTTAACTTTTCCATATTTTTACAATAAATAATATAAAAAATAGACTAAAATTATCAAAAAATCCAGTATTTTCGAATAATCCATGCAACTCACACTAGTACTAATGGCTCAGATCACATTGACTCTCTAGATCAATAAAGAAGTCAGATGATGATGCATTCCATGCTTTTTCACACTGTGTCCTTGTAACATCACGACAGCGGTGAGGGCATGACTGGAGGCATGAGTGGTCCATCATCTTGGGAGTAGCGACCATAGGACTTATCTGGATGACTTTGTAAGTTTTTCTTTTGTTCTACTTGCTCATTTTGACAATCGTGTTTCTAACAATTGTGTTTTGTTTTCTTTGTGGCACTCCATTATCCCACCGGCCTACAGACTCGATATGCATAGAGACACGGTCTCAATGCATTGATCAACTGATTGTATAGACACGGAGGCCCAGTAAGTCACTAATCTTTCTTGTCTGTAGTTACTAATTTTAATTAAAATACATTATTGTATGGTGGATTGATATTATGTAGCTTTTTTTTTTTGTAGAGTCCGTTTGATGCTCCTTTGTGGTGAGATTAGCTTTCGGATAGCGAGGATCTATAGCTTGCCCTTGGATCCGTGGAGTGCACATCCTCTTTTTCTTGTCATATGATTTATGTAGACAGTTTTTATGCACTATGTTATTATCATCCTTTGTATCTTGCCATGATTCTACCGTCACTTTCATTACACGATCTTGTATTTATTTTATGTATCAGTCTTATGGATTCAAATATACTTTACCTTCATTTTGACGAGCATTGTACACTTTACTGTAACTCTTTTGTATGGCCCAAATAAAGCACATAATGTTAAGCGCCCTGCCACAATTTTTTTTTTCCCCTATATCCATCGCTATTAGCATTGCAAATTTACTGCACGCGTCACTATTAGTATCACAGTTAGCATTGCAAATCGCCACTATAGGCTTCCATTTTTATCATCACTATCAGTGTCGCAAGATAGTGATTCTTATAGTGACGATTATAACGACGGTTCTATGGCATCGCTAATACCGACATTTTTTGCGAGGATGGTGGCTTGCATCTTATATGTGAAAAGTCTTTTTATTTTGGTTATAGGTTTGGAAACCCTTGAACTTCCAGAGAGCTTCTTGAACCTACCCCCTTTTCCAAACATTCCTTTTTTAAATTAAAACCCCCTCCCCTCTCTCTTACGCACAATCTCTCATTTTCTATTCCCCCTCTCCTTTTTAATTAAAAACTCCCCCATTCTCTCTCTTATTGTAGGGCTAAGCTCTCTCTCTCTCTCTCTCTCTCTCTCTCTCTCTCTCTCTCTCTCTCTCTCTCTCTCTCTCTCTCTCTCTCTCTCTCTCTTTAAAATTTAAACCCCCTCTCCTCTCCCTTACGTATAATCTCTCCCTTTCTTTTCCCCCTCTCTTTTTTAATCAAATTCCTCCCCCTCCCCCCCTCTCTTTCTCATGTGTAGGACCTATGTTCACTCACACACACACACACACTCTCTCTCTCTCTTCTCTCTCCTTTAATTTAATCAAATTGCTTTTTGAATCAAAAGTCTTTAAAAATGTTTAATTAAAACTTTCATTTTAATTAACTTTTTCTAAAAGATTTTTTAAATTTTCACATACTTTAAGGGAGATAGAAGAAGAAGAGAAGAGAGAGAGAGAGTTTAAAAGACACACACATAGAGAGAGAGAGAGAGAGAGAGAGAGAGAGAGAGAGAGAGGAAAAGTGGGGGGAGAGAGAGAGATAGAGAGAGCGAGAGAAGGAAAAGAAAAGAGAGAGAGAGAGAGAGAGAGAGAGAGAGAGAGAGAGAGAAAAGTGGGGAGAGAGAGAGATAGAGAGAGCGAGAGAAGGAAAAGAAGCGAGAGAGAGAGAGAGAGAGAGAGAGAGAGAGAGAGAGAGAGGAAAAGTGGGGAGAGAGAGAGATAGAGAGAGCGAGAGAAGGAAAAGAAGAGAGAGAGAGAGAGAGAGAGAGAGAGAGAAGACAATGGGGGAGAGAAAAAAAGAGAGAAGAAAAAGAAAAAGAGGAAGAAGAAAGAGAAAAAGAGGGAAAGAGAGGCGAAAAGAGGAAAAATAGTATTTTTTTAATTAAACATTTTTAAATATAGTTTTTGATTGAGAAAGAGAGAGAGACATAGAATAAATGTATAATTTGAAAGAGAGAAAATAGGGGGAGAGAAGGGGAAAGAGAGAGAAGAAAAAATATATAGAGAGAAAAGAGAACAAAAAAAAAGCTTGAAAGAGAAAGAGAGGAAAATAAAAAATGAAGCGAGAGAGAAAGAGAGAAAAAATAAAAAACCGAGAGAAAGATATAAAGAGAGTAAAAAAGAAAGAAGAGGAGTGAGAGGGAGAGAGAAGGGGAACAGAGAGAAAAAGAATTATAGAGAGAAAATATAAAATTTAAGAGAGAGAGAGAGAGGAAAAGAAAAAAGGAAAAGAGAGGAGAGAGGGGGGAAGAAAAGGGAGGGAGAGATAGAGAGACAGAGAAGAAAAGCAGGGAGAGAGAGAAAAGGAGAAGAAGAAAAAGAGAGAGAATTGGAACATAGAGAATTATAGAGAGAGAGAAGAAAAAATTTAAAAGAAAGAGAGAAAAGTTAATTTAAAGAGAGAATAAAGAGAGAGAGAGAGAGAGAGAGAGAGAGAAGAAGAAGAAGAAGAAAAGGAAAAAAGAGGAGAGTGAGAGAGAAGTAAAAGAGAGGAGAGAGAAGAAAAGTGGAGAGAGAGAGAGAAGAAGAAGAAGAAGAAGAAGAAAGAGGAAAAGAGGGAGAGAGATGAGGGAAAAGAGGAAAGAGAAAAGTATTTTTTAAATTCAAACGTCTTTTTAGAGAGGGAGAAGGGAGAGAGAAGGAGAGAGAGGAGGAAGAGAGAGAGAAAATATAAAATTTAAAAGAGAGAGAGAAGAAAAAAAGAAAAAATAGGAGAAAGGGGAGGAGAAGAAAAGGGGGCAAAGAGAGAGAGAAAGAGAAGAAGAGAGAGAGAGAGAGATTTATAGATAGGGACAAGATAAAGTTTACATACTTTAAGAGAGATTGAGGGGGGGGAAGGGAAGAGAAAGAAGAAGAAGAAGAAGAGAGAGAGGGAGAGAACATGGAGAGAGATTTATAGACATAGGAAATATAAAATTTAAGAGAGAGAGAGAGAGAAGAGAAGGAAAGAGAGAGAGAGAGAGAGAGAGAGAGAGAGAGAGAGAGAGAGAGAGAGAGAGAGAGAGAGAGAGAGAGAGAGAGAGAGAGAGAGCTAGTTGAGATTAAAGAGTCCTAGGCCTTTGTAGGCACACACACACACACACACAGAGGGAGAGAGAGAGAGAGAATTAGACATAGGGAATTGGGGGAGAGAGAGAGAGGGAGAGATGATAAAAAATTTAGAAATAGAAAGGAAAAAGAGGAGAGAGGTGCACACAAAATTCTAGTTGAGATTAGAGAGTCCTAGGCCTTTGTTCTTTTTAGGAGGACTGTATGCCTTCCATGCTACTTTGGAAACCTTAAATTAATGTCCATCACTAGTTAGAGAAAATTCTCTATAGTGTTTCATAAAGCCCCACATCAAAGGGATAAATTTTCATAAGGCCCCACATCAAACAATGGACTCAAAACTAGTAGTTGATCCTATGCTCAATGCCCAACTTATAGCAACTATGCCAATATCCTCATCCAATTCCTTGACTTCTTGACTTCCATTACACTTGGGTTAGAGCTTAACTTCTTAACTTCCATCACACTTGGGTTGGAGCATGATTCTCTTTCCATGTCGGTGTTTCAAGAGCTTTGAGCATCTCAATCAATTTGCATTAACTGATCCATTTTTACACAATATGTAGGGTAAGAGTCCGTGGAATTTCTTGTAGATCTATCAAAGGATGTTTTCTTTACAATTGAGGCTAGTGTGGTGGTATGATAAAGTCAATCCTTGCAAAAAGTGTAAATTTTGATAGTTAGCCTTAGAAACATAAATAAATGGTGGATTGTCTCAATTTTATTGCTACACATTGGCCATCTTGTTTCAGATTCCAACATTTAATGCCCATTCACTACTCCAGAATACTTTACTAAGAACTAACCACATTTAAGTATGCCATTTTGGGTTGAATTAGGGGTTTCATAGAATAGTTTGACCATAACAGCAATAGTGAGTAATGGGCCAATATGCTAGTTGTTGATAGGGTAAAGGGGTAGCATACGTTAAGGCATAGGATGCTAATAATTGAGCAAAAGGATGCACATACCAAGGGTCACAAGATTGGCAATTACTCTAAATGAACTCACCAAGCTTCACTTAAATATACCAATGGGGTGCTAAAATAGATGATTCTCTTAGGTGGCTAGGAGACTAACATAGCTTTTTTGACTTCTTGTGAACGCTTGAGGCTATGGTGGCCATGCATGAAGGTAATGTATGCATGTGTGAATGATACTAGTATCATCGTAGGTTGTAGCAAAATGAGCAAAGAGGATGCATGCGATAAGTGGTTGTGACCAAGGACTAGACCTTGGTATACTTAATAATGAGGTTATTAAGGCTTTCTTGATTCCATTGGTTGATTGGAAGGAAAATATTTGCTTGAAGAAAAGATTTCTTAGGAAGATACTTGGTTTTTATAAGAACTAGGCTTCTCATAAGCCCTTAGCCAAGATTGCATAGCCTTTGGCCTCTACTTGTAGACCATTGAGTGCTACAATTAAGGACATAATGATTTTTTCACGTTTGATATCTTATAGTTTGGAAGCTACTTCAATTGTATAAAAACTCATGGCTATCCACTTTGTAGCATGCTTAGTGGCAAGAACATTGAGATTATAGAGTCCTAGGCCTTCATCCTTTTTAGGAGGACTATATACCTTCCACTCTACTTTGGAAACCTTAAATTTATGTCCATCACCAATTTAGAGATAATTCTTAGATAATATATTATCTTTGTGATGTCGTTAGAATTTGTCAATTCTATGGATAGTGCCCAATGTTTTAGCTAGTTAGTTTGCAATTCAAACACAACTAAGTTAATAAGTTGTATCACCACACTGAGAGTTAGCTCTAGTAGACTTAGTTGACTTTAATTGAGTTAGGAATTTGTTCTACCTTAGACGTAAGGTTGTACTTTCATTCTATCACTTTTAGTTCAACAAGTAGACTCTACCATTCTTAGCTCACACTCCATTGTCTACTCTCACTCTCTCATTTCTCTTCTCTATAGTTTGTGGATTTCCAACATTTGATATTACAGTAGTTCACATTGTAAGTTTGGTTAGCTTGTGCCACTCTATTGAGGTTTCTATAGAGTCACTAAATCGGCTCTCAACTTGAGAAAGAGTAGCAGTAGATTTGCCACCATCGGTTAGAGAAAAGGAAGAGATGAGATGCTGCTACACTGCCTTGCTAGCTAGGCTCTTGGGCCACCAGCCATGTGTCTTTGCAATTTTCCATTTCCTACCTCTAACTTGGCCCATTATTGCATTGAATCCCCATCGACTACCACTCCCAATGCTCTATTGTGTCTGGATCAAAGTCCTATACATGCATCTTCATCAAAAGTGCCAACATTGTGTAATTTTCTCAAAATTTGTACAAGAAATTTGTGGATTTCTTTATTTTTGGCTCCGGCAATATATTTAGGTAGCATTTCATCATATGTTCATGTTGTAAGTAAAAAACCTCTTTGATTTCTTAGAATTTCTTTGTGAAAATTTGGGGCTTTCATTTGGATGCATCCCAAGGCAGGAAACATGTGCTATAATAACATTATCTTGCTATTCATGGTAGATTGGGTAGATATTTGTGAAAATTTGAAAAATTTTAGTCAGATTTGATGATTTTGAGCATTAAGTTGTTGTTTTGAATATTTGGCATGCATAGTGAGGCACAAGCAGTGGTACAATTTTGAATTACTGTAAATGGTAGATTAGGTTTTATTTTGTGCATCGTGGGTATGCTTTTTGAGTAGACTGACAATTTTGACATTTTTGTGCTTGCATTAGTAGCTTGGGTTGGGATTTCGGTACTTAGTTGAGTATATTTCACACTTCTACTTGGAAGTGTTTGGCTATAGAATTGGTGCATTGATTTGTGGCAATATCAAATTAGGACACTTGGGATCACATCAACATTTTGGGACTTCTCACTCAAGAGTCATCCTCACTCACAAGGATAAGCTATATTGTGTGGAGTATTATGGTGCAATCTACTTGTTGCAAAGGATCTTTGGAACTATGTCACTAGTGACTTCCTGAGACTGGGAGAGCTTACACCTCAAATGCCTCAACATGGTGCTAGAGGATAGCGAATTGCCCCTTCTATTGCCCTCGCTCCTCCGATAGCAGACCAAAGAAGGTGGAATTCGAAGGATGCACAAGCTTTGTCTTTGATTGCCTTATCAGTTAAGAGAGCTATTATACCTCATATTGGATCACGCAAGACCTCTAAAGTAGCTTGGGATGTCTTGGAAAGTATGTTTGAAGCTCATAACAAATCCAAAATCTCTTACTTGTGAAGAGAATTGTATAATGAGCATATAAATGAGGGTGGCAATGTGATTGATCACCTTACACACTTGCAAGACTTACATGAGTATATACTAAATATTGACGAGCTTAATTTGGATACACAAATGGAGAATATTACTTTGAATTCACTTTTGAAGTCTTATCTTGGGTTTCACACCTCATTGAATTTGACTTTACAAGGGGATGGGAGCAACCCCTTACTTTTGTGAAATTGAAAGGTCTCTTATTTACAAGAGGAATAAACTCAAAAAAATAATGCTATGCATTCCGTGATGTAGCCATGCTCTCTAAATATAAAGGCAAGGGTAAAGCAAAGTAGTATGTAAAAAATCACCCAAGTTTGATATGGGACAACCATCTAACAAGGATGACCAAGACATAAAAAAGAAAAGAAAAAGGGAAAATGTCACTACGGTAAGAAATTTGGATATTACATTGATGAATACATGAAAAGATTGGCCAAAGAGAAGAAGAAAGACTTTGGTTTGGCTTTCCAATAGATATTTTCCACTCACTCTTTGGATGGGGATGCTACAACCAATTTTGTAGAGAAGGAATACACATTCATGACATGGAGTTATGACACTTCCATGGTTGATTTTGCACTTAATGTATACTCAATGTACATCCTTTTCTTGTGAGGCTAAGTACAAGGTAGTCTTCATAACAACAATGGAATGTACAAATTATTGGTGATCTATAGATTTCACTAGAGGGTCCTACATCCATTCTTTTTTACAATAATAGTGCTATTATAGTGGCACGGAATCCTATGTTTCATGCTTGCATGAAGCACATTGAGGTACATTACCATTTGGTCAAAGAGAGAGATGCTATTTAAGAGAGATTAGTTTGATGTATATTTCTACACATGAAAATGGGGGATTTTATTTTTGTGAGCTTTCCTTTTCGTTCTTTTGCAATCAATCCTTTTTTTTCGAGCTTTTTAATGGAATATACTAGGGATTTAATATATGAAAGCTTCTAGTTTCATGCTTTGTAAATGTTTAGTTTTTTTTAAAGCTTTCAAAAATTAATGTTCCCACATGTAAACCTTTTGGTTAAGCTTGTGTCAAAGAAATATAAATTGAACCATTAGAAACCCTCATTGAGTGAAGGAGTAGGATTAATTGTTTGGGTGAATTTCTTGATCTTTTTGCAAATCTTAAGTTTTGTGAAATACCAAAAGAGTTTTTTGAATTTATAAAACAAGTGGTGTTTTTAAAAGCATACTAAGGGCCCACCATGCATAGTTAATAACTTAGAAAAACCATATGGTAGAGAATGACCAAGACTATTTATTGTCTTTTAGAGTGTCCATACTAAAAAAGAGAAATACATACACACAAAACCATAGCTATAGTAAAATTACTATGACAAGAGATTTTGTCTACAATATAGTAAAAGGCCTCAAATCACAAGTCCAAAGATAATAGTATTATTCTAAAACTAAAGCATCTCTATGTAAGAAACTAGTCCACATGTAATGTTTGAGAAGCACTATTGGTGCAACAAGTCATCAATCTTCATGCAAAGGCAATGGTGACCATCCTTAGCACTGGCTTGCCCAAGGCCACCACATCCTACAAACACATCCAAGACATAACCACATCACTTTGTGAAGGTGGCGAGTAACCACCTTATAAAAACACCACTTGTTAAAATACATTCAATTGTGAAGGGTATCATGAGATACCCGATGGGCACAACAAATATGTGCATTTGCTATGGCAGCCAAGATATAGGAGTTGTAGGGTACACAGACTCTGATTATGCAAGACATGTAGATAGTAGGAAGTCCACTTCTAGCTATGTATTCACCTATGATGGAGGTGCTGCCCTAGCATTCCAAGTATATGAGACATCACCTATAAAACAATAATGATCTCTTCACATCACCCCTAGCACGAATCCCATGAATCTTCATAGGATAGACTAAGCCATCTAGCACATAACTCTAATGATGAGCTAGAAAGTGAATTGCACCAATGGTTTTACCAACCTCTTGGTTGTATGACATTAGTACTCACCTACCCGCCCGATTCCACAAGAAAATGGTGAGGTCTAGCACCTGCTTTATCATGACAAAAATGAACTTGTGTATATGCATCAACATAAAGAAACTCACAAAACCAAAGAATAAAAGTAAAGAAGATTCCAGGTTCTTACTATCTCTCGAGTAATAGGGTGTCTATAGGCTTTTGTAATGAAAAAAAGAATCCATGTGTGATAAAGGACAAGGCCTAGACTTGTGGCATTTGCAATGAACTCTCCAATGTGCTCTGCTAAGCACATAGTAATCAAGAATCCCTTGTCTATGAATCACTCATATGCCAAGTCCATGGTGCCAATCATCAAGTTCTTTGTAAAGACATTCCACTTTGGTATAGACGTTTTCTCTATACATATCAAAACATGATGACTTGTGAACTTCAAAAGTGGCATGCAACAAATAATATATGCCTAGCATATGACACATGGCATAACTGGCCCACTGACTCTACACCCAATGCATCCACTAGTAGACTCGTGGTAAAGCCTACAAATAGCAATCATCGTGCAACCTCATGACGTGGTGCCCCATCCATGTTTAATATTTAGTACTCATCATGATGGGACCTAAAATGGGCGGGCACTGGCTATGGCACTAGGTGGACCTCATGCATATGACAGACAATCCCACCACACAGCCTCGCGGGCCAGGAGCGTCTAAGACTCACTTTGCACTAAATGCTTACGACAATTTTGTGTTTGTATCCAATATGTAGTCCAACGTTTACCTTCCCTTCTCCTCAGAGGGAGATCCCATAACATATAGGCATAATGCCTCGTAATACACACATAGGGAAGCACCTCTCGACGGATTGCCGCGGCTCCATTACGACTCTCCTACACCTCGGGGATTGGCCCCAGGATGTGTTACTAACACACATAACATTCGCACAAACTCCACTCTTTCATAATTCAACGTTCTAGGAGATTTTGATTTGCCTCACAAAACTTTACCCAACGGAAGAACTCGTCTAAACCTACAGCTTAGGTTTCCTGTCCTCTCAGCGTTGGTCAAAGTTTATCAATCAATTGCAATGCATTCCAAGAGATACCATGTGGCATGCCTGATGCAAGATGTATGACAATTGTGCACAACCATTTTATGATTTTAAAAAACCAGCCATATGAGGTGCAGAAAACAACCCTTTCATGAATTTTAACCAAGCGTTACGTGTTGCGCTGCTTTAGGGACTAGCACCGGAACTTCCGTGCTACTAGCCACCTATATTTAATTATGAAACGATTCCTAAATGCTATGCACAAAGAGGGAAATTAGAATTTCTATCTTTTCAGGAATTAGATCGTCACACAACCTTCATCCTCCCCTCACCATTTAGGTGTTGCTGCGGTGCATAGGTGTAATGGTTGTTTTGTATCATTTTTGTATGTAAAAAGCGATAAACACGGACTATAACACAAAGGACAAGGCCAAATTAAGGCTTGACCTCATACTTTAACCTTGCCAAACATTCACGCACATAAATCTTATTTTTCCACATTTTTTGAGTGCGAAAAACCCAATTTTTTCCATTTTGCTATTTTTTCTATTTATTATTCATGGAAAATAGGTATTTTTTGATTTATTTATATTGGCTTATTGTTTTGAATGAAACTTAACATTTTCTCTGATTTTGTCCCATTTTCACCTCTTTTCTCCAACTCAAAATCGAAAAAAACCACTAATTTCCATTAAAAATGACATTTTGCGGGTTTTAAAGTATTAATAACGGCTTTAAATCATTACGGGTTCTGTATTTCTGTAGTTACAGCCCTCAATCATGATGCAAACAAGGTTTAAACAAAATTTCATTGCATATGAACAACAATTGGACCATGAAACAACAAAAACAATCAAATTTCTTTGTAAAATTGAAGCATACCGCGTGTCTTGCGTGTTGTGCGGGTTTTTTAATCATTATTCTGAGTAGCCCATCGACCGACTAGCAACCATTCTTCAGTGCTGAACCTGTTTCCTCAGCCTCCTCTTTATCTTGAAGCAATCCGATCATAGTCGGACAAAGCCCCTCTTCTTCTTGACTTCTTACACACAAATTCCCTCTATGCAGGAGAGAGAGGGAGGAGAGAGAAAGAGTGATTTTTGTTCTCTTCACTTAGTACATCATTCTTCAATCGGTTTGTGGTGATGGAGGGCGAAGGATAGATGCATTCCAAGCCCAGAAGCATTCCTCCTGATTCACCTAATCAGAAATCCATGATTTGGGGAGAAAAGAGGGGGCACAAAAAACTGACGCACCCCCCCCCCCCCCCGCCCCCACCATCATTTCAAATTGTGGGATTTTTGCCTATAAGCTCTTTTAGTTAGAGCTTCTAAACTCTAATACACTTAACTAGTTCATGCTTTTGCATTCACACTCGCGGTCAAGTGGTTTTTTCAAATTTGAGGGGGCAAACGACATCGAAATCGAGATCCATCTGGACGAGTGGCTCCGTGACGTCGAAATCTACAAATCTGGGCCACGCTCTTCTCAGCTTATGGATCCAGTAGTTGCTTCACAATCCCAAACCTTGCGGGGATTAAATGGGGGGATCAAATGATCTCGGAATGGAGATCTGACGCTTGCGTTGGATTCCTGATGTCATTTTACATCTAGGAAAACTCCAACTCGACCATCCGCCACCATTTGATTTCCATGAAAATAAGCACTGGTGTCTTAGGGACTTGTCGCTTAAAATCATACTGATTGTCACCACCGCCTTCGACGAAGTCTATTTTTCCCTTGATATTCGTAATTTTTAGCTATTTTTAAGCACTTCTCGGCATAAAAAATCATGTCATTGGCGACTACGAATGGAGGACACTTGGTACTGAATGCTTGGTAATTTTTAGTGGAGATGATCTACGAATTTGTGCCTAATTTGGTGAACGAAGGCAACTCAGCCCGTCGAATCCCACGAATAGAGCTGCATAGAAACAACAAAAAAGAGCATCAAGCTGATACAAAAAATATACAACACAACACATCACAGCTCATACCCTACCCCCTGACGAAACCAAGGCATGAAATCCACGAGGAGTAGGCCTAGTATAATTTGATAGAAAGCCCAGAGCCAGTCACTAACCAATTGCTCTAACACATCCAAGCTAAAAAGAAATATCAAAGAGGTCGCCCTAAGTGGTGGTCTGAACTAAGGACAACTCAACTAGGAGCTCCTACTAGGCAATGACTCCTATAGCCTGATCAAGAAATAGTTTCTTTTAGCACATTACTTCTTCTCTTTTAGATTTTTACTTTCCATACTCGGGCGTGTAAAAAGGAGGGAGCTGAGTGTAGTGACCCAAGGAGAACAGGGCATCGGCCTCAGGTCCTGTATCGGTACCCAAGAACCTACCAAGCCCTTGTAAGGAGACACTTAATCATTTTCTAACGCTCACTTTTATTTTCGCTAAAACCTTCTTATATTTCCTTTTTAAAAAAATAATGGCAAGATGTCACCCCAAGGAAGACAAGGCATCGGCCCCAGGTCTTGTCTCATCCCCAGGAACCTACCAGGCCTTCACAAGGTGATAAACAACAGCTCAAGGATTTTTCTTTCTTTCCTTTTCTATTTTTATAGGGGGTTAAAACCCCTTTTTACACACCTCTATATATTCATATATTGTCATTCAGATCTTAAGGGTTTTGTCTCTCTCCATCATTATTTTAGTAGGCTTCTCTAACTGTCTCACAACTAACAGAAACTCCTAGAATGGCCGCCTAGCAGGTCAGCAGAACAGGATCACTAGAACTCCCATCTAAAATAGGTCTTTCCATGCCTGGCAATGCCTTGCAGGAGCCAATGACTACTCAGACCTCCCTCAAACATACCTAACCTAAACCTGGGACTTCATGCCGTAAGTGCCGGTCTCCCCAACAAACAAAAGAAAGTAACCCTTACACGTACATATATCATTAATTGCTTAAGGAAAACAACAAAAAAAAAATGACGAAACCACCTGGAATGGCAATAAGACGCTTCTTTGTAGCAAAGGCTCCCTCCAGCAACTTCGTCAACCTGTATGGCGCAATCACTAAAACAACAAAGCATTAAACATACCTGCATAGGGCCCTCGTGGCCCAAAGAAATAGCACACTTCACTGCAAACTAATGGGCCCTCTTGGCCTAAAGAGATAGATTATTAAAACCTAGAAACAAAGGGCCCTCTTGGCCTAATGGAATTAGATATTAACTACTTAAAGCAACTGGCCCGCTTGTCCTAACGGAGTCGAACAAAACAGCTCATAGAGATCCCTCCTTGGAAAAAAGTAAATGCATGCAAATACACTCCATTCCAAGGGGAAAAATAGGGCTCTCAGCCCTAAACTAAATGCATCAAATTATGGCCCATACCTCCTGCATATGTAGAAAGAGGCGTACACATAACATGTCTTTGAATCAACCTATGTGTCCAAGATAATAACGATAGATGGGTCTCGGCTACTCTTTGCATTACCCATATCAACCATCGCCTGCCATATAATGCATGGTCTGATAACATCCCCCACAAGCGACCAGGTCATGTCTCATTATCAATAGCAATATCCGGACTAGGACCATAGTGAAAAAGAGGTTCTCTTCATAAGAAAAATTAGCTAAGGAATCCGCAAACTGATTCCAATAACGTGGAATCAGCTGAAGAGATATGCTCTGAAATTCATAAAGTAGGGTTATAGCAGTCTGATGATACATACGAAGGAGAGGATTCCGGACTGTATATGTCCCATTGAGTCGATTTAAGATCAACTGGAATCCCCTTTTATTAAAAACTACCTAATGCCACCTTTCTTGGCAATATTCAATCCCATAATCATGGCTTTATACTCGGCCATGTTGTTAGTAAATCCTACCCCGAGATAAGCAGCTAATTTCATTGTAACTCTACGTCGAGGATCTCGGATAACTACCCCAACACTTCCTTTTCAATTAGGGTCCCTGGATGCTCCATCAAAGTATAATGTATACGTCCATAATGGGTTTACACAGCCAGCCATCAAGAACTTCCCTATTCGTAATTATGATAGTCAAAGTTCAACATATTTAGAGGATGAACTGACGGCTCCATCGCACTTTCATCATTAAACTCAATAGGGATGCTTGTCAAGATTTGTAAGCAGTGATGGCATAAAACTTTAATTTCCCACACAAAGGTACCGTTTTCTTGCTCAATCACTTTATATCCCTTGCTCCACCAGATAAGCCTCCCTTGATGATATCTTTGCTCGAGATAAAGGGATTAACTGCCCCATCAACCAATTTAAGCTCTCCTGCAGGTCTCAAATCAGCCCAACATGGACCTGCAATGCATTTAGCACGTTAGCATACTTAAAAATAATAAGATTTAATCTTATTAAGATTAACCTTATTCTTAAATTCCACTCCTTGTAGATCAGCTAATAGAACTATGGACTTATTTTTACCTATCCGAACTATCTTGTAAGGGCCATCCCATCGAGGTTCCAACTTTCCTGGAAATAGCTCCCTATGCGCATCGTAATATAGAACTAACTACCTCTTTTTAACTGTATATTTCTTCGCTTTCCGATCATGCAACCGTTTCATCCGACGTTTAGCTACCTCCTGGTGCAACAAACTGTGCAATTTGAGCTCGTCTAAATGGGCTATAGTCATAAACCGCTCAAATAGGGCATCTTCATCACCCAAAGAATGATTGATTGCGAATCTTATGGTCGGAAACTCAATTTCTAAGGTCAAGACACACTCCTCCCCATAAACTAATTTGAATGGGGTGTGGCCAGTGGCTCGTTTAAACGTCATATTATATGCCCAAATCGCCACATATAATTTTGTATCTGAGTCCCGCTTCTTTTCAAAGACTATCTTGGATAGGATACCCACAAGCTGCTTATTGGTACTTTCGACTTGTCCATTTGCTTGCGGATTATAAGGGGTCGTCTTGTTATGCTTGATTTGCCAAGCTTCAGTCATACTTTTAATCATTTTATTTAAAAAGTGAGTTCCACGGTCCAATACTATTTCTTTTGGCGGACCAAAACGGCAGATAATTTGCTCAAGTAGGAAACTGGCACTCTCTTTTGCATTGTCCTGCCTCGTCGCTCGTGCTTCTAACTACTTTGTAAAATAATCAATTGCTCCTATAATGTACCTCTTGTGAGTAGTAGACGACGGGGTAATCGGTCCCACAAAATCGATGCCCCACTTCTCAAAGGGAAGGATAGCCATGATCAATGTAGGTTAACGCTTCCTATTCTCTCGACTGTCATGTCTTTGACATGTATTACATCTCTTAACATAGTCAAAGGAATCTTGGAAGATGGATGGCCACCAATATCTAGCTCTTAAAGCTTTCTGTTCCGTTAACCGCCCAGCAAAGTGCCCTCCACAAGCAGAGTCATGGCACTCTTCCAAGATGAAAGGAACCTCGTCAGGCATCACACATCGGTGATAAATATCATCAACACCCTGCCGATATAATGTGCCTACGAGATCAATGAAAATTTCAATGCCTGCTGTTTAAATTTTCCTCTTCTCCGATTTTGATAAAGTAGCTCCAGTCTCTCCC
Organism: Lygodium microphyllum; assembly: GCF_053477565.2. Taxonomy (NCBI): domain Eukaryota; kingdom Viridiplantae; phylum Streptophyta; class Polypodiopsida; order Schizaeales; family Lygodiaceae; genus Lygodium; species Lygodium microphyllum. Next base: position 123,752,185 of record NC_141161.1, read on the forward strand.
GTAGAAAGAAAGTGCGTTATAGCAGCATACCAAGAGGGAATAGATGCCGTATCAATCTTGAACAAAGTCTCCATGTCACTTCCTTCAGCCACGACCTCTTTTGGCTCTCCAAAATCCACAAGACACTCTACAATGCCCTGAAGCTTCGGCGGCATGCTCTTGATCTCATAATCAAATTCCTGCAAAGTGATTAACCACTTTGCTAAACAATCAGGCAGTTGTAACTTATTCAACAACAATCGAAGCCCTTCCACCTTCATATAAAAAACCACCCTCTCATAAAGAATGTAGTGCCTGAACTTTTTGGTTGCAAATACCATCGCAAGGCACAACTTCTCCATATAGGTGTAGTTAATTTCTGATATGCCCAACTTCCGACTAGCAAAAGCTATCGGATGGTACCACTTTTCCTCCCAAATTTGGGCCAAACAGCAACAACTGATACTATACATGGTTGCTGCTGAAAATATATAGAATATTTTGCCCCTTTTTGGTGCTTTTAAAATAGGTGCTTTGGCAAGCTCCTACTTCACATCATCTAAAGACACTTTGCAAGCATCACTCCATGAAAACTGACAATTAAAGGACAATAGGTTTGTCAGCGACAACGTTCTTTCTGCCAAGGCATTGATAAACCTCCGATAATACCCTACTAATAATAGAAAGCTATGCATTTCCTTTGGAGTACATGGTGGAATCATGGCGACTATGGCATTGATCTTTTCAAGATCAGTTGCAATCCCTACGGATTTGACCACATGGCCTAACAAGAGCCCATAAGGGACTTCGAAGACGCACTTCTGTGGGTTAAAAGCTATGCAAAAACGGCAACGGGTAGTAATCTTTAACAGTCTGCTTATTCAGCTCTCTAAAATCTACACAAAGACGAATTTGATTATTCTTCTTCTTCCTGATCACCTACTGGTGAACACCATTCTATATGTTGAATAGGGAAGATCAAACCTGCTTTACGCAACTTCTGTAGTTCCTTATACAACCCGTCCCTTAATTCAAAAGGCATACGCCTTACTTTTTGACGTACAGGGCGGGTACCTTCCTTTATAGGAATAGTATGCACAGCTAGACTGGGAGGAATACCCCGAAGTTCGTCATAGCTCCAAGCAAAAATATCACGGAACTCTCGAATTAAGGACACATAATCCTCTCTTTCTTCTGAACTGAGTATGGACCCTAATTTAATTGGCCACGAATCATTTAGCGTACCAATATCCAGCTCAATAACATCCGTGTCTCTTATTCGATCATGAGGTTTTATCGGCTCATTCAAGGTTATCTGACAAATATCCTCTGTAGTGGACCCTTCCTTAGATCCATCGCTCGATGATGTCTCACTACCAGATGGATCATCTACTATTTCTAGTTCATTGGAGAATAGTGGAGCTCTCTCACTCTGAGGGGAGTCAGGGTAAGCATCCACTATTACATGATGGGCACCTCGACCTAAAATCACTCGAGCAGTGGGTATATCGACTTGATAGTCTATCCATAGAATCCATAGCCTGCCTAGCAAAACCCGATAGCTAGGACATCCTGCAAACCTTATCACCCTAAAGTCCAGATAGCATTCCATGCTTGCAACTGTAACGTGGACCTTAGTAATGCAACATTCCGGTTGTCTTAGACTATCATCAGCCATCCTAAGAAGTGTGGAGCCGTCTTTTTGGATCTCTAGACATAACCTCTCCATCAAGTCTGAACTTATGATATTGACAAAGGATCCAGTGTCCACGATAGCGTGCTCCACTAATATTCCATCTACATATGCTGGAACCCTAGGGCAATGCTTTTCACCATGATCGAACCAATCTTCCCCCACTCTAGCTATGCCCAAAGGTTCTACTATATACCCTATACACAGGATTTTCTTGAATTCCTTGCGTACTCCTGGAGAAAGTTTAATCAATTGCAGGAGATTCATGTCTGGTTTGACTTCGAAGAGGGAACTTGCTAGATCAAAGTCGTGGTAATTAGCCAAAGTTCTCTTCTCACGCCACACCATTCTCTCCTTTGGTCTTTTCATCGGCTTTGGTGCCTATTTTTTAGCCTTAACCTTATTTTTTGGCAATCCTTTATCCTCCTCAGGATCAACTTTACTACCAACAAGTCTTAACGGTCCACCTTCCTTATCAGGATTCAGGAGTTACTTTTTCCTAGCATCTTGCTTAGGGCTTCCCTCGACAGGTTTTGCATTATCTTTTTCACCCTCTTTAGCCTTTTGGCCTCTTGTTATGGCTCGTAGATTAGAAGTTTTAACATCATAAAATTTCATTGCATATGAACAACAATTGGACCATGAAACAACAATAAACAATCAAATTTCTTTGTAAAATTGAAGCATACCGCGTGTCTTGCGTGTTTTTGCGGGTTTTTTAATCATTATTCTGAGCAGCCCACTAATCGACCAGCAACCATTCTTCACTGCTGAACCTGTTTTCTCAGCCTCCTCTTCATCTTGAAGCAATCCAGACAAGCATTCTTCAGCCCCTCTTCTTCTTGACTTCTTGCACACGAATTCCCTCTATGCAGGAGAGAGAGGGAGGAGAGAGAAAGACTGTTTTTGTTCTCTTTACTTAGTACATCATTCTTCGATTGGTTTGTGGCGATGGAGGGCGAATGATAGATGCATTCCAAGCCCAAGAGCATTCCTCCTAATTCACCTGATCAGAAATCCATGATTTGGGGAGAAAGGAGGGGGCGCAAAAAACTGATGCTCCCCCCACCTCCCACCCCCCCCCCCCCCCTCCCTTTCCCCCCAATCATTTCAAATCGTGGGATTTTTTCCCATAAGCTCTTTTAGTTAGAGATTCTAAACTCTAATACACTAAACTAGTTCATGCTTTTGCATTCACACTCGCGGTCAAGTGGTTTTTTTAGATTTGAGGGGGCAAACGATATCGGAATTGAGATCAGTCTAGACGGGTGGCTCTCTGATGTCAAAATCTACAAACCTGGGCCCCGCCACACTCTTCTCGGCTTCTGGATCTAGTAGCTGCTTCACAACCCCAAACCTTGCAGGGATTAAATGGGGGATCAAACGATCTCGAAATGGAGATCTGACGCTTGCGTTGGATTCCTGACGTCATTTTACATCTAGGAAAACTCCAGCTTGACCATCCGCCACCGTTTGATTTCCATGAAAATAAGCAGTGGCGCCTTAGGGACTTGCCGCTTAAAATTGTACTGATTGCCAACGCCGCCTTCGACGAAGTCTATTTTTCCCTTGATATTCGTAATTTTTGGCTATTTTTAAGCACTTCTTGGCATCAAAAATCATCTGTCACAATAACACTATGTGTAATGGGCTATGTTTCCTAATTAGAATGCCCAATTGATGACTCAACTATAAAGGATGAGGTTAGAGAACTACATTTTTTTGAAGACTCAGCCGGATGTCTTTGCATGGGCTCAGGAGTCTCACTAGGTGGATCCATCAACTTCTTACCTTTGCAAATAACAATAAAAATATTGTTCAACTAGCTCAACAAACCCATAATCAAAGACAACATCAATATAAAGGTGGGAGATTAGGCAAGGGGTAAGATACAAAGGTTCATATATTTATTACCTAGCATATCCTATGAATTTTTAGAAGGATTTCTTGGGGAGGTTTAGAGCTTGACAGACAGTATAACTTGTCATACAAGTAATCTTCACCATGCTTGGTCCATCCCATTGAATCCAATATAATACCTTGAAAAACTCTTCTCCAGTGGCATGATTGGCAATGGAGAGATACTTGTAGCCACGGTCTTTCAATAGTTCTTCCTCAGCTCTTATGGCAACTTCAGTCTTTTTTTGTGTTTCATGTTCTAGCAATCCTTCACCACAAATAATGAAGATCTTGAAAACACTGAATTGTACAAAATTGGATACAAACTCATTTTATTTGGAGCATTTCTTCAAAAAAATAAGCTCATCTCCTAAGACCAACAAATCCACTTTAAGGCCAAATTTATTCTTGTTCTGTTGGGAAGGAAGTATCCACTTTGAGGCCAAATTTTAGACGTTTTTTGCAATGGCATACCAAGCTAGGGTGGTACTTCAATCATTATTATTTGTGAGGAAGGAATTCTTCTTTGACCTCGTCCCCGGCCTTTGTGGGTTTCAATGTTAAACAAAGATAGATTTTAGGTATGGAATGAGATATAAAAGAAATTTGGTCCATGCAATAACTTGGTCACCAAATTTATTCCTTAGGAAATATTTCTCCATAAGTCCTGGTGTTTCAGTCACATTGCCATCACTCCTTGATTAGTTGTAGGTGAAACCAATGCTTTAGTAGAGGTTTTAGGTAGATTCATATACATTCTTAGGGTTGCAAATAAATTTCTAAGAGGTGAAAAGGTCTGTACTGACCTACTATTTGTGTTGTACGGACATTTGAATAAGATAGAGTACTAGTATTAGGTAGAGGAATTATGTAGAGTCCTATCTTCAAATTGTGTTGACAAACATGGATGATATGAATATAGGTCATGTAATTGAACAAGGGATTGAAGAAAAATATACATTGTGTTTGAGAGAAGAGGTCTATAAGTTGAGATATTGAGTGTAACCATGAAGGATGAATAGGATAAGTTGAGACAATGATGACTTGAAAGGAGAAATTATATTTGGCGTATTGCACAATGAATGGGAAAATTAGTTAGAGATACAAGGACGTGAGAAACATTTTGATGTGCAAAGGAAATTGTAGCACGAAGACCTTGGTGATGAGTTCTTATATAGCAAGCGATGGGTGTACAAGAGTAATTGTAGCATGAAGACTTTGTCATGAGTGCTTTTGTAGCAATACATGGGTGTGCAAGGGCAATTGCAGCATGAAGACCCTTGGGATGAATGGTTATGTAGTAGAGTTTGAAGGCTTCGTCTCTTAAGAGATGAGTTTACCTATCTATTATGAAAAACATGCATATAGCTTCATAATAATTTTGTATTAATGTGGAACTTGATGCTATGAGCTTTGGTTGGTTTGTCATGTGGAATCCTAGAAACATTTAGAGGAGAGGAGTGTAAAGTGATGATACAAGAGTATGTGAAAAGGATTAGATGGCTGAAAGGTGAGAAAGATCAAAGCTTTCATGGCGAGAGCTATGGTGGGAGAGCAAGATCAAGAGAGAGAGACACTCACAATGTGGGAACTCCAACAGTCACAATGTGTGACCGGCCTTCCCTTTATTCATCTGTCACTAAAAGAATAAAGAATAAAGTGACAATGACAGGCACCCACTGCCTGCAGTGTACAGGTGCGCGTACTGTTAGTGTAGTAATACACGGGCGGCTAGGTGGAGGCACCTTTACCCCCAACAACCTCCCACTTAAAGAAAAATCTACCCCAGTGAGGATTGAAAAAGAAAAAGATAAGATAATACAACATGTACACATGTACAACAGGATGAGGAAAGACATCATCTCATCTCATGCCCATCAAACTCTTAAGGAAGGCAAAACACTCCAGTAGAGAGGCTTTTGGTGAGCAGATCTAGAGGATTCTGGTTAGTCGAGATCTTGACAACGTCAATAGACTTGTCCTCAATAACCCCATGTATGAAGTGATACCTCACCTCAATGTGCTTTGTCTTCGCATGGAAGTCCAAATTCTTGGCTAACTAAATAACACTCATAGAATCTGAATGCAGTGTAGGGATATCATCAATACCAAGGTCATGAACCATTTTCGGCCTAACCATATGGCCTCCTTGCAAGCCTCAATGGATACAACATACTCGATCTTAGTGGTGGAAAGAGTCATACACTTCTACACCCTGGACATCCACCTGGACATCCAAGAGACAACACCTCCAACATAGGTGAACACATAGCCATAAGTGGATTTCCTACTATGTGCATGTCTTGCATAATTAGAGTCAGTGTACCCCACAACTCCTGCATCCTGGCTAACATAGCATATGCACATATATGTAGTGCCCTTCAAGTACTTTATGATACCCTTCACAGCATCCCAATTCTTCTTGCTAGGTGTAGCCATATAGCATGCCACAACACCAACTACAAAGGAAATATTTGGAGGAGTGGCTATCATGGCATCCATAAGACTTCCCACTATCGATGCATAAGGAATCTTGGCCATCTTAGCCCTTTGCTCATCTGTCTGTGGACAATCGTCCTGTGATACCTTCACATAAGAAGACAATGGATAGCCAGCAGGCTTCACATCCTGCATACGAAAGCACTTAAGGACTTTATGAATATACTCCCTTTGTGATAAGTGGAGGAGTCCCTGATGCCTGTTGCATCTAATGCACATACCAAGTATGTGAGAGGCCTATCCCAGATCCTTCATCTCAAAGCTCTTCTTGAGCTGAGCCTTAAGAGCATCTAGCTCATCATGAGCTTTCCATGCTACTAGAATGTCATCCATATAGAGTACCAAAATAAGCAAAGAACCATCACATGCTTTCTTTGTGTACAAGCATGGATCCATATCACTACGATTGTTGCATAAAGGCATTGAACTTATGATACCATTCCCTAGGTGCCTACTTCAATCCATAAAGAATTTTCTTCAACTTGCTCACTATGTGCTCCGTGCCACACTCTACAAAGCCCTTAGACTGCTCCATCTAAATCTCATCATGCAAGTCCCCATGTAAGAAAACCGTCTTGACATCCATCTGGTACAAGTCCAAGTCAAGCTATACAACCAAAGCCAAGACTAAACGTAGGGTGGTCATCTTAACCACAAGAGAGAAGACCTCATCAAAGTCAACACCATGCTCCTATTTAAAACCCTTTGCTACCAAACTAGCCTCGTGTGCTGGCTTGGGGTGTCTAGGGGAACTTTTTAGCTTGTACACCCACTTGCATGGTAGAGCCTTCTTGCCACTAGGCAAGGAAACCAAATCTCAAGTCATATTCTTATGCAATGATTCTATCTCAAACTACATAGCCCTCTCCTAGGAGTGACTGTCACCCCTGTGCATAGCCTCATCATAGGTGAGAGGCTCTCCTGCATCTGTAACCAAGAAATAGTGCATGGAGGGCTCAAATATGTCAGGTGGGCATCTATCTCTAGTAGAATGCCACATTGTAGGCTCTACTACCTACCCAATATTCTATCCAACATCTTGGCCATGAGCATATGCTGTTGCTGTAGGCTATCCAGCTGGCTCTATGGGAGCATGTGGCTCCTCTTAAAATATAACCCTGCATATCTCCATGATTCTCTTAGGCTACTTATGCATCTTGTCTTCATGGAAGACTACATCATGGCTGCAGATGACTTTTCGCACCTGCAGATCCCATAGATGGTAACCCATCTCTCCTGCATCTCCATAGCCAAGGAATATGCATTTAATACTCTTAGGATCTAGCTTGTTACGCTTGTCCTTGGGAACGTGGCAGAATGCCTCACATCCAAAGACACATAAATGCATATAAGAGGGAGGCTTTCCTATCCATACCTCCTCTGCAACCTGAAAATTGATGCCACTATAGGGTGATTTATTAATGATATGCTTAGCAGTAACTGCCTTAGCCCAAAAGTGTTGGGATATGCTTGCATGGCTAAGCATATTGCGAACCCTTTCCTAGATGGTCCTGTTGATCCGCTTAGCCATACCATTCTGGGGAGGGGTGTAAGGGGCGGTCAACTGATGCTTAATACCCCTCTCATAACATAATTGCTCAAAAGCACCTAAGACACTTACCCCCATTATCTGTCCTTAGGCATTTTAGCCTATGCCTAGACTGGTTTTTTGTGAAAGCAAGCTATCTCTGAAAAACTAACAAGACATTGGACTTTTGCTTTATGGGATAAGGCCATACTGTATGTGAAAAATCATCTATGAAAGTAATAAAATACTTCACACCACCTATAGATTGACAAGGCATGGGCCCACAGACATCAGAATGAACCAAGACCAAGGGCTCACTCATGCGTGACATACCACACTTCTTATGCATAGACTTAGTCTGCCTATCACATAAAGACAATGATCACAAGAATCAAAATGAGAATTATCAAGGGGCGGTAAGTACTGCAAACCAAAAAGCATTTTCATTCCCTTAACGGACATGTGCCCCAAATGGGGACCTCTGGCAAGCACAATCTTATCACCAGTAATCTTCCAGGCAGAGTCCCCAAAAGATACATGATATCCTGCATCATCAAGTTGTCCAGTTGACATGAGACTATGTGTCAATGCAGGTACATGATGTACATCGTGCATAACAAAACTACTGCCAGAAGGAAACTGCAGCCTAACATCACCAATGCTGACAATCTCAAGAGACTTGTCATCACCAATGGTATGAATGGAACCATTCTCGGCAAGGTGTCACATGAAAGGACACACTTGAGTCCAAGAGCCTACACTCTGCATACATAGAGTGTATCTCTATCATCTATGTGAAGCACTAGATGAAGCTGCTGCAAGGATATAATCCCCATCACTATCATCGGGCTACATAACATTGATCTCTTCAATTTTAACACTTGACTTAGCACGTACTATGCTATGATTAGTGTTGGGGTAAAGGCGCCTCCGCCGTGCCGCCCCGTGTATTACTACACTGACAGTACCCGCCACTGCACACTGCAGGTGGCGGGCGCCCGTCACGTCACTTTATTCTTTACATTCATTTTAGTGACTAGTAAATAAAGGAAGGCCTGGTCACACATTGTGACCGTTGGAGTTCCCATTTCTTGTCTCTCTCTTTCTTGCTCTTGCTCTCCCGCCATAGCTTGTGTGCAAGCTTCGATCCTTCTCACCTTTCAACTGGTATCAGAGCTTGGCTTCCTCTTGCTCGAGCTCGACTCGTGCTTCTCTACCTTCGCATCGACTCCCTTCACGATTGGATCTCCATCCCGGCAGCCATATCTAATCTCCCCGAGCTCCCGTCACTCCCCGGCTTCCCGAGCACCTTCCCGGCCTATTGAGGCACCTTCAAGGCATTGATACTGAGGTATTTGATCATTCTTTCAAGGTTTTATTTCAGTCTACAGGTTGCAAATAGCAAGGGCAGCCATGGCTTCAAACCCTTGAAGCTTATTCCCCTCATATTGTGCCTTACACCTATCAAGGCTCAAAGAGGCTTGTCATAGGCCTTTGATAGGCCCTTCTTGAGCCCCCCATTACCCCCTTTTCAGCCCATGTGGAGCAGCAGCAAGTTCAACACCAATAGGGTAGATTGCACCATTTTTTTCCAGGCTGTTAGCACTCGTCTACTTCAGCTCCACACTTGGCCATTGCTTCTTGCTCTCTACCTTGATCAAGAGGGCTATAGACTTCATGTTTGATGTCATTCAAGATTTGGGCATTGGTCTTGATCATTCGGGGCTGATTTCTTCAGATTTGGGACTGTCATAAACTGTCATAACAGGCTGAAAATAGGGCAGCACCATTGGCATTAGCATTTGTTGCTTATACTCCATTCCGGTTGTGCTATTTGATGCCCGTATGCGGTCTACATGATGCCTAGTGCCTTGGGAATGTATGCACATGATTATGCCATGATTTTGGCCTGAAATATTGGCTAATTTGGGACTATTATTTACTGTTATATAGTGCTGGAAATAGGGCAGCCACACTTGGCATTGGCATTTGATGCTTATACTCTACTCCGGTTACCTTGTTTGATGCCCGTATGCGGTCTACATGATGCCTAATGTCTTGGGAATGTATGCATTCAATTTGCCCATGATTTGGCATTGTTTTTGGGCTGGAAATTGACAATTTTGGACTGTTTAGAGCTGCTGTACATGAGCGGGCTGAAGCTCATTTGTCACATATATTGCTTCTCTATCGATATCGGATGTATGCTATGGGTTATGTCATGATGTATTACACTTTGGGGATCGACTTCGAACTCATGATCGTGATTCCGGAATGCTTTTGAGCATCGCATTTTCTCCGTTGTTATTGGTTTGTCATTGGAAGTTTGGTCGACTTGACTGGCATTTGGGCTGCTTATGCCTATTGTCTGTACTTGACGGATAAGCTCTATGCATTACATGCTTTGGTCCGTGGTTGATGCCTCTTAGTTCATCCATGCTTGACAGATATTTTGGAGCTCCGATTTGGATGTTTCAGCCTCTATCCTCTTATTGTATCTGGGTCTTCTATAGACCATGTTTTGGCAGTGGGCTCTATCCCACATGTATCACTTTGGTATGCCCGTTTGGGGCATATGTCTTTGAAGGGAATGAAAATGTTATCTGGTTTGCAGTATCTTCCACCTTTGGACTATGCATGTTTTGACTCGTGTGATCATTATCTTTATGGTAAGCAGAATAGGTCTACGCATAAGAAATCGGGTAGGCCATGCATGAGTGAGCCCTTGGCTTTGGTGCATTCAGATGTTTGTGGGCCCATGCCATGTATGTCTATGGGTGGCGCGAAGTACTTTGTTACCTTCATTGATGATTTTTCTAGGAAAGTGTGGGCTTATCCCATAAAGCAAAAGTCCGATGTCTTGGCAGTCTTTTAGCGTTGGCTTACTCTTGTTGAGAACCAGACTGGGTATAGGCTGAAATGCCTTAGGACTGACAATGGGGGAGAATATGTCTCACGTGCTTTTGAGCAGTTTTGTGATGACAGGGGTATTAAGCGTCAGTTGACCGCTCCTTACACCCCCGCCCAGAATGGTTTGGCTGAGCGCATGAACAGGACTATTCAGGAGCGTGTCCGCTCTATGCTTAGCCATGCAGGTCTACCACAGAGCTTTTGGGCTGAGGCAGTTAGTACGGCAGTGCATGTCATAAACCGATCGCCTTCTAGTGGATTGGATTTCCAGGTTGTAGAGGAAGTTTGGGCTGGTAAGCCACCCTCTTATGCGCATCTCCGTATCTTTGGATGTGAGGCATTCTGCCATGTGCCCAAGGACAAGAGGAGTAAGTTGGATCCAAAGAGCATTAAATGCATCTTTCTTGGTTATGGTGATTCAGGAGAGATGGGCTATCGCCTATGGAATCCGCAGGCGCGGAAAATAGTACACAGCCATGATGTAGTCTTCCATGAAGACAAGATGCACAGGCAGCCTGAGAAAGTGGTTGAGATCCGCAGAGTGATCTTTCAGGAGGAGCCTAGAGCTCCTGCACAGCCAGTTGGACAGCCTACAGCTGTAGCAGATGCTCATGGTCAGGGTGTTGGACAGGCAGCTGGGCTGGCAGCAGAGCCTGCAGTGAGACGGTCTGCTAGAGACACACATCCACCTGATAGATTTCAGCCCTCTATGCATTATATTTTAGTTACAGATGCAGGAGAGCCTTTCACTTATGATGAGGCTATGCGCAGGGGTTATAGTCACTCCTGGGAGAGGGCTATGCAATCTGAGATTGACTCCTTGCATAAGAATGAGACTTGGGATTTGGTTGCCTTGCCTAAGGGCAAGAACGCTTTGCCATGCAAGTGGGTGTACAAGCTGAAAAGTACCCCTGGACACCCCAAGCCAGCATACAAGGCTAGATTGGTAGCAAAGGGTTTTAAGCAGGAGCATGGTGTAGACTTTGATGAGGTCTTTTCTCCTGTGGTTAAGATGACCACCCTGCGCTTGGTTTTGGCTTTGGTTGCTCAGCTTGACTTAGATCTATATCAGATGGATGTCAAGACGGCTTTCTTACATGGGGACTTGCATGATGAGATCTATATGGAGCAGCCTAAGGGCTTTGCAGAACCTGGCAGAGAGCACCTAGTGTGCAAGTTGAAGAAAAGTCTTTATGGCTTGAAGCAGGCACCTAGGGAATGGTATCATAAGTTTGATGCCTTTATGCAGTCACAGGGCTACAGCAGGAGTGCTATGGATCCGTGTCTTTACATGAAGAAAGCCTGTGATGGTTCATTGCTTATTTTGGTACTCTATGTGGATGATATGCTGATAGCAGGGAAAGCTCATGATGAGCTAGATGCTCTTAAATCTCAGTTGAAGAAGAGCTTTGAGATGAAGGATTTGGGACATGCCTCTCACATACTTGGTATGCGCATTAGACGCGACAGGCATCAGGGACTCCTCTATTTATCACAGAGGGAGTATATTCATAAAGTCCTTGAGCGCTTCCGCATGCAGGACGTAAAGCCTATTGGGTGTCCATTGCCTTCTTATGTGAAGGTATCACAGGCCGATTGTCCGCAGACAGATGAGCAGAGGGCCGAGATGGCCCAGATCCCTTATGCTTCAGCCGTGGGCAGTTTGATGTATGCCATGATAGCCACTCGTCCAGATATTTCCTTTGCAGATGGTGTTGTGGCACGCTATATGGCTACACCTGGTAGGAAACATTGGGATGCCGTGAAGGGCATCATGAGGTACCTGAAGGGCACAACATATATGTGTATTTGCTATGGCAGCCAGGATACAGGGGTCGTGGGGTACACTGACTCCGATTATGCAGGATATGCAGATAGTAGGAAGTCCACTTCTCGCTATGTATTCACCTATGCTGGAGGTGCTGTCTCTTGGATGTCCAGGGTTCAAAAGTGTACGGCTTTGTCTACCACTGAGGCCAAGTATGTTGCAGCCACTGAGGCTTGCAAGGAGGCCATATGGCTAGGCCGTCTAGTTTGCTGACCTTGGGATTGATGCTATACCTACACTGCATTCGGATTCTATGAGTGCCATTCAGTTGGCTAAGAATCCGGTCTTCCATGCGAAGACAAAACACGTTGAGGTGAGGTATCACTTCATACGTGGTGTCGTGGAGGACAAGCCTATTGACCTTGACAAGATCTCCACTGACGAGAATCCTGTAGATCTGCTCATGAAAAGCCTCACTACTGAGCGCTTTGCCTTCCTCAGGAGATTGATGGACATTGGATGAGATGTTGCCTTTCCTCATCCCTTGTACCTATGTACAGTTGTACTGTCTTTTTCTTTTCTTTTCTCTCTCACTGGTGGGTAGATTCGCCTTTAAGTGGGAGGTTGTTGGGGTAAAGGCGCCTCCGCCGTGCCGCCTCGTGTATTACTACACTGACAGTACCCGCCACTACACACTGCAGGTGGTGGGCGCCCGTCACGTCACTTTATTCTTTACATTCATTTTAGTGACTAGTAAATAAAGGAAGGCCCGGTCACACATTGTGACCGTTGGAGTTCCCATTTCTTGTCTCTCTCTTTCTTGCTCTTGCTCTCCCGCCATAGCTTGTGTGCAAGCTTCGATCCTTCTCACCTTTCAATTAGAAGAATTTTCGTGCACTTTTTCTTTCCCCTTGTCTTTGCGCCTTTCATTGCGCAATTCATGACACTGTGGCCTTATGTGGCCTTTTTTCTCACAATGATGACAAATCAGATTTGCATTTCTCCCGCGAGACTTACTACGTAACTTGCCATGCAACTTGGACCGAGATTTCTGCAAATCTCATGCACGACCATTACCACGGCCATTCTTTGTATTTCCATCATTTCTACCTCTAACTGTCAAAGCATGAGACACAAGAGAGGCTTCCAAATTCTTATGGTTTTTTATCTCTTCCTGCAGAAGAGAGCTCTCAACATCAAATAACTTTAGAGTAGTGACAAAAGCACATAAGAGGTCCAAGAAAGAACAACGGAGTGACATCCTCTTTGAAATCAGTGCCTTGCAAAACCAAGTTCTTAAGAATAGCATGAAACTGGCTCAGATGAGTTGACATGGTCACATTCTCTTTCATGTGGAGATCCATAAGCTGTTTCAACCAATACAGTTGACTTGCTGGACTTTACTTGTCATAGAGGTTTTTGATCTTTTCCCAAAGTTGCCAAGCACCAAAGTTAGTGGGAAGGGGCACATCAGTTTGTTCACATGATGATGTTGTAGGCTGAATCCATTGATAGGTTATGGAAGAAGAATATCCTGCAAATTAGTGAGGTAAAAGGAATTAGCGGGTGTGGCATGGAATATCCAAAAGTAGATGCTCCACCATAGTTTTAGTTTTTTGGAAAGCTTTCCCATGTGAGTGCAAAAGATTAGGATGACCTACCAATGCTCAAAGATCCAATTATTTGAAAGGCGATTGATCCACTTGGTCCTTCTATTAGACAAGAAGTAGAAACTCCAAATGTGGTCCTCATCGAGCTAAGCTGGGTTTTTGATGTAGAATGGGAGGGAATCCTAAGGGAGTAGGTGATCTTTGTTGGCAGTATTTTGGGGCTAGGACAACAAATTTGAGAGGTGTGATAGCCTTTGAATACTGAAGGCAAGCTTGAATGGGGTGAGGCATGTAGCTACTTTGAATGAAGTCAAGTAAGTCCACAAGGTTGCTCTTTTTTCAATGATGCTCGACCAACTTGGTAAGGATTTTGCAAATAGTTTTGTTGTGGATTCAACCAAGACATTAGCTTGTGGATAGTACAGGGATGATTTCTTATGAGGGACCAAGAAGGTGGAAGTCATATGCTTGATGACCTTATCAAGACAAAGTGACTTCCCTTGTCATTGGCTAACTCAATCGAACAACCATAGCAGGTGAAGATGTCCTTGAGGAGGAATTTGGCTATTGTCTATGTGGAATTGTTGGTTAGTACCCATGATTCAACCCACTTGGTGCAGTAGTTGATGGTTGTGAGGATATACCTGCTGCGGGTGTATGCTGCAGCAGCTTGATGGGACCGACATAGTCTTTTTGAAGGGGCTCTAGAGGCAAAATCACTGCAGGGGTAACTAGCATGGATAGAAAATGACCAGGCACGGCATTTCTGGACAAATCTATAGACATCATTATGCATAGTCAGCCACTAGTCCTACCTAATTGGAGCTTCCAAAGTGTAACATTTGCCACAAAGTGACCTTTACTGATGCCTCGGTGAGCTTCTTCTATGACCACATCATGTTCCATGGCTAGAACCACATGTTGCAACACTTTTTTGGATAATGTTCTATGGTAGAGTTTGCCTCGAACTGATTCATAACACTAGTTTCGGAGAGCTAGTCACTTGCATTGGTCCATCGGAATTTGATTTGGGACTAAGTCTAGAAAAATTAGCAATTCCTCATACCAGGTCTAGGGGGGATTGGGTGGGTCAAGTTTCAGACTATCACTAGCTACATGGAATAAGTGGGCATCCAAAAAGTCATAATCTACGCCCATTAGAGCTTCTCTAGAATCAAGTCGGGATAGGAAATCAACAATAACATGTCGAGTATCATGCCAATGTATAACCCTGAAATCAAATTCTTGTAGTAATAAAATCTAGCGAGCTAGTCGACTTCTCACATCTTGCTACTCAACTAGATAGACCAAAGCAGAGTGATCCACATGGAAGATATTAGAGTGACCAAGTAGTGGCAAATTTTTTTGATGGAATAGATCATTCCAAGGCATTCTGTTTATGTCTCACTGAGTAGTTCTTCTCAGCAATGGATAACCGTCTTCATTTCTATTAGCATAGAAAATGGAGTGAAACCAATTGTTTGCATCATGTTGCATAAGCACACTATTGATTGATATATTGGAAGTTTCAACAAAGACATGAAAAGGTTTGGTCCAAGTTGGCTAAATCAGTACTTGGATCTTGGACAAGAGCAATTGGAGATGTTGAAATGCAAGGTCTATTGTCTTGTTCCTGAAGTTGGCCTTGGGAGTGTGCAACAGAAGAGAAACACAAATGTAGAGAGAAGAAAACACACACACACACACACACACACACACACACACACACACACACACACACACACACACACACACACACACACACACACACACACACACACACACACACACACACACACACACACACACACACACACACACACACACACACACACACACACACACACACACACACACACACACACACACACACACACACACACACACACACACACACACACACACACACACACACACACACACACACACACACACACACACACAGACACACAGAGAGAGAGAGAGAGAGAGAGAGAGAGAGAGAGAGAGAGAGAGAGAGAGAGGAAGTAGAGGATGAAGGAAGAATATTGCACTAACTCAAGAAGAATGCTAATACAATGATGATGGAATAATTAGTCTGGCCACCTATGAACATGGGCCATCCTGGCTCTTGTGAGATCTTTTGCATCTTGATCAAACCATATATGGAAAAGATAGGCTAAAAGAATGCTAAGAGCTTCTAATTATAGGTTGCATACTCTATATAGGTTTATAATCTCGACCTTTGGAATGTTGATCCTTCGACTCGTAGCTGCATTATCAGATATGGTTTGTGTATTAGAATTATGGCTCCTTCATGCAATGCTACTGTTATCACATTCAATGTTAGGTATATTGAATTGATTCATATTCATTATGCTCTTTTTATGGTGCTACAATCTACTCAAATTGAGTGCAATCTGAATGCAATGTGTATGTGTTCTGGCATGGCCTTGTTGCCCTTGATGGCTAGTGTGGCTGCTTTGAGTTCCATATTCTATGTTTTTGGCTATTATATGTGGGCTTCCCTCATTTCCCCCCCTGTGTTTTTGTTCATGACCTATCGCTAGGTGCATTTTCTTTCTAGTCTACACATTTGGAAGCTCTCTCACTTGGCTTGTATTTCCTTGAGTACTCTTGGTGGCATGCAAGCCCTTGTTGCGCGTATGGTTGTTTCACCTTTATTTGTTGTTTCCTTGTTACTATTTTTTCTCATTTCTCCTTTAAGTGTTCTTTTTGTGTGTCTACAATTGTTTTCTTGTTGTGTTTTTTGGTAGTTTTTTGACAGTTTGGATTCATTTTCAAGATTAATGGAGTTTGTAGTTCTTTACTATAGTCTTGTGACAATAAGAGTATGCACAAGCAGGATTTTTCTTTTCTTGACTAATATGCTTAGTTATAGTTCAAGTGCCCTAAGTGCAACTCATGTTCAATTAGCCTTCTACTTTCCAATCACGTGTGCATCATGCACACATAAGTCTTATGAAATGTGATGTCCACCCTCAATTCTAAGCACAATGCTGCCTTAGTTTGAGTATGGTTCCTTTAATAGTAGTCATGTAGTTTTCATGGCCTGCAACCTCCCTAGGCCTCATCTTGGTAAGTTAAGATAATGAAGCCTAGACACTTGCATTTTTAAAGGTGCTATTCTAGCCTAGGGTTTTTGGAGTGTTCTTTAGCATGCAAGTGATTCTCGATTCCTAATAGAGTTATCCCAATAAGTCTAACTTCGAGTGTGGTTCTTCCACAAGTCATGGGGTTTGTCTGATGCACATAAAATTCACTTGAAAAATAGTCCTTGTGCCTATGGAATTTCCCTCTTTATCAATAATTAAGGTCTAATGAGTTCCCTTTTACTAGGTTCTTACTAGGTGCTAGATGAACCAATTATCCCCTTGCTATTGATGCTTCTAGCATCATACACTCATTCACAGTTCCTTGGTTCTACAATGAGTTTGAAGGGGTTATAATAACTCATAGAGTTTGTGCCCTATGTGAGCATAATGCTATGTTGCCAAAATCAAAACCCTTACATAGAGGGTTCTTAGTTAATGTTGGAAAGTGGTGACCTATCAGAACCTAGATCATGTATCAATGGCTCAATTAGCTAGGCATCCTGGAGTTTCCATTCATAGACTAGATCAATTGTGACAACAACCAAAGCTAGTGTGAAAGTTTGGTAATATAGGTTTGGAATATTGGAAAATAAGAGATAATGTAGAATATAAATGACAATAAAAGATAGTATAGATATAAATATTTACGTACATGAAAAAAAATCATCTAGGGTCTTCTCTCTCTATTTGGTTTGGGGTAGAGAGAGAGAGAGAGAGAGAGAGAGAGAGAGAGAGATAGTTTGAGCACATGAGGACAATTGGCAGGTTGTTTTGGAGAGTTGCAAGGCTGTTTGCTGATTTGGCAAGAAATTGAGTTGCAAGCTAACAACACTTTGTGAGACACGCAAAATCAACCCTTGTAATGTGATCAAGTCACTGTTTCCATAGCCTCAAACATGTGCTCTGGATGAGTTGCCATTAATATAGAGGAGGTCCCACCTCGAAGCTTACCGATGCATTGCCATAGATGCTCATGTGCTTCAGGTGAGAGAGAGAGAGAGAGAGAGAGAGAGAGAGAGAGAGAGAGAAGACCCTCTTATATGTATAACCATGCTAAGTATCTCAGGGATGAACGCCTTGGTGACACCTTCTCAAAGAGGAATGTTAGGGCCATCATCACGTTGTGTGTCCCCACCCTTGAGCTGAAGTGTAAAATTTAAAGCCACTTGGCCAAGGCAAAGACTCTCAGCCACCTTCTTGAAAAGAGGCTTAAAAGATTTTGTATTATCTTCTCTCAGATGCTTTGTCAATGCTTAGGCTTGAAGATATTTGAATCACTCTTTCAACCTATAGTTCAAGGCCATAGTTTTATTTATTTATTTTTAAAAACAAACAGAGACTAATCGCTAGAAACCTTTCAAAGGCCTTGTAAACAACGAACGTTCGAAAGCCTTTCGGCTGAGTTGTAACCTCTAAGGTCTAAAGGTCTTGATCTTGTCCTCATGTTTGAATCCCACAATTATCCTCAAAATAAACTTCATAAATCAATCCCCCAAGGATGTGTAACCAAGATGCAATCTTTGGAGAGGCAAGATTGAGGATAAAGAGGAAAGGGGCAAAAGGCTACAAATTCTTATGGGCCCCTAGCTTCTTAAACCTCTTGCTTTGGGCTCACAAAGAAAGCCCCTTACAAATCACATAGGATACAAAATAGAGACCTATGTTTTAGATTTCTTAAAATCTTTTATTGTCTAATATTTATTCTTAAGGTTGCATTACTTCCTAATCTACTTTAAATAAAAAATTTCAATCATAATTCTTCAAATTCATCCTATTCCATCTATCCTACTCTATCTCACACTCATTTCGAGCTCTACTCCTATTCTATTTCAAAGTAGTTCTATTTTGATACATGATAAAGAAAATGTTTGCCTTCACAAATGATTCCATTGTGTCTCAACAAGGGAATCAAAATGTCAGAGCTTTCACAAGCTCGATTGCCAAACTTAACAAAACGCTTATTGTTTCAAGCACTTCATTCGATTTGGCAATGACTACCTGTCACATA
Organism: Lygodium microphyllum; assembly: GCF_053477565.2. NCBI lineage: Eukaryota > Viridiplantae > Streptophyta > Polypodiopsida > Schizaeales > Lygodiaceae > Lygodium > Lygodium microphyllum. The sequence continues at coordinate 123,771,174 of NC_141161.1, forward strand.
GCCTATACATCCTCCAAACTCATTGATCTATCCATTCTTCTCCCAAACTACATGAAAGTAATAATGAATGAATTGACAAGGGTATAATGAGCTCACTGCCTTGGCTTCTCACATTCACACTCTCCCTAACTCTCAAGATGGAGTAGAAGTAGATAGAATATAAGTAAGAAGATGAAGCATGCTCTCAAGTTTGAACACCACAAGAATGAGCTTATTCATTAACTTTCCAATTTTTATACGTGAGGTTTAGAGTTTGGGCTTCCAATTAAGTTGGGCACTCGTCTCTCCTATTTGGTGGTCTTTCCGAGTTTATGCATACATATTAATTACACTAATCATCATGAAAGTGAATGAAAGCTAGTGCATGTATCCTTTTCGAGCTATGAGTATTTCTACTTGATAGAAAATATTACAACTTGCACATATGCTAATCCTAGCTTACGAAAAAAATATTACAATTAATTGTATGATTGCGGGCTTTGACTAAAAATTATATGCCTCACATCCTTTGCTTGATTTGCACTTCCCTTTACCTTTCTTTACTTTTTGCACCTTTGTGCATATTTGTTAATTTGCTTTGTTGTTATGTTGCCGTTTGTCTCACATTAAAACCTTTTGACTTTGACCAAAACAACAACCCATCTCATGATGATTGAGGGAGTCTTGCATGACCCTCAATCTCTCCCAACCACCTTTTCCACTCATCTGGGGTTCCTTGATTAGTGACATAATATCCTAACATTGTGATGTAAGAAATAGTGCATACACAATGAAGATGCTTTCTCATCGTGCTTATGCAATCTAGGTTTTACTACATATAATGCATATAGTCACAGTGGGTCACCTACCATACAAAACTCAATAATGATGCATAAGTGTATATTCCCATCCTTGGCATAGTTATAAATGTAAAAGAAGGGGAGATGACCCTCAAATGGAATGTATCCAAACAAGATGTGCAATGTGAGGTGCTCACAAATCTATAGTCCTCATGAAGTGCAGATATATTGGTAAGGATGTACACTTGATTCATGAAGTCTAGTAACTCCGTGTTCAAAATTAATCTATCAAAGCTAACACCAATCTTGGCAAAGAAGATCAAGTGCGTCAAGCAAAAAAAAAATCGAAGACAAGGAAAAAGACTCCAAACACACATATAATTCTAGCTACAAAGTAGCAAAATGCAAGCAAACAAGCACGCAAAATCCTACCTACTAGCTACAATACTAGGGGTTTTCACTTCTTACAAAAATGCATGATATCATCTCTCACCAAAGAAGGGGAACAAGAGAAAAGTACATGGCAAGGAAGAAGCTTTACTCTCAAAGTCCCTCACTCTCATTCTCTCACTCTCCCTCACCCTCAAGCTAAAGCATAAGAAGATAGAGCAGAAGCCTAAAAGAAGAAGGAAGATGCTCTCAAGTTTGCAGACCATAAGAATGAGCTTAACCATTCACTTCTCAGCTTTTATACATGCGTTTTAAGTTGGGCTTCTGCTCAAGTTGGGTCCCCATCCCTTCCTTTTAGTACTTGATTAGTCTTTTTTGCTTCCTAGCTGGGATAGTGATGTGGTTGTCATGAGGAGATTAGTGGTTGTCATTAGAGTGCACTGTGGGTCATGGAGCTACATTGGATGTTGAATGTCAATCAAAAATGTTGGAATCTTCTATTTTTGAGATTGATTGGATTTGAATGGAATGGTTGAAGCTGGTCACTATGAAAGGTGCTAGTTTAGGGTAGAAGTTGCAAGTCACCAAATGCAGTTGTACTTGCAAGGAAAAACCTCTCATGCTCTCTCCCTAGGGGAGTGCTATTTTATTATCTATGCACCAGATATGTGGATGGATTGGGAGATGGGTTGAACTCTATGCATGCCTTGGAGTATTGTCCCACAGTTAATGATCCAATCTATGTATAGGCTATAATGCAAGTAATATGTCAACATTCGTGCTTACATAGGATATTACATAGTTAAAAGTAGTTGTATGCTTTTGTTCATTAATCATTGATGAGGTAAGGTACTAGTTGATGAATAACGCATTAAAATTATTATTGCTCTACTGGGGAATAGCCAAGTCAAGAAATAATGAGGTAATTGATTATTATGGGACTCATGGTCATGATGCCAAGAAAAAAGCTAGCTAAGTCAAGAAATCTTAAGATAATTGAGTAAACTGGCACTCACAGTCATGGATGCTAGGGTGGATGGTGTTAGCCTACCTACGTTATCTATGTTCATGTATCATCTCCTCATTGCGAGCTCTTGTCAAAGTCTGATAGAGGCATAAGAGCTCTAGCAATTTAGGTGCATTTTCTTTATTTGTCAACTTTTTCTGTGCATTCATAGGTCAATACTACTTTCCACAGTTTGCCTACACATGTCAAACATTGTCATTGTCAGGTGGGATTTTTCCAGGGTCACCCCTATTTCTCTAACATTTTTTCCTTCATTGACTAGCATTTTTTGTTGGTTGGTCAACATTTATTGCCTCTTCTAATGTAGGATGGCCATATTTGGATTTTTTGGCTATTTATAGCCAACCCCCCACTTGGCAGACATACATACTCTTTAGTCTTCCCTTTTTTGCAGGTGCACACTCTAACACTTCGACTCTCCATGCTTAGTGCTGCCATCATCATCAACCTGATTTGATGCTATCACTAACGCTTTGGGCTGCTTGTAGGGATTGATCAATCCATCGTCATTGTATTAGCATTCCTCTTCAATCAATGTAGTATTCTTCCTTCATCCTCTACTTTCTCTCTTTCTCTCTCTGTGCTTCTCTTTGCATTCATGTTTCTCTTCCATTGCACACTCTCATAGGGTATCATCGCCTAAGTGAGAACATAGCCTAGAGATTTCTTACAGAAGAGCATGTTTTCATAATTGAGGAGCAGCTGAGATCTTCAAAACACAGATTTTTGGCATGCAATTACACCTTGTACAGGTGCTCCAGGACCAGACAACCTTGCCCAATCATCATGGGGCCCCAATTTTTTGTGTTTTGCACCAAAAAAAAAATTATTATTGCAAGTGACCTCTCCTTGTGCAAGTGATAGCATCCTTGCTATAGGTGACAACTTCTTGGGCATATACGACATCTTTTTGTGCAAGCAACAACTTCCTGATAACCAATGACAACTATTTCTTTGATAAATGAAAATTTCTAGGTGATTGTAGGATCGAAGATGTCTTACCAATTCACAAGCGTTGATGACTCTAAGGAGGAGCTTCTTTCTAGACACTCTTTTGAGTGGGGACACAATTGTCTCAATTATAGTCTCTGTGAGAGGAGTCCCCCATTTGCACCCATCCCCCTTCTATTCATCTTTCACAGAAGGCTCCATCCTTAGTGAAGATGCCGTCCTTGATTCCCTCGGTGTAGGTGCTTGTCTTACCTTCATTACCCAAAGAAGACAAACTTGATGCTTCAAAATAAATTCATTGTGGTCATGTAAGGTGGAGTGCATACTCGACACCTTCAATCCTTGGGCTCTTGTTTCAGATTCCATCCCCTGTCGTAAGGAGGATCCACTAGATTGGACTTCTATGAACTATGTAGCCTTGTGAGACCAGCTCAACTCTTGAGTCTGATCCTTTCTCTTTATGAGTTTGTAAGATTTTGTCCTTGTACATTTTTGTAGGTTGTGTCAAAAGATAGGGAGAGAGAGATGAAGCAAGTTGCAACATGGAGCAGTGAACTCCCATATTCTTCATTATTCCACATGTACTTCACACACATACTGAATGACTAGAAAGTACTTAGCCTAAGTGACCTAACGACTACTCACACTGACTAACTCTACCAAAGTTAAGTGTACCCCACTTATTAACTATGACTCACATGCTAGACAAAACTGGACATTAGCTGTCATGTCGGTGTGCGAGTTGAGCTTGCAATCTCAACAATCCCCCTCAAGCTCAGACTAGCTGTTGTACTCCAAATAGCTCCCTAAAACAAATGAATTTATCTTTATGAAGTGATTTGGTAAAGTTATCTACTACTTGGTCTTCTATCTTCACACAAAGTAGATCAATATGTCCTACAAGTACGAAATGGTAATGAACCTCTATGTGTTTGGATCTAGCATGATAGACTGGATTGCTAGCCAGCATCACACTACTGAGATTGTCACAATGCAATGTGACTTTGATGTCCAACTGGATACCCAAATCATGTAGTAGTTTCACAATCCAAATTGCTTTGCATGCTGCTACTAAGGCTACACCCCTCTATTCTGCCTCTATACTAGATAAAGCAATAGTGGACTGCTTCTTACTACTCCAATTGATCATATTGCTGGCCAAACTGAAAGCATAACCATTGGTTGAAATCCTTTCATAGACACAATTAGCCCAATCAACATTCATATAACTTGTCAAGTCAAATGATTTTCCATGCTCAAAAAATAGCCCATAATTAGGAGTACCCTTCACGTACTGCATAATCCTCCTGACTGCATTTAAGTTTTCTTACAAGGTTTCTGCATAAACTAGATAATCATCCCCACAGCATAACTCAAGTCAAGATGGGTAATAGTAAGGTAAATCAGGTGGCCCACCATCTGTCTATACATAGTGACATTCTCGATCTCAGTCCCAACATCAACTGCAAGTTTAACATTCTGATCTAATGGTGTTTCCATGGCTTTACACTCCATCATGCCATATTTCAGCAACATATTGTGAGCATATTGTTTTTGCAATAGCCATATACCTTGAGTATAGACACAACCTCAATCCTGAGAAAGCACTTTAGCTCACCAAGATCCTTGAGTTTGAATTCATCTTGTAACATTTCTATAATTTCAACAATCCCATGATCAATATCTCTAGTGATGATCAAATCATCGATATAAACCACCAAAAAAACATAGCCATGCTCTGTCCTCTTTGTAAATAGGTTGTGATCTACATGACCTATTTGAAAACCAAGCTACTGCAAAAAGTTCTTATGCAAGAATTCCATGCTCTTGGTGCCTATTTCAGCCCATACAGGGCCTTTTTTAGCTTACACACATACGTCGGATAGTCAGGTGTACATAACCCTCAGGCTACTCCATATACACGTCTTCAAGAAAGTCACCATTCAAGAATGCATTTTTGACATCCATCTACCATAATTTCTAGCCCTTAGAAGCCGCTAATGCAATGACTATTCTCATTGTTGCCATCTTGGCAACCAAGCTAAAATTCTCCTCATAATCTAGGCCATATTGCTGTGCATATCCCTTTGCAACCAACTGGGCTTTATACCTTTTCAATGAACCATCTAACTTGCATTTCACATTCTAAACCCATTTGCAACCAATGGTACTTTGCCTTTAGGCAAATGGACCAATTCCTATGTCTCATTTTTTGCCAATGCTGCATGTTCCTCATCCATGGTAGCACACCGATTCTCATCTGTAACTACCTTACTGAACTTTGTATACTCTTTGTATCTTGAAACTTTAGTCACATATGCATAATTTCTTCTTTCATATCTCCTCAACTATGGTGCACTCTAAGCTTGCCTCTCATGAGGCAGCACATACATGGTTTGCCTTGCACCAGGTGTCATAAGTGATGGTGTGCTCAATTCACTATCAAGACTATCATTGCCGGGTGACTCATAAAGTGGGCCAGTCACATCATCAAACATCTTTTCTTTGCCTTTATCCAATCTCCCCCTCACTAACATATCCATGTCGTGGATGCAGTAGCACGACTGCGGAGTCATCCCAAGGACTAACTGTAGATGAACCATCACTTATCAATCCACTCATAGATGTACTAGCTGAAGTATAATTTTTAGCATAAGTAGGGCTGGCTGGTCCATTAGAGACCATTGCATTCGGATTACCATATCATGAGGCTAGCTCATCAAAAACTACATCCATGCTGATCAGCGTTTCCCAAGTGGACGGATTATAACATTTGTAAGCCTTTCTCTCCTATGCATAGCCAAGAAAAACACTTTTGATAGCTTTCGGGTCTAACTTCTTCCTCCTTTCATCAGGCACATGTACATAGGCAATGTAGTCAAATACATTTAGGTGACTAATGTCTGCCCATACAATTTCTCATAATACAGAGTCAAATCATGAACCCCAGTTGTAGATGTTTGGTTCAGCACATAAACTGCAATAACCATTGATTTAGCCCAATAAGCATTTGGCAAAATCTTTTCATTAAGCATTGCCCTGGTGCTTCCATAAGCACCCAATTTTTTCTCTTTGCCGCCACACCAATTTGTTAAGGTGTGTAACTGCATGTGAGTTTCCTTTTTTATGGCATATTTAACAAGGTACCTGTCAAACTCTCTAGATACATATTCTCCACCTCCATCAGGTCTTAGACATGAGATATAACATCCAAGTTCATTTTCAACATGCTTCTTAAAGTCCTTAAAGACATTGAGCACCTCATCCTTGTGCTTCAAAATGTACAGCCATGTGTATCGGCTAAAATCATCAATGAAAGATACATAATACCTAGCACCACCAAAAGATGCATTATGGACAGGACCCCATACATCCAAATGTATCATTTACAAAGGTCAACAACTATTTCTGACATGTCTCATGAACGAGAATCTTGCTTGTTTCCCAAACTGATAAGCATAGTATACATGTCCAAGATCAATGTACTTGAACTTCGACAAGACAAGTACAACCTCTTTCTGTTGCATATTTTTCACTTCTGTACAGTAATATGACTGATGCATTTGTGCTAGATTTCTACATCTTGAACTACTCCATTATCATGGGTAAACATAGATGCCTTCAATTCCGAGATAGATGCATCCAAGGTAAACATTTTTCCATCTCTCTTGCCTTTGGCAATCAATTTACAGCCATTGTCATATTCTTCAATAAAACAACCATCCTTGTTGAATCTGACTTGCAGATTTTGTTATGCCATTTGTCCAACCGACAGTAAATTCTTGGTAATAGAAGGTACATGTAGTACATCATGTAGACTCTTCTTTCTGCCATCAGGCATGAGCAACAAAACCACACTTGTATGTTGAATATCATGTTGTGTATCATCACCAATACATACAAATCCATGAGACCCTGCTACTAAATCATCAAACCATTCACCATGAGGAGTCATATGATTGGATGCTCTTGAGTCTATCACCATTTCTCATATTTGTCTTGCTTAAGTGTATTCTTTGAAACATATTGCATAGCAAACAGCCTATCTCCCTGTTCATCTTGAGTACCACTGGAAGATGCATAATGTCCATGCTGCTTGCCTTTTTCCTTCATATTAGCTTGCTTTTTATGGAAATCCTTTGTGATATACCCATATCTTATGCAATAATGTCAGTCTTTATCTGTGTTAAATTGCTCACACAAATACCAGGAGCCACTTCTACCTCGAGGTGATCTCCCCTGCCTCTAAAGGCTCTAAATCCTCACTATCCTTGCGTATTTGAGCTGTGCCAAGCATTTTGTTGCTGCTATCCATGTGTGTTTCAAGTGTCTCCTTGACCGTGAAAAGCTCCATGAGCTCTACCACCTCTAGCTCGTTGACACTTGAAACCCTAAACTTGCACTATCTTTTACTCTAGTCAGCGAGCTTTACTTCTTCATGTAGCAGTAGTGCAAGTAACTCAAGTCCAATTAGGGGGTTTTGCTCTCACATAAATGGACGTAACAAATGACTTATACTCCTTGCCTAAGCCATTTAATGTCATTTCAATCATATCATTCTCTAAAACACGAGATTCAATAGTAGTCAGTTGGTTAGCTATGGTCTTTATTTCCATCGTGTATGCTTGAATGTTCTTGCCATTCCTAGACATGTTGTTGAACTATTGCTTTAGTTGTATCTTCCTTGCATGCATGACATTACCATAATTCTTCATGAGTGCATCCCAATCATCCTTCGGGGAATGGCAACTGGTAATCTATATAGCTATTGCATCAGAAATGCACAAAGAAAACCAATGCAGTATTTTACTAGCTCTTTCCAACCACTGTTGATGGGCTCTTCAATATTCTTGTGTCAGATTTCATTCAAGCAATTCGAGTTTAGCTTTAGCCCCCTGTACACAAATCCCAATAACCTCTGCCAATCAAAAAGTTTTGCATTCTCAACTTCCATAGAGTAAATTTTCTCTTGTCAAGCTTCTCATTGACAATTTGAGTGATGTTATTAGTGCATTGAGCATTTTTCATAGGTGCAAATTTAGTGCTCACTAACTCCTTGCACACTTTCCATAGTTGCAAATTTAGTGCTCACTAACTCCTTGCACACCCCTTAGGTGTTTATGATAGTTTTAGTTCAATAAGCTGTCACAATAAAAACTAGCAATAAACAGTGTATCTAAGCTCATATGTATGCCAAATACATCCCTAGTCATGTGGCAAGACATCTAGATGCAGTGGCATTCCAAATAGATAGCATGTGTCTGCATAGTAGATATGTAGGTGTTCATGACAATTGACAGAAAACAATTTGTAACAACAATCTTCTATGTATAAATGTTTTCTCTGTTAAGCCAAGAGTATTCAAACCTCAAAACAGCCCCAAAACATCTCATACACTTGCCTCTCTATGCAGCAGTTGATACATGTCCAATCGGTCAGAATAGATTGCATGTATGTCAAGTGAAGTTGATAGGTATACTTCTTGCAAAAAATAACCAGTCTCAATAGCTTGAAATAACCAACAACAAATCAATCCAAACTTTGGGCTTTCAGCAAGTCTCACAGTATCCCAAAAAGCATCTACCACTCAAGTGGTATGATCCAAGCATTTGTCAGCAGCAAATAAGTGTCACAGATACTTCAACCCTGTAGGTATAGTGTTTTCAAATTCAGAACAACAACTAGTTCACTATTTTGAGCCTACAAATAAGCTCCAAAATGAGCATTTAACACTTCAATATCATGCCCATGCATACATAAGTGTTGCTACAACACTTGCAAGCATCCAAGATGATTGTTAGTATCATTCTCAAGCATTTCTTGATCAAACAATGCCCAGTTTTAGTGCTAGAAATTCCAAGATAGATTTCAGCCTGTCAAAACTTTCCAAAGTTGCGCATTTTTCCAGACCAATGCTTAAAATGCATGAGAGATAGCCCATATACTTTGCCAAGCCTCCCTAAAGATCAAGTGTGACATTCATGAAGCATTCACCACTGTTGTAGTAAACTGATCTAAGAGTGTAGGTATCAGGCACATTTCTCCTTCCATAAACATGTCAAATCACTTCTGAATATACTAATCTAGATGGAGGCTCAAATTCTAATGTCCAAGTGTTTTAGCATGTAGCTCTTGCTTAAGTAAATGAGTGACTAATCATGGGTAGATCTACTAACTTCTGTGCTTCAAGAAAGTAGGCACAAACAAACATATCACATTTTTAAATATGTTGCTTATGTTGAACATGAGTGTTTGCTAATGCAAGTTCTAATTCTTGATAATATTTTCCAATACTTCAAGCATCCCATCAAGCATCACATCTATGATGGTATTCAACCATACTTGATTCTCAAGCCTCCATAAACTAAGCACAATTTAGTAGGTCACGTTTTTGCATCCAAGCCACGTTTTTCTTTAGATTCGCTACTATTTTGATCATCAATAAGCTTATCAATAAGCTCTCACACCTACCATCAATCCCTTATGCATGCTTCACATGGTCTTGGCATTCCATTCAGCATTAATGTTCATTGGAAGTCCACCCTAGAGCAACAAGTGCAACTAGCAGGTCCACGTTTTTGTTGACATCTCACGTTTTTTTTAGATTTGCTTATGCTAAATATTAGGATGCTCAATGATAGGCGCCATTACATGCCATTAACCCTTTGAACCACCTTCCACAAGTTCTATTGGTTGCTGAGACTTCAACTAAGATACATACCTTCTAGATGAGAGTTATGGCTACCAACACTACAGGCTTACTTCAATCTTTGAGCTCCAGATTCTCCCGCAACTTCCTTGTAGGCTCTCACACTCTAGGGATCCACCAATTCCATGGCTCTGATACCATGTTAGAAGATAGGGAGAGAGAGATGAGGCAATAGGGAGCAATGAACTCCCATATTCTTCATTATTCCATGTACTTCACACACATACTAAATGACTAGAAAGTATTGGGTCTAAGTGACCTGATGACTACTTACACTAGCTAACTCTACGAGAGTTAAGTATACCCAACTTATTGACTACGACTCACATGCTAGAGACATCTTGACACTAGTTGTCATGTCGGTGTACATGAGTTGAGCTTGAAATCTCAATAGATTGAAGACCACAGTGGAAGTGTGGAAGAACCTTGCATCTTTGTGTCAACACAAGACGTTTTCCCACAAGATTTCCCTTGAGAAAAAGTTGTGGATACTTAGTCTTGATGATTCCTCCTCTATGAAGGAACACATTACAAAAATGTAGGACACGAGAGGTGAGATTGACTCTCTTGGTTGAATGATATCCTTTCAATACATGGCTACAATCCTCTTGACTCAGTTGCCATCTCCTCAATTCGATGTCTTCTATACTAGCCTTATCACATCGAGGACTTGAGAGACACTCTTACGGGAGGAGCTTTCACTACTTGTCATGGAGCATGATGAGCGACTTAGAGAGGTTGGGGCTAGTGGTTCTAGCTCCGCCAAGGCATTTATTACAAGTACGAGTGAAGGAAAAAACAAGAAGAAGGCACATGCCAAGGAGAAGAAGTAGGAGGACAAGAAGGATGAGAAGAAGGAGAAGAAGCCCAAGTTCCCATACTGTGGAACGGCACTCATCCTTGGGGAAGTTACTATATGTATATCGTCTACATCATGTGCGTTCAAGGCCTATTTATAAATATCCTTATCTGTGAAATTTTCCTAAATAAAACATAACCCTTTTCTATTTAGTTTATAAATAACCCCTTTATATTACATCCTTCTGTATGTAAAAAAATGTATAAAAATGGTATTTTAAAATTACCTTATTTTGAACCCACGTGATACACACATATATTCATGAGTAACTTACCCAAGCACTCATCTTGATGAGGAGAAGTGTTGTTAAAAGTACCCCCATTTGAAGCCAAAGGAGAAGGATCCTAAGGATTCAAAGGTTTCCCCGCCCCAGCGACAATGACAAAGTCTATCTTTGTGCATGTATTTGCCAAGGAGGATATAAGTCTTACTTCTTTCTGCTCATGAGACACCTTGGCTTGTTGATAGTGGAGCCTCTTCTCACATGACCTACAAACAAGATTGGCTTTAGGATCTGAGTGCTAGAGGGGGCATAGTCACCATTGGTGACAACTCTATAGTTCCCATTTGAGGAGTGGAAACTATTCTTTTGTTGCTAGATAGGAATTCTTCTTCTACCGCCAAAGTTCTCTATGTACCAAATTTAGGTTTTGACTCTTCTCTATTCATGGTCTTACATGGCTTGGTACTCGTGTGATATTTACATAGGATGTGATGGCTATGAAGGATGCTTCTACATGTGCCCTTCTTTTGAACAGGATCCTAGGAAGGTGGCCTTTACATGCTCACAACCTTAGATGTGAGATCTTCCCATGAGCTTGGGCTCCTTTGTCATGCTCATTATGGTCATGTCAAATTTTTATGCTATATGACGAGCTTCTCAAAAGAAGATGGTGGAGGGACTTCCTAACTTCCCTCCTATTCACACTTTGTGCCCTAGTTGTTTGAAGGGCAAGTAGCATATGTAGCCACGTCCCTAGGCTACTACTAGGAGGGCTTTTACCCCACTTGAGTTGGTTCACACCGACCTTTGTGGACCAATGGGATAGCCTCCATTGGGAAGGCCAAGTATCTCATGCTGATTGTAGATGATTTCAATCGTTATGTGTGGCCTTATTTTTTGAGTACTGAGAGTGAGGCATACTCACATTTTTACAAGTGAAAGGTGTTTGTGGAGACACATACTACTTCCAAAGTTTGTGGCGTACGAGTAGATCATGCTAGAGAGTTTACTTCTAACCTCCTTTTCTTAGTTTTTCACGGATCACAACATTTAGGTGGAGTATACCCATCCGAGTAAACCTTCGAAAAATGATGTGGTGGAGTGTGCAAATCAGACCATTCCTCATACCTGACTAGCCAAAGACCAAGCCACTCTTAACCAAGTTGCCAAGCCAACTCCTACGAGTTGTTGCACTAGATAGGCGATTGTTGACACTAACTGCAATAACTCTGTCTAGCATTCCTTGATATTTTGGACACTCGTTCATAGTAGTCCAACTATTCTCATGCAAATATGTAGACTTTAGTAAGCCTACTTAGTCTTGCACTTCGCTTTTGTTTTTAACCTTCACGGCTATGTATCTATACTGGGCACTAGGATACTAAGCCTAGGATATTTATCCCTTAGGGAATTGATTTCAAGGCATAGATCCAATGGATCTATCTGCATATCTTCATTTAAGTTCATTTTAAGTTATTTCTTCTCTACCTTTATATAATAAACTCATTTTATTATTTACTAATCAACAAACATTCAAAACAATCAACTAACATTTCACAAACCCATAAACTTTAATTTCCCTTTCAAACATTTTCTTTCTCCCATATGGTATAACTTAATACTTTGTGAACACTTAATTTGTGAAAAGTTGGAAACACCATATTTTGATATTAATAGTGTTTCAAAGTAATAACATCAAATAATTTTTCCTTTTCTTTAACCCCAAGAAAATTTTGTAAAACATTAAAAATCATATTTCCAGTTTTCCCATAAAAGATCCTAATTTTTGTTGAATTAAAAATATTTTTTATCAATAGATACTTTAATTTTCATTTAAAAAATCGTTTTTTATTTTTAAAACCTATTAAATATTTTCTAAAAAGTTTTAAAATTTTTAAAAATACTTTTTAGTAGTGTAGAATTCATGAGAAAAATATTATGTCTCACAATAATTCAACGAGATATTTTATAAAAAATTACATATGCCATTTTAAAGTATTTTAATTATTTTTTAATTTTTAAAATATAAATTTAGACATACATAAATGTTAGTAACTATTTGAAGTTTAAAAACAGGTTTTAAGACATTAGAGAAACATTATAAATTAAGAAAATTATAATTTTCTACTACTTTTTTTTATTAAACAGATTAGGCACTTACTTGGAGACACACAAGTCGAGATTTTGTTCTTGGAAGTATGTGTCCTGCAATCTAGCTAAGGTATATCGAATAACCAGCACTCCAATCAATAAGTACTTCGCTCTCATTTCCATTACAAGTCCGTCACTTTGCTAGAATAAATCTTGAAGCTCCCCCCCCCCCACATGAATTGATCTTTATGATCCTTTAACTTAAATCTCCTATAATTCAAGGTTTAGATAAAGGAAGAACTAGTATCTCCTCTTCCCTCTACCATGTCGTATACCAATGAACATCAAGACAGGAAGCTTTAAGGCTTTGGATGATGAGGGAGTGTGATGATTTTCAATATGGGCGATGGAAATGATCAATCAAGGTGGAGTCATCACTTGAATGAAAAGGCAATGGAAGACAAGAGCACAATGACATAATTGGAAATGTAGTAGGTGACGAAAAAAAGAAGAAGATATGGTTATAGTGAGCAGGATGGTGGTTGGCGATGACCAGAAAATACTACTTCCCTCCTCTTTCCTTCGTCTCCATCAGTAGGCGTCCCCCAAAATCCAACACTCCCTTTTTCTTCTCCACGATCATTTTTCTAATGGCCTCTTTCTCCCCCTTCTAATTTTCATTTTTTCCTTCAATTCATTTCCTTCCTCTCCCCCCTCTAAACCTTAGAATGGACATTAAAACAATCAAATAGAAATGTACCTATCATCCCTCTTCCACAACTGAGCCTAAATCACCATCATCTTCACGTGGTGGAACAAAAAAGATATTGTATGTTGAATGACCCTTGCTGATGTTCCTTATAGTCTACAATGCAGCCATAGTATTTGTGTGAATATTTTTAATCTCATCCTCATGGAATAGAAAGTTGTCCTGGAATATAGCAAATTGTGTATCCCTTTCAAAAGAGCCATCAACTGAATCCCCCAAGGGACTTGGAAACACTGACAAGAGATTGAATTTGCAATCCCTAACAAGTCTCGATAACATTTCCATATTGTAAAATGTCTCTCTAGGTAGGATCATGATGATTTAATAATTTCCTTAGAAGGTAGAATAACATATGAAATTCCCCCCCCCCCCCTCTAGATTAATACTAAGATATCCTAGCTTCAAACCTTAAAATTGCACTTCTAACATCCTCATCGCAACCTACCAGGACCTTGCCAAACGGCCATGGCTAAGATTCACTAAGAAAGTCTATGACTTTTTGTCTATAACACCACCTTTCCCCCGTACAAAAACTTCCTTGCATCAACGTCTCCTCACCAAACTGCAAAGACCATCTTCCAAGGACAAAATCTTGACTGTATCCGTATGGAATTAATATAAAAAGATGGTAATAGTATCTCAAATGTATACAATTTTAGCAAAATATTTGGTAAGTATTGATATGTTTCTAGGTGTTGTCATTCTCCCCCACTTAATTTGCAAGTGTCCTCATGAGCATAGCTACCACAAACATCACAGACATCCAGCATCACGAACATAGCTACCATAAGCACCAGCATCAAGAACATGGCTACCACAAGCACTGTTACGTATCCTCAAAAGAGAAAATATACTCTCCCTCACTTAATTTGGAAGTGTCCCGCGCGAGCATAGCTACAATATCTACAAGAGAGCACATAGAAGAGACTAGTAGACATAGGCAAAGATTTATTTGTGTGATGTTGTAAAATAGGCAGAACAAAGGTTTCAATTACGGGGTATAAAAACTTGTGCAAACTAAATTCCCCTTTTCCACTCTCCCCACTTAAGGCCATAACAAAGCTTCATCCAGTGCATAGAATATGCCAACTAGGAAGCTTTCTAGGGCCGCTAAACAACAATAATCCCTCTAAGCAAGAAAATGCCACACTACTTTCCTACTAGGAATATTGCTTCTGAAATAGCATCACTGATAAGGCCCATGCCTAGCAAAGAGCCCAAACAAAGCAAGCTAATATTATGACACCAAATAGGACTCCTATGGTTTAGTTGCTAACCCTCCATGTTCTACTAGAACAACCAGTCAATGGTCCCTAACTTCCAACTATCTAGAGTGTTTGTTTGTTTTTTTTTTAAAATAAAAAAAATAGTAGTGGCTTTCTTTCAATGGCAAAAGAGTATATACATTTATTCTCCTTCCCAAAAGGTTCCACCCCAAAGAGATACAAGGCATCGGACACAGGGCACTCATTGAGGAAATCCCTACAGCCTACCAAGACCTGAGAGGCGATGGTTATCTTCTTTTGGTGTTTTTTTTTCTTTAACCCTGTAGTCTTAGGGTGTTTTTCTTTTTCTTTTTTTCTTGCCGTCCAAAGAATAAATATATAAAATCTTTCGAACTTTTATTATTTGGATTGGAAGTGTTTTTGTTTTGTTATATTTTATAAAAAATGATCAACTTGAAGGCAAAGAATGCATCACTTAATTGAACGGTCAAACATTTCAGCTCAACAACTTCGCTCAAGGAATCTAATCTAGTATATAATGTTAGTCATGCTACCTGTGCAAATGAAAGGGCAAAGAGATCCATTGGCTCAGCATCTCCCTTCCACACTACTCCTAGTCAAAGTTTTGCGGAGAGAACCTTGTTATTTAGCTACCCCCACATTGCGAAAAAAAATGACAAAAATTCAAGGGAAAAATCTATTAGATTCCTAATCAGAATTCCATACAATGAAATTCACTATGTCATGCATACACATTACCCCCTTTCAATCGAGTACTCCCCAGTATTAAGTCCCATCCCATGTGGGTGCATTCTCATATAAACTAATTGTTTATGTATCTTTTGGTGTATTTGTGTTTTAAAAATTGAGTTTTGTGTTTCTTCTGTAGGTACTTAGGCTTGGAAGTCACTAAATTATTTCAATAAGATTATATATATATATAAATTTATCTTATTTCAAATGAATATAAATAGATAAATTAGATATGAAAAAACCTGTTATGTATGTGGATATTGCAACTCCAAGATAAGGCAAAGATAAACACATAGTGGTTCACAAATTGCAATAATCATCAAACCTACACAAAACTCAACCATTAACCACTAAACCATTAATATGCTAGATCAATAAAGAGTGAAACTCCTTTAGAAACCGTCCATCTAGTCAAACTTCCTTGTAATGAGCTCCTAACACTAAAGATGTAGCCCTCAGTCGCATCCATATACTAACATATATAATCCCAACAGGGATAAGTGGCAATGACGCGATCATTGGGATATGATGGAGTAAAATGGTAAACAACCACTTGATACACTACAAGGATATGGAGATATAGCGATGGTGATTTCCGATGCAAAATAGCGGCGTCGCTCTTTGCATTGCTATTAGCGTCACAAATGTGATGCTAATTCACGACGCTAATAGCGACGGTGCTCAAAAGAAAAAAACGTGGGCCGAAACTTAAGCGTGTTATTTTGTGTGCATACACGAAAGAGAGAGTGAAAGGGAGAGCGAACATCTTGCATTTGAAAGGGAGAGGGAGAGAAAGAGAGAAAGAGGGAGAATGAAATCTTCTCACCGTCGCCGCCACCGTTCACGAAGAAGAGGAGGTAGTGTACGAAGGGCAAAGAGGAGTCGATGTCGCGAAGAGGAGCTGCCGAATTCATCTACGAGCCTTTACGGTGAGTGCATTGTTCCTTCTTGCTTTGTTTTTGTGTTTTCTCTTTCTCTTTTACTTGTTTTTGTTAAAATTCATGTGTATTGAGAGATGGAGAGGAAATGAGAGAGAAAGAGAGGGAGAGGGAGAGGGAGAGGGAGGGAGAGAAAATGAGAGAGGGAGAGGGAGGGAGAGGGAGAGGAAGAGGGAGAGGAAGAAAGAGAGGGAGAGGAAGAGGGAGAGGGAGGGAGAGGAAGAGAGAAAAGGAAAGAAAGAATGAGAGAGAGAAGGAAAAAACATTAAACATAATAGGAAAAGGGAGAAAGAGAGGGAGAGGGATGGAGAGGAAATGAGAGAAAGAGAGAGAGGAAGAGAGAAAAAGAAAGAAGGAACGAGAGAGAGAGGGAAAAAACATTAAACATAATAGGGAAAGAGAGAAAGAGAGGGAGAGGGAGAGGGAGAGGAAGAGAGAAATGGAAATGAGAGAGGTAGAGGAAGAGAGAAAAAACATTAAACATAATAGGGAAAGAGAGAAAGAGAGGGTGAGGGTGAGGGAGGGAGAGGAAGAGAGGAAAGGATAGAAGGAACAAGAGAAAGAGAGAAAAAACATTAAACATAATAGGGAAAGAGAGAAAGAGAGGGAGAGGGTGAAGGAGGGAGAGGAAATGAGAGAGGGAGAGGAAGAGAGAAAAGGAAATGAGAGAGGGAGAGGAGAGAGAAAAAACATTGAACATAATAGGAAAAGAGAGAAAGAGAGGGAGAGGGTGAGGGTGAGGGAGGGAGAGGAAATGAGAGAGGGAGAGGAAGAGAGAAAAGGAAATAAAGAACGAGAGAGAGAGGGAGAAAACATTAAACATAATAGGGAAAGAGAGAAAGAGAGGGAGAGGGAGAGGGAGGGAGAGGCTGTTTTCTTGTTTGTTGTTGTTGTAGTAGTAGTAGTTTTTTTTCTTTTATTGTTTATTGTTGTTTAGTTTTCCTGTTTTTTGTAGTAGTAGTAGTAGTAGTTTTTTCTTCTTTTCTTGTTTATTGTTATTGTAGTAGTAGTTGTTTTTTTTTTTTTTTTTTTGTAGTAGTAGTAGTTTTTTCTTCTTTTCTTATTTATTGTTATTGTAGTAGTAGTAGTAGTTTTTGTTGTTTTTGTTTTTTCTTCTTTTCTTGTTTATTATAGTGGTAGTGGTAGTGGTAGTGGTAGTGGTGGTCGTGGTCGTGGTCGTGGTTATGGTCGTAGTCATAGTCATAGTCGTGGTCATGGTCGTAGTCATAGTCATAGTCGTGGTCGTAGTCGTAGTCGTCGTAGTCGTGGTTGTAGTAGTAGTAGCGGTTTTCTTGTTTGTTGTTGTTGTAGTAATAGTTTTTTTTTAAATTTATTGTTGTCTAGTTTTCTTATTTGTTATTGTTATTGTAGTAGTGGTAGTAGTAGTAGTTTTTTCTTCTTTTCTTGTTTATTATAGTGGTAGTGGTAGTGGTAGTGGTAGTGGTAGTGGTAGTGGTAGTGATAGTGGTAGTGGTGGTCATGGTCGTGGTCGTGGTCGTGGTCGTGGTCGTGGTCGTAGTCGTGGTCATCGTAGTTGTGGTTGTAGTAGTAGTAGTGGTTTTCTTGTTTGTTGTTGTTGTTGTTGTTGTAGTAATAGGTTTTTTTGTTTTCTTATTTATTGTTGTCTAGTTTTCTTATTTGTTGTTGTTGTTGTTGTTGTAGTATTGTTAGTAGTAGTAGTTTTTTCTTCTTTTCTTGTTTATTATAGCAGTGGTGGTGGTGATGGTCATAGTCGTAGTCATCATAGTCATGGTTGTAGTAGTAGTAGTGGTTTTCTTATTTGTTGTTGTTGTTGTTGTTGTAGTAGTTGTTGTTGTAATAGTAGAGAGAGATATATGTTTTGTTAAAGAAAATGAGAGAGGGGGAGGAAGAAAAAAAGGAAAAGTAACAAGAGAGAGGGAATAAACATATAGCATAATAAAGAAAGAGAAACAGAGAGAGAGATGGAAGGAGAGGAGATAATGAATGGATAAAAAACAAAGAGAAAGTGGTGGCAAGGTCCGGTCAGGTCCGGTGCAACACCACGAGACGGGAAACACTCCAACATACGTTAATTTGTGGGTGGGTGGGTGGAGACTTTACATACGTTAATTTTTGCTGAGTTATAAGAGAAGAAATCCCTTCTCAAACAATTTAAGAAAGAAAGAAAAAAGATAACAAAAACAAATTGTTTGTCGTAATGTAGACAAAATGGAAAACGATGAAGGTCTTGATTTTCGCGAGAGATGTATCTTAATCAGTATGTCCCATGTCCTTGCTCTCAATGTAAGCTGGCAATTAGACGAAAACGTTGATTGTCTATAGAACACGTACGATGCTTTGGCGAGTTTCAATCTGAGATCATTAATCACACGATCTTGAATTTTCAGCAAACAGTAAGAAAAGTTAATATCAATCATGCATTGTACTCGCAAGCTAATTGAATACCATATACAAAAAGATTGGGTGTGGCTAGCAAAGTTTCTATCCAGGGAGGTGACGTCTCGTCCCAAGGAGGAGTGCACCCTTTGCAGCCAATTAGAAGAGTTCGTGGGTGTGTGATGGATGGAGTGCCTGAGCCAATCCACCACTTGGAAGATACTACCCAATCTATACCGTCAATACCAAAGGGTACAGACAGCCTTTGAGACTCACCTACAATCTTGGAGCTTGAGATGCATGCAATGATCAATGCATTGATTCCCATGGATGTCGAGACTTCTGATCTACTTAGAGAGGAAGTATCCATACCATTATATGATGGGTGCCGAGCATCTCGCCTAAAGACACTGCTTGCACTCCTAAGTGTGCAAGCAAAATACGGGTGGAGTGATGTGAGTGTGATCGAGTTGATCAGGTACCTTGTACGTACACTTCGTTGATTTCTTTTCGGCACTATCATTAAAAACATTTGTGCTTTTTCACGGTGTTTTATAAAATTTTTCAAGTTACTGAAGTATCATATATTACCACTTGTAAATACCATACCTGAGTCTCGTGATGATGCACGATATGTTTTACGAAAGCTTGGCATAGACTACAACAGTATCCATGCATGTATCAATGATTGCATACTGTTTCAAGGAGAATATGAGACTATGGAGACATGTCCAAAGTGTAGTTCTCACAGGTATCAACATGAATTGCAAGGGCAAACCATCCCTCAAAAAGTTCTTAGACACTTTCGGTTTATCCCTCGCATAAACCACATGTTTCGTACGTCCAACATGGCAAGCTTGACAACATGGCATGTGCAGAATAGGTCCACATATGGAGTTCAACGAATATAAGCGGATTCACGCGCATGGAGCCACATTGGCTCTACCTTCCCAGGCTTTGCCCGAGAGCCAAGGAATCTTCAGCTTAGTCTTGCAATGGATGGCATGAACCCATTCAGTCTGCAGTCAGCTTCTTACAGTGTGTGGCCTATAGTCCTTGTCAACTACAATATTCCTCCATGGCTTTCTACGAAGAAAGGACATCTCATCCTTAGGTTACTCGTCCCCGGCCGCTACAAAGTCAAAAATATGGATGTGTATCTTTGTCCATTAGTCGATGAGCTTAAGATTTTGTGGGAGGAGAGGGTCACCGTGCAAGATATGAGCAAGCGCGATGGTCGATGGTCCACCAATATTTGAGCCATTCTCATGTGGACGATGATGCATGACTTTCCGGGATTCAGAGAGTACTCATGTAAATAGGATTCCATTCTCGTTGGTAATATCTATCATAGCTCATTCAAGTTTGTATTCACTAGATAGAGGTGTTGGGACAGGTCTGGTTACCTCAGGTTATCATGCATGCCTATTGTGTGGGCCACAATTAGACTCTCGAAGGTCACAAACCATGAAGAAGATGGTATATCAATGACACACCACTTTCTTGCCAGAGGGTCATGAACTTAGGGAAGGTTTTCTTGGACGACCTCCAACACGTATGAATGCCCAAAGCTGATATGAGCTAAAAATGGTCCACGTGGAGTCACATCCAAACAAAATGCGACGGTTTTCAGTTTTCTACGAGTTGCCATATTGGACCCACTTACAAATCAACCACTTGTTAGATCCCATGCATATTTTCAAGAATGTGGACAGCTTGCTATGGGATCACATCACAGGAAAGAGAGACACTATAGGGGCATGAATGGGGTTGAAGGAGGTAGGCAAGATGGAGGCGCTTTAGCCACAGTCGAGTACTGATGGTCGCATGCAACTACCTTGCGCTCCTTGGGTTTTGTCCACTAAAGAAGAGCGCATTGTGAAGCAAATAGTCAAGTCTATTTGCACCCCGACAGGTATGATGCATTCTCTCAGGTCTACGTTTTCTAAAAACGACCAATTATCAGGGCTAAAATCCCATGATTGGCATAAGATATGTCAGGTTTGTAATACAAATGGATTGTAAGTGGCCTGCGCATTTTGCTATTTGGACTGTACTCATTATTCATAATGATTTCTCATTTGTGGTAGTTTGTACTACCGATTGCGATCGCAGGATGCCTTACTCAAGAAATACGTGGGGCCATTTATAGGTTGTCGACTTTAGTGCAATGGATCTCACAGAAGGAGATTAAGACATCCTCTATTAAATCCGCGAGGTAGGGAGCAATGGAGATGGTCTGTCTCTTTGAGAAATATATGCCTACTAGCATACTCACGATACAAATCCACCTTCTTGTGCATCTTGTAGATGAAGTGGAGATTGTTGGACCTGTCCATATGCGATGGATGTTCTTCTTGGAGCGCTTAATGAAAACCCTGAAAGTCTTTGTTTGACAACGAGCTTGGTTAGAAGGTAGCATGGCTGAAGGTTGGTTGGTGTCTGAGGTGCTACTGTATATTTCACAATGGCTACCAACAGTGGATCCAGACAACAGTATGCTATGGTCGCTAAAGAATGATGATAGACTGACTGGAGATGTGGTAGTTGGAAATGGGATAGAAAAAAGAATGGATGGTGCAATGGAGGAGAAAGTGAATCGCTTTTGTATGTTGCACCACCATGCCTCTATGGAGACGTGGCTCGCCAGGTACCAGCAAGCTAGGCAAGATCGAGAGAAAGCGCGATATGAATTTGGACATAGTACGCGCCATCGACCAATTCGATATCCCGAGGGCATGGAGGAGATGCCGCAGTTTATGTCAACTCAATGGTTGCATGGAGCTTTGACTGCAGCGTCTTGCAAAGGGACGGAGGTCTCAACCGAGGAGTGGAAATTCTCGAGGGGATGTAGTCCAAAGGTGGTGATGTGTTTAAGGTTTGTCGTACCTATATTCTATATGCTACAACTAATTGAGTATTTCAATGTACAATACAAAATATATAGTGCAGCATGGTCACACGGACGGCATTTCTGCATAGAGCGTATTGACAAAATGCGCTCCACAATAGACTGTGGTATCATGGCAAGGTCCGAGCAAGAGAGCCGACAACGAGCAACGGATCTAAATATGGTTATAGATGAGATGGAGTATTTTGGGAACTTGCAAAGTATTGTTACGGTGGATTACCGTAGCTTCTCCATGATATTATTCGATATGCAGTGGTTCAAAGTGGTACTTGAAGGAGCTGGAGCAACAGTTCGACGAGGTCCATCTGGATTTCTCGAAATAGATTTCGAAAAAAAATGGACAGATTTGCGCGACACCTTTGTGTTGCTAGCCCATTGTGAACAGGTGCATAAACTCATTTGTTTGTTAATTGTATTACGACATGGTACATGTCACAATAGTTAAATCTCTCTTATACATGTTTGTGAACATGCAATCTTTTATCCAAATCCCTGAAAACCTTGATGGTGGTATGTTATACCTTCAGCTCCCCGAAGTGCAAGAGTATATGATCAAAGCAATGTTCACAGCATACATAAGGACAATATGCAAATAGAGGGGTCGATATTGCAAGGGGTGGAGGCCACCAAAAGCTTGGAGCATGTCGAGGAGCCAACATCGGGTAACAATAATGGAAATACATGAGTCCAATAATTCTTTGAGAACGAGGTGGACTCATTCTTTTATGGTGACATGTCTATCGACCTTCGAGTTTATGCCGAGTTGTATCAAGAGATTGACATGGGACCATAGGATAGTTAATACTTGGAGCATCCACTTACTCAATTCATTGACTAATCGCTTATAAGGATACATAAGATATGCATTTTAAGTAAGATCATTTTTTAAAGATTTATATTCCGTGCTTTGTATAATTTAAATTGATTATGCTAACATCATTTTTTGTATGTGCAGGTGATCTTTGTGGATACTTAGATCATCAAGATGAGTCAAGGGATGAGTGATGAAGAGTTGCAGGATATCTTCACGCGCATGTCTCTAGATTAGATGGAGATATTTAGAGATATGGTGGACCAGGAGCTGTCTTGGACATCATCAAGTCGCTCTATTAAATCTACTTTGGCGCGATCAGATACTTCAGTTTCGAGTAGATGAGGTCGACGCTCCAGACTTGGGCCAGATGGAGGAAGTGCTTTAGGGTCAGGGGGATGCTGTAGAGATCCGGATGCAGTGAACCCGTGGTCAGCTCAGGATACAGGTGCTACTCCTCTCTCTTGTGGAAATTACAGAGAGCGTGGCTCAAGTGGTTGCTATGAAGGCATGAACGTGGTGTCTCCGTCTCGTTGTTCTACTGGAGTTGCGTCACCTTCGGGATTTGTCACACCTGTGGATATGTCTACACCAGTCACTGCGGCTTTTGCTCAGTTGTCTGCAGGTGGCACCCCTATGGGTGCTACTCCGTACACCAGATATATAGGGGTCTCTTGGATATGCCCAGGAGCGTGGTCACAGGCGGGAGAGAACCCATCTTAGGCATACCCCAGAGGGGTATGCCTACCTTGTAGATGATAGGTCAGGAGCTATCATCATGAATGATGAGGGGAGGATGGTGATGGCTGGCATGAGAGAGTTGTGCTAACAAGTTTTTCGGTACAACATCTTGGATCATTGGAAAAACATACCGGAGGGGAGCAAGGACTACATAGTAGCATCCTTGCATGAGGAGTTTCCGGTACCAGTCGTAGAAGATAGGTTTTCTACGGGCTGGATGATGGGGAGTGCATGCGTGCATATATGCCACACAGACGATCGGACGCACGCAAGGCACTCACGAGTGGGGTTGCAAAGCCCGAGTGGCTCAACGCGGAGGACTGGCACCAACTGAGGGAGGAGGCTACAGATTCTCGAGGACGTCGGAGACAGCAGCACGAGGTGGCAAGGGCACGACTAGAGGCCGGAGTGGTCCATCATCTTGAGAGTGGCGGTCACAGGACATATCTGGAGGACTTTGTAAGTTTTTCTTTTGTTTTGCTTGCTTATTTTTTGCAATATCCTTTGTACTAACAATCGTGTTTCTAACAGTTAGTATTTTGTTTGCTTTGCAGTACTCCATTACAAATCACGATCCGACCGGCCTTGAGACTCTATATGCAGAGAGGCACAGCCTCATTGCATTGATCGACCGATTGAATGGACGCAACGGCCTTGTAAGTCACTCATCTTTCTTGTATATAGTTACCATGTTTAATTAGAATGCATTATTGTATGGTGGATTGATGAGTAGTTGTTTCGTTTTTTGCAGAGTCTGTTTGATGCTCCTTAGCAATGGGATGAGCTTTTGGATGGCGATGATCTATAGCTTACCCTTAGATCCCTGGAGCTCACACACCCTTCTTTTTTTGGTCACGTGATCTGTGTAGACATTTTCTATGTAGTAGTGATATCTTGCCATGATTGTACCAGTCGCTTTCATTATGCGATCATGTATTTATTTCATGTATCAGTGTTATGATTTAAGTACACTTTGTATTTATTTACATGAGCATTGTACACAATGCAAAAACTATTTTGTATGGCCCAAATAAAGCACATAGTGCTATACTGCTGACCTGCCACAAATTTTTTTTCCCTGTTACCATCTCTATTAGCGTCGCAAATTTACTGCATGCATAGTTATTGGCGCCGATATCGATACAAATAGTGATGCTGATAACGACTCTAATACCGAATATTCTATGGCGTCGCCAATAATGACACTTTTTACGACGACGGGGATAAATTTTTTTATTTACATTTTCGTCGCTTTTAAGGTCGGTATAAGGCCTATATCTTATAGTGATATTGGGAAAATTCCTACTACTCTCTATCCACCCTATATTGCACAACACCACGCTCAGGTGAGAATAGAGTATCATAATCATGGAACTGATAAGTGTAACCTATAGCATACTGCATTACAGTGGTACCGTAACATCGAAAGTATGTGCAACACTGCCAACACAGGAGCTGCACATGCACATAAAGATGCCATTGATATGGTCTACAACAAAAGGGTGGATGGTATTGCAAACAAAAAATGATCACAAAAGAAGAACCGCAACAGGTATCTCCCCTCAGTGCATATAAAAACCCGTCATGGGTTTGAAAATGCGTAATACTATAAGGCACGACACTGGATCAAAACTATCAGCATCAAGATGAGGGTAAAGTGCATCCATTCACAGAAAAAGCCATATCTGCATCCCATTAAAAAAACCCCAAAAGAAAAGAACCCAAATGTAGATTAGTTAAGGGTTAGTCTAATCACATACCTAACTATACCTAACTAAACTAAGTCAGTCACAAAATGTTTAAGGCGGAGGCCATTAACTCTAAATATCTCATTTTCAGCATTAATATCTTGCACATCTAGAGACTAAATGCCTTAAAGAATTTTGAGCTTTCCAAGAAATTTATAATATCGACTATCATATAATAAAACTAAATTGTCTTCTTTAAACTCTTGTATTTTAATGTTCTGATCATGCCATGCCTTACGACCTTTCTACATTGCTTCTAAGCTCTGTAAAGCTAACAGTTGTTCCTCATCCAACTTCACCAATTGTAAATTCCTTTGCTTCAATGATTCAACCTCACCTAATCATAACGAGAGGGCTATTCGTAGAGTAGGAAACTCTTGCTCAATTGGAAAAATAGAATTAGTTCCATAAACTAAATTGAAGGGTGTATTGCACTGTCACTTTATAAGTGGTTCTATAGGCCCATAATGCCTCATACAAATGCTCATCCCAATCTAGTCTGTGAGAAGCCACTATTTTAGTTAAAATCCTGCAAATAATGCGATTGGTTACTTCAACCTGGCCATTAGCTCTGGGATAATAAGACATTGATTTACAATACTTAATTTGATATAGTTCTGTTGACTCGCTAATAAGACCATTCAAAAAATGAGAACCTCGATCACTTACTAATTCTAGTGGGCAACCAAAACGTGTTAGGATATTCTCATACATAAACTTAGCCACCTCAATGGCTTTATCTGTTTGAAGAGCTTTCGCTTCCACCCATTTGGTGATATAATCAGTACAAACTAGAATATGAAGATTAGATCGATATCTAGTAAGTGGATCAATTAGGCCCACAAAATCAATCCCCCACTTCTCAAAAGGCGCTAATGCCAATATAGGTGTCAAAGACATAGCAAAACTCTTGGAAAGATGACCTGTCCTTTGACAAACATCACATTTTTGACAATAATAATAAGCATCTTTAAATAGGATAGGCCACTAATAACCAGCTAATAGAACTTTCCTTGCGATTAATTCACTAGCGAAATGGCCACCACACGACTCATCATGCAATGCCTTAAGAACTATAGGGAATTCATCTTCTAGTACACATCATCGGATAGATACCTTCCCTTGGAAAAAATTTATAAATGTAGTCCCCCTAATAAACCATAGGATCGTGCTTGCATTAAAATGTCACTTTCATCATTTATTAGCACCAGATGGATAACGAGCTATGCTAAGAAAATTTGCAATATCAACATACCACAGAACTTGTGTCTCCACAGTAAAAAGTGATTCATTCGGTAAATCATCCTCCACACCTTCTTCTTTATCAAATTTTAATAATCACAAAAGATGATATGCTAGAACATGAGCTCTACCAGGACGAGTAACTATTTGAAATTCAAACTCCTGAAATAATAACATCCAACAAATTACACGTCCCGAAAGTTCTACTTTATTAAGAAAATACTTTAGTGCTTCATGATCAACATAAATAGTAAATTTATTTCCTAATAAATAATGATGAAAATTTTCCATTGCAAATACCATTGATAAGCATTCTTTCTCAATAGTAGTATAATTTCTTTTCGCATCACTTAAATTACAGCTTGCGTAATAAATTGGATGATCCACCTTATTGTCATCAGCTTGACATAAAACTACTCCCATAGCATTCATAGATGCATTTGCGTGGATATGGAATTCCTTCGTCCAATCTAGGGGTGCCAATATAGGCCCCTCAATTAATTTCTATTTAAGAAATTCAAATGCTTCTTGACAAGCAACAACCTAATTAAAAGGAGTTTCCTTTCGTAGCAAATTTGTTAAGGGTGAGGCCACTTTTGCGAAATCAAAAATGAATCGCCAATAATAATTTAGATGCCCCAAAAATCCACACAATTTCTTAAGGTTTGTTGGAGGTGGAAGTGTAGAAAACTTGGAAATTTTAGCTGGATCCATAGCAATACCTTCTTTAGAAATGATATGCCCCAACAACATTCGTTTTGACACTTCAAAAACACATTTATTAGGGTTCAAGGAGATACCTACTTCATCACTACATTCAAACACTTGTGCCAATTGATTAGGCATTTCTTTTGTTGTCCCAAAGATGCAAAAGCAATATTTCAAAGAGTTATGATTACAGCTTATCAAGATTTTCTTCGAAAATGGATGGAAGTTTTTCTAGATGCCTCGACCATAGGCACATCTTCTAATATTCCCATTGATACATTTTCAAGTAAACTATGCCTAGCACTTGATTCTGGTTCTTCTTCCCTCGCATTCATAGAGTGTACCAAGGGTAAAGCCCTATAAGGAACAATAGCGAGATCATCATGAATACCCTTAGTCATTTCTATTATATGGACATCCAATATATCAGGAAATAGCTTACCGGTATAACTTCCTTGTCTTTTGCTCAAGCCATGCAAAATAGGCTTCAAATTTATATTATACTTTGTTGTGAACACGGTATTTATAGAACCTATTATCTAAAAATTTGCTCTTGATCACATGGAAATTGGTCATGTAATGTTCGAAAATAATGATGTAAATTTTTATTTTTCTTTTCCAAAAATTCTTGGTCATTCAAATCCCAAGACCCTTGAGTACTACTAAGCTTAAGGATTAATGAGTGTAAATCTTCATCTTCCTCACCTTAAATCCAACATCCTAAATACTGTATAACCCGTTTTAGCTCCAGAAAGTCCTTAGGAGCTAGGGGCTCAAACTCTCTAAGCTTTGGTGCAACTCCATCCCCATGGATAGTAAAGTTCATCACTCTCTCTTTGGGATGAGGTAATACTACCTCACATATACTTGGTAGGTGAGCTTTGCTTGCTTTCAATTGCCTTCTATGATAATTGCCTAGCTGCCTAGCTTGCTTAAGGGACTAATATAACCAAGGAGTAGTAGTGGAGTTTTTATTTTTTAATCCAATGCCAGAAGTGGACAGAGATTTACTCCTTTAATAATATTCATTTGTTTGCTCACATCCAATTGAGCATTTCCTAGGAATAGGTGATATTTGTTCCATTTGTTGCACATTATTATTAATTTTAGATTCTTGCTTTTCTAAATACATCTCTAGAAGTGATATTTCTTCTAGATATCGCCTCTCCCTAAATTGGAATTCTGACTTTTCTTTTTGTAACTTGGCAATTTTCTTCATTGCTTCATTCACAACTGTCATTGCTGCCTCTCTTTCTATTTCCAAAGCCTCATTCAATTCACTGATTATCCTATCATATTTACCATGACCTTCATTAAAAGTTTGTGTAAATCTATTTAAAGCCAAAGATGGGTCATCTCTACGATGATGTAATATCAGATGTTGCAAATGCTCGCAACTATCCTTATTTCTTCTCTCTCTTTCTTTCTTTCCTAGCTGACAATAATAAGTTCTTTTAGCAACCACTGGAAGGTGTTCGAACCCAAAAGGTAGATTACCTACCTCGTAAGGAAATGTTGTAACTAAACTCTCCTCAGGTTTGCTATAATCATGCTTGATAATATCGACTTCCTCCATAGTTATTAAGGAGCTTATTGAATTTTCATCTAGGTCAGATGTTCTTGCCTCATCCTCCTCTTCCTTTAAAGCATTAGGTGAAAAGATTTATGATCTGTTATATGCAAAAAATATTCAGAACATGTTTCAAGAAATAAACCATTCAAATCATTGACTTCATGGATTGCATCCATAGGATATTTATCCTCCATTATTGAAACCATTAAACATTCGAGGGTTGTGTCTTCTGAGGTGGACAACCAGCAAGTAATATCGCTATCAGAGTCATTATCTGATGAAAAATTAATAGCATATTCACCAATGCCCACTTTTTGCACTTTGTTAGGCTGATGCACAACTTTCACCTCTACTTTTTCTGCTCTTGTTGGTCGTTGTGCTTTAAATAACCAAGCATAAGGCCTTTCATTATGGGTCCTTTCTCCTTCTGAATTATAGAATTCAGTACTATATTTTTCATCCATCTCACTAACTACTTCATCTCCTGACTCCCTTAAAAACCCTTTTGTGATAACTTGTATCTTAACCCAATCATTTTGAGGACCAATCACAATTGAACCTTTATACCAATCTAGAGTGCACCTTGCTTAGTATAACCAAGGTCGACCCAGCAACACAAAATATGAAGAGATATTTGACAATGAACAAACTACGAAGTAATTCACATGAAATTCTAGGCCAGCATTTATAGATTTCACATTGCAAAGTAACCCCAAAGGGATCACTTTCCTTTGATTAGCCACACGTAAAACTATATGGATAGGTTCTAGATTCTTCAACCCTGATTCTTGCATCATTTGTTATGTCATCAAATTCACTGTTGAGTCGCCATCTAACTGTACTTCATTTAGCAAGTGGGCATTAATAGTAGTATCTATAACTAGAAATCCTGGATCCACAAATAAATCTACTGTCTTTACATCTTGAGTTGTTTTTCCTTTGGAAGCAATTGTTGTTACTTTAGAAGTGTTAGTCTCAATCCTTTTCCTTCGACACCGAACTAATTTATGATAAAGTTCCCTTCAACATGTAGACACTATTTCCAGCAATTATCGAAGGTTAATGGTCAAAGATACTTGTTCTAACACAACCCAAAGATCATAGGTCTTGTTCACAAATTCTGCATGCTCTTTACTTCCTTCCTTGGAAGGTATCAGTCATTCGGGAAAAGAAGCTATCCCTACGTGAATCTTAGGATTTGCTAAGGGCACGGGTAATAATAGATGGTCAGAGGAACGCTGTGGAGAATTTGACTTAGACATCTCTACATTAGGATCTATATCCTTAGACTTATCCTTCAATGCTCCTTTTCATTGGTAACTTTCTTCCTCTAGGCCATGCTCTATTTGTTGTTTTTGCACTCTAGCAACAACACCAATCATGGGGTCATCCTTAAAGGTCACCTTACGTGTTAAGAATTTAGACCTAACCCCAATCTCTTGCCTTGGTGTTTCTACTTCAACTAAATTTGTGGATGAGGTTGAGGGTTCATTCGAAACTTGCTTACCTATGTCATTAGTTTTTTAATCTTCTCGCTTAGGAAAATTCTCTTCATGATGCCCTTCGCTATGACACTTCCTACAAAGAGGAGTAAAGTCTTGATTTTTATGCGCATTTGGACAATATGTAGCTATATGACCTTCCTATTGACATCGATAACAAATTACTAGTCCCCTAGGCCTTTGTTGTCCACTTTGCCCCATCGGATTACGAAAAGTACCATTATTTCTCCTAAAATGATAATTTATTCCTCTGTTTCCATCAGTATTGTAATTATTTTGGGGTACTGGGGGTCTACCTTGGATTGGCAATCCTCTCGCGGCCTAAAAGGTTGATTAGGTGGTCCAATCTCATAAGTCATATTATTACGATCCATGTAATTATAATCTGTTTGCATTGAATGAGCTTGTTGTTTCTCTTAACCTATCTTATGCCAACAAATTGTATCTAGATGCCCTGTCTTAAGGCAAAAAATGCAAATTGGTGGATGGTTATCCATTAGTCTTGAAGATGTCAAACACTCTGTAGCCACATGGCCATACCCATGACACTTACCGCACCAAATATTGGATCTAGGTGGGTTTGGAGTTGAGCTGCTTGAGGATTGTTGTGCACTAGAAGACTGTGTTGTTATCAAATAAATTTCTTTCAAGGGTGCTTGCACTGCACCCATGATTTCCTCCTTCAACTTTCCTAGGGATTTTGGAATAATATAAGTTACTTTCACTTCATCAAGAGGGCATTGAGATTGAAGCATAGAAGGCATTCCTGTCTGCATCATATAGGCTGGAATTGAAGTATACGGATTTAAAGGTACACTTGATACATTTGAATTGGCAGTTACCAATGGATTTAAAGGAACGATCACATAAGACACATTCTTAAATATCCCACTTGAAGTGCTTGGATATTCTGTTTGAGGTTCTTTAAATAAGTCCCTCCATCGTCCTTGGCTAAGCTGCACTTCTTCCCACCATCTAGCATGTGTTTTAGCATTTGCTAGTGTAGCTAGCCATTGTAGGCTAAGATGTTGATGGACTTCAGGATTAAGCCCATTAATAAATTTACGCTTTTGCATGGGCTCATTAGGAGCTGGATTCATCTTTCAAATAATGATCTCCATATGTTCAATGTAATGTTCAACACTTTTGGTTTTTCCTTGGGACAAATAATCCAATTGAAGGGCTAGTCTATCTTGGAAACCTTGCCATCAAAATTTTTCTACGAATGCTCTTGATAAGGTAGCATAAGTCACTTTATGTTGGGCATCTAGGTTAGTGTACCACCTGGTTGCTTCATCTTTTAGTGTTGCAGGGAAGATATGAAGCTTTTGGTCATCGTCTACTATCTCATTGGCGACATAGGTCACCTCAAATCTTTGAGCGATCCTTGTCCCATAGTCCCTCAAATTCCATGAAGTCAGCTAGCTTGAATGGGTTGCGAGCCATAGTTTCTCTAAATAATATTTCTAACCCTAAATCTTTGGTAATATCAAACCATGCAGGTTCCTTGCGCTCCTTAAATAAAGATCTCAACCCTAGATCATGTATGGCTTGAATTGAATCTCCCTTGTGGGAAATTCTAAACAAATATCGTAGTTTGAAATTCGCTACTCGCTCTAGCCACTGAACCTCTTTTGGCTCCTTAAATAATTGGTGCAATTCAAAATTTGACTCTAAATGTACTCCCTATTGTAGCATTCGCTTAACTCTCTCTACTTTTTCTACTTTGTCTACTCCTTTCCCGAGTGACACTACTGGTGCTTGAGGCCACTTGATCCCATTGATATGAGTCTACTTCACTTTCTTTTGATGATGTTCTATCAAATGATATGCTAGGCATAACAAGTTCTACGGTTGAGTTAGACACAACCTCTATCCCGAGGTTCAGTAATGTATTCATCCTTTCAAGCCTTTCTAATAGCCAAGCCTCCTGTCATGCCGCATGTTCTCTAGCTCTTTGATCTTGAGCTTTATTTTGCTGTCTCTGTCTCTCCTTTGAATTGATCCACTATGAATGAAATAGCTATTACTGTCATACTCCAAAAATTTTCACGTTTTATTTAACACTCTAAAGTTAGGTTCTTGATTGCATAGACGCTTAGAAGTTTGAGAATGATTGGTAATTCTAGGTCTATTTCTCCATAAGGCAACTTTTCTTCTTGCTCAAGAATTAGGCCTAAAATTTCAACAACCTCTCTAACATCTTTTGTATTGAATGTAACTTTTAAACCACACATATCCAAGGCAACACCTCATCCCATACCACTCTTCTAAAATTCCGATAAAGCATTGCGATAATACCAATCAAAGTGATACGACACACTAATTGTATTTATTTCAACTGCTTCGATTAGCCCAAAGTGCGTTGCTAATAAAACTATGGTTTGCATGCAATTGTTATAGCCCTAACTCTGGGAAGATAAATGTTCTATGTCTATAGTTAATTACGGGCCAAAATATTTGCCCCCTCTACTAATTCTATGTCTCTCATCCAATCCAACATTCTCCTTTGGCAATCTTGGGGAAAATTCAAAAAATATTCCCTTAGAAAAGAGACCTCATGTTCACTCATTAATACCTAGGATTTAAATATCCTAGTGACATCAATCACTTGCTTGAGTGCACTTGGCTCCCAACAAATGCACCAAAAAATGACTGCTGACCAAAGATCAAGCCACTTTTAACTAGGTTGCCAAGCCAAATCCTACAAGTTGTTGCACTAGATAGGCGATTGCTCTATCTAGCATTCCTTGATATTTACAACACTCGTTCGTAGTAGTCCAACTATTCTCGTGCAAATATGTAGACTTTGCTAAGCCTACTTAGTCTTGCACTTCGCTTTTATTTTTAACATTCATGGCTATGTCTCTATACTAGGCACTAGGATACTAAGCCTAAGATATTTATCTCTTAGGGAATTGATTTCAGGGCATATATCCAATGGATCTATCTACACATCTCCATTTAAGTTCCTTTTAAGTTATTTCTTCTCTGCCTTTATATAATAAACTCCTTTTATTATTTACTAATCAACAAACATTCAAAAAAATCAACTAACATTCCACAAACCCATAAACTTTAATTTCCCTTTCAAATGTTTCCCTTGTCCCATATAGTATAACTTAATACTTTGTGAACACTCTTAATTTACATGAAGTTGGAAACACTATATTTTGATATTAATAGTGTTTCAAAATAATAACATCAAATAAATTTTCTTTTTCTTTAACCCTAAGAAAATTCCATAAAACATCAAAAATCATATTTTTGATTTTTCCATAAAGGATCCTAATATTTGTTGAGTTAGAAATATGGTTTTTATCAATAAATAATGTAATTTTTATTCAAAATAATTGTTTTTTATTTTAAAAACTTATTAAATCTTTTTCAAAAATTTTGATTTTTTTTCAAAATACTTTCAAAAGTGTAAACTTTATGAAAAAATATTATGTCTCATAAAGGTTCAATCGAATATTTTATAAAAATTATATATGCCATTTTAAAGTATTTATTATTGTTTTTTATTTTTAAAATATAAAATTAAGCATACATAAATGTAAAGCATTTTTTTGTTGTTTTTTATTTTTAAAATATAAAATCAGACATATATAAATGCTAGCAACTATTGAAAGTTGAAAATCAAGTTTTAAGACATTAGAGAAAAATTATAAACCAAGAAAATTATAATTTTCTACTACTTATTTTTATTAAACGGATTAGGCGCTTACTTGGAAACACACAAGTTGATATTTTGTTCTTGGAAGTACATGTCCCGCAGTCTAGCTAAGGTATATTGAATAACCAATACTCCAATTAATAAGTACTTCACTCTTGTTTCCAGTGCATGTCTCTCACTTTGCTAGAATAAATCTTGAAGCTCCCCCCAACATGAATTGATCTTTATGATCCTTTAACCTAAACCTCCTAATTGAAGGTTTAGATAAAGGAAGAACTAGTATCTCCTCTTCCCTCTACCATGTCATATGCCAATGAGCATCAAGACAGGAAGCTTTAAGGTTTCAAATGATGAGGGAGTGTGATGATTTTCAATATGGGCGATGGAAATGATCAATTAAGGTGGATTCGTTGCTTGAATGAAAAGGCAATGGAAGTCAAGAGCGCAATGACATCATTGGAAATGTAGTAGGCGATGAAAAAAAAGAATAAAATGATGGTAATAGTGAGCAGGATGGTGGCTGGCGATGACCAGAAAATCCTACTTCCCTCCTCTTTCCTTCGTCTCCATCAGTAGGCATCCCCCAAAATCCAATGCTCCCTTCTTCTTCTTCACGATCATTTTTCTAATGGCCTCTTTCTCCCCCTTCTAATTTTCATTTTTTCCTTCAATTCATTTCCTTCCCCCCCCAAACCTTAGGATGGACATTGAAACAATCAAATAGAAATGTACAAATCATCCCTCTTCCACAACTGAGCCTGAATCACCATCATTTTCATGTGGTGGAATAGAAAAGATATTGTACGTTGAACTACCCCTGTCGATGTTCCTTATAATTTGCACAATGCAATCATAGTATTTGTGTGAATATTTTTAATCTCGTCGTGATGGAACAGAGAGTTGTCTTGGAATACAGCAACCTGTGTATCCCTCGGGGGGGTCACTCATGTATATATGTATATATAATGTGAGTTCAAAATAAGGGGTTTTTAAAACACCATTTTTATACATTTTTTACATACAGAAGGGTGTCATATAAAAGGGTTACTTACAGATTGAATAGAAAAGGGTTGTTTTTTATTCAAGAAAAATTCACAGATTAGGATATTTATAAATAGGCCATGAACACACGTTATATAGAGAATATATATATAGCGAACCCCCCGAGGTGTATCCCTTTCAAAAGAGCCATCAACTGAATCCCCCAAGGGACTTGGAGATACTAACAAGAGATTGGATTCACAATCCCTGGCAAGTCTCGACAACGTTTCCATACTGTAAAATGTCTCCGTAGGTAGGATCATGACGATTTAATAATTTCCTTAGAAGGTAGCATAACATATGAAATCCCCCCCTCTAGATTAATATTAAGATATCCTAGCTTCAAACCTTAAAACTGCACTTCTAACATCCTCATCTCAACCTACCAAGACCTTGTTTGTTAGAGTCTCTTGTGCATCTAGCAATTTATTCCTCAACTCTTTGTGAATTTGAGGCTTCATTCAGTCTTATGTCTTCTTTGGATGATTCCTGCATGACAATGGCCATGTCCTCCTTCTCCTTCAGGAGAACTTCCTTCATGTGTTATGCATCCTTGCAAGACTCCTTGTTGGGTGTGTGGAGCTCTTTTTTGTATTTTGCTTTCTTACTCCATTTCTAGCTAATCTTCTTGATTGTTTGCTCCATATTGGGCTCCTATTCCTCTCTTGACCTTTGTCCTTGATTGGATCCACCTCTATGATCACTGGAGCCACCTGCCAATGGCTCCAAGAGCCCCAAAGTTGTAGTGATGATCCTAATGAGAACACACCAAAGTTTATCATTCACAACTTGGCCTCTGAGAGCTGGATTTTAGGACCCGATCTGGAACCGTTCTTGAAGCGTTGAAGCTCATTTTTGAGCTCGAAAGTTCCCGAGAGACGCTAAAGAGCCAATTTTCATGAAAAATCAAATGGTGGCAGATGTCTGAGCTAGAGTTTACCTAGATGCATTTCGACATCAGCAATCCAACGTAAGTCTCGATTCATAAATCGGAGGTCGTTTGACCCCCCATTTAATCCCCGCAATGTTCGGCATTGTAAAGTAGCTACCATATCATGAAGCCATAAAGTGTGTGAGAGAAGCCAGGTTGATGGAGTTCGACACCACAAAGCCACTTGTCCAGTCGGATTGCAAATCAGAGTTCATTTGGGCCTTCAAAACCGAAATATCCACTAGTGGGATAGTGTAAACACAAAAAGATGAACCGGTTATTTTAATGTTTTAAACCTTAGGCTTAATAAAAGCCTTAAAACTAATGCAAAAGATGTCGAACATAGGGAAGCGTCAATGCGCCTCCTTATTTTTGCTCAATGCCTCTCCGATTCAAACCCGTTTGGAGAGAGAGAGGGAGATTCTTGATCAGGGCAGGGAGAGGAACAAGATGGCTACAAGCTGGCCCATTTTAATGGAGGATTTAAAAATCTCATTTTTTAGTCTTTCTCTCTCCTCCGTCTCTCCCCCTTAAGGGGCAGTTCATGCACATGAAGAAGAATGAAGACCGATTAAAGGATGCATGCTCGGCATTAACCGGATTGCTCCAAGATCAAGAGGAGGCTGAGGGGAGATGTTCAACATTGAAGATTTGCTGCTAGTTGGTCCATTGGAAACCTGAAAAAATTAATTACAAAACCTACAACACGCAAATAAGCGGTATGTCTCATTTTTATAAAGGAACTTTGCTTCTTTTTTATGTTTGATGGTTTAAATGAAATTCATATGGAACAAAAATTTATTTGGATCTTTTTTGCACTATGATTGAGGGCTGTGAATAAACAAATTATAGACCTGTAATGATAAATAGTCATAATAATTAAATTATGGCCCGAAAAGTGTCTTTTTAGTGTAAAAATGAAGGTTTTATTGGTTTCGGGTGTGGGGAAAAGAGATGTGCATGGGATAAAATTCTAAGAAAAAATATCTTTCAGCTGTCATAATCAATCACTAATCATAAATCGGAAAATAACCTATTTTTATGCACAAATAAATAGAAAAATAGCTAAAAATGGAAAAATTTAAGATTTTTGTGTTATAAAAATCTAGAGAATTATGATTCATGGTTGTGGTTGTATAACAAAGCCAAGGCATGAATTTTGGCTTCAGTTTGGCTTTGTTTATGCGTTATAGTTCCTGTTTTTTTCGTTTTATGCGAAAAATGCATACAAAATAATACCCTACACCTAGGCAATGCAGCATAACCTAAACATTAGAGGGAAAGGGTGAGGTTAAAAGATTAAGAGGGCTGAGAGGGTTTGAATTTTTGAAACAATTGATTGTGCATTTTATTTAGAATTGTGATAATTTAGTTTAAGGGGCTAGTAGCACGAGAAATCAGTGCTAGTCTCCATACATTGAAGCGTACGTTTAGTGAAAAGCATAAAAGGATTGTTTTTTCCACATCACAAAATGATGATTGGATAAATATTGTTTGTGCACTAGGATCATATGCACTATGCATGACGCATGACGTGGTATCAGTCTTGGATTGCATAGCAATTGTCTTCCTAGGACGTGACTTATACGTTGAGTGGAAAGGAGCCGTTGTTGTAGGTCAGTTGTAGGCTTTTCTTGGGACAGTTTGGTGAGGATTTATATATTCCTGGATCATGCAAAACAAAGAAAGAGTGGATTTTGTGTGCTATGTCTTATTTGTTGGAGCGACGCATCTTGGGGCCAATCCCCGAGGTGTAGGAGAGTTGTAGTGGAGCCGTGGCAATCAGTTGAGGGGAGCTTCCTGATGTTTGTGTGATGAGGAACTATGCCTACATGTTATGGGATCTCCCTCTGAGGAGAAGGGAAGGTAAGCGTTGGACTACATATCAACTACAAACGCATAATTAAGTATATTTAGTGTACATCGGTGTATTACAAACGCTCCTAGCCCGCGAGGTCGTGTGGTGGGGTTGTCAGTTTTGTGCATGAGGTCCCGGCTAGTGCCATAGCTAGTGCCCGCCCATTTTAGGTCCCATTAGTGGTGCGTCTACTGGGAGCTACCTAGAAGTAGCGGTTTTTGAATCTTGGTCATATACGAGACTTGTTAGCCTTATGCTTTAATTGAGAGCTGCCTTGAAGCAGTGGATGTCAAGTTAGAATGGTTAAAACTTTGGTCATCGTTATGATGATTAATACAAGAAATCCCCAGAACCCAAAAGATACTTTGTCTATCCTGAATGGTCTAGTGGGATCTTGGACGCGTCATGTGATTGACTATTTTAGCCTTTGCCCCGAAAGTGACACCATGCTTGAGTTTGGGTCACTATGGGAGAATATCCATGGAGCTACCTCTAAGTCTAACAGCCCATGGGGATTAGAGAAACGAAAAAGTGAAAGTAATGCTAAGATGGCACAGTCATCTATGATCATTCATGATGATAATGTCATGGAAGAAAAGACTGTGACAACAATGGTCAATATGCACATAGGAGGACAAGCTGACTATAATCTCAAGAAACATCTGATGCTAGTGCTCCACGCAGTTGGGTATCATAGTGTGATTGCTAAGATCCATAAAGCATTAGATAATGTCTATGTCTGTGGAACACCATTGTTAGCACGGAAGAATTTTTAGGATCTATCCTAAGTTCGAGCAAAGTAGGGGTAGATGAGAATAGGCTCACTAAAACACTACTAGCAGATGATGGGATAGATTCCATATTGCATAGTGTTGGCCTCCCTAAACCACTTTATGTGTTGGCGAAAAGGGAATTTCATGGAGCCAATGACTTTTTAACACTAGTAAAGGTGGAAGTGCAAGAAATTAAAGACCCTAACATGCTGGTACTAGGTCAAGAGGAATACGAGGATTTTAATGGCCCAGTGATGATCCCAAAGGAAAGGACTAAATGCCCTCCTCCTTATAGGGATCTCCCAGTGTTTCATGGGTTGGTTAATGAGGATCCAATGGTGCATTTACGAGAATACAGCCTAACTTACTTTGGAAGTGGGTTCAATAATATTCATTGGATGCTCGTATTCTCAAGTACCCTAAAGGGAGAGGCTAAAAAATGGTACTAGAGCCTCCCAAGGGGGTCTATTAAATCCTTTAAGGAGTTGAGTGATCGATTTTTAGATGAATATGAGAAGAAGGTGCCTATGACCCAAGTTTTAGGGCAGCTGATGCAGATTAGGCAAGAGTCCTATCCTTCTATTAAAGAATACGCTAGAGCCTTTGATGATATTCTAAGGCTTTGGCCAAGAAGAGCTATTGCATTGCCAGGTTATGTGCTATGTGAGCTCTTTTTGAGTGGCTAATGCGGAATCCTAAGTTGTTAAGGGAAGCAAAGATGCATGCCATTGATTATGAGGGACACATTGAGAGATGTTGGGAAAAATTTTGGAGTTTTTCCTGCTTAGGACAAGTGCACCCTAGCTTCCAACCATTTCTACAAGGAGACAGTTCACTTGTTGATACCAAGGTAGCCAAAATCTCTGAGTAGAAAATGGCAATAGTAGGGATAATATACCCCCTAGGAATAAACAAATTCCAAGCCTAGTAAGTCCCATCAAGGTTTGCAATGCTCCCATGAGAGGTAGTTGTGACAGTAACATTGATAGAACCATTGGGCCTGTGAGTGTGGATAAGTATCTTATGGGTAGTTTTGGTTTTGCCAATGGAAAGGCTCTAAATAGACCTCTGTCATCTTTAAATGAGTCATGCTTTTGAGTAGATGTTGTTCCTATCAGTAAGAGCATGGTTCTTATAAATAGGCAATTGCAGAGTGGGCAAAGGCAAGTAAAGACATCTCATGTAGAGAAGATGCGGCATGCCAAAGGGCCACTTGTACTAAATATAAGCCATAAGGCTATGAGGCCATCTGGTAATAGTGATAAATCCACAGTGAGTCCATTGGGCCAATGTAGGCAGTCAAGGCAATCTAAGAATGAAAGAAGGGATGTGAGATGGGGTTGGAAACCCAAGATCTCTCAAAATGTGGCTGGTGTGTTAGATACAAGGTTAATAACACCATGCAGATATATTGTGATCAATTCCCACATAGGTGTGATAAGAGGACATAATGGTACATCCGACAATATGCACCGCTCTAGGATACAGTCATGTGATGGGTCTCGGATTGAAACCCTACCTAGTTTGGGTTGCAACATTAACTTATGCCAAAACCCAAATAGGAAAGGTTTGAATGAGCACCAAGTTGTGATTCTTTCTGCCGAAGGAGCCTCTAAGCCGCTTGAACAACAATGAATAGCTTAGCCATATGATCAGCTTTGCAGGTATAAAGTGAGCTTGCTTACTAAATCTATCAATGGTAGTCTAGATTGCATCGTTGCCTACTTGTGTGCGAGGAAGATCCATGATAAAGTCCATGGCTATACTTTCCCAAGGCTCATTGGGAATAGGTAATGGCTTCAGTAGACCAAGCGGTTTATGCCTGTCATACTTTAATTTTTGGCATATCTTGCACTTGCGGACATATCTTTCAATGTCAAATCTAAGAGTGGGCCAAAAGAAATATCTTTCCAATGCTTGAGTAGTGGGTAGAATACCCCTATGTCTAGCATATGGAGATGCATTGTGCTTCATCCATTACCTTGTGTCACACTAGTAATGCTATACAAATTGCTTGATGATGATACAAATAGCCATCTCAAATTAAGCAAGGTGTAATTGACTGACCTGAGTTAAGCTAATCCCATATGGTTGAGAAGTTGGAATCAGTTGCATACATTTTGGGTAAATCCATGAACTCGTTATGGTAAATAGTTGTGATTGCATTCACTTGAGGTCACCGTGATAGAGCATCTGTTACCACATTCTTAGTTCCAGATGTATGAAGGATTTGAAAATGAAACATAGATAAGAAATTTTCCCAGCGCATCTGTTTATCTAAAGGCTTCTTCTGAGTGCGGAAGTATCTTAGACTTTGGTGATTTGTTTTAATAACAAAATCTGCACCAAGTAAGTAGTGTTTCCATACTGGAAGAGCATGCACCACTGCCATAAGCTCTTTCTCATATATTGGAGCATGTAGCTCATGATCCTTGAGGCGTTGGCTCTCAAATGCTATTGCATGATGCTCTTGGTTAAGCACATCTCCAATGCAATCCCCAAAGCATCACAATGAGCTTCAAAAGGTTTTTGAAGATCCAAAACTATGAGAACTGGTTCTTGAGTCACAAGAAACTTAATTCTTTCAAAGGCTTATAGTTGCGTTGATCCTCAGCGAAAAAGCGTTCACTTCTTAGTAAGGTCATGTAGAGGAGATGCAACATACACAAAATCTCGTATGAACCTCCTGTAGTATGAACATAGGCCCAAGAAACTTCTAACTTCATGTACAGAAGTAGGTGTAGGCCATTCAATAATGGCTTGAATCTTCTTAGGATCCATTCTCACCAAATTGTGAGAAACAATATGGCCCAAGTAATGAATTTCCGAAAGGAAGAACTCACTCTTCTTAGCATTAAATTGTAGTCTATGCTTGTGAAGCTCTTGAAAAATAGTAGATAGATGTTTTCTATGCTCTGCTTTAGACCGTGAAAATATTAGAATGTCATCAAAGAAGACACCTGTGAACTTTGAGTGAGGTCTAAAAATTATCTCCATCATTTGATTGAATGTGGTGGGTGCATTAGTCAAACCAAATGGCATGACTAGAAACTCATATAGTCCAAATGTTGTACGAAAAGCTGTCTTATGAACATCTTCAAGTGCTATCCATATCTGATGATAGCCGTTCTTGAGATCAATGCGAC
This sequence comes from Lygodium microphyllum, assembly GCF_053477565.2. Classification (NCBI taxonomy): domain Eukaryota; kingdom Viridiplantae; phylum Streptophyta; class Polypodiopsida; order Schizaeales; family Lygodiaceae; genus Lygodium; species Lygodium microphyllum. Next base: position 123,812,908 of record NC_141161.1, read on the forward strand.
TAAAGATACTAGCCCCTTGCAACTTGTCTAAGATATCATCTATCCTTGGGATAGGAAAACGATTATTGATTGTGATCTTATTCAAAGATTTGTAGTATATGCACATACGGAAAGAACCATCTTTCTTTTGAACAAGTAAGACTGGAGAGCAGTATGGAGAAGAGCTAGGTTGAACTAACCCTTTTTCCAATAGTTTGTTTACTTGTTTTAGGATCTCCTCTTGCTGACTTGCACTTACTCGGTAAGACAGTTGGTTAGGTGGTGAACTACTTGGGATAAGATCAATTGTGTGATCTTCCGGGCGCTTAGGAGGTAACTCTCCTGGGAGTGAATCACTAAAACAATCTTCATATTGTTTAACAAAATCATATCTAGCTTGATCAATTAAAGAGAGGGGTTCTTTTAAAGTCTGAAACTTAGAAGAATTAGTTGGTATTGTGTGTTCATTAGAGGCATCAAGTGCCCTTAAATCATTAGCTTCTTTTGACTCTCTCACATAAATCATGTATGCAGAAATAACTTTCTTCATTTATTTAGAAATGCTAACATGACTAACCATTGGGACAGGCCAATCTCTAGCATTAGCAATGCATACTATGTTCCGACCCTTGAATTGAAATGCAAGGGTCTTCTTAACAAAATTGGGAAGAGGTCTAATTTTGTAATGCCAAGGCATGCCTAAGATAATATCACAGTTACCAATGGGTGCAAGTAGGAAAGATTCTTGGTCATGGTAATCCCCAATTCTAAGATTCAACTTCACTTGGATAGGAGTAGAATTGGTTGTAAGTCTTTCAAATGTCAAACCTGATCCAATTGGTCTTCCCAATTGATTAGAATTTGTAGCTTTTCAATAGTATTCATTGACACAAAATTATTGGTGTAACGTGGATCAAAGAGTATCAAAACTCGTTGATTGTTGAGGGTCCCCCAACCCTGTAAGAGTTGTCTTTTCTTCTCATTTGAATGAGTGTTAGCTTGCACATTCGTAATATAATTTGAGGATGGCGGAGGAGGATCTTTAACCACATTTTCTTCCTTCCTTTTGTGAGGACAATCAGGCTTCATATGCCCTAACTCACCACAAAGAAAGCACCTTCCTTCCTCTTTGTACTTTTGTATCTCAAAGGGTGAGAGATACTTGTGCTTCTTCTTGTTACCCTCTGGCTTTGAATATTGGTCATGGGTAAAGGTAGGTCTTCTTCAATTAGTCGTGTCTCTTGGTTGATCATAGAGCTGCTCTTGTCTAGCTCTATAAGAACTCATCTCCAACTTTCAAGATGTATCAAGTGTATGCAAACTTTTAGCTATGATGGCAAGCTCCATGCAAGATCAGGTTTCATGTGGATACACCTTCATGGTTCTGTGTAAATGAGAGAGTAGGCCAGCTTCAAACTTCCTTTTCTTCTCTTCATCGCTAATCTCCATGAAAGGAGTAACCTTGAGAAGAGTATACCAAAACTTGTCCACATAACTAGTGACCTTCTCATGCACTTTCTGGCCTAGCCAATCCCACTCCTTCTTGACATCATTCTCAAAATCAAGAGGCAAAAATTGAGCATAAAACTTCTTCTTGAACTTTTTCCAAGTCATGGGTTTTCTTCCCTCCAAAATGAGAGTCAGCCACCAATTGCTAGCGGTGTCTTTCAAGTGCATGCCTACATGCCTTAGCTTGGACTTTTTTGAGAAATTATCATTTTACAAAAAACTTCAAATTGCCTGACAAAGGCTAATGCCTTCGCAGGATCTCTCTTACCGGAGTAAGAGTCAAACTTTCTGTTATTATCCCCAAACTTGAAAGTCTTAGTCTTCTTAAGCTTGATCCTCTTATGGTCCCTCTTTGTTCGTTTGCGGATTGTATGAAACTTAGAACCAAGAGAGTAGGAACTAGAAGTTGATGAGGAGGAGGAGAAACTTGAGTAATCAGGGGAGTAGCTGGTTGCTGACAGAGATGACTCTCTCCTTATCCGCCTCATTCAAGGTGAGGTCGTTTTACTCTTCTTAACTTGAGAGTCCTTCTTCCTTCTAGGAAGCTTCTCAACAATTGGATGCTTTGCACCTTCACCGTCAATTGGTGCATGATGTTTCTTCCAGTATCACCATCTTTTGGAGGATTTGGTCCTTCATAAGTAGCTTCTTCCCTTGCCCTTAATCTATCAATCAATTGACATACTTCGAGAATTTCCAACAAGCTATGATACTCTGTCGATTGAGCCTATAATTGCTCACTTGTAGGCACTTCATCAATTGCCATCTTTACCTTCTTCTTGCAAGGATTGCCTTTACTTTGAGAAAAGTAAAGAGACCTGCTCTGATACCACTATTATAAGATCAAAGATACATGCTCAACTTTCTTATATACTTAAAATATATATGGCGAATATTATGTTGGCACAGAGGGAGAATAGATGAGAGAAAAGAAAGATGTAGAGAGAAAGAGAGAGAGAGGTAGAGAAATTGGCAACACACTAGGGACTAGAAGATGGGTCAATCCCCTCCTTGTGGAGTTATATTATCGACAAGGAGCAAGCTCCTCTGTTACACATAAGCGAGTTATTACTTGTAGATCTTGGAAACAAGATCACGATTCCTTGCATGGTAGACAACAGGCTAACACTTGCACAACTTGGAAGTTGGCACCTTTTGATCCTTCTTGAGTCTCCTTCTCTCCTACACAATATGTGTAGGGCTCTCCTCTTGATGCTTGATTTCAGCAAAGCTTCCGCAGCACTTGCACCTAACACCATATTGGGCAATATGGGAATTTTCCATAAGTTTGGGACATGTGGTCAAATATTTGGATTTGTCATAACTTGAACACTATAACTCCAAATCGAGCGCTCTAAAGCTCAATAGATTCCATTTTTCAAGCGCTTTTCAATGATAGGTCACATAATATGGTTTTGAGAAACTTATGGGCATGTTATCCGTATGCCACCTTTTTAGTATTCAAAAAATGGGAATTGGGAGATTCTCCTCTTGGAACTTGATTTCAGCAGAGCTTTCGCAACACTTGATTTCAGCATAACTTCCGCAACACCTGTACCTTCTCTTCTAATCTTGGATGCATGCAAAGTGATGCTTCCTTTACCTCTCTCACACCTAAGGAAAGCTTCCTCTTTTATTGGATTTCAAGAGCTTCTCTTCTTGGAGAGAGACTTGAGTTGATCTTCATGCAAGACATGGTTATTCCAGGACCTACTTTGGAGTACTAATTTTGAGATATCTCTCTGTGCATTATTTAGATGAAAAAACGTCCAACACAAAAGTTGTAGATCTCACTCTTTTCGATAACCTATGCGGCCCATTTTTAGAGGTCATCTTTCTATCGCGAGATATTTTAAAAATGGATTCACCCTGTTTTTAAAAAGAAGAGCTTCTCAAAGGTACTCTTAACTTGTGGTCCATGCAATCACCATAAGGAGAGTTCATTAAATTGCCTTGGGCCTCAACCTTAAGATTGACTTCCACACAAAATATTGTGTCTTTTTAGACCTTAGAAAGAGAAAATCACTTCTCTCCTCACTTCTAGAGGATCAGGTCTCTTGCCATTCTTAGTGAGAGAATTACCTCTCTTGTCTTTCTTAATGAAAGAAAATACTTTAAACCTTGACTTGTAAGGGAGAGGATGACCCCAAATGAATGCAATGCTCATTACACACAAGTAAACATTCCTAGGCGTCCCTGAATGCACACATAAACACATATACACAATGCTAAGCACTTCCTCTTCTTAGAACTTAATCAATCTTCATTTATGTGTAACTCCTTGGTTCTTACGTACACCCTTACACTTGGCAGACACTTCTTTCTCCCTTCATAACTTGTACTACCTATACCAGATATCGGTGTCACTGTGCTCTGATCACCCCATTAAGTGATGCACTAGGAATATTGGTCTCTAAATGGTCTCATAGCCATGCTAGATCATCATCAACACTTAAAGATAAGTGAGTCATTAATTTATTGACATGAATTTATTAAATAGAGAATGCATAATAAGCAATCAATTTAGTGACAGTAGTGATAGGTGTTGGACAATATTTGACAAATTGTACCTTCTTAAGATCAACCTTATCCCTTTCTCACTAACAATGTGGCCTAAGTGCCCCACCTCTATCTACATGAATGAACACTTTTTCCCCTTAGCAAAGAGTGTACGGTGCCTTAGCACATCAAAGATCTTCCTCATATGTGACAAATGGTTCTCTAATATCTTGTTGTAAATCAATATGTCATTGAATAATACAATAATAACCTTAATGAGGAAAGACTATAAAATATTGTTCGTTAGATTCTGGAAGGTAGCTGGGGGCCATTGGTAAGCCTAAATGGCATCAGCAAGAAATGATATAACCCATGATCATTCCTCAAGGTCGTTTTAATCTCATCACCCTCTCACATGTAGATCATATGATATCATGATCTCAATTCAATCTTGGTCAAGAACTTATCTCCCTTGAGCTCATCAAGAAATTATCCACTCTATGAATTGGATATTTGTTCTTCACTATAATCTTATTTAGATCCCTATAGTCCATACACATCCTATAGGATCCATATTTCTGTTGAGATATCGAGCTCCACTCGTGGTATGCCAGGGTGACCGTTGTGCATTTATGTCACCAACTTGTTAGTTGCAGATGCGGTTGGTACACCGCCCATGAATAATAGCTAGATGACAGCTATCCTTATCTGCTCTAGTTCGTGGCTCAGTTAGTATGCCACCTTAGTTAGTTGAGTTTGGTTTGAGACCCATATATATGGTTCTTCTATTTCTTTGTATTAGAGTTCTTTTTGGCTTACACAACTAAGAAGAGGAAAACTATTTTCAGCCTCCACCTATATGTGTATTCCCCCATTGTGCAAGCAAAAAAGCTACAAGTGAGACTCCTTCCTTCTCTCCCACAATCTTAACATGGTATCAGAGCCTTTTTCGTGGTAAGGAGCTCAAGAAAGCAAACCAAGTTCGCAGTGTTCTGGTAGGAGGACCAGTGTTGCTTTCATTTTTCTATTTTGGGAGCAAGTCTCTGCAGGTAGCACAGTCGGAAAGTGCAAGAGTGCATTGTCTCAGATTGAGACACCCTTTTCAGTGTAGCAAGAGAGTAATATATGCTGCAGGTAAGGGCTTTAGCCCTTGGTTGCTCTGTTTTTTTGATTTGAGGCCATTTCGAGGCCTGTTTTGGAGGCGGAAGTTTTCCGCATGCACTCAGGAAAAGGCCTTGTTTTATGCTGTGCGACCACTGTTCTACAGGTCGGTGAAAAGTTACTATAGAAATTGCATCGTATGCCTGTGCACAAAGACATTGGGAGTTACAAAATCATCCTTGTTGCTTGTTGATGAAAAATCGTCACTAGGAAGTGACTGTGTGGTCAAATACCACTTTCGTCAGTTTTGTAGATTTGCCCTTGTGAGGCTGAAGCTCTGTTTTTTGCAGTGACAGAATTTTTCACAATGTTCTGTAATGGCGGCTGATTCTCTTTCACAGATTGTCACTGAAAAGCTTGACAAGAACAACTTCCAAGCATGGAAGTTTAGAATGACGAATTTCCTTATGGGAAAAGTGTATTGGGAATTCGTTGCAGGAAATGAAGAAGAACCAGTTCTTCCTGATGTTCCCAATCAACAGCAAATGCAAGCATTTAAAGGATGGCATGAGAGAGCCAGAAAAGTTATGTACTGGCTGTCTATCAATATTTCAGACTCTATGATTGTGCATATTCAGGATGCAAGTATGCCAAAGGAGGCATGGGATACTTTGTCAAAAATGTATAGCACAAATACGCAAGCCAGGAAAATGCAGCTCAAGCAAGAGTTGCACAATGTGCAAAGAGAAAGTATGAGCATCAACGACTACCACATGAAGGTGAAGAAGATTGCAGATGCACTTGCTTCCATTGGGTCGCCAGTGGAAGATGATGATTTAGTTTCTGTGACCTTGAATGGTCTAGGAAAGGACTATGCACAGTTCCGAACATCGATTTCCGTCCGTGAAAGATTTCCTGATTTTGAGGAGTTGATTGCTCTTCTAATTTCTGAGGAGCAGAGAAATGGTGGTGCATCTTCTTCAGGAGGAACTTCAAAAGAAGCTGTCTTCTACTCAAATGTTGGAAGAGGTAGAGACAGAGGTAGAGGAGGCCGATCTGGAGGCCGTGGTAAAAATCAAAATATGCAGCAAACTCAAGAAAACCAATCCTATGGAGGAGGATGTGGTAACTCTAGAGGCAGGGGAGCCAAAGAGGTCGTGGTGGATGGCAAAGAGGCCAAAATGCAAATAGCAATGTTGAATGCTACTACTGTGGTAAAATGGGTCATATGGCTAAAGACTGCTATAAAAAGCAGAATGACATCATGAATGGAAAATTGCAACAAGGGAATTATGCACTTTCTAGTAGACAAGGTGATGACAGAAATGAGCATTTGTTTATGGTGCAGCACATGACCAATTCTGTGACAAGTGCAGAAGAAAGCAACGATGTGTGGTATGTTGACTCAGGTGCATCAAACCACATGACAGGTCATGCAGAATGGATGCAAGATGCAAGGAAAATGGAAAACCGAGTATTTGTGGAGACTAGTGATGATACTGCACATCCTATTGTACAGATTGGAAAAATCCTTTGTCTATGCAGGATGGGAAAAAAAAATACATGTCGGATGTATTTCATGTCCCGAATATCACCAAGAACCTGGTTTCTATTGGTCAAATGGTTGAGCAGGGCTTGCAGGTCAGATTTAATTCTCATGTATGCTTTGTTGAGGATATGAAAAATAAAGGTCGCTATAGCAAAAGGAAAGAAGAAGGGCAGAATGTTTATGTTGAATGCAGACATGTTTGAATTGAGTGCAGCAATGTTTGCACATGGGGCCGGTGTAGTTGCAGATATTGATATCTGGCATAAACGCATTGGTCATGTTAATGTACAGTGGCTTAAATCAATGCAAGCCCAAAATATTGTTGCAGGATTGCCTAAATTCAAGGTTGCAGAAATGCAGAAGGTATGTGAAGCCTGTCAGTTTAGAAAACAAGCAAGGAAACCATTTCCTAGACATGTCCAAGAGAGTAAGAAGCCATTGGAATTAATCCACCCTGATGTGTGGACTACTAAAGCTGCATCTCTTGGAGGCTGTCATTATTTTGTCACTTTTATTGATGACTATAGCAAAAAAGTTTGGGTGTATTTTATGAAAAATAAAAGTGAAGTTTTTGGGCATTTCAAAACTCTTAAAGCTATGGTTGAAAAAGAAACAGGCCCGCAAATAAAATGCCTAAGGTCAGATGGAGGGGGAGAGTACCTCTCAAATGGGTTTGCAAGGTTCCTGCAGGAGCATGGCATAAAGCAGCAATATTCATGCAGTCATACCCCACAACAAAATGGAATTGCAGAAAGGAAAAACAGGCATATTAGAGAGGTATCTCGTGCCATGCTCAATGAAAAAGACTTGCCAAATTTTTACTGGGCTGAAGCAGTTGCTACAGCAGTCTATATAATGAACAGGACACCCACTGCAACAATACATGGGATGACTCCAGAGGAGAGGTATACTGGTAGGAAACCAGATATTATTGCATTGCCTATGTTTATGTGCCAGATGAGTTGAGATCCAAGTTGGATCCAAAAGCTGAGAAGTGCATCTTTATTGGTTACTCTCTGCAGCAAAAAGGGTATAGATGTTGTAACCCTTCTACTCGTAAGTTTACAGTGAGCAGAGATGTTGTTTTTTATGAGATGAGTAGCTGGTATAAACCAGTAAATGTGATTGATAATGTAGATGCACAAAATGGTAATGCTGCACAGAACTCACAGCAGCAGTCATAAGATATTAGTGGACCTGGAGCGTCCTCTAGCAGTGGTTCACATTCTTCGCCATGGACAGGCAGATTGAGATCAGGAGAATCTTCTCAAAGCAATGCAAATAGTGGTATGTAGGTATCACGAAAAGGAAAAGAGAAGGTAGATCAGCCCATGTTTGATGTGAATGCAGGTCACTCTTATGTGGATGGTGAATACAGTGGCTCAGAACAGAGCATTGATGATGAGTTGGGTATTCCTTCTATTGTTACACCTGGAGTAAGGAAGACCAAGGATGTTTTGAGAGCACCTGGGAGTGAACCTACTTTGCGCAGGTCTACCAGAGCTAGGTATCCTATGGATAGGCTGAAATATGATGGATTTACAGCAGTCATTCACTATGCCTATATGGTCAAAGTGATACAGGAACCAGAACCCACTTCTTTTGTGCAAGCCATGGGAAAAGAAAAATGGGAGAAAGCCATGGATGAAGAAATGGATGCCTTGGAAGCAAATGCTACATGGGAATTGGTACCTTTGCCTAAAGATAAGAATGCAATTGGTTGTAAGAGGGTTTATAAGGTGAAGCATAATGCAGATGGTTCTGTGAACAGATACAAGGCAAGATTAGTAGTCAAGGGATATGCACAAACATATGGCATTGATTATGAAGAAACATTCAGTCTGGTTGCAAGGATGGCAACCGTAAGAGCAGTCATTGCTATGGCTGCATCAAAGGAATGGTCTTTACATCAGATGGATGTAAAGAATGCCTTCTTGCATGGTGATTTGCAAGAAGAGGTATATATGGAGCAGCCACCAAGTTATGTGCATGTTGTTCATCCTGAGTTTGTTTGCAGGTTGAAGAAAGCCTTGTATGGCTTGAAGCAAGCACCTAGAGCATGGTCTGACAAGATAGAATAGTATCTTGTCACTATTGGCTTTCAGATTTCCAAGGTAGATTTCTCACTTTATGTGAGAAAAACAGAGAAAGGTATTATGCTACTTATCATTTATGTTGATGATTTGATTATGACAGATGACAGTGATGAAGATATCCTTCATGTAAATATGCTATTGAAGCAGAAGTTTGAGATGAAGGATTTGGGAGAGCTGCGTTATTTCTTGGGCATTGAGGTAATTAGATCACCAAGTGGGATATGGCTCCTGCAGAGGCAATATGGATTGGACATGCTGTCCAAATATGGGATGACAGGCTGTAAGCCTATTTCAGTTCCTTTGGAGCAGAATGTGAAGCTGAGCATAGATGCAGGTGAGCTTCTGAAAGACCCTACTATGTACATGTGCATACTAGGAAGTTTGATTTATATGACTATTACCAGGCCAGATTTGAGCTATGCTGTTGGATTGGTAAGTCAGTTTATGCAGGCTCCAAGGAAACCACATTTGGATGCGGCTAGACGCATACTCAGGTATGTGAAGTTCACATTGCAGTATGGACTATTTTATGAGACTAGGATTCAGATACAGTTGCATGGGTACACTGATGCTGATTGGGCTGGTAGTATTTCTGATACACGATCTACCAGTGGATATGTGTTCTCTTTTGGAAGTGCTGTAGTTACTTGGAGCAGCAAGAAACAGCCTACAGTTGCCTTGTCGAGCACAGAGGCTGAGTACAGGGGCATAGCAATGGTTGCATGTGAGGAAGCTTGGTTGCATAAGCTACTTTATGATATGCATCAGCCTACAGATGGGCCAGTTGTCATTTATTGTGACAACATGAGTAGTATACACTTGGCAAATAACCTAGTCTATCATGCTAGAACAAAGCACATTGAGGTGAATTATCACTATGCGCGGGAGAGGGTTTTACTAGGTCTTATTGATCTAGTTTATGTCAGCACAGAGGATCAGGTAGCTGACATATTTACGAAGGCATTGGGCAGAGAGAAGTTGCGCAAGTTCAGAGACCTGCTTGGTGTGCAGGAATTGGGATTGAGCTCGAGGGGGAGTGTTGAGATATCGAGCTCCACTCGTGGTATGCCAGGGTGACCGTTGTGCATTTATGTCACCGACTTGTTAGTTGCAGATGCGGTTGGTACACCACCCATGAATAATAGCTAGATGATAGCTATCTTTATCTACTCTAGTTCGTGGCTCAGTTAGTATACCACCTTAGTTAGTTGAGTTTGGTTTGAGACCCATATATAGGGTTCTTCTATTTCTTTGTACTAGAGTTCTTTTTGGCTTACACAACTAAGAAGAGGAAAACTGTTTTCAGCCTCCACCTGTATGTGTATTCCCCCATTGTGCAAGCAAGAAAGCTACAAGTGAGACTCCTTCCTTCTCTCCCACAATCTTAACAATTTCTTCTTCACTACTAACAAGACCAAGAAATCCCATCTCTAGAAGCTTCTTGATTTTCTTGGACACTTCTTTGCACTCGATTTAGACAATTTGTAGGGTGGCTTATTGACTGGCTTGGAGTGTGTCTCTAAGTATGTAGGGTGATCTACTGCTCTCTTGGGAGGTAATGATATAGGCACCTCAAAAAAGTTTGTGTACTCCTCAAGTAGAAATTTTAATGTGGGATTATCAATTGAATCCTTAGATTGATTCTCAACCTCTTTATTTAGGTGTAAAACAAAAAACTTAGAGCACTTCTTATACTCCTTGATCTACTTATTAGTGGTGATAAGCTGAAAATTTGATTTACTTGGGAGGGCCGTTGTCGCAACGTGTAGGGTTGAAGGTCACCACAGGGATTTAGCAAGAAAACTAGACAAGATAGATGGAGATGTGTCTTCAAGAGATAAGTAGATTACAGTGGATGTTTAAAGGTTCAAGAGGTATGTCACGATCGATCACAAGGGTTTGAGAGAGAAGAGTGTATGAAGGTTCAAGAGCTTAGACTCCGGAGATGGTAAAGATAAGAGAAGGGTTGAAGGTTTCAAGCCAAGTTCTTGAAGATGTTAATAGAGCTTCCAACTGCATGTTCTTAGCAAAGATCACAAGAGTATTATCTCATAATTTCTAACTCAAATCAAGCTTATTTTCTTAACTATAAGAGCAATCACAAATTATAAAATCAAGTACAATATGCTATCATGTATCATAAACAACTCTGTATCGCATCATTCATACATGATGCCATAGCATGAAGCAACTTTGCATGATTACATTCAATGTAGACCATTAGGGACAAAAGCTTATGAGTCCATTACAAGGCTTGTAAAGCAAAGAGACTTGCTTCAAGAGAGCTTCAAATTGAGTTTCTGATAAGGATAAGTTACCACAGCCAAGAAATAAGAGAAAAAGATCCTCTTAATTCAACTCAAAGCATCTATGAATGATTTACAAACATTTCCCTAACATAGGGACACATAATACTTGCATATTTTGACAAGATGTCTTCTGTAGAGTAAGAAATGAATTAAAAGAACAATGATGCAGCTAATTCTCTGAATATGCCTGAAGATATCAGCCCCAAATCAGCCAAATATCTTTCGGAATTCACATTTGATGATAGCATAAACTTCCCTTAACACGGTGTCAGTGCGTTTGGTGTCAAGAGTCCACCATGAGGGTAGGAGATAGCATGGTGAAGGTAGATTCAGGGAGAGGAGTAGATGGAAGAGAAGGGGTTTGAAGAAATTGAAGACGTAGAAGAATACTCCCAAAAAGAATTAGAAAATGTAGAATAATACTAACAGAGATGAAGCTTGCCAGTTTCTTTCAGCATTATGAGAATATATAACTCTAATAGACAAAAACGTGTATAAAATAATACCTTCCTCTATGCTGCTCAGATTGCCAATCTGATGCTTCCATTGACTCTGAAAGGGGGGTAAAATACCAGCACACTTGGCCAGAATTCTGCCAGATCACTCCATCTCCCACTTTGGAGTGTTGTTCACTGCTTGAAAACAATGATCGCGTGTCACGCGATTTCGCTAATCTCTCTTTTTACATAAAATCCTCTCAAATTGGCTGAAAGCTACATGATTTCTTTTACATGTCATCCTAATCTAGAACTTGTCTATAGGTTTATGGATTTTTTACAAGAGATAATATCTAAAATATCAAAAATTGGCTAAAACTTGTCCAAAAATCTAATATTTTTGAACCATGGACACTAACACTAATGTCTAAAATGGCATTGGCTCTCTAAATCAATAAGAAAGACACACTCTAGATTTTTTTTACATGGTGTGCATGTAGCGGCACGACATCTACCCCCTCCTAACCTGCACATCCTCTTACATGTGCCAAAGTCTTTACGGATCTGCAGTGTTAAAAGAAGTATCTTTTGCCATGTCAATGTCTTCATCTTCTGCCTCTTCTTTTTCCTCTATATCTTCATGCTCTTGAATTATATCCAAGTCTTCTAACTCATATGTTGAACTTTCTCTTCGTTTGAAGAGCTTGATTCTTTTTCCAACTATGGGTATCTTCATGCTTAATCCATCCAATTCAGCCAATGAATATGTGGCATTGTCATGAATGACCTTTACCACATATGGGTAAATTTACCATCTTCCTAGAAGCATTGTATTGATTATCTAGGTTGCTATCATAAACAAGCACCCAGTCATTTTCTTGGATAGATCTTGGCCGAAGTCAATGTTGCCTATCAAATCTTCTTTTGTTTTTTAGACTTGTTGTTTTTAACTTCTTAATAGATGCTTGAACATCTACAGGCCTTCTTTCTAGTTGCCATATGTGCAAAGTCAGCAACTCTTCTCTACGGATGGCTTCCTCCCAAGGTAGAAGACTCCATGTGAGAATAGATTCTTCAACTGGCATTATTGGTTGTTGTCCATGCATAAGTTGAGCTGGCATATAGCCAGTCACTGTACTGTGAGTAGTCCGGTCATCCCATAATGCAAAAGGTAGTATTTTAGGCCATTCTTTGATCTTTCCTCTACAAGACTTTGCTAGAGCTTTGAGAATAGGTTGATGTCCTCTCTCACTCTTTCCATTTCCTTCAAGATTGTAGGCTGATGTCAAAGCCAACTTGATACCCAATTGAGAAAAGAAGTTGTGTGCCTCATTGGCATCCAATTCTCCTCTATCTGTGGTTACCTTGCTAGCACTGCCATATCTGCAAAATACTTCTTCAAGTAAAAAATGACAAACATCTTGAGTGGTCTTGGCTGTTAAGGCTTTGCCTTCAACTTGATTGGTTAGATCCTCTCTTGCAAGCACTAAATATCGCATATTCCATATTCTTGTAGGCATGGCTACAAGATCAATAACCCATTTATAATGTATAGACAAGGGATAAGTCGATTGTAACCCATTTCGATGCTTGACCATAGAATACATCTGACACACGTAATAGGTTTCAACAAAATGTGCTATGTCTCGATCATGTTTTGCCACCAATATTTTTCTTTGACTTTAATAAAGGTTCCCCATATGCCTCTATGGCTAGCCCATAGGATTTCATGAAATTCCTTCATTGCCTGTTGTTGCAACCTTTTGTTGCCTAGAACTCGAATAGGAGTTCATGAAATTCCTTCATTACTTGTTGCAACCTTTTGTTACCTAGAACTCGGATAGGTGCTCCTTTCTTCTTCTTTGTGTGCTTCCATAGATGTCATTCTTTAATAAAAAATCCATAAGCTTTCCTCTTAATATGCTTGAACTCTTCATCAGTCCAAGTCTCTTCCTTCTTCATTGTGATCAAATATTGGCCAATCTTCAGCCAATCCTCCTTCATAATCTTCTTCAAGGAAATAAATCTTCTTCAAGGAAATAAACTAGAACTTGAGAAATGCAATGAGCATGTTGGCTTCTAGTTGACCATCCTTCTTCCATAGATAAATCTTTGATCTTTGTTGATGTATGCTAATTTACAGCATTACCTTTTTATTTTCTTATTGTAACTCTTATATCCTTTAATAGTTTGAATTATTTTGGTTTTATGGTATTGGAATGGTTTTTGGTATTATTGATTTTCCTTTCATACGTGCTTTAGATACAGGTTCTATAAAGCTGATATGTTGGGGTCGCGATAGTAGCTGGTGATTTGAGTTGGATTGAAGATTATTTTTAGCAGATATTAGAGCTTTTATTCATTTTTTTAAAAGGTCGCGAGGACGCTTCCTTTCTAAGTGTGGGGATATGTTGAGTGCTGAAATGATATGTTTTTTTTTTGGCTGATTTTTTGTTGTTTTTGTTGCTAAATGGTTGTTTTTTGTAATGGATTATTTGAATTTGAAGACGTTTTGAAGTGTTTGGAATGGTTTGAGTGTGTTTGAAAGGTTTATGTTGGTTTTTGATGAGGATACGATTTTCTAAAGGGTTATGTGATTCTCTCTATTTAGTTCTGTAAGGTCTAATTTTCTTCTGTTTTGTTCTATTTTGTTTCTGTTTTGGTAGTTGAGATGGTTGAATCGATGTTTTGAGAGATGGTTAAGGTGATGTTAAAAGGTTTATGAAAGATGGAATTGGTTTTGGTTTGGTTTTTATGGTTTCTGTTGTGCTTCTGTAAGGTTCTATAGCTTCTGTAGTCTTGTTCTTGTTATTCTGTTGCTCTGTGATCTGTTCTGTTTGTTTCTGTTGAGTGTTATGTTGGATGTATGGATGTCTTGGGAAGTGATTTTGTCTTAGGAAAATGATGAATGGAAGCTCTATTCAAGCTAATTGAAGTGAAGTAGCTGTTGAAGATTCACAGAAGGTTACAGAAGAACAGTGACAGAAACCAAATCTCACAGGACAATATGATATCTCTGGTGTCTCTTTGCATCAGACATACCTTTTGGGAGGTGTATCCACAACCTAAGAAGGATTATTGAGTGCCATTATTGAGTATTGTAGTGAGGAGATAATGTATTATATATATATATATATATATAGTAAGAGATAGTCAATTCTATCAAAACAATGTATCTTTCTATGAGAGATTGAGAGAGAAAACTATGAAGACAATGAACAGGAATACTATGTAATTGATTTCCATTCAAAAATGATGTATTGTTTTATGTTCTTGTTTGTTATGATGGATTTTGTGAAGAAATTGAATATTATGGTTGATTCTATCAAATCCGTGGGAGATATCTACTATGATGCTACGTAAAGATTTGCTATTTTCCTTGTTTTGGTCATAAAAAGTGAAATAAAAGCTTGTTGATGTTACAAGATATATTTTCTTGCAATAGAATCCCCTTTTCTTTGGTGTCTCTCTTGGGGCTCCAAGGAAAGGCGAATCCAGTTGTTGCTGACATACTATCATGTGTAAGATATGACAATGAAGAAGAGCTAATGGAAGAAGATGAAGCTGAAGAATCTATACTTGCTGAATTTCATTCCATGACTGTTGAAAGTACATTTTCAGTTGCTGCATATACAAACCCAAAGCTTAATCTTGCAGGTGAACCAAATCTTCAACTGCAACCATGATATAACCATCATTAGCAATCTTCACAGCTTCATCTCCATCAGCTCCATACAATAGAAAAAACAAACAAAACCCTACACAAAAAATACCCATATACAAATATAGTCTGAATGGCACAAATCCCCAAAAAAGAAATTTCCATATACAAATATAGTCTGAATGGCACAAATCCCCAAAAAAGAAATTTCCATATACAAATATAGTATGAATGGCACAAATCCCCAAAAAAGAAATTTCCATTAAGAAAAAGGGGATACAATCATGGAAAGCCCTCCTACAATGTAGGATGAATGTATTTTTTCTTAAATTGCATACTAAATTTAAGACGTTCTAAGGTTTTGTTCTCATCTACAAAGTACTGAGGTGCATTTTGAAGGAATTGTAGACAACACATCCTTTCCAGTAAAATTATAAACTTGGTAGGGAAGGCATGTGCAAAGTAATAGAGAACATCCATGTGAGCAACAACTACATCCTCATTTGGATTAATCAGCAGCTGTGGGATACTCTTTCAAGTATTCAGGGTGGACTGCTGATGCATGAAAGCAAGATACCAACAAAAATGAGCTGCAAGGCGAACAATGGTATCCCCAGAAGTAACATGTACTCTAGCAAATTGGAGGTAAGAGTTCGAACATGCTGCAGAGGTATCCCAGGACCCTAGAATAAAAGGCTAGCTATCCTGTCTCACAGAATCACGCAGCATCCATTGTCATCGACGAAGTATGTCACTATCATACCCTAGTGTATCCAACATTGTTTGGGAAGGAAGATTAATGTAATTGGATGAAGAGGGCAATGGAATAAAAGGAGAACATTGTAATGGAGGATAGGATAGATCATAAAAGGAAGGTAAATGAAGGGATAAAGAAGGTGGAAAAGACGGAGAATACAGCAAAAAGGTATGAAGGGATTCTACTGAAAAAACAGAAGGAATGAGAGGAACGATAGGTGGGGGTTCAGAAGGAGTAGGAGATAATGTAGGATCAGCAATGAAAGGACATGTAGTAAAAATAGGAATATGAGGAAATCCTGAAGGGGTAAAGGATAAGAGAGGAATGGTGTCAGGACTAGATGAAAGAAGAGAAACATAAAGAGGAAAATGATAAGATATGAGGAAATAAGAAAGAAGATCTGCAAGATCTAAGGGATAAATAGAACAATGAAAATTAAGGTCTTGAAAAAAGGACTCTGTAATAGTTGAGATTATAGACGCTGGATATCAGATTTATGGAATACACTCTTGAGTCGACGAGGTTCCAAAGCAACATTCTCCAAAGGTGGGTGCCAAGCATGTCCCTTACACCAAGACGTTGTCAAGTGTTTTTTTCGAAAACTTAAAAGCCCTACTCAAAGTGTAGTTAGGTTTGATTTTTGCTAGCTTAGTTATTTGCGTGACAGTTTGTTTTGTTGTTTCGTAGTTGGATTTCTTATGTTTGTTTAGCCTAGGATTTGCTTCTGTTATTTTTTTTGATTTGTTGAGTGTGAAACTTGATAGCCTTGGTCGAGCTTGGTATTTTTTTGGACAGGTTGAAGTTGGAGTTTGCTATTAGCTACCGAACATTGAGGAGCTAGGTATATATTCTTGTCAAGACTCTTGCACATCACAGGGATAATGGGTTCACGAGCACTTCACGTTGCACTTGTTGATGCACTACACTCGGGGGTCATCTCCTGTTCTTATCAAATACTCCCATGCCATGGGTTGGGATTATGCATGTTTTACACCATCATTGAGCACTAGCATGGCATGAGGTCCGCTGCAGCTATATGCAGTAAATTTTAGATGCATGCGCACATGAGAGAGCACCTCTAATTGAGCACGCACATTTCTTGTACACACGATATTTGGGATACTCATCACAAAGCTAGGAACCTCTGGTTGAGTGTGTAAGGAGGTTGGGTGAGTTAGAGGGTCGTGAAGGACACCACCAATTGTGAGATGAGTTGTTCTTATCTGGTCAACATCTTGAGGACCATCATTTTCTAGAGTGATTGTGAGATTTTGGATGGGTGAAGCGGAGTATATCATATCTTTTTATGAGAGTTGAGAGATGAGGATAATGAATTTTAAATTAATCAAGAAATTTTATTTGCATTTTGCATGACGCACGATCACATGTAGATAGACTAGGCACAATTTTTCAATACATACATTATTTTTGTGTGAAGCATCGATTGAATGGTTGCATAGCATCGATTTTATATTGCATATTTTCTCAAATCATGTATGGTTAAGCACGGAATTCATTTCAGAAAACCATATTCCTACTAGGACACACTGCATTAAAAAAAAACAAGTTCATAACTAGTTAATATTTATTTTGAAGACTGAAGGATCAAAGGAAAAGATCATACGTTTTACATCGTCAACGAGTATTTCTTGAAGAAAAAGAGGACATGTGTGCTGAAAGTGTGTGCAATTACAAGAACAATAGGCCAAGGAAGGGAATAAGTCGTCCAAGATAAAAGATGGAGAAAAATGATGGGATTTACGAAAATTAGTATTTTTGCCCATTTTTTATAGATTTTCATAATTCTGCCCTCTATGGCTTGCCGACCAGATGCATTCCGATCGTTTTGAGAACCCAAATAACTATATTCAGAGTTCAAATGACGAAGTTATGATCCAAACAAGTTGCAAATAGGCATAGGGCAAAAAAAACGAAAATAGTGAAAAGCTGTATAAAAGCAAAAGAAAAAAGCCTAATGTATGATGTGAGTGTGGATAAAAAACTATATAAGGAGAGGAGATTGAAGAGTTAAGGGTCTTCCCCCTTGACTACAATTTTATTTTGTGAGAGAGAAGAGAGGAGGGTCGCATGCTAGAGTGAGCTCTTGTCATGCTAATTTGAAAGTCGGAGCCTTTGGATATCAAAGCGCAGAGCATTGGATCATTGTTGTTAAGGTACGAGAATATTTTTCACTTGGTTTGTTTTTAAATTGTTGGATTTTTTTTGTTGAGTTGTGGTTGTGTGATGCTTTACCCAAACTAGGGTTTTAGTTGTTTGAGCTATAAGAGGCAGTTCTTTATTGTTTTTTTTTGTGGTGTATTGTCAAATATTTGAATTTTTCAAGTTGTGTTGTGCATCCAACAAAGTCAATTATCCCAACCGGCACTCCTTAATGTCTCGTTATCGGGTTGTGAGTGAGGCTTGCTCTCGATCACCGCTCGCATAACATCTCTTTTTTGGTGCCCCCGGTGAGGAGTTCCAAAATTGACATTGTTGTTATTTTGAATGTGAGTTTGTTTTGATTTCTTGCGATTGTTAAAAATGGTTGATAATTTTCCTAAGTTCCATGGCAATCATACTGAAGATCCCTAAAGATTTTTAGAAAAAATAGAGTTGTATTGTTTGATAGAGAGAGTGACTAATCTCGAGGATAAACTCCAGATTTTTAGATATCAATTGCAAGGAGAAGCACGAAATTGGTTGCTTGACTTTGAGAGAAGCTTGAAATTTAAGAGACAAAATTTGGACTATGAGACCATAAAAAATGCATTTCTATCTAGGTTTAAAAAAAGAGAAAGTCAAAGTGAGATTTGGGCAAAAATAGAAACTTGTGTTCAAAAAGATAATCAATGTGTTGAGGATTTTGCTAGGGAGTTTGAAAGATTGTGGAATCGATGGAGTTTAACATTGTTAGAAGGTGAGATAGCTCTAGTTATGTTGAAGATAATGTATTGAAATTAGAAGATTTGAGAGTGAAATTAGAGGTAAAAAAACCCTAAGACTTTTGAGGAAGCAATGAAGATAGCTCAATATCAAGAGAGGAAGACCAAAAGAAAAAAGGAGTTAGGGTTTGATGAACCAAGGGAAAGGTTGAGTTCAAGGCTAGTTGAGAGAAAAGCTTTTGAGGAGAAAAGAGTTAGTTATGCCTATCTTGAGAGAGATATACTATATTCTCTATTTAGGAGAGATGAGTTGACTTGTGAGAAATCAATTGAAGTATGTGAGAAGAAACTCCCTAGGGTGGTTGAGGAGAAAAATACTTGTTTGACTGATTGGAGTGAAGAGTCCAGGAGTGTGAATTCATACCCATTGACCACAGATACTTTTAGTTCAGTGATTAGTGATTTAACAAAAGAAGAGGGATTGAATGATGATACTTTCGAGCTTAAGGACTTTAGAGATGAGCTAGAGATGGATTTGAGTTGTAAAGAAGAAAATGAGAGACCATATTGTTTTAAGGACCAAGAGTTTTCACGTTCTTTGGGAGAGGATGAGAGTCAATAAAGTCTTGATATTTCGGATGAGGGAAGGTGTGATGAAAGTTTTTATAGTCATGGCAGTGTTGCAGAGAGTAAAGACAATTTAGAGAGTGAGCTTGTTTGCCTTGGTGATAGTATAGATGGATCTGATTGCTTGAAAGATGAAGAGAGAATTGAGTATGAATTTTTGAGTTTGTTAGAAGACCATGAGGCGGAGGGCTTAGAAATTGTAAGTTTTCAAGATGAAGTTAAGGGTTCGAATTTGTTGCCTAATGAGTTTGTGGAGATTTGTTATGAGTTTGGTTATGAGTTTGTTGATCAAGAGAGTATTGAGGTTTTGGGTTCTGACTCTTGTTGTGATTTTGGTATTGGTGTTGTTGACTCAATTGAGTCTTGTGAGTTATTTGGTGATGGTTTGAGTAGCCCTGGAGAGGCTTTTGTTTGTGGTGTTGATGGTGTGGTTTTCAGTAGACCTAATCTCTTACTACTTAATAGTTGTGTAGATAATTGTTTGGTTGATTTAGGCAACAATGACGAAGAGAAAAATTCATTTGATAGTCTTCTAGTTTCTTTAAATTCTCCAGAAGTTTATGATGAAGTTTGTGATGATTCTGATTGGGGTTTTAAGGTTCCTGAGAGTGACATTGAAGAGGATGTGAGAGAGAATTTGAGTAAGGCTTTAAAAAGAATTGAGAATTTGAGGGGAGAGCAGTTTAAAATCAAGAAAATAGAGTTGGAAGAGGTTTGTGAGAAGGTAGTAGGGGATTTGGTAGTTAAGGAGTCTTTGGTTGAGGTTTTAGACCCAAAATTGTTGTATAGTGAAGATGTTATTCGTGATGATGTAGAGGTGAAAGTTTCTTCAGTTTCTTATGAGGTTTCTTGTAAGGATACTATGGAAGGTGTTTACCACTCTTTGTGTGTGAAAGACTCGATGAAGTCTTGTATTGTTGATGAGTTGAGTGATATGGTTGGGTGTCCTAGAGTGACCCCATTTGTGGATGTTGTTGGGTTTTTGTGGTGTTATGAGTCCAGATTTGACTCCTTTTGATGTTATGTTTGATTTGGAGATTGAGTTGGGAGATCCTTACATAGTATCTTTAAGAGAAGTTGTAGATGAATCAGTGGATGAATTTGACATTGGCAACAAAGAAACGGTTAAAATTTTATTTAGAGACTCTAAAAATAACATGGTTTTTCCTAGGGAGGATGGGTGGGATATGAAGATTTTGGATTATGGTTGGGATTTGTGGGATTTGAACATTTTTTAGTGTGGTTATGATTTCAGGGATCTAAAGAATTTGGAGGATGATGTATTTTCCTTAGATGGAGAGGATTGTCTTAAGGATTTTGATGAGAATTTCATGGATGAGTTTTGTCTACCTCTAAAGGAGTTGTTTGAGACAAATGTGCCATTTGTGTTCGTTGAGAAGATTGTGGATAGATCGTTGGATTCGATTATTAATTGGCTCATAAATATTGCATCGTTTTATGAAAACAACTGCTGCACATGAATGTTTGCAGACTAGGGGGAGGGCTAAATATGTCAAGTGTTTTTCTGAAAACTGAAAAGCCCTAGTCAAAGTGTAGTTAGGTTTGATTTTTGCTAGCTTAGTTATTTGCGTGACAGTTTGTTTTGTTGTTTCGTAGTTGGATTTCTTGTGTTTGTTTAGCCTAGGATTTGCTTCTATTATTTTGTTTGATTTGTTGAGTGTGAAACTTGATAGCCTTGGTCAAGCTTGGTATTTTTTTGGACAGGTTGAAGTTGGAGTTTGCTATTAGCTACCGAACATTGAGGAGCTAGGTATATATTCTTGTCGAGACTCTTGCACATCACGAGGATAATGGGTTCACGAGTACTTCATGTTGTACTTGTTGATGCACTATACTCGGGGGTCGTCTCCTGTTCTTATCAAATACTTACATGCCATGGGTTGGGATTATGCATGTTTTGCACCATCATTGAGCACTAGCACGGATGAGGTCCGCTGCAGCTATATGCAGTAAATTTTAGATGCACGCGCACATGAGAGAGCACCTGTAATTGAGCACGCACATTTCTTGCACACAGGATATTTAGGATACTCATCACAAAGCTAGGAACCTCTGGTTGAGTGTGTAAGGAGGTTGGGTGAGTTAGAGGGTCGTGAAGGACTCCACCAATTATGAGATGAGTTGTTCTTATCTGGTCAACATCTTGAGGACCATCATTTTCTAGAGTGATTGTGAGATTTTGGATGGGTGGAGCGGAGTATATCATATCTTTTTTATGAGAGTTGAGAGGTGAGGATAATGAATTTTAAATTAATCAAGAAATTTTGTTTGCATTTTGCATGACACACGATCACATGTAGATAGACTAGGCACAATTTTTTCAATACATACATTATTTTTGTGTGAAGCATCGATTGAATGGTTGCATAGCATCGATTTTATATTGCATATTTTCTCAAATCATGTATGGTTGAGCACGAAATTCATTTCAAAAAACCATATTCTTGCTAGGGCACACTGCATTTAAAAAAAACAGGTTCATATCTAGTGAATATTTATTTTGAAGACTCAAGGATTAAAGGAAAAGATCATATGCTTTACATCGTCAACGAGTATTTCTTGAAGAAAAAGAGGACATGTGTGTTGAAAGTGTGTGCAATTACAAGAACAATAGGCCAAGGAAGGGAATAAGTCGTCCAAGATAAAAGATAGAGAAAAATGATGGGATTTACAAAAGTCAGTATTTTTTTCCATTTTTGATAGATTTTTGTAATTATGTCCACGATGGCTTGTTGACCAGATGCATTCCGATTGTTTTGAGTACACAAACAACTATATTCGGAGTTCAAATGACGAAGTTATGATCCAAACAAGTTGTAAACAGGCATAGAGCAGAAAAAACGAAAATAGTGAAAAGTAGTAGAAAAGCAAAAGCTGAAAGCTGAAAGCAAAAAGCCTAATGTATGTGAGTGTGGATAGAAAACTATATAAGGAGAGGAGATTGAAGAGTTAAGGGCCTTCCCCCTTGATTACAATTGTATTTTGTGAGAGAGGAGAGAGGAGGGTCGCATGCTAGAGTGAGCTCTTGTCATGCTAATTTGAAAGTCGGAGTCTTTGGATATCAAAGCGCCGAGCGTCGGATCATGGTTGTTAAGGTACGAGAATATTTTTCACTTGGTTTGTTTTCAAATTGTTAGATTTTTTTTGTTGACTTGTGGTTGTGTGATGTTCTACCCGAATTAGGGTTTTAGTTGTTTGAGCTACAAGAGGCAGTTCTTTATTGTTTTGTTTTTCATGGTGTATTGTGAAATATTTGAATTTTTCAAGTTGTGTCGTGCATCCAAAAAAGTCAATTATCCCAACCGGCACTCCTGAACGTCTCATTATCGGGTTGTGAGTGAGGCTTGCTCTCGATCACTGCTCGCGTAATAACATCTGCTCATGATAATGCTTCAAACTATCTGCTAGCAGGAGCTCAACTGAGTGCACATACATCATTGTCTATAAAATCACATCCCCCACATAAACATTCAAATCCTCCTCATCAGGAATTTGCAGATGGCCTATAAGATACATGAAAGATAGTAATTGGACCTCATGGGAAACGAACTCATCCACAAATCTATCAAAAAAAGCTCTTAAGAGACCCACAGGCCAGAGACTTAACCATCCATCCTTTGGAGGCTCCAAATCCACATTGCTTAAGGAGATATATAAAGCAAATCTCTGTTGGTTATATTTCATCTAAAAGGAAGGAGGAGGCGATACCAATTTAGTATAACGGACAAAATCATTCTGCATACAACCCATACGCTGCTGAAGGCGTTCAACCTTAGCCGAGAACCCATCACATAGTTTAGGTTTTTGTTGCAACTGATCAAGCTCCTCTTTGGAAGACAAAGCAGAAGATACAAGAGGGGGAGGAGAAACCGAAAGAACATCCACTCTTTGGTTAAGTTCTTCAATAAGTTTTGTTTGGGATTCTACAATTTCCTGAGAGTGCTGCAACTGTTCCTCACTAGTAGCAAGTTTATTAGCCAAAGTGACCATTTCCTCAAGGGCAAAATTTTTCTCAATCATCAGAGACGTATTCTCCTCCTCCAATATAACTGTTTTAGATTCCAACTCTTAAATAATTACCTTCTGTGAATCCATTAAGGTTGTGGTAGTAGTCATTTGGTTATGGATATTACTGAGTGTACCCCTTTCAGAAGACAGATCCTCCAGTGCCTTACTCAACTGATTGGTTGAGGAATCCACCTTATCTTGCATGGAAGTGTAAACACTTGTGTACATTGTCTGAAGGCAAGAGGTAAGGGAGGTTTCCAAAGTAGCCTGGACATTTGAAACCATCTTTGGAAGCATGGGTCCAAATAATATGGTTTGTAAAGATGAAGGAATCTGCAAATCAAACTAGCCTTTCTTTTGGGCTGTAAATAAATTAGGACAGGAGAGGAAAGAAGGAAGGGCACTGCTAGAAACAACAAGAGTGAATGTGTGTACCAAGGAATCTAGTACAGGAGGATTGGAAGGACCCTTCGTGCGAAGATGCTTCTTGCGAGAAAACACAACAAGGGACTCTTCATCTTCTAAATTAGGTTGCATAGGACAAGGAGAAGGAACTGAAGATATAGGTTGCACTGGTAAAGGAGCAGGATCGGGCACTGGAACACCACCAAGAGGAGGTGCAAAAGTGAGGATTCTCTATAATAAGGCACCATAGGAGACATTACTGTTTTGACCCTTTCGTACTCGCTAGAAATGTTGATCCATCTTAGATAATAGGAAGCCTGCCCAATTGAACTTAGCACCCTCTAGAATCTTCACAGAAGCTGTGAACAGCTCTTTGGACAGATACTTGGATACAAACTTGCTTGACATAAATTGGTCCTGGAGGAACTGACATAGCTGCTTCCATATAGGAGAAGAGATATGGGCAACAGATACCCGCGAACTATTAGTAAGCTGGTTAAGGAGCAAGGGGGTAGAAGTTTCCTTCTTCATTAGCGTAACAATCTCTTCAACAGTAAGTAACTGGTTACCGTTGGGCACAAATGAAGCAGAAATGGGCAAGCACAGTGCTTCATTGATATTAGCTATAGATAAACAGAAGGTGTGGTTATAAAGCACGCCAGACTGGTTTTTGTAAGAAGCCAAGAAGGAGTAACACAATTTCTCATCCACAAACGGCAATGTGAGAGCAACAAATGGTCAAAGGCCTACACATCGGATGCAATCCACCTCTAAAAGGAAGGAATAATCATGGACTGCAAGGGGAACATGTTGTACCACAATCGGAGGGGTAGAAGTAGGTGCCATTCAGACTATAGCAAAAACCCACACACACAAAACCAGGAATAAAAAGAGAAAACCTGCAAAACCCACAAACAAAACTACCACTGAGACCATATATAGGAAATAGACTGAGAACCAGACTGACTGGACCAAACCACCCCAAGCAAACCACATCCTACGGAAAATTCGACATGACCTAGGCACATATGCAACTGAAAGTTTCATGCTATGAAACAAACATGCACCATGTATCCCTGTAGACAAACACTAAAAAAGAATACAACTCAACCACATCGTATCCCAGACACACGGACTCAAAAAATTATGACTGAACCAAAGACTTAGACGACTGAAAAGATAATGAGCACCAAGCACACCAATGCCAGACTAATAATCCCAAATCCCACGTAATGGTCAACGTCCTACAGTGCGGTGAAGTGGATGGGTGAAACTAACGACTCATTTTGATTAGATGATCAATTAAGCACAGTTTATTGTTAATTCAATCCGTTAATACATGGTGAGTCGGAAGCGTAGTCCAACCCCTCTCAGAATTGACACAACTTGACTTGACTTGGTCTCTATTGATGTAGTTCATTGTTACAATTACATTATGTGTGGCACTTGAGTGCATGCATGCATGACTTTGGGGGATTTATTTTAAATGTGTCTGTAGCGCGTGTGCGCGTGCACTTGTGAATTAATTTTTAGAAAATTAGGTGGGTTATTGTACTAAAGTGCTCATGCAATGTCGGGGTTCCTTTTACAATTAACATCCGGTTCATTTTATTTACAATGTTATGATGTGCATTCTGTTAATTTGGTGTGTGCAATGGTCAGTTGATTTTTATTACAATTAAATTTGTGTTATAGTGCAACATGAGAGAGAAAAAAATAGAAAAAACTTGGCAATGTATAGGTCTATCTGCAAAGTCTGAGACAACGTTCTCGAAAAAGGAAAGGTGCAATCCACAAATTTTCCACACAACGGACAAAAGGTCGACTAAAACTAGTCGCCATGTCATATAGAAAAACAAAAAAACAATGAACACATTGACCAAAAAGAATAAAACAAACTATACACATGACCGAAACAAAAGTAAAACAACGGAGATGTTGGGATTTTGTTGTGGTTGGGTTTTATTGTTCTGGGTTTGTTGTTTGTTTTTTTTTTTGTTTAAAGGATAAAAATACGGAAAATAAAATGAAGGGCAATATGGTGGTTCATGTTGATGTGTATCGAAACAACAAACCAAATGAGAAAACATGTCGAGATTGAAATATCAACGTGCGAAAAGTTTGTGGTTTTGTTTTTGTTTTTATAGTGTGATTTTTTTTTACATAATGTAAAAATGAGATTTCAGCAATCAAACATGATCATCAAGTGTCAATAAGGTAATCAGATTTCATTCACATTTTGCAACTCATTTTTTATATTTAAAATGAATTTTGCATGAATTTTGGCAAAAAAATAGGGTTTTGTGTTTTCAAAGAAAACTTTTGTCGATTAAGGAAGCATTTTCAAAAAAAAAAAATATTGGTTAAAGGTACCAAGAAGTTTGTAGAATTTTTTGAAATTATATTAGCATTTTTATTAACTGTTAATGAATTTTGTCCATTTTTTACATGTTTGTGAAAAGAATTTTCAATTTTCGAATTTTAGGTATTTTTTTCTGAGATTTCCAATTTTGAAAAATATTAGAATTGTTGGAAAAAATATTAGAGATTTTTCATGATTTAAAAAATAGATTTTAATTGAATTTTAATAAGTTTTTGATTTTTTTAATGTGTTTTTAGAGTTTTTCGAGATTGGAAGTACCCGTGACTGCATAGGAACGACTGCTAATGACACTAACTACGTAGGAACGGTTGAAACCACCGCACGAACAGGTCGAAAGTGCGTCCCTGCGCATGAACACTCGCAAAGATCACAGACACATCGACGACGCACGCACGATCGCGTGTGAGCAGCTGCTACAATCCCGCAATCACGACACGCATGTACGCACGCATGCGTGTAGGGGGAAGGCACATGGCGGAACGGAGGAAATAGGTGTGGGTTGAGGAAAGGAGCTATGGTGGGACAGGGGGCTTGTGGGGGGGTGGTGGTGTTTTTTTTTTTCAATTAAGATAAAAGGCAAAAAAAAAGGATGGCTTTTGTGGGATGTTCAAAAAGAAAAAAAAAAAGAAAAAAAAAGTGGGGGGAGGGGGGGGGGGGGGCTGTCGGGTGGCCGGGACAAGGAGGTGGGGGGGAAGGTGGTGTGGGAAGGTGGTTTGGAGGGAGGGTGGATAGGAGGCGGATGATGGGAGGGGGAGGTAGAAGGGAGGGGAGGCGGCGAACAACGGTGCAAAGGCGGGCAATGAAAGGGGCACAGGCGACAGCGGGGACAGGGGAGGGAGAAGAAGGGGAGAAAGGGAGAAGGGAGAAGGGGAGGAGAGGAGGAGAAGAAGAGGGAGGGAGGGAGAAGAAGGAGAGAAGGGGAGGAGAGGAGGAGAAGAAGAGGGAGGGAGGGAGAAGAAGGAGAGAAGGGGAGGAGGAAGAAGGGGAGGAAGGGAGAAGAAGAAGAAGAAGATGGGGAGAGAGAAAGAGAGGGAGAGAGAAGGAAGAAGAGAAAGAGAGAGAGAGAGAGAGAGAGGGAAAAACCGTGGGGGGGGAGGGGGGTTTAAGTTTTGTTTTTTAAATTTTTGTGTTATTTGTTTTTTTTCCTTTTTTTAAAAAAGGAAGTGTTACGTTGGGGAATTGGGTTGTGGGTTGTTTGTTTTTTGTTTTTTTTTAAAACTAGAAAGAAAGAAAAAGAAAAAGAAAGAAAGAAAGAATGGAGGCCGCCCTCGTCTCGCGGGCGGGTGCGGGGGGAAAAAAAATTGCAATGGTAGGAAGCAATGGGGGCAAGGGCGGCGACAAGGAAGGCATGGATGCCACGAGGGTGTTGCGAGGTGTGCAAAAACAAAAACACGTGTGTCGAAACGCAATGCGATAAAAAGGAAAACTAGGTTGGAAGGTGAGGGGGAGACTGGGAAAAAGTATAACGGGATGTCCGGGATCAAATCAGGGCATTCCCATGGGAAAAAGGTAAAAAAAAGAGGCGCGAAAACCCATACGACAATTAATATCAAAAAATCCATGCGTCGAAATGAAACACGAGAAAAAGGAAAATTGAGAAAAAAGTTACATCGGATAGGCCTATCATGTCAGAACATAGTTCCGATGGTGATAAGACTCGACCACATGGGAAAAACCCAAAAAATCAACCCCGAAATTAATATAAAAAGATTTGTTCACTGGATTGAAGGGAAATAAAAAGGAAAAAGGTCCAAGGAAAGGGGACTGATAGGTCTAGCACATTAAAATGCATATTGAGGGGAATGAGAAGGGGTTCCCATGCGAAAAAGCTGAAAAGCAAACCCGAAAACGCATTCAAAAATTAATATTTAAAAATCCATGAGCTCGAATGACGGGAGGGAAGAAGGAAAAATGTGCAAAAAATTGTGCCCGACAATTCTATCACATCAGAACATAGTGCCGAGCAAAAGAAACCCCGTTCGCATGAAAAAAAACCCAAAAATTATATGTGAAACGGGATTCAAAAAGTAATAGTGAATTATCTGGGTACCAGAAGGGAGAGAGGGAAACAGAAAGAATGTCAGGACATAGAGAATCTTCAGGTCTGTCACATCAAACGTAGGAGGCGTTCACATGAAAAAACATCACAACAAGGGATAAAGGGAAAAGAGAAGGAACAACACTAAGGGTGGGTTGAACATGGATGGGTGGGTGGGGAAGGGACCCCATCACGGTAAAATTAGGTCATGGTATACATGCATGATTAAATTGAGGCATATGTAGGGGGTATGCATCATAGACGCGTAGGAACGCATCCCCACACTTAAAACCTTAATGGATAGGGTTAGATGCATCAACACAACCTAGGACTTGTCAACCGACTAGACTCTGACATCCCCACACTTAACACATATCATACACTTGTAATTATAAGGATAGGGTTAGAAAAACTTGGCCCGTTTCATGTATGGTCGAAGGAACCGTCACTGCTACAGAAGGATTGGAGTCAGCTGCAAGAGGTACCACGGATTGCTCCAGTGTTCAGCTACCATGGCAAGGACCATGTAGCAGCACCCAAGGAGGTAGTTGGTTGATAAAGCCCGCCGGGATAGGTGTCACTGACGAAGGATAGTCACTCAACTCACGGGCACTCAGATGGGATGAGATAACAATCACTCGCTCCATAACTTACATCATGCGAGTGAATATTGATGGAAACCCAGATCTCACACCCGGTTTAGGAATCGACAAGAGGATGGTGCAGAGGGAGTATGCCAGGGTGCAGAGTTGATGGTGCATTAGTGCATCCCACCCCGTCTGGCATAGGTGCAAGCAAGAAGGCCATAGAGCCTTGTAGTACAGTGTACAGAAGAAAGTGACATGTCCTGTGCTAATGGCAGAGACCCATCCCGTGTGTGTATAGGGAAACAGAAACGTACCTGACTCCAAGTGTAATAACGTCTCTGAATCCTCACCTCTCAATAATTGATTGAAGAAACACCAATCACACTCAATCCCCCCTCTGTCTCATGCTCTATCGATAGATATAAGAGGGCAACCCGTTCCTGAAACCCATTGATGTAATCCTCACTGTCACTTGTGCAAAGGTTGTATGCCTTGTGCGCATTTGATGGTGCAACAGTGCACCCCGCCCCCTTGTGCCAGGATACAATGCAAGAAGGAAGGCCAAGGAGCCTTAATGTGCAGTGCAAAGGAATATATCGTGCATTGTGTATTGAGAGGTCCAGCCCATGCATGCAACACTCCATTCACATATCTCACCTCTCATTTTATTTGAAGAGAAAGGCTGGTCACTCACCCTGCCCTCTGTCTCAGACTCTTTTGATATATACAGAGGGCAGCCCATACTCACATCCCCATCTTGTTAGGATGAAAGATTGCATCACTCAAGGGGTTGGTGATGAAGATCGCTTTGTTTGTTGTTATCATCAGGAGGTTGAAGACCAGGCATACCCAGGGAGGCAGCCAACAAGTCTGGTACTTCAATGATTTGTATTAAAGGTCATCTGTTAAGGAGGACAGACAGATTGATATTGCAGAGACAACGCACCAAGGGAGGTGGCTCCAACTTGCTTGCTGAAAGGTTCTGCTAATAAATCAGCTATCCTGAATTGCGGGGTGTTACCACCTTTTCCACAGTCAGCTTCCCACCCAAGGGTGTTTCCACCTTTCCTTGGAATAAGGCCTGCTATGACATGGAATTTCTTCCTTTTCTGCCATAACAATTTGTTTTTTCTTTCTTTTCTTTTCTTTTTTTGTTAATAAAAAGAATGGTAGAAATACATTGTGTCAAGACCAACCTCACTTGCAGGATCAGACGAGAAGAGAACAAGGTAGGGCTGAGAGGTATCTGTGAGGGGCTAGCAGAACGAGACCGCCTCATAAGGAAGATTATAAGGGCTATCAGGAGCATGAACAGAAGGACAGTGCGACACCCAAAAGGAAAAGGGTGAGTCGACTGTGATTGTCAAGATCCCCAAGGAGGGAAATACTTCTTCAAACGATAGCCATTCATAAGAAAAGGATCATCAGAGACATCAACGGTTTGCACTTGGGCAGAGCCATTAGGATTGATAGCAAGTACCTTGTACGGGCCTAACCACCGTTGTTGAAGCTTGCCAGGAAACTTGCCAAATCTTGAATCATAGGCCAGGACAAGATCACCTTCTTTGAACTCCTTGTGCTTGATGAAACTGTCATGATAGGCCTGGCATCGCACTTGAGAGGTTTCCATGCACTGCAAGGCCATCTGCCGAATCTCATCTAAACATTTCAAGTGCAGGAGACGGTGTTGCAGGGACTCCTCATCTCCCAAGCGCTCTTTGATAGCCACTTGCAAAGAGGGAAACTCTAGTTCAACAGGGAAAACGACTTCTATACCATACACCAACTGGAAGGGTGTCTATCCTGTAGCTGCTTTATGGGAGATTCGGTACGCCCAGAGGGCCTCTGTAAGTTGATCATTCCAATCATGATGATGTGCAGCAATCGTCCTTGTCAAGATCAAGCAGAGGATGCGATTGGTGACTTTGACTTGGCTGTTAGCTCTGGGGTAGTAAGGAGTGGACTTGCGATGGCGGATCTTATACAACTTTGTTAGCTCCTCCATGATTTTGTTAAGAAAATGAGTACCTCTGTCACTTACCAACTCGAGGGGACTGCCAAAACGGGTGATAATATTTTCGTACATGAATAGGGCTATGCTGTTATCATCATCCCACTTCAGAGCTTTAGCTTCACACCACTTTGTGATATAATCCGTACATACCACAATGTATCTGTTCTACTTCCGTCTAGTAGGCGGATCAATGGGACCCACGAAATCAATCTCCCACTTCTCAAATGGCTTTAGGGGAAGAATAGGTTGCAGTGGCATGGCACTTGTTTTGGTGGGTTTTTCCATTCACTGACAAGCATTATATCTCTTGCAGTAGTCATATGCATCCTTGTGGAGGGACGGCCACCAATATCCTACTAATAGAGCCTTCCTGGTTGTTGCTTCTCCTGCAAAGTGTCCACCACATGGTTTGTCATGGCATGCTTTCAATACTATTCCGATTGCGTCTCCTGCAACACATCTTTGCAACACTTCATCTTTGCCTTTCTTGTACAATGCACCGCCTAACAGGGTGTAGGGGGCTAATTCTAACAGAAGCTTCTTCTTCTCATAGCTTGAGGTGGCACTCGGATAATATGCCCATAAGTTTCTCAAAACCATATGATGTGGCCTATCATTAGAAAGCGCTTGAAAAATGGAATCTATTGAGCTATAGAGCGCTCAATTTGGAGTTATATTGTTCAAGTTATGACAAATCCAAAGATTTGACCATGTGCCCCAAACTTACGGGAAATTCCCATTTTCCTCAATATGGTGTTCCTAGAACTTGAAATGCGTTGACAGTAGATAGTATCGAAACTTTCCAATGTGAACACCATTGCTAAGCACTCTGTCAATTACTTTTTGACTTGCATAATAGATTGGTTGATCTAATTTAGAGGGGCCCTTTTGACATAAGACCACCTAGCCCTTCAACTGATGCATCTGTGTGCACATGGAACTCCTTCGTCCACTTAGGAGGCTACAAAATAGGTGCTTGGATGAGGCACTGTTTTAGAGTACTAAAGGCTTCTTTGCAATCATCAGTCCAAACGAAATCCGCATCTTTCCTTAGGAGCTTATGCAAAGGGGCTGCCTTGGTTGCAAAATGTGCAATAAATCTTCTGTAGTAGCCCACATGGCCAAGAAATCCTCTCAATTGCTTAAGGTTTGTTGGTGCTGTCAAGGCGAAAATCTTCTCAATCTTCGCCGGGTCTATTGCAATCCCTTGTGCATATACAATATGACCCAGAAGAACTCCTGATGAGACGCCAAAGACACATTTGTTGGGGTTGAGAGAGATCCCATACTCTCGGCATATGTCAACGCATTGCTCTAGGTGTCCCCAATGCTCACATATTAAGCTATAGACACAGAAGTCATCGAGATACACCTCAATGAAATCATGCAAATGATTTTGGAAGGTAGCCATCATTACTCATTGGAAGGTGGCAGGAGCATTGTAGAGCCCAAACGACATCACTCTATAGGCATAGGTTCCCCATTCTATGGTGA
Organism: Lygodium microphyllum; assembly: GCF_053477565.2. NCBI lineage: Eukaryota > Viridiplantae > Streptophyta > Polypodiopsida > Schizaeales > Lygodiaceae > Lygodium > Lygodium microphyllum. Next base: position 123,845,264 of record NC_141161.1, read on the forward strand.
AGGTTGTTTTGCATTGGTCCTCTTCTGCAATTTGGACTTGGTTATATCCACTGAATCCATCCAAGAGGGAATAGAGCTCATGGCCTGCCACTGTGTCCAACAGTTGGTCTATAAAAGGGATAGGGAAATGATCCTTCTTTGTCTTTGAGTTTAGCTTTTGAAAGTCTACACATATTTGAAGTTTCCCGTTCTTCTTGGGTACAATCACAAACCCATTCACTGTTAGCCACAATATAAATGAATTCGGCTTTAAGAAGCTTCAATAATTTGGCCTTCATCAGAGCTAAATAATTAGGATTCATACGCTTTTGTCTCTACCTCACAGGTTTGGCATCAGGCTCTAGGTCAATCTCGGGGGGGGGGGGGGGAGGGGGGGGTCACTCATGAATATATGTATATATAACGTGAGTTTAAAATAAGGAGTTTTTAAAATACCATTTTTAACATATAGAAGGGTGTCATATAAAGGGGTTACTTACAGATTGAATAGAAATGGGTTGTGTTTTATTCAAGAAAAATTCACAATTTAGGATATTTATAAATAGGCCATGAACGCACGTTATATAGAGAGAATATATATAGTGAACCCCCCGAGAGGTCAATGTGATGTTGGCATACTGTGGGATCAATTCCCTTTAGGTCTTTGTATGACCAAGCAAACACGTCTAAGTTCTCCTTTAGTAAGTCTCGCAGGACCACTAGTTCTTCTTCTGGAAGTTTGAGACCCACTTTCAAGTCACGTTCAATACCATCAATATCCAAGAATGTCACTTGCCTTTCACCTTCCACTTCGCAAATAAATGTCCCACGGATTGCTTCTGGATAGAGGTCTGAATCTTTTAAGGGAGTAGTGTCATCGTCTGATGTTCCACTAGAACCAGTGTCTTCCTTCTGAAAACAGATGACTCATTTTTTTGTTGAGATTGTTGGAAGGGTATCAGAGCTTTGTTTGCTTCTGTGTGAGTGGTGATCTCTTCTGGAATTAGGGATTCATCTTCAGAGGATGCGTCTAGGAATGTCACATAGCACGGACCTTCTATAAGCCGTGGCTCTGATGACTCTGGCTTCTATTGACAAGGGGCATCATCATCACATTTTCTCTAGAATGACTGGTCATGGCGACAAGAGTCACTGGTGAACTTAATTTTTATACCTTTGATTAATTGCTTATGCAGATTCTACATACTTTGTGGTCCATTGGTCAACCCAAATGGAACCATTGACAACACCTAGAAACAATGCCTAGCATTGCAAAACTTTTTAGCAATATTCTATACAATTGACACATTGTTACCAAATTTTCACATTAATTTAATGCAGATGCGATCGTAATTTCATCTTTGGAGGTGACTTACGTACCATCTTAGCTCTCTCGCTCAAAGTACTGCCCCCACCCCTTCCTGGAGGACATCACCAGTTCGTGGAGGCTTCACCAAGTGCCTATTTGCTGTCCCGATTTGAAGTTCTGCTTTCACTCAGCAAACAGGCCACCCAACTGCTCATGAGCCTTTCTCACATAGGTGACTTGTTTCTGGCCATTTTCCATAGTCTTCTCCATCAGATAAACCTGTATTTTCTGCTATATCAGGTTGCCACCATCCTAGCCCACTCCTGCAGCAGTCGCCCTCATCACCAGCCTTGCATTTTGTTTCTGAATTTCATCTACCTTCTGAGATTGCTGCATTTTACTAGTAGGTAGACCACCCTGCTGTTCGCCACTTGGCTGCCTTCGTTATGAAATTTTTGATTTTGGTTGTGCTTATAAAGAATGCCCAGTAATTCATCATAGCTGGTCATTGAGAATCTTGATGAGAACAATTGCTAAGCTTGGAAGTTCAGGATTACTCATTTCTTGATTAGAAAGGTCTATGGAAGTATGTAACAGAAGAAGAGAAGGAACCATGGCTCCCACTGAATGGAATTGTAAAATCTTGTAAGGTTGTGTATTGGGTATCTATTGCAGTGGCTGATAATATGATTGGGCATTGAGGCTAACTCGCTGGAGAAGGTATGGGATATGGAGCCCCCCATAGCTCTCCAACCTGCCCATATGGCATCACACAAGCCATGCAAGCGTAAAGAGAAACATAATGAGATATACATGAGTTGGCAATGGGCCAAGCCTTTACTAGAAGAGTTGGCATACCACCAACACATACCAATAGAGGTGTGTAGGTAAAGTGCCGAGTGTCTGGAGTCCAAGTGTGGTGATCACTTGATAAAGTGCACAAATGAGCCATAGGTCTATTTATAAAAGTTAACCACCCTAACCTTAAAGTGCCCTAAGTGTGTTTACACTACAAGGCCCTTTAGCTGTCCTAACTTTTAGGGCATGTTCACACCTAGTGATCCCTAGTGACCAAATGGTCAGTGGTCAATGGTGAATGATGTGGGTGCCCATCCCATGATGCCCAAGGATGTAACATTACAAACATAGTGGAGAAGATTTTGATCATCAGTGTGCTACTATCTTTTTTATCTCAAAGATTAAAACAAAGTGGATCAGGAGAGGGCAGATGCACATGTTATCTTTAAGCATGATCAAGGAGGTTTCCAACAATTGCCCTTATTTTTAATAAAGCTTGAGAGCTTGAGCTGCAAGCTTCATCAAACAATCCATTGTTTTGCTACATCCAACATTGGCCATTGACCATGGACCATTTCTGGCAAATGAACATCCATACTTGGAGCCCTTCTTTTTGTCATCCTCGGAGTATCAATACCAATGGATAGACCAAAATTTCAAGGGGCCTCCTCTCTTCACTTAGCCAATACAAGTTCTGGAAAGCACCCAACAACTGCAACTAGCCTTTGGTCTCTCATCTGTTTCTTGGTCCTCAACTAACACAATTTTACAAAGATATCTCAAACCTACAAACATAATGATCAATGTCTAGACAATCTTTAAACATCATTTGCTTAGTTTCCATAATCAATTCTGATGTTCCTCTTCTCTTTGAAGTGTAATCCCCTATCTATTATCATTTGTTTTCAAAAATTGATCTTTCCTTCCAAGTGTTTTATATATGGAACCCTGTCCTAACTATCTTCTGTTTTTGTACAAAAGGCTCTTATCAAGCTCGTTGAATATTTATTAAAAACATTGGGTGATTTCTTGTAGACATTTTGTTGTACTTATTTGATAGAATGTACAAAGAGTTTTCATCAAGCTTGCTGAAAATTTATCAGAAGAACAGGTGATTGAGGAGATGCAAGAATGCCCTTCCTTAAACAATCATATTACGAGATTTCTTAGGGAAATGTGGGACATTTGTGAGTTTGTTCTTGGAGATGAATGGAGGGATCTAACTTATTGAAAGGTTAGTTCTTGCTTAGAAAGATCGATTAGGCTGAATATTTTTGTTTTTATAGAGAGACAAGACCAAAAAACTAATGTTTTTTAATGCAGGCAACAATTAACATTTAGAGGCTACCATTTCAAATATCAAAGCCTGAGGAATTACAGAACTTGCAAGGAATAGGAAAGTTCATGGTTGAGAAGGTTAAGGAGATATTGGCCACCACAGGAAGACTTCAGAAGCTTGATGCTTTGAATGCTGATCCCAAGATAGAATAACTAAACTTGAGCTAATGTCAAAATTATTTGATATGGCTACCATACCCAATGTTCAACTAAAATAAGCGCTTTTGAAAAATTTCATTGAGCTATTATGATCACTTCAGAAGCTAATACTATTCACACAAAAGACTGCTGTGCTCTTTTTTACTCTTTCCTGAAGGTATTACAACCTGCCAAACTAGCTGTTTACTCAGCTCTTGTATTAGACTTCTTATTATGATGTATCCTCATAGTTCTATATATATAGGGTTTATCTTGTACTTCTCCATCTGGAAGTTCTATTCTGATGTATCCTGGTAGTTGTACTTCTCCATCTGGAAGCCCTCTTGCTTTAGGAACTGGCTTGTTTTTTCAAAATTGCTTTAAGAAAACCCTCTGCAAATATAATCTTGTGCACTTTTCTTCCACTTTGACTTCAAAATTTTGGCTTTAAAATTTTCTTCAAATTTTGACTTTAAAAACCCCTCTTGATGAACTCACATGCTATCCTTACATATTTCAAGTTGAACACCCTAAGTCTATTTACTGCTTGTGAGCTTAGGTTCACTATAACATCTCTTATTTTACTGCATGGGGGCATTGAGAGGAAGCCTCCTGCTTATTACTAGATTCTTCTCTTTTTCTTTTGGGAGGGCATTTTTCGGCCGGGAGGGGGGGGGGGCGCAGAAGAAAGAAAGTTATACTAATGTCTACAAAAGGCCAAATCGGCCTAGAGACCACATGTTATACTAATGTCTACAAAAGGCCAAATCGGCCTAGAGACCACATGTTACATTTGAAAGGTAGGAAATTTTCCAAAGTCCCAAAATAGTTGTCTTCTAATGCTATGACTAACTAAATGGATAATAAACAATACATAGTTGATGAAAACAATGTCTAAACCAGATACAATGTTGAACTACTTTGAGGGTACTCTCATCCCGAGATATCTTTCATGGGTCTATCTAGCATAGAGAGGCTGAAGTAGCAAGGTATGGTTCCTCGATGGCGATGTAGTATGGAAATGTTGTACATTAAGGTGCAACATAAAATCGGCATATTCAATCACATAAGGGTGGATGTCTTGTATAATAGAAGTAAAGCATCTACTAGTTGGTTGATGCCCGCAAGGGTTACTCTACATCATTACTCACCATACTAAATTGTACCTCATAAATTCATTATGGTCTAATATACTCATTGCAATGGCTTTTAGGGATATGCTTCACAAGCCCTTGATTCATAGAGTTAGGCATATTCCTAGCATAATAGCATTTTTCAATCAAATTGTATAAGCCATTTTTGCAAGTGTCATAGAAACATTGAAAATTCTCTTATGGGAAGTCCCTTGTGATTTTCCTTCTTCTAATATAGCACATATCAATCAATTTGCATAAGTCATTTCTGCAAATGCCATAGAAACACTGAATTTTTTCAATAGGAAGATGCCTAAGGCTTTTCCTTTTTCAATCTTGAATACCATATATAGTGCATCAAGTGCAAAAGGCATGTGTAGTAACATGTTAACTCCACATGAAGGCAAACATCAATCGAACCCAAAAAATTACTTAATACTTAATGGAATGGCATGTTTGGTGCCAAGAATTAAGGCCTAGTGTTACCTAAAAGTTTATTGATAAGTGACCTTCAACATCTTCATAGACACAATTATCTCTATCATTTAAAGCTTCAAAGTAGAATTCAGTCAAAGCATCCCCCATTCCAATTTTCCTTTATCTAGACTTTGAGAAATTCAACTCTATAAGCCTTTTGGCTTAAAATGAACCTCAATTTGCTCGTGTAAAAGAGAGAAAGCAAGCAAAGTGGAATTTCAACACTTTGATGCACTATGGACATCCTTTGGCTTACAATTTTCCCTCCTCTTTGTAGAAGGCAAAGAGACAAAGCACAAAAAGTGCAAATTTAAAATTTTGTTGCACTATGGCACATCCATTTGCTTATAGTTTGCCCTTTTGCTATGATGTTTCAATAATGGCATTAATTGAAGCATCCCATCTTGACACTAGAGTTAACTAAGGAGAAATAGCATTGAACTAAACCCTCAAGTTGTCTCGGAAGGGTTGCTCACAAATATGTAACCATATCACGTGTTCAAAATAAGAGATCTTTTAAATATCATTTTTTGACATTTTTTACATACAGAAGGGTGCCATATAAAGGGTTGTTTATAAATTGAATATTAAAGGAGTGTGTTTTATCTTTGAGAAACTTCCACATGCATGTGAATTATAGAGTTTACATATAGTGAACTTCCTAAGCAAGTAGTTTCTTTGCATGACTTCATAGAAACCAAGATCACATGTGGAAGATGGTTGTATTACACTCATAAATAGTAGTATATGGGATACACTAGAGTTCGCAAGTAATGAATGAATGATTGAGGATGGGAGATCCTAAATATATAGCACAAAATAATGTTGCAAATGTGACCATATCGGCCATCATCAGATGTTAGTTGACCAATAATAAATGCTAGAAACGCCACACTAATGACACATAAAAACTACCAGATACCCAACCCACCAAACTCATGCACAAGTTGACTAAACTGCTAATAACCTCTCTTAGATCATGGGTGATATGATACAATACAATGAGACAATGATAAGGACTCATAATAGGCCATACAACAAAGACCACCAAAACAGAATCATGGATACCTAAGTAGTGGGTGCGCGCAAGCCAACACCAAGGTGTCTTGGGGAACAACATGATGTTAATGCCAATCATATTAGAACCTCAAAATAGAGAAGAATCATGATAGTTCTCTATGGCTATCAATGTCTCGTAGTAGCATACATGACCATCCTATCAAAAATGCCCTTAAACATATGTAACCATGGATTTCCCACCTTCAATGAAACTGCCAAACTCTCCCTCATGTGAGCTTGCCAAGCCCGTCCTCTTTCAAGAAACAACCCATCATGAACTTGGATGTCAATCCTAGCTCAAAGATATCCCTCTCTAGAACATGTGTACCTAAATACATATATAGATAAGGCTTACTTGCCCCACCTCACCACCCTCTCACACTCCCTCTTCAACATTAGAGTGTCGTGAGGGATAACGACATCACCTACACTAAAAAGTAGTAGTAGGAGGGGATGCCAAGTCTTTCCTGCGATTGGAAGCAAATGACCCCTTCCACGTCATGGCCTTGGCCTTGGGCGAAGATTCTAAATCAGAGTTGGAGAAAGAGGATGACTCAACAAAGGAGTCCCTATCTTGATTCTTCTTCTTCTTTATCTTTTGTGTGAAGCTACTAACTCCTTACAATCCTTGCACAAATGTTCCTTCTTGGGCCTTTGACTTGTTCTTCCTATCTCCCTTCTTAGAAGCGGAAAAAGTATCATCATGGCCACCATGCCAAGATGAAACCCACCCTTGTAACCGCCACAAAGATGCCTCATGCTCAAACAACATTGAGGACATATGTAAAGCTCATTGGCATCGATGATTTCTGGGCCCGTAAAGCATTAGCCACTCCATCAAACTCTAGAGGAAGCCTTGTAGAGCACAATCCCCATAAGATAGGCTTTTGGAAGGGCAAACTCCATGTGATGAAGTTGATCCTTTACTTGGGTAACTTGAAGCAAGAATGACTGAATAATATCCTTTGACTTGAACTTCATCTACTGGAGTGTGCCATAGAGGGGTAACTACATGCACAATTGAGGGAGCCTCATACAACATATGAGGCTTTTCCCATATCACAAAAGCGGTCCTATAGGAGATGATTGTGGAAAGAAATTCTTTAGAGATACAACAAAGAAGAGCAAAATATGCACGTGTATCATTGTAATCCCTTGTAAGCACATTTTCCTCATAGTTGTCTTGGTCCCAATTAACAAGAAGAGGAGTGGGAGGCTGAGGATGCTCAAGGTCTCCAAAAACAACATACTATAATTGCTTTTGCTTAAACCATACTTTCATAACAACACTCCATGTTAAGTAATTAGGGTCGTGAAGTTTGCCATCATTAGAATAGTAGGGGAGGAGCCATGGGAGACCATAGGAGGAGAAGATAAAGGAAAGAAGTGGAATAGAGAGAGAGTACAACCAAAACATAGCACAGTCTGCACTAAATAGAGTTCACACACAATGTAAAGACAAATGATCACAAAATAATTGCTGCGAGAGGACAAAGGCTCATTAATCACAGCCAAAAGGGGAAGATTATATCCAATAAAACTTAAAAATATAGTCACCTAGCTTGTAGGTGTAATAAATGTTGAAAATGTAGTTAGTTGGAGTCAAAATGTAAAAAAAACATATATTAAATGTAGTCTTGGAAAAAATGCAAAAGAAAACTGCTATAGACAAAACACATGTAGTAGATGATTGAAAACAGGTCGATTTTGAGCAACAACAAGTCACCAAGTTAGAGCTAATAGAAGAAGATTAGCGATTAGTAGAGGAGTGATGGAAGACCTCTAATAGTAGAAAATAGCAACTAGAATGTAGATCTTCAAATCCGATAGCATGTCAGAAGTAAATGCAACAATAGAAACAAATAAGAGTGTGGAAATAAACTATTGAACACAAGATAGAAGAGAAAGAAAGAGGAAACATGAAAACACTACAAAGGAGAACTCAGAGATTCTCTCGCATCCTATCCAAAGTAATTGTCTATTGACTCTAGCTATTGATGACTCATTTTTGCGTGTCCTAATAGCTACATTTACAATTTAAGCAAGCCACCATGCTATTCAACCACTTCCAATGCATATTGTAGCTTGTGTTTACGACAGTGCAAAGCTAGTTAGCATCGTCTTCACCTTCCTGTATTGTTGCCCAACTTCCTACAAAGCCTCCAATGATCAGCTACCATAATCTTTACGTAGTTACATTGTTGCATTTACCAATTCGGAACCCAAAGGCTATTGCATTTTGGTCTTTCCAACTTGTTGTCCTTTTACTTTTAGCATCAACTCAACTTTGATTGGTCATTACAACACCCAAGATCCTTCTCAGGTGGACATTATGTTAGCTTTATTTATCCTCATGTGTGAACACACACTATTGTGTGTAAGAGTGTGTGTTGAGATGTGAACACCTTTTATACCACTTAGCATTAAATAAGGGTCAAAGGTGTAGGTGGATACCTCAAGCTATATATTCAAACCCTATCACTTGTACTTCCATACTACATATCTTACATATCAATATCAATCTATCTTTCAACTTGAGTATACTTGCAAGAGGGTTTTCCAAAAAAACTCTCCCAATACATGACCAATGATTTCTATTATTTAGGAGAAAGGATGGCCCCTTCTCTCTTTTTATTAAAAGTAGGGGTGATATAAATCAACTTTTTTTGTTTGCACTTACCTCTACCCTTGATACAAATCACTTATATCTATCCTTAACTTGATCGATGTTGAAGAACTACATGCTATTTCTATTTTTGTGCTATAACGTGCCCCATTCTCTTAGGAAGACATAATCAAAGACCAAGGCATATAGTGCATAACTCGATGCCTCCCAAAGGACCATAAAAGGGACTTGAATAACCTATCTATTCTACTCCCAAGCTTCTTTATAAAACAACAAAATAGAGGCAACAAGATTATAGCAAGGGAGGAACCAGTTTAATATTCACAAGTTTACTAGGCCAACTAAGAGGAATATAATGCCACTTCTACAATTTGAGAGCCAATGTACCATAGAAGGTCTCAAGCTTTTTCCTCATATTAGTTCAAATGAAAACCTTATATTACTTTAGAATTATATTTTTCTCTATACCTTGAAATGAAATGTCATTTAAACATGGAAGGTCATCGTGAAAGGTAAAGCCCGAGTGGAAGCAAGAGCTATAGCGGATGAAGCAAGAAAGCAAGAGAGAGAGACACCATATGTGGGAACTCCAACAGTCACAATATGTGACTGGCCTTCCCTTATTCAAATGACACTAAAGTAATAAAGAATGAAGTGATAGTGATGGGTGCCTGCCATTTGCAGTGTACAAGTGTGTGGATAATATTAGTGTAATGAATACATGGTGGTTAGGCATGGGTGCCTTTCCTCCCAACAATCTTCCACTTATAGGTGAATGTACCCCTAGTGAGGAGAGAACAAGAAAAAAATGACAAAAGACAATTGTAGATAAAGTACAATAGGATGAGGAAAGATGTCATCTCATCCAATGCTCATTAGCTTCCTAACAAAACCAAACACTCTATTGAGAGACTTTTAATAAGTAGATCTGTCGAATTTTGGTTAGTTGAGGCCTTGACAAGCTCAATGGATTTGTCCTAAATGATCTCTTGGATAAAGTGGTAACACACCTCAATATGCTTTATCTTCACATGGAATACCAAATTCTTGACCAACTAAATAACACATAGAATCTAAATGCAGTGTAGGGACCACATCAGTAATATCAAGGTGTGCTACCAAAAAACTTAACTAGAGAGTCTCCTTGCAAGCCTCAATGGTTGTAACATACTCTACCTCTGTAGTGGGATAGGGCTATGCATTTTTGCACCATGGAAATTCAAGAAGCAACACCTCTAGCAAAGGTGAAGATATAGCTAGATGTGGACTTCCTACTATCTATATATCCTATATAATCAAAGTACACGAACTTTACTCAACTTCAAGAAGAAGGCATGGTAGATCCTCTTCAAGAGGCCTTGGTATGGATCGTGCTAGTAGTAACCAACAAAATAGGTTAAATCAACAATTTAGTAAGATGCATATTTTAGGAGGCTATGGTAATTCTCTAGATATAGGGAAAGCTCTAGAGGAAGAGGTGGATGGAAAAATATAGGTTCTAGCAATTTTAGCATTTTTTGTCATTATTATGGAAGAACAAGTCATATTGCAGCCCATTGTTATGATAAGAAGGATGATATTCATAGTGGCAAATTACAAGGGAATTATGAATTGTCTTCAAGACATAATTGTAAATGAGTGAGTTAGGAGAGAGAGACAGTTGCGAAAGAAAGAGAAGATGAGTGTAGAGGAGAGAAAGACAGAAAAGAGGTAAGAGAAGCCATGGAAGCTAAGAGAGAGAATATGTAAGATGAAGAGACTTTTGTATTTAATTGATTATGAAAAATAAAAGTCCCTTACACTTTATATACTAGATAGTGTAGCTAGTAGTTTTTCACATTATTATTTTCCAAATTATTTCCAACCTCTTATATTCTCTCCCTACCTGAATTGTTTTATCCCCAAAAACAAAATTGTGACTTGTTACAATGTATGGGATATAAGAAAAACAAACTACTACTCTGTTTCAGTCACTAGAAGGTATAAATTAGTGGAGTAATCCAACATTTTTGAATGAATAAAGGAGTTATGATCAAGTACATTGTATATATATAAGTGGTGAATGAGAAAATCCAAAAATTAACCATAACTCTTTGGCCAAATAAGAGTTGTAGACATGGAACAACATGTTATCTACTATAAGACCCTGTTATAGTAAATTTGAAATAACTTTTGGTAGGAGGCTTTGATTGGGGTGTACTATACATTTTTTTGAATACTTTCAACTCATATATCTTGTTGTTTGCTTACCATAGTACATTATAAAATCTCCTTTAAAACATATAGCTATCTATAATTTATCGGAGCTAGAACATAGCCATAAATGACTAGTCTTAGGCCAAGATTGCTTCCTTGGACGTAAGGAAACTTATCCACAATTAAAACTATCTCCAAGAAGCTCCTTTCAATGGTGATCCTTACCATTTGATCAAATATTCTTTGATCATTTTTATCTAAGCTTCTTGTCTCACTAGCCAATAACCTCTCCAAGCACATATTGAATGATGTCCTCCTTATCCATGGGTGGAAGCTCCTCTGTATAATACATAGTAGATCCAATAAAGAGCTTCAAGCGACTTATATGAAAGACATTGTAAATCCTAGTAGATGAAGAAAGTTCCAATCGATATGCCAAGTCACCCCTCTCTTCAAAATTCTATAGGATCCATAAAATCTATGAGTTAATTTGGTGCTAGAACCATCTTTAAGAGTAGCATAACGAGACTTAGGTACTTCTAAAAGCACTAAATTCCATTCTTGAAACTCATTCTGTCTTTTCTCATCAGCATAAAGCTTTATTTGATTTTTGGATTTCTTTAGATGCACTTTACATTGTTGAAAGAGAGGTTGCATGTGGTCTAATTCTTCCTTAGTTTGAGGGTTTATTTTATCATTGAATATGATCGTAGAAAGGGGTATCTTGTATCCACACAACTCATTAATCACATCCAAGTAGCCAAATTTGGAGGGTTTTTTATTTCAAAACCTCCTCTAATTAGTGAAGGGGATGCAATGGCAGTGGAGAAGGAGAAGAAGAAGATGCAGGAGAGAAGAGCATACACAATGTAGGTGTTGTCCAACTGAACTGATAGCCTTATTGCACTATCATATTATATATGAATAAAGAGTGGGTGGTCATAGTGTACACAGGCATGCCCAAAGGCCTTTTACCCCAACAACCTCCCACTAAAAGGCCAATGTGACTGGGGAGTGAAAACAAAGAAAAGAAAAGAAAAAGACAAGGTGAGGAATCATGACATCTCACCCAACATCCAATCAGAAAGCGAGCTATGCAAGAAGTGTCGGGAACCTCTGTAGAAGAAGAGTCAAGCATCCCCGAGTCCATGACATCCAGGAGATAAGCAATCCTGCAGCTCCATACAATGGAGAAATCCAAGAATGCTTCTCATGAAGTAAGCACAACTCATCAGTGCACAATTGTAAAGCATTAGAGTCGCGCATAGAATCACCATGGCGCATACAAGATAGCAGAGAGCAGTCAAACTCTCCAGAGTCAATCACTGAAAGAGAGACAACATCCCGGACACTTGTCCAACGGGGTCTCAAGAATACATGTGACCTCAGTGAAGTGGAAGACTGACATATGGCAGGATGTCTGCCTGCAAAACTACAAGAAAACGGCTCTTATGAGCCTGCAAGGGGTCTAGAAACTAACCACTAGCATTCTGACCCTGACTTCTATGTATAGCTATGCCATCTGGGCCAATAAGTGCCTCATTTTCAGCATAAACATCTTGCTGTAATGGCACTATAGCTGCTGTAAAATTAACCATAAAGCATATTGAACGCTCATCAAGAGGCCTGACCTAAGAGGTGTCTGCATCTCATAGAAGACAGCATGACGGCTGCGTATGACCTACTAGGCATCCAAATCCCATAATCTATAGGCCTTAAAGTCACCATCTCCATAACCAAGGAGGATACATCTACGTGACATAGGCTCATGTGGCATACGTACAGATGCCAGGCAGCCAAACATCCTCAAATAATCATAGGAGGGCTGCATGACACTCCATGTCTCATGGGGTGTAATACCATCCAAGGTCAAGCATTGCGTCTTGTTAACCAAATAGACTACCGTCATAAGGACCTCAGTCCAAAATCCATAAGACAACCCAACTGTGGTAAGCATAGAAGCAATCTTTGCCTGTAAGGTCAGGCACATGCCATGAGCAATCCCATAATATTGTGGGCACAAGAAATCAATGCCATACTACTGGCAAGAGGTCCAAAAGCTCGGAGAGAGAGCATGACTCTCATAATCCATTTGCAAGCACCTAGGCCTACTACCAGCAGAATCCATAAACCTGTCATGCATAACTACAACATCCTCAATCTGCACCAAGGGAAAAGCCCAAACATGGTGGGTAGCATGATCAACAAAGGTCACAAAGTACGACGCTCCACCAAGTGACTGGGAAGGAATAGGTCCATATAATACACAATGGACAAGATCTAGAGGAGCATAACTCGTACGATTGCCTTAAGCCAAGGGGGCTCTACACCAAGGACCAAGAGTACAATCAGGGCAAGCATCAAGATCTGTAAGTGGCATATGAGGCAACAATGAGTCTAAACGAGACAATATCTCCATCTCTCTGTGGTGCATATGTCCTAGGCGATAATTCCATAACAATGCATGTGGTATCCGGATAACTACAACCATAGAATCTCCCACATGAGAGACATGCACTGCTTAATGAGAACCAACTCTAGAACCTCTGGCCAAAACTAAGCAACCACGAAGATCTTCCATAACCTATCCTGAAGAGAAACAGAGTAACCTACATCATGCAACTGACTGACAGAAATCAAGCTCTTACTAAGCATGGGAACATGTAAAACATCCCTAAGCATAAGAGAAGTCCCATTAGGCAAAACTAGGTGTATGTCCCCTATACTAAGAATAGCATAATTCTTCTCAAGGCCCAAAGAAATGCATCCATCAAACTCCATGTAAGTAGAGAACCATGCTCTATGTGGAGTAACATGACAAGATGCCATAGATTCCAAAAGCCAATCAAATGCATAGGCCTGATCACTAAGCAAGTAAGCTGTAGGAAAACAAGATGAGAGGAGTACATGTCAACTGCATCATCATGGGTAACTACATGTACCTCACCACTAGTAAGAGTGGTAACACCTACTGCATCTGCTGTATCTTTGACTCTCTGCTCATGTCGAGTCCATCTCTATCTCTGCTGCTCTCTAATCTGTCTAAAGCATTTTCTTTGAACATGCCTAAGCTTCCCACAATGGAAGCAAACAACATCTGAAGTAGAAGAACCTGTAGAAGACGACAAGGAATCCAAGTCATCATGAATAGGGCTATCCATAACATCCACGGAGCTCAAGGAGTCGAGGGCTGTCCATACATAGGAAACCTGCTCATCAAGACAACTGTCAATAGAAGCACAAGTGGTAGAAGATGTTGTTGTAAGTATTCTTCCATCCTTGCTGGAGAGGGAAGCACAGAAGCATCAACTAGGGATGCAGAAGCTCCCACATGAAAAAGACTTGTAGCTAAGTGCATGACATAACCACCCACAATAGTGTAAAGGCCAAGACATCTATCAAAAGAGCATACTGTATTCATCCATGAAATCATCCCATAACCATGATGGCAAACATGACTCTGCAGTACATCATACCACATAGTAGCATCCAAGTCAATGCAAGACCGGTAAGTGGCATAAGATCCTGCAATGGTCAACCTCCAGGAGAAGCCCAAGTATCTGTACAACAACATCCAAAGAAGTGGCTCTATAAAGTACATGATAGTAGACAAAGTGCATAGCTGGGTAAGCATCAAGAGCAACTGCTCTCTGACACGTATAGGCAAAATCAACCCAACTAGCATAGAAGCTAGGAAACACAGAAGCAACAAAGCCATAGCTGCTAAACTCAAGCACTATTAAGAAGTCCACTGATCAAGGAATAACCCGCAAAGAACCAAGCATCAATGAGCAATCAAAGCTCAATAACCAACTGCCAAGACAATGGAGCAAGCACTGCTCAAACATGTATCTGCATTCAAGTAAATCGAAGATCCATAATCGGGGCATTAAGGGCCAAATAGCATCCAAGTTGCATAAGTGACGAGCCAACCAAATGCAAACTGCTCCACAAAATTCTCAAATGCAAGTCGATTCAAGACCAAACATCTACCATACTATAGCCAAACCCAAAAGCATCCACATCAGACATCAATCCCATAATGGATAGCATGGGGCATAAACCTTGTCAAGTGAAATGCCAGCTGCAAAGAAAATAACAGTGAACCAAGAATTGAGCTCTACTCTTTGCTCAAGAAGCATCTGGGAGCATAAACATCAAAGTGGCATCATCTAATACATGAGCATATCATCCCGAGTAGTCGGGAACACCCGTAGACCATAGGCATAACCAAACTGGAGGTAAAATGACATGTCAACCAAGATAGCATAAATCCCAACCAACAACGAAGTGTCCGCATCCAAATCAAGGCTCAATAGCTCTCAAATAGCATATCCGGACATAAACCATGATGACCAAGCATCAATACATCCAACATGACACCCGAATGTCAACAAAGAGCATTATTCATAACCCGTTCCTGATAAAACCTTGCTACCTAAATAATGTACAATAGTAAATCCCTGCATAAATGAAGTTATGGAAGATCAAATCAAGTCCTAAAGCATCCCAAAGCATTGAAAAAACATCCCCAAAGCATTTGGGCATCAAATACCAAGCCTCAGGAGCATCACATAAGCTAAGAGCATGACATTTTCTTGCTATAAATCAGATCTGTTACAAAAAATTCTTTGATCAGAATTTGGCATATCTGACATTAGCATTGCATCCAGAGCATGCCAAAACCCCAAGTTAGACTCTTACATTGCCTAAATTGGGTTCCGGATGCTCGAGATATGAGAAAAAATGGGATTTTTGAGCCGGATTTTGAAACATGCGCAAAAAAAAACGTGAGTTTATTGTGGGGCTTGCTGGCTATGCTGAGGATAAGGGGGAAAATGGGGGCATACAAGGTGCCCAATGAAGCCAAAGAACACCTACAAAGAGTCTATGAGGGTTGGGGAGAGGTGAGAGATGAAATCTTACCTCGGAGGAGGAAGCCATGGCTGCCATTGAAGCTCCAAGCTCTAGGTCTTCAATCTGGGCTGAAGTAATACCGGGCCAAGCTCCACGATCAAGCTTTAATCCAAAGCTTTGATACCAGTTGAAGGGGATGCAATGGCAGTGGAGAAGGAGAAGAGGAAGATGCGGGAGAGAAGAGCACACATAATGTAGGTGCTGTCCAACTGAACTGACAACCTTATTGCACTATCGTATTATAAATGAATAAAGAATGGGCGGTCACAGTGTACGGGCATGCCCAGAGGCCTTTTACCCCAACAATTAGCAACTTAATCATTTTCTTACAAGTGTTTTTTTGAAGCATTTTTGGCTCTAATGACAACAAGATAAAGTCTCAATCTACAAATCTTACTATTTACTGAAAGAAGTTCAAGTTTACCTACCATCATTACAGACAATCGAGTCATTTTTGAGGGATTGCTAGGTAGAACTCGCATCCAACAATAATACGATTATGGCCCAACTACACAACATCAAGGAAGTACTTGACTATGCTTTTGATTGGACTATAGAGACATCACAACAAGAGGTATCAAACGAAGGACAATGAGGTATGTCTAGTAAACCTAAGATTGGATTGTTTCTACTAATTAGTCATAGACAAGGTAAAATAGCACACAAAAAACAAGAAAAGACATATATGATTTTCGTGATTGAAGTAGAATCTCTTGAATGTTTTACATTGACCCATAGACAAAAAAGGTTTTTGGAATCATATAAGCCTTGCTTTGTTGATGATTATCCACTTGAATTACCACCATCTTGTGAGGACCTAGATTACAATATAGAGCTTTTCCCTAAGGTATCTCCACCACACAAAGTGCCATATGCAAGTATAGTATTTTGCATTTAAAAAACTAAAAAGAAAAGTGACGGAGTTGTCAAAAAAGGGTTTGATTTGTCCTATTTTTTCTCCATTTGGTGCACATGTCCTTTTGATTGAATAAATAGATAAAAGTGATTGTAAAAATTTGGTGCTTTATTTGAAGAGTGGAATATTTATTGATTTAGGGGGTGCAAAATTATTAGTAAGATAGATCTCAAATCAATATATCATCAAATTCATATGGATTTCATTGATGTATTTAATATATTATTTAAGATCTAATTTGGTAACTATGGTTTAATTGTTATGCCTTTCAGTCTTATTAATATACCAACTACATTTGCACGGATGATAGATCAAATATTTCTAAATTGTCAAGGTTTTATGATTTTTTCTTAAAAATGATATACTAGTTTTAGGTAAATTGGAAGAATAAAATTATGTTTGTTTTATTACATAAAAATTAATTGTATGCAAATCTTGATAAGAGTTCATTCTTTCGAAATCAAATTGAGTACTTGGGACACATAGTTTCTACTAAAGGTGTAACAACAATAGACCCGAAGAAAAGTCAAACCATAAAAGACTGGCCTATCCCTAAGAGTATGCATGAAGTTAGATCTTTCCTTGGATTATCTAGTTTTTAGGGTAAATTTATTCAAAATATTTCATTGATTGCTTTGCCTTTATCCATGTTGTTGTCTCAGAAAATTGTTTTCAGATGGAATCCTACCCAATGAAAATATTTTGCTACCTTGAAATTCCTTTAAACCCATATGCCTATCCTTTGTCAAATTTTTCTCTGTCTTTCTTTTAGTACTAAGTAATACTAGTGGTTCATGCATAGATACAATTTTAATGTAGAATGATCACCCTATTTCCAGCGTTTGATACCTACAATAAAAAACTATTGGCTATAAGTGCATGCATTAGATATCTAGAAGCCTTTATATTATGGAATCCAAAGTTCTTATAAAAGCATATCAACAAGCTATCAAACATTTATTGAACCAATTGCTTATCTCTGACCATCACATCAAATGGGTTTCTTTCATTCAAAACTTTCATCCAATGATCCAATGTAAGGAAGTGGAAAATACACTATTATTTTAGAGAAAATAAGTGGAAAATACTCTAGCCACACTAGGATGAGTATATAAGATGTAAAGAGTACTATTTTTGTCATCATCATGTAGTAATAAACATTCCTTATCATCTTCCACCTTCTTCTCTATAGCTTTAATGGATTCCACCTCTTTCTCTCTCTTCTTCTTTCTATCTTTCTCACACATGACCTAGTCCTTTTTTCCTTTGCATTCTCATTCTCTCTTCTTTCTATATTCTCTCTCCTTTTAGGCCTTTGTTTTACATCCAATGTTAGCTCAATCATGCTAATGTGGTTATAGATGCATTGAGTTGTAGGCCTACAAAAAATATTATATATCATCATTTACTTGGTTTTGATAAAATTCAAAATGTATATTTGAATTATATTTCTATTATTGTAGTTCAAAATTTTGATGCAATAATTTCCACATATGCAATAAATTTTGATTTTTCCATCTTTTGGTAAAGATTTTAAAATATTATTACCACTACTTTTGATAATTATACACATGTAAATGGAGTGTTCTATTATTAAAAAAAGTTGTGTATTGCTGCATCCTTTAGTAGTATTGCAATGATTGAAATGCAAGCACTAGCTTACATGGGATATAGAAGATTTGAGTCTACTATAGCTATTATATGTTAACACATTAAATGTTACCATGGACAATCCTAAGGATTGCTTACATATTTTCTTGTACCTAATACATCATGGGAGCAAATCTCTATGGATGTTATTTACTGGTGTTCCCAAAATCTCCACATACCATGACATAATAAAGACTATCATGGAAATATTTAGTAAACAAGCTTATCTTTTCCCTTATAAAAAGACCTTGACTGATCACAAGTTGCTAAACTTTTCATTACCACTAGCTTTCCTTATTAGGGATTTCCAAAATTAATACTTTTCATCAACACTAACTTTTCTCATCATTGATTTCCAAAAGTGATCATGATGGTAGATTTTGTAACCAATTTTGGGTAGCATTATTTAAAAACCTATATTCCAAGTTGAACATCTTAGCTTTTCACCCTAAAAGCAAATGCCATTTATAGATCGAACATTTGGGATCAACAATTACATATTCTCCAATTTTCTTGTAAAAAGACCCCATATTTTGCTCTATTAGTAGAGCATCATTCAAGCTTGTTTATAGAAAGAAACTACATATCCCTGTGACCACTATAGCTACTGATATTCTAGCTATATTGATACTTTAGTTATTTATCATAGGAAAATCATAGAAGAAGTCAGTGAAAAGGTTAAGAAATCACAGTTGAGATATGCAGCCCAAGCAAATAAAAAACATGAGGCTGCTACATCCAACAAAAATGATTTAGTTTGGTGGAAAATTGAAAAGAGGATGTTGAAATCCATTGAAAGACGTTAGAAAACCAAAATAGCTCAAATATGTTATGGACATTTTGTATTGTTCATAAGTTCAATGATAATACATTTAGATTGGAAATTCCTTCTCATTGGTAGATTCATAACTCTTTTCATATTGGTATGTTAAAACCTTTTAAAGGAACAACATTAGTGTCTCCAATTGTAGATGATCCTGTACTATTAGAGGAAGGCATGAGAGCAGAGTTTTGATGCCAAGAAGTGCTTAAAAATAACTAAAAATTACGAATATCAAGGGAAAAATATTCAACGTCGAAGGCGACGGCTCCAGTAGGACGATTTTAAGCGTCAAGTGCTTTAAAGGCGCCCGAGCGACACTTGTTGATTTTTGATCATTTTTCAGACTGCCGTGCGGGTTGTCAGGAGTTGTCAGCCGATGCGGGATGTCAAGCTAGATGCGCAAAAATTTACAGCACTCGATTTGGAGCCCGGACGGGGAAATGGCCACAAATGGAGCAAGATATGAAAAGGTGGACATTGGAGAAGACCAAAAGGGGTGCCCTTTGGGACATTTTAACCCCCCCTTCAAATTTTTGATCAAGAAGCATGAAAAAACGTGGAGAGAGAATGAGGCATAAAGGCGCCATCTTCACGCCATTTTTTTGCGCCTCCATGGATGGAGATGGAGATGACAGGCTGTGAGTACCCCATACAACCGATCTTGGGGCTGATCTTCTCCTTCTTGGCCGATCTTATCGCCTGTCTTCGCCCATACAATGGTGGCCTGAATGAAGAGAGCCAATTCTAGTCTTTCTCTCTCCTCCCTCTCTCTCCCTTAAGGGGCTGTTCTTGTGTGGAAGAAGACAATGAAGAATGGTGGAGGAAAGCTTGTCCGGATGAGACCGGATTGCTTCCCAATGGATGGAGACATGAAGATTGTTGTTCTTGAAGATGCTGAGCATTAAATGCATGCTGGAAATCAGTCCTGTAATCAAGACCAAGAAACCGAGACTTGAAAATAAGCGGCAATGCTATTTTTATAAAGAAAAATGATCTTTTTATGTTATTTGCTTTATGAAACCTTGTTCATATGAGATGAAAGTCTATTATAATATTTTTTGCCATGATTTTGATTAGTTTATGCTCTGAAAATTGGAAAATATAAAGCCACATGGCCGGAATTAGTGTTAAAATACATGGAAAACACGCATTTTAAGGGTAAAATTGGGGGTTTTGCTATATAAATGAAAAATATGATATGTCACACTAACTAAATCTGAGTTTTTGCTGTCAATGAACCTAAGGGCCACAGCCCACAATCAATTTTCATTTTCAGTCATTATTTATTAAGGAAAAATAGAAAAAAATGCCCAAAAATGAAAAAAATGGGTTTAAAAATAGGGAAAAATAAAAAATGGATTGAGAAAAATTAAGAAAAATTATATCTATGTTTGTGCAATGTATAACAATGGCAAAGCATGAGGTTGGCCTCGGTTTGTCCCCATTTCTATGTTTTGTGTGTATTTATTATTTTTTTAAAAGGAAAAAAATGCATAGGAACCCTATCTAACCAATCAATGATGCAAAATGCTCAGAGTTGGATGAAAAGGGGCTGAAACACTGAAAGATAAAGAAAAGATTTGATTTATGCATTGCACTTGGCATATAGGAAACATTTTGAATAAAGAGGATGGTAGCATGAGCATATGGCTCGGTGCCTCCTTTCAACGCAGCACGCGCTAGTAAAATTCATGGAAAGAATGCTTTTTGCACCATGCACGATGCTGATCTTTCTTTTGTCTGAGCACATAGCCATACACGATTTGCATTAAGCATAATAATTAAAAGGTATCAGAAAAACCTCATGGATGCATGGCACCTGTCTTCCTTAGGTTTGACCAACGATGAGCATGAGAGGATGTCCTAACCTGTAGGTTAGCTGTTGGGTCCTAAGGGGAAATTTTAGTGAGGAATGGTACATCCTGGAACGTAAAATATTGGTACCTTGAGAGGAGTTTGTGCTCATTTGTGTTCGTTTGTGTTATATGTTTAGCAGCGCATCAAAGGGCCAATCCTTGTGATGTAGGAGAGCTGCAGTGGGGCTTCGACTATTAGTCGCTGGGATGCCTCCTATGTGTGCGTGATGAGGCGTTATGCCTATGTACTAAGGGTTCTCCCTTTGAGGAGTTTAAGGGAAACGTTGGACTATAAACTATAAACGAAGAAATTAAGCTTTAGGGCAGTTTGTCCTTTAGCATTAGATTGACGCTCCTGGTCCGCGAGGCCGTGAGGGTGTTTGTGTGTCATGAGCAAGAGGTCCGGCTAGTGCTATAGCCAACGCTGGCCCATTTTAGGTCCCATCAGTGGTGCGTCTGCCGGGAGCCGCTTATTAGTGGTGGTTTTCGGATCTAGGGTTTCTAGGGACCAAAAGGAAGTTGGTTTATGTCCTCTGACAAGGACCATCAAGCCGAAATCCAAAAAGCAGAACGTGCTGAGAGGACTAGGCGGTGGTTAGAGATAGTAAGTCGTTATTCTCCTCAAAGGAGTAGCCCAGTACATATAAGAGGTAGTGGTCTTAGTAATACAACTGCTCTACATAGTTCGTTAGGTGTAGGAGGAAGCGTAAGTTCTGCCTCTCCTCCACCAAGTCTACCCACTTCAAGTGGGGGGGTGAATTCACCCATTCAAGCTCCTGTTACTAATCCGATTGTCACCATAGCACAACCCATTGCAATTCCTGCAGGGACGCCAGATTTACCAACCTTAGGAGTTCCCTTGCCCATTTTTAATGGGTTAGCAGAAGAGGATGCAGAATTTCACATTTGTGAATTTCAAAGATTGATGTTCAATTATCACATCCAAGACGAGGGACATCTCATGATGTTCTTCAATATGACATTAAAAGGAAGGACTGCGATATGGTATCACAACATAGAGCCTGGAACCATAACCACCATTGATCAATTCTATGCAGCTTTCCGAGCGGAATATGCCCCTGAAAGAGGTGGCCAATATTGGTTGTGGGTCTTGAATGTAACACGCCAAGACCCTCATGAGAATGTGAAAGCTTATGACAAGAAGCTTAAAGAAGTATTCCGTAAGTTACAAACTTACATTCCCATTCCCTCGGCTGCCCAATTGCAATAATTTTTGCATGGGTTGGATTTTAATATCCAAGTACAATTGAGCAGTGTGGCCTTGGCAGATATAGACACCGCTATTACACGGGCAGAGGGAGTAGAAGCACGATTACAAACGGCCTACTCCTCTCGAATGAATGTTAATGGGGGTTTAGTACCTGGCGGCAATCCATCATTGACGAATGGAAGTCAAGGGATGCCTATGACTAACCCTAATGGGAGAGGGAGTGTGGTTTCAAATGTACCTTTACTACCGGCTCCTCCCAGTGTGACTATGCCTATGGCAAGTCAGTTGGCTCCATCAAATGTTGAAGGCTAAGTTTCAAATTCTAACGTTGTCCCTGTGGGTCAACATCCAATGCCAAATCAGTTTGTTAGGCCAATGGAATGACGGGTCGACGATCGAGGCTATGAGTCGAGTGCATCTAATGTCCTTGGCAAAGTTAAGGACATAATGAAGCATTATACCGACATGATTTTCGAACAATATCGACAAATAGCCGTCGACGTTAATTTCTTGAAGAAGCAACAAAATTTGATAGGGAGTCGATGCCCTGAAGAGGGTGGACCCTCTAGATTCAGTTGTAAGTGGTGTGGTGGACAACACTTCCCCAGAAACTGTCCAAATGTGAAATGTGACATTTGTGGGAAGTCGGGCCATTTAGCTACTACATGTTGAAGTAAGATTAGTTCCCTCCAACAAGGGAGTAAATAGCCGGGCCCAGTGAATCATAGAGTGCAAGAAAATAACTTGCAGCAGAATGATGCACCAAGACAAATATTACAGAGGGAAAAAACAACTATAGAAGAGTTGCCACAAGGCAACGCAGTCAGCCTTATTGAGGCTGTGCAAGTCAATGATACTGAAACCTCTAACTTAAGAGCCATGACAAGAGGCCAAAAGGCTAAAGAGGTTGACAAAGATAATACAAAACCGGTTGAGGCAAACCCTAAACAAGGGGATAAGGGGACGCAAGTCCAGAATCCTAGCATGGAAGGGGGACCGCTGTCGAAGGGTTTTGAAAGCAATGTCGCGACTTCAGAAGTCCTTGATTATTTTCAAGATAGAAGATCAAGCATGTGAATAAGCAAAACCAAAGTAACAATTGTATTAGTGTCAAGATGTTTACAAAATTCAAGATGAATTCTAATCTGTTCAGTCCACTGGCTTTAGATCACGCGTTTTAATTCAGGCTTGGTTTAACAAGTTTTACATATTGAAAGTGCTGTTTCGGAAGACCAAAGTATGCTCCAGCTATTGTTGAGCTTTGTCCTGAGGCTAGCAGTGCAATAGCAAATAATGTTGAACTCCACTTTTCCAATAAGTTTTTGAGAAGAAAAGATGTTCGGTTCAGATCCAGGTCACTGCAACTAGCTTGATCCTTAAGCGAAAGTCCTTCTCTATCACAGACAGCTCCACTGACAGATACCTCAGCCACATTTATAGCAAACGATACTTTCAGAACAAAACTGCATTCAAGAAGGTTGTACCAGCAACCATCCTGCATCACATACTGGCTAGCATATAGAATTCAATGATTCCCCTGGCCTTGTATACGCTTTGATGCAGCAATCAATCCATCATATAGTGCGGTACATAGTCTCCTCAACTCTAGGGCCTGTAGTGGTGGTTTTCGTAACATCATCCAAAGCCATAATTATGTTTGCACCAATTTTATTCTGTATTGTGATTGATTCTTCTGGGGTTAAAAGCATAGGTTTTCCATCCATCAGTGACATTACACAACGAAACTTGTTTTCTGGTAACCCTACAGTACACTGTGCAACCACCCTCCAAAATGAGTCCTTTTTCTCTCCTCCTGCAAGTCCATCAATGGCATATCCTAGGCAGATTTTGAGCAACCAAGCCCTTTACACATATATCCCTCAGATTGCTTTTTCTCCCTGTCGTTTTCTGTCGATGATTTGTGAATCAGTGCAGAAAAATCCAGCTGATTTTTCTTGTTGCTCCTACGATTGTGAAAGGCTTCCCCTGTGGAAACGCATCAAATGGCGTTCCAATTCGTGGCAATAAATAGTTCTCGAATCAGCTATTGTAATGCGCGATGGAAACGGGAAAGACGACGATTCCCCTTAAGATTGCTCCATTCATCTGTCATCGATTCAGTCTTTGTCCTCCACGTTCCTCTTCGTCTTTTCATCCCTTCAGCTTCATCTTCGTCTTACGTCTTGCTTCAGGACCTCGTCTTCTACATCAACTTTACTCGTCTCGTCCTCGTCTTATGTCGTTGCACCTTTCATCATGGCCTCGTCCTCGTCTTATGACGTTGTCTCCCTCCGTCGCAGCCTTCTCCTCGTCTTCTTTGTCACCAGCTCATTGTCACAGGCGCTCTCCTTCGTTTCCTTCTGCGGTGTTATGTGACACTTCCTCCAACCTTCTTCCACAGTAGCCTCCTTCTTGCCCTCTCCGTTGCACTCCCTTTTCTCTCTCTCCCGCAAGACTTCCGCACTCCCTCTGCCTTCCTTCTGATGATCAGCGAGCCAGTTCATTTTCCCAATTTCCTCCCTGATTTCCCATTTCTAGCACAATACTCCCCTTCAGCTTATGGTAATGATGGACTGTTGGGTAGACTTCTTCTTGAGATGATGAAGATGACGATGCAGGACCGTCTCTGTCCTGCTATTGATCCTTCTACAGCCACTTCTTCTTGTTCTTACGAAGTTGATGATGCAAGAGTCTGTTCTTACGGAGATGAAGATGCAGGATCGATTTTGTCGTAGACCTGCCCTCCCATATCCTCTCTGTTTTCCAATCAGCCACAGAGTACCGTTTTCTTCCACTGTTCAGAATGCCAGTTTCCCCCTCCCAAAAACTACTTTTCCTCCAATCCTCTTTTTTTCCTTTTCGTAGCTCCCTCCTCTTTTTCTGTCACATACGCCTCTTTTTTCCCTCCCTCTTTAGCTCTTTTAAAAATATCCCTCCTTTGCCCACGATAGCTCACATGACATTATTTTTGATTCAAATTCAAATTATCTGTTCCAGAGCTTGCAGAAGTTTTAGCTTATACAAAAGCTCTTAACTACACTACATATCTCCAACAATTGTAGTTTGAAAATCACCTATTCTTCACATTCAAGTATCAGCGTTAAATCACAACTCATCAGTTCATCATCTTCAATGGTCCGCAACTCATCTGTTCTTCAAATTCAATGATGAGCCTTGGCTTCTTTCTTCTCCTCCGAGGCATGTGTAGTCACATGTGCATGCACCTGTGTGTGCCCATGGATGCCGCAAACCCAGGATCCTACAGTCAATGGCTCCCCTCTGCTGAGTCTACGAGCAATAGTGCTGATGGATTTTGGCAAGCAATAGTTCCAGACCTTTTTGCAGCAACATGTATCAACATAGGCTGAAAGCATCTCATCATGTTCACCACTTTGCCTCTAACTCCTCCTCACTATACTCATGCGCAGAAAATAAATGTAAACACAACAACTAAGTATATACAAAGTATCAAATCACACACACAATTTTTGGGTGGTTTTCACACCTCGAATGCGCAGCAATACGACATCCACCCCCTCTAATCCTGCGCATCCTCCGGATGGGCCAACTACCCATGATCGTTATCATCAAGATCCACAAACAGATCAATCTCTTCATTATGCATTTCCGGTAGTTCAACAAGATTATCTGTCATATCATCTGTCTCTTCCATTGGAGTTTCTTGTCGTTGCTCTTCTCTTGAAAATTCTTCCAATGCATAATCCTCATCATCTCTTTTCTTGAAAATCTTGATTCTTTTTCCAGCAATAGGCACTCTAAGCACTGTCCCATCCAATTCAGTCAGCTCATATGTTGTATTATGAAAGACATGTCTGACTATGTACGGCCCAAACCATCTTTTCACCATCTTCCGAAGTGCAGTATGCTGATTTTCAAGGCTGCTATCAAAGACCAATACCCAATCTCCCTCTTCTATTGCTCTTGGCCGTAAGCGATGCCTGCTGTTAAACCTGTCCTTATTCCTTAGTCTAGCAACCTTCAACCTGTCAATAGCTAGCTGAATATCCTCAGGTCTCCTCTCCAACTGTCGAGTCCGAAGAGCTAAGAGCTCCTCTCTCGTCAAATCCTCCTGCCAAGGTAAAACTGACCAAGTCAAAGCACAAGTCTCAATCGGCATAACAGGTTTCTGACCATACATCAACTCTGCAGGCATATATCCTGTGGTAACACTATGAGTCGTACGATCAGCCCATAAAGCAAATGGTAGAAGTCTTGGCCATTCTCCAATCCGTCCTTTGCATGCTTTGGCTAATGCTTTCACTATCGGCGGATGCCCTCTTTCACTCTTCCCATTTCCCTCTGGATTATATGTTGTGGTTAGAGCCAACTTGATTCCTAGCTAAGAGAAAAACTCCCTAGCTTCATCTGCATCCAATTCACCACGATCCGCAGTGATCTTACCCACACAACCATACCTGCAGAAAATCTCCTCCAATAAGAACTTACACACTGCACTAGTGGTCTTCGTTCTCAAAGATCTGCCCTCAACATGATTGGTAAGATCCTCTCTAGCCAAAACAATGTATCTCATCTGCCATAGACCCATAGGCATGGTAACCAAATCAACTACCCACTTATAATGTATGCATAGCGGATAGGTCAGATGAAGTTCATCTCTATGACGCACTACTGAGTACATCTGGCAGTCTCTGCAAGTCTCAACAAAGTGAGAAACATCTCTGTACATGCCTTTCCACCAATATTTCTCCCTGATTTTCTCATAAGTAGCCCATACTCCTCTATGACCAGCCCAAGGACTCTCATGAAACTCCCTCATCACCTGTAACTGTGTCTCTCTATCGCAGACAACCCGCAAAGGTAATCCGCCTCTTTTCTTCGGATGTTTCCAAAGAAATCCGTCCTTGAGAAAATAACCATAAGCTTTCCTTCTGATCTTCTTGAACTCTTCATCTGTCCATTCATCTCTTTTGCTTAGTGTACTAAGGTACCTGCCAATCTGTAACCAATCTCCAACATAGAGCTCTTCTGTGAAAGCCACAATATCATAGACATGACAAACATGATCAACCATAGTGGCTGAAATTTTTGCATCATCCTCTGCTGCAAGTAGAGTCTCCTCATCATCATATCTGGCTCTAGATAACATATCTGCCACTGGATTATCCTTCCCTGCTATGTGTTTAAATTCCGGATTTAATGACTTGATGTATGCAATCCATCTCAACATGGCTATATCCGGAGTAGAGCAACTCGTGATCATACCAATCAATGGCAAGCAATCTGTCTCTACCACAACTGAAGCTCCAATAAAGTACTCCTTGTCACATTTGAGAGCCGTGACAATCCCCAATAACTCCCTCTTGATTTGCGGATATCTCCTCTATCTCTCGTTTAGGACTTTCGCCCCAAACCGAATAGCATACCTATTTCCATCTGCATCATCTTGACCCACAGCCCAACCTATGCCAATTGGACTAGTGTCAACTGTCAATACAATAGGCCTATCACAATTATAATCCGCTTTTGTGAGAGTAGGAGCATTCTGCAATAACTTCTTCAATTTCCGCATGGCTCTAGTGTGACTCTCATCCCAATAAAATTTCTGCCCCTTTCGAAGCAGCTGATACAAACAATCTGCTATGTGTGCAAAATGAGGTATCCAAATCATATAAAACACACAAGCACCAATGAATCTCCGTACCTCCGAAGTAGTAGAACAATACTCTGCAATCTTGCCTATAGCATTCACCTTATCAGGTGAGGGTTTCCTGCCATAATATCCACACATATGCCCAACAATGACAACCTCATTCACTCCAAAAACAGATTTTTGCCCTGAAAGTGTCAAGTTCACTTCTTCTAACGTGGCCAAAATCTTCTCACATGCTGAAATATGATCAGCCACAAAGTATCTGCATCCCTGCTCATTTAGGCTCTCATTCTTCTCTTCTTCTGCACACCCCTTAATGGGCACATCATCCAAGAAAGGCATAGTAAGCTGAGGTATATAATCACGAAGGACCTTATGCATGGCATTCATCATGTGCGCAACAGAATTAGTGGCACCTTGAGGCAAGGTACACATCCTGACAAGCCCAATAGGAGTTCTCATGGTGGTTATGTCCCTGCTTTCCAAAGCCAGCTGAAACTGATCATATCCTGAATACAAATCACCCAAAGAATAGATGGCACGTCCAGCAAATGCCTTTGCAAACTCATCCACAACTGGACCTACACCAACATTCCTGATAGTAACTCTGTTCACCGGCTGCATATCCTGAATAAATCGGAGAGTACCATTCTTCTTTGGAACTGTAAACCACCTGTTTGAGTATGGTGCAGATGAAGGCTCAAGGATTCCCATCCTGATTTTCTCATTCAATAAATCAATCAGCTTTGGCAAATGTGCTTTAGGCACTGGAATAGGTAGGAGATTCCATGGAATATGAGGAATAGTAAAAATGACCATAGGAGCAACAATATCAGGATTCACACATCCAATCTCATGTGGGAAAAAAGCAAATCCCCGTCCATGACGCTCAAGCATCTCCTGAAAGCATTGCTTCTCTATGGGTAACAAGAAATCACCATTTCCAATTTTCAATTCAGCAAGTGTCTCTGCTGAAAATTTATGACCAATATGCTCCGGATTCCTCAAAATCTGCTGTTTAGCAGCCCTCTCTATTTGCTGATCACTGTCAGGTGGAAGCGGTACAGCAACCGGCTTCACCTTCTTATCCACAGTTTTGTATTTCGTGTCAACCCTGGCTTCATTATGCACTTCTGCATTACATAAACCTTGCTGTAAATCAGCAATTCTGCACTCCAATGGCTGAATATTCTCAGCCCTCTGCTCTATGGACTGCATAGAAACAGCCCCAAACTCTGAATGCTGAAATATTTCAGCAGTAAACTCTGTTGGCTGAAAATTTTCAGCCCTCTGTCTCTCTGAAAGCTGATCATAACCAGCTGGAAACTCTGTTTGCTGAATTTCTTCAGCACTCAACACTCTTTGCTGAGTTACCTCAGCCTCTGACTCAATCTGTGACATAAAATCTGCAATTTCATGAAACATGTCCAGGGACTACACTAATACATTACCATGACAATTCAGCATATCAGTTTTCAGCATATCTCCCATTTCTGTCATCGTATCTGCACAAATCACACTGTCATACATCCCATCTATGTGCTCATCATCCTCCAAAATTCCTGCATTTTTCAAATTTTTCTCCTTCCTGCATATATACTGCCTGGCAGCTCTAGGCAACCTAGAAGTCTTCTGATAACTCATCGAACTATTTGCTGAAATCCCAACATAACCGGAGGAGAAAACACTGCTGCTGCCAGGAGGCGAGAACTCCAATCTCCTCTCCTCTATACCACCGTCGTCTCGCGAAACGGCGGTACCTAATGAAAACCCGAATCCCTCATAGTGGGTAAGGGTGCATCTCTAAGAGTATCCCTGTTTCTAACATGGTTCACACATACAGTCATAAACTGAACTGCTCTCATACCATCTTTACTGCGAATCCGTGCATAAGCAGATCCATCATCCATGACCTTTGTTTCCATGCGCATCTCTGTAATGAATGGCTGTCCAAGAATTATGGGATAAGAGCATGAATCCTGCACAAAGAAATGAAAATCCTCCTCTACATCACCAATAGAAACCCTGACACTAGGGCAAGCAGCATATAAATCACCTGCAGTATTATTGGCGGCTCTCATACGCCACCCATGCTCTACATCCATAGGCCATCTGTTACTCTCATAAACTCCACGAACTATGAGATTAATCTCTGAACCATGATCAACCAATGCAACATAAGGCACCTGTTTCTCTCCAATCTTTACCATCGTCTCTGTAGTTGCCCTAGCCCAATGGCTCCGCGAAAAGTGACTACGCGGTATCAAAACAGGCTCATCAATTTCAGCATAATGCATAGGCTGAACCCTCTTCTCTACCTGCGGCAAAACAGAAGCATTATCAACCATAACCTCATCATCATCCTCATCCAACTCTCCAATCAAAACTCCATGTGTATCAGTGGTAGCCAATGCATGTCTTTTCCTCTTTAGGACCTCCTGAAACTGATCCTGAAACTCTCTTTTTGAGATGCCCAAAATCTCAGAAATAGTGAAAGTCACCTCACTGCCAAGTATCTTATCATTAAAGATTTTCTTCATGTCTGTAGATGTCTCAATATCGGACATCAATCTGAATCCTGGCTGCTTTCTCTCTCTAGGCTCTTGCCTCTTTTCTCTCTTTTGGGCATCCTCCATCTGTCGATCTGGCCCTAGTCTTGAAGACGGTCCTGCAGTAGGTGGAGTAACAAACTCACCCCCTCTAGTCTTCTTAGCTGCACTTGGATTTTCTTCATCCCTCTTACGCTTCTCCTCAACAAATACATCTGCACCATGAGATTTAGCCAAATAAGCATAAATAGAATACCTGTCAACAGGCGAGTCCCAACCTGTCTCTGATCTGATGCTAGAGCCTACACTAATCAAAACAGTTTGCTGAATTTTCCCCTTGTTTGCAGTCTCCATAGCATAAGTCCATAGTGCGGACTGAGTCTCTGATCCCTTCTCAATCTATACTCCATATGTAGAAGCATCACCTCTAGCTGTCACATAAGAAGTACGCGCAGCCATGTCCTCCACTAACTTCTTCATTCCACCTTTACCAAAGTTGGTAGCAAGTGGAGCTCCTGTCTCAGTCAACCAAATCTTACCATCTTGCCCCCAATATACCAAATTCTGCCTCCTTGCATCCTCGAAAGAGTCACAATCCCTGCAATGCTGATGCTCCATACTATCACACCAAATACATCTCCGATCTCTCCTAGGTGCACTAGGAGCACTCCTAGGTGCAGTAGGAGCACTAGAAGAAGTAGCAGGCGCAGTCGAAGCAAACTGCTCCTTTAACTTACCCACCAACTCCGCTTTGACTGACTCCAGTGTCAAATCTGTGATGCCTTTGATTATGTCATCAAGAGAAGTAGGTACCGATGGAGCGGATGGTTTTGGAGCAGAAGGTATAGGCATCGGTCGTGGAACAGGAGGAATAGGTGGAGTAGAAACAGTAGGCACTGGCATAGGCCAAGAAACTGGCTGAGGAGGAGAAGAAATAACAGGGATAGAAGTAGGCATAGGAGCTGATGATGGTGTAGGTGTCATGGAACCATTCTGTAGGCGAGTCTTCCATATCCTCCTCTTGGTCAAAGTCGAGAATGCATCCTGAGCATCCTGCCAATCAGTTTTAAGACCCATAGGCTTCGTACGATCTTCAAGAAGCTCACCCAATTCTTCTTGAAGAGCAAGATCTGCAGCTTGCAAGAAAAGTTCAACTTTTTCAACATCCAATGCTCTTTGTTCAATAGCATCAAGCTGACTATACCTCTCTTCGAATTCTCGAATCAACTCCGAAGCAGCAAGACCCTTGTTTGGCATGTAGACCCACTCTCGGAATGACCGCCGAGTAGCCATACCAAAGTCCTCAAGGAAGTATTCTTCTTTTAGAGCCTTCTTAAAATCTTGCCAATGTGTATTTTGAATAAAAAGATCAGTCACTTTTGTCCTCAAAGCAGGTGTGACAAGACGAAGGAAGTACTTACTCATAAGTCCAGCAGGAACTCCAAAAAACCCCATCTTGATCTCATATGTCTTCAAATATGCTGAAACATTACGCCCGTCAAATAGCTTCTTCTCACTCTCAACTGCTTCAATAGCCTTAGTCGCACTGTTTGCATTCTCCTGCTCTGAATAGAGTTGCCTTTGCTGAGACAACTGTTGTTGATGCAATTGTTGTTGCTGCTGCATATACATTTGTGTTTGCTGATTTTGGAGCTGCATATACATGGACATATTCTGCAAAATCTGTTTTAGATCCTCCGTTGAAGTACTTGACGCAGCAGTCATTGATGGAGCTGAAGTAGAAGACGCAGCTAGAATTGTAGAAGAGGCTGAAATAGAGGCTGAAGTATCTCCCATCCTGAAATTTCTGCGACACTTTCACATCGGGTTCACCAAAGATGTCGAAGGGTTTTGAAAGCAATGTCGCGACTTCAGAAGTCCTTGATTATTTTCAAGATAGAAGATCAAGCATGTGAATAAGCAAAACCAAAGTAACAATTGTATTAGTGTCAAGATGTTTACAAAATTCAAGATGAATTCCAATCTGTTCAGTCCACTGGCTTTAGATCACGCGTTTTAATTCAGGCTTGGTTTAACAAGTTTTACATATTGAAAGTGCTGTTTCGGAAGACCAAAGTATGCTCCAGCTATTGTTGAGCTTTGTCCTGAGGCTAGCAGTGCAATAGCAAATAATGTTGAACTCCACTTTTCCAATAAGTTTTTGAGAAGAAAAGATGTTCGGTTCAGATCCAGGTCACTGCAACTAGCTTGATCCTTAAGCGAAAGTCCTTCTCTATCACAGACAGCTCCACTGACAGATACCTCAGCCACATTTATAGCAAACGATACTTTCAGAACAAAACTGCATTCAAGAAGGTTGTACCAGCAACCATCCTGCATCACATACTGGCTAGCATATAGAATTCAATGATTCCCCTGGCCTTGTATACGCTTTGATGCAGCAATCAATCCATCATATAGTGCGGTACATAGTCTCCTCAACTCTAGGGCCTGTAGTGGTGGTTTTCGTAACATCATCCAAAGCCATAATTATGTTTGCACCAATTTTATTCTGTATTGTGATTGATTCTTCTGGGGTTAAAAGCATAGGTTTTCCATCCATCGGTGACATTACACAACGAAACTTGTTTTCTGGTAACCCTACAGTACACTGTGCAACCACCCTCCAAAATGAGTCCTTTTTCTCTCCTCCTGCAAGTCCATCAATGGCATATCCTAGGCAGATTTTGAGCAACCAAGCCCTTTACACATATATCCCTCAGATTGCTTTTTCTCCCTGTCGTTTTCTGTCGATGATTTGTGAATCAGTGCAGAAAAATCCAGCTGATTTTTCTTGTTGCTCCTACGATTGTGAAAGGCTTCCCCTGTGGAAACGCATCAAATGGCGTTCCAATTCGTGGCAATAAATAGTTCTCGAATCAGCTACTGTAATGCGCGATGGAAACGGGAAAGACGACGATTCCCCTTAAGATTGCTCCATTCATCTGTCATCGATTCAGTCTTTGTCCTCCACGTTCCTCTTCGTCTTTTCATCCCTTCAGCTTCATCTTCGTCTTACGTCTTGCTTCAGGACCTCGTCTTCTACATCAACTTTACTCGTCTCATCCTCGTCTTATGTCGTTGCACCTTTCATCATGGCCTCGTCCTCGTCTTATGACGTTGTCTCCCTCCGTCGCAGCCTTCTCCTTGTCTTCTTTGTCACCAGCTCATTGTCACAGGTGCTCTCCTTCGTTTCCTTCTGCGGTGTTATGTGACACTTCCTCCAACCTTCTTCCACAGTAGCCTCCTTCTTGCCCTCTCCGTTGCACTCCCTTTTCTCTCTCTCCCGCAAGACTTCCGCACTCCCTCTGCCTTCCTTCTGATGATCAGCGAGCCAGTTCATTTTCCCAATTTCCTCCCTAATTTCCCATTTCTAGCGCAATACTCCCCTTCAGCTTATGGTAATGATGGACTGTTGGGTTGACTTCTTCTCGAGATGATGAAGATGACGATGCAGGACCGTCTCTGTCCTACTGTTGATCCTTCTACAGCCACTTCTTCTTGTTCTTACGAAGTTGATGATGCAAGAGTCTGTTCTTACAGAGATGAAGATGCAGGATCGATTTTGTCGTAGACCTGCCCTCCCATATCCTCTCTGTTTTCCAATCAGCCACAGAGTACCGTTTTCTTCCACTGTTCAGAATGCCAGTTTCCCCCTCCCAAAAACTGCTTTTCCTCCAATCCTCTTTTTTTCCTTTTCGTAGCTCCCTCCTCTTTTTCTGTCACATACGCCTCTTTTTTCCCTCCCTCTTTAGCTCTTTTAAAAATATCCCTCCTTTGCCCACGATAGCTCACATGACATTATTTTTGATTCAAATTCAAATTATCTGTTCTAGAGCTTGCATAAGTTTTAGCTTATACAAAAGCTTTTGACTACACTACATATCTCCAACAATTGTAGTTTGAAAATCACCTATTCTTCACATTCAAGGATCAGCATTAAACCACAACTCATCAGTTCATCACCTTCAATGGTCCGCAACTCATCTGTTCTTCAAATTCAATGATGAGCCTTGGCTTCTTTCTTCCCCTCCGAGGCGTGTGTAGTCACATGTGCATGCACCTGTGTGTGCCCATGGATGCCGCAAACCCAGGATCCTACAGCCAATGGCTCCCCTCTACTGAGTCTACGAGCAATAGTGCTGATGGATTTTGGCAAGCAATAGTTCCAGACCTTTTTGCAGCAACATGTATCAACATAGGCTGAAAGCATCTCATCATGTTCACCACTTTGCCTCTAACTCCTCCTCACTATACTCATGCGCAGAAAATAAATGTAAACACAACAACTAAGTATATACAAAGTATCAAATCACACACACAATTTTTGGGTGGTTTTCACACCTCGAATGCGCAGCAATACGACACCGCTAAGGCCGGTTGACAGGAAAGGTGACCCTAAGAAGGATGAGGAAGTGCCAAGAAAGAAGGCAAGAGCTAAGAAAGAAGCACCAAAACCAGTCCCAAGACCAAAAGAGAGGATGGTTTGGCAAGAAAAGAGAGCTTTGGCTACTTATCATGATTTTGATTTAGCAAGTTCTCTTTGTGAAGTCAAACTAGATATGAACCTCTTGCAATTGATCAATTTATCTCCAAGAGTACGCAAGGAATTTAAGAAGATCCTACGTATTGGGTATATTATAGAACCTTTGGGTATAGGACGAGTAGGGGAAGATTGGTTTGATCATGTTGAAAAGAACTGCCCTAGGGTTCCAGCTTATGTGGATGGAATATTAGTGGAACATGCCATTGTAGACACTGGATCCTCCGTCAATATCATGAGTTCAGAGTTGATGGAGAGGCTGGGTATAGGCATCCAGAAAGAGAGCTCCACCCTTCTAAGAATGGCTGATGATAGTCTAAGACAACTAGAAGGTTGTGTTACTAGAGTCCATGTTACAGTTGCGAGTGTAGAATGTTTCTTGGACTTTAGGGTGATAAGATTTGTAGGATGTCCTAGCTATCGAGTCTTGCTAGGTAGGCCTTGGATCTTACGAACAGACTGTCAGGTCGATATACCCGCCGCAGTCGAGTGGTTCTAGGTCGAGGTGCTAATCGAGTGATAGTCGATGCTTACCCGAAGTCTCCTCAAAGTAAGAGAGCTCCTTTATCATCTATTGAATTAGAGACAGCAGACGATCCATCTGGTAGTGAAACATCATCGAGTGATGAATCTAAAGAGGGGTCCACTACATAGGATATCTATCAAATAACTCTAAATGAGCCGATAGAGCCTCAAGATAGGATAAGAGATGCGGATGTGATTGAGTTGGACCTTGGCATGCTGAATGATGCGCGGCCAATTAAATTAGGTTCCATGCTTAGTTCAGTAGAGAGGGAGGACTATGTGTCCTTGATCCAAGAATTCCACGACATCTTTGCTTGGAGTTATGATGAGCTGAGAGGCATTCCTCCCAGCCTGGCTGTTCATACTATTCCTGTAAAAGAAGGCAGTCGTCTTGTGTGTCAGAAGGTAAGGCGTATGCCTTTTGAATTGAGGGACGGGCTGTTTGAAGAGTTACAGAAGTTACGTAAAGCTGGTTTAATCTTCCCTGTACAACACATAGAATGGTGTTCACCAACTGTTATCAGGAATAAGAAAAACAACCAGATCCGATTATGTGTGGATTTTAGAGAGCTGAATAAGCAGATGGTTAAAGATTACTACCCGTTGCCATTTATTGACCAGATTTTGGATCAATTAGCGGGTAGGGAGATATATTCATTCATGGATTGCTTTGCGGGATATAACCAAATGGCAATTGCAGAAGAAGACAAGTTGAAAACAACTTTTATTACTGTCTTTGGTACTTTTGCGTACCATGTGATGGCCTTTGGTTTATGCAATGCACCTGGATCGTGGCAACGAACAGCAGACAAGACCTTTGGTGACATCTCCCCAAATGAGTTGAAAGTATTTATTGATGACTTGGGGGCAGCCACTGTGAGGGAAATGATGTTGATTATTTTAAGAAAGTGCTTTGAGCGTTGCAGACAATTTTGTATCACTCTTAACCCATGGAAGTGTGTCTTTGGAGTACCTTATGGGCTATTGCTAGGCCATGTGGTCCGTTCAGTAGGGATAGCAACTGACCCTGAAAAGATCAAGGTCATAGTTGCTATGAGTCCACCACGCACTCCGAAAGAGGTTCATAGCTTTCTGTCGTCGATAGGGTACTATCGGAGATTTATAAATGCCTTGGCAGAAAGAACGTTGCCATTAACGAATTTATTATCCTTTAGCTG
This sequence comes from Lygodium microphyllum, assembly GCF_053477565.2. Classification (NCBI taxonomy): domain Eukaryota; kingdom Viridiplantae; phylum Streptophyta; class Polypodiopsida; order Schizaeales; family Lygodiaceae; genus Lygodium; species Lygodium microphyllum. The sequence goes on from NC_141161.1 coordinate 123,882,137, forward strand.
TTCATTTGAGCGGAGCAACCCTTATAAGGTAGCTTTCGAGGATGTGAAGCAGGAGCTAATAAAAGCACCCGTTTTAAAAGCACCTAAAAGAGGCGAGGTGTTCTACATATTTTCAGCAGCAGCCACCATGCATAATATCAACTATTGTTTAGCCCAAATTTGGGAGGACAAGTGGTATCATCCGATAGCTTTTGCTAGTCGGAAATTGGGCATTTCAGAGATCAATTATACCTACATGGAGAAGTTGTGTCTTGCGATGGTCTTTGGGACTAAGAAATTCAGACACTACATCCTCTATGAAAAGGTAGTGTTCTATACCAAGGCGGAAGGACATAATCGTAGTCGTGGTCATAGTTGTAGTGCCGTAGTCGTGGTTGTAGTAGTAGTTGTGGTTTTCTTGTTTGTTGTTGTTCTTGTAGTAGTAATGGTTTTTTTTTGTTTTCTTGTTTATTGTTGTCTAGTTTTCTTATTTGTTGTTGTTGTTGTAGTAGTGGTAGTAATAGTAGTTTTTTTTTCTTTTTTTATTTGTAGTAGTAGTAGTAGTAGTAGTTGTTGTTGTTGTTATTGTAGAGAGATATATATATTTTGTTAAAGAAAATGAGAGAGGGGGAGGAAGAGAAAAGAGAAGAAGGAATGAGAGAGAGGGAATAAACATACAGCATAATAAAGAAAGAGAAAAAGAGAGAGAGATGGAAGGAGAGGAGATAATGAATGGATAAAAAACAAAGAGAGAGTGGTGGCAAGGTCCGATGAGGTCCGGTGCAATACCACAAGACGGAAAACATTCCGACATACGTTAATTTGTGGGTAGGTGGGTCGAGACTTTACATACGTTAATTTCTGCTGAGTTACAAGAGAAGAAATTCCTTCTCAAACAATTTAAGAAAGAAAAAAAGAATGATAACAAAAATAAATTGTTTGTCGTAACGTAGACAAAATGGAAAACGATGAACGTCTTGATGTTCAAGATCACGAGGCATATCTTAATTAGCGTGTCCCATGTCCTTGCTCTCAATGCAAGCTGGCAATTAGAAGAAAATGTCAATTATCTATAGAATACATATGATGTTTCGGCGAGTTTCAATTTGAGATCATTGATCAGGCGATCTTGGATTTTCAGCAAATGGTAAGAAAAGTTAATATCAATTATGCATTGTACTCGCAAGTTAATTGAATACCATATATAAAAAGATTGGGTGTGGCTGGCAAATTTTCTATCTACGGAGGTGACGTCTTGTCCCAAGGAGGAGTGTACCCTTTGCGGCCAATTAGAAGAGTTTGTTGGCGTGCAATGGATGGAGTGCTTGAGCCAATCCACCACTTGGAAGGTACTACCCAATCTATACCATCAATACCAGAGGAGACAGGCAGCCTTCCAGACTTATCTACAGTCTTAGAGCCTGAGATGGAGGCAATGATCGATGCATTAATTCCCATGGATGTTGAGACTTCTGATCCACTTAGAGATGAAGCATCCATACCATTATATAATGGGTGCCAAGTATCTCACCTAAAGACATTACTTGTACTTCTAAGTGTGTAAGAAAAATATGGGTGGAGCGATGCGAGTGTGACCGAGTTGTTCAGGTACCTTGTACTTATGCTTTGTTGATTTCTTTTCGGCACTATCATTAAAAACATTTGTGCTTTTTCAAGGTGTTTTATGATTTTTTTCAGGTTACTGAAATATCATATATTACCATCTGCAAATACCATGCCTGAGTCTCATGATGATGCATGACATATTTTATGAAAGCTTGGCATGGACTACAACAACATCCATGCATGTATCAACGATTGCATACTGTTTCAAGGAGAATACAAGATTATGGAGACATGTCCAAAGTGTGGTGTTCACAGGTATCGACATGACTTACAAGGGCAAACCATCCCTCAAAAAGTTCTTAGACAGTTTTCACTTATCCCCCGCATAAACCACATGTTTCATACGTTCGACATGGCAAGCTTGACAACGTGGCATGCGCAGAATAGGTCCACAGATGGAGTTCAACGAATATCAGCGAATTCACGTGCATGAAGCCACATTGACTCTACCTTCCCAGGCTTTGCCTGAGAGCCAATGAATCTTCGGTCTTGCAATGGATGGTGTGAACCCATTCGATCTGCGCTCAACTTCTTACAATGTGTGGCCTATAGTCCTTCTCAACTACAATATTCATCCATGGATTTCTACAAAGAAAGGACATCTCATCCTTGGCCTACTCATCCCTGACCGCTACAAAGTCAAAAATATGGACGTGTAACTTCGTCCATTAGTCAATGAGCTTAAGATTTTGTGGAAGAAGGGGGTCACCGTACGAGGCGGGGAGCAGTGGAGACGATTTTTCTCTTTGAGAAATACCTACCTACCAGCATGCTCACGATAGAAATCCACCTTCTTGTGCATCTTGTAGATGAAGTGGAGATTGCTGGACCTGTCCATACACGATGGATGTTCTTCATGGAGTACTTCATGAAAAACCTGAAAGACTTTGTGCGACAACGAGCTCGCCAGAAGGTAGCATGGCTGAAGGTTGGTTGGTGTCTAAGGTGCTAGTGCATATTTCACAATGGCTACCAACGGTGGATCCAGACAACAATATGCTATGGTCGCTGAAGGACGATGATAAACTGACCAGAGATGTAGTGGTTGGAAATGGGGTAGAAAAAATAATGGATGTTGCAATGAAGGAGAAAGTGAATCGCTTTTGTATGTTGCACCATGCCTCTATGGAGACATGGCTCGCCGGGTACCAGCAAGCTAGGCAAGATCGAGAGGAAGTGTGATCTGAATTTCGACGTAGTATGCACCATTGACCGATTCAATATCCCGAGGGCATGGAGGAGATGCCGCGGTTTATGTCAATGCGATGGTTGCATGGAGCTTTGACCACAGCGTCTTGCGAAGGGGCGGAGGTCTCAACGGAGGAGTGGGAATTCTCAAGGGGATGTAGTCCAAAGGTGATGACATGTTTAGGATTTGTCATATTTATATTTTATATGCGACAACTAATTGAGTGTTTCAATGTACAGTACAAAATATATAGTGCAGAGTGGTCGCGTGGACGGCATTTTCGCGTGGAGTATATTGATAAAATGCGCTCCATAACAAACTGTGGTACGAAATATATAGTGCAGAGTGGTCGCGTGGACGGCATTTTCATGTGGAGTATATTGACAAAATGCGCTCCACAACAGACTGTGGTATCATGCAAGGTTCGAGCAAGAGAGCCGACAACAAGCAACGGATCCAAACACGATTATAGATGAGATGGAGTATTTTGGAAACTTTCAAAGTATTGTTACAGTGGATTACGTAGCTTCTCCATGATACTTTTCGATGTGCAGTGGTTCAAAGTGATACTTAAAGGAGCTGGAGCAACAGTTCGACGAGGTCCATCTGGATTTCTTGAAATAGATTCCGAAAAAAAATGGACGGATTTGCGTGACACCTTTGTGTTGTCGACCCATTGTGAACAGGTGCATGAACTCATTTTTTTGTTAATTGTATTATGACATGGTACATGTCACAATAGTTAAATCTCTCTTATACGTGTTTGTGAACATGTAATCTTCTATCCAAACCCCCGACAACCTCGATGGTGGTATGTTATACCTTCAACTCCCTGAAGTGTGAGAGTATATGATCAAAGCAATGTTCCGAGCATAGATGATGACAATATGCAAATAGAGGGGTCGATATTGCAAGGGTTGGAGGCCACCGAAAGCTTGGAGTATGTAGAGGAGCCAATATCGGGTAACAATGATGGAAATATAGGAGTCCATTGAGAATGAGGTGGACTCATCCTTTTGTGGTGACATGTCTATCAACCTTCCAGTTTATGCCGAGTTGTGTCAGGAGATTGACATGGGACCATAGGATACTTCATACTTAGAGCATCCACTTACTCAATTCATTGACTAATCGCTTATAAGGGTACATAAGATATGCATTTTAAGTAAGATCATTTTTTAAAGATTTATATTACCGTGCTTTGTATGATTTAAATTGATTATCCTAACATCTTTTTTTGTCTATACAAGTGACCTTTGCAGATACTTAGATCATCAGGATGAGTTGAGGGATGAGCGATGAGTTGTAGGATATCTTCACGAGCATGTCTCCAGATCAGATGGTGAGATTCAAAGACATGATGGACCAGGAGCTGTCTCGGACATTGTCAGGCCGCTCTTTTAGATCTACTTCAGGGCAATCAGATGCTTCAGCTTCGAGTAGACGAGGTTGATGCTCTAGACTTGGGCTAGAGGGAGGGAGTGCTTCAAGGTCAGGGGGATGTTGCACAGATACGGATGCAGTGAGCCTGTGGTCGGCTCCGGATAGAGGTACTACTCCTCGCTCTCGTGGCACTTCAGCTTCGAGCAGACGAGGTCGATGCTCTAGACGTGGGCCAGAGGGAGAGAGTGCTTCAGGGTCAGGGGGATGTTGTAGAGATACGGATGCAATGAGCCCGTGGTCGACTCCGGATATATGTACTACTCCTTGCTCTCGTGGCGGTTCCAGAGAGCGTGGCTCATGTGGTTACTATGGAGGCACAAACGCGGTGTCTTCGTCTCATCGTTCTGCTGGAGTTGCATCACCTCTAGGATTTGTCACACTTGTGAGGATGTCTACTCTAGTTACTTTGGCTTTTGCTCAGCCATCTTTAGGTGGCATCCCTATGGGTGCTACACCGATAGATACTATCCTGGTCGGTACACCAGATATACAGGGGTCTCCTGGATATGCCCAGAAGCGTGGTCGTAGGTGGGAGAGGACCCATCTTAGGCATACCCTAGAGGGGTATGCCTATCTTGTCAATGATAGGTCAGGAGCCATCATCATGAATGATGAGGGGAGGAGGGTGATGGCTCGCATGAGAGAGTTGTGCCAGCAAGTTTTTTGGCACAATGTCTTAGATCATTGGAAAAACATACCGAAGGGGAGCAAGGACTACATAGTAGAATCCTTGCATGAGGAGTTTCCAGTTCCAGCCCTAGTAGATAGGTTTTCTACGGGCTAGATGATGGAGTACATGCGTACATATATGTCACACAGACGATCGGACACATGCAAGGCACTCAAGAGTGGGGCTGCAAAGCCCGAGTGGCTAGACGCAGACGACTCCTGGCACCGACTGAGGGAGGAGGCTACAAATTCTCAAGACGTTGGAGTCAGCAGCACGAGGCGGCGAGGGCACGACTAGAGGTCAAGGTGGTCCATCATCTTGGGAGTGGCGGCCACAAGACATATCTGGAGGACTTTGTAAGTTTTTGTTTTGTTTTGCTTGCTTATTTTTTTGCAATATCCTTTGTACTCACGATCATGTTTCTAACAGTCAGTATTTTGTTTCCTTTGCAGCGCTCCATTACAAATCGCGATCTGACCGGCCTTGAGACTCAATATGCAGAGAGGTACGGTCTCACTGCATTGATCAATCGATTGTATAGACACGGCGGCTCTGTAAGTCACTCATCTTTCTTGTCTGTAGTTACCATGTTTAATTAGAATGCATTATTATATGGTGGACTAATGTCTAGTTGTTTCTTTTTTTGCAGAGTCCGTTTGATACTTCTTTGCGGCGAGACGAGCTTTCGGATGGCAAGGATGTATAGCTCACCCTTGGATCCCTGGAGCTCACATATCCTTCTTTTTTGGTCACCTGATCTATGTAGACATTTTCTATATAGTAGTGATATCTTGCCATGATTATACCAGTCGCTTTCATTATGCGATCATGTATTTATTTCATGTATCACTATTATGATTTGAGTACACTTTGTCTTTATTTACACGAGCATTGTACACAGTGCAGAAACTATTTTGTATGGCCTAAATAAAGCACATAGCTGCCCTGCTACAAATTATTATTTTTTCCCTATTACCATCACTATTAGCATCGCAAATTTACTGCACGCATTGTTATTGGCATCGTTATTAACGTTGTAAAGCATCGTTATCAGCGTCGCTATTTGCGTCAGTATCAGTGTCGCATGTTATCAGTGTCATTATTTGCATCGGTATCAAATGCGACGCTGATACCAATGCAAATAGCCACGGTAATATCGATTGTTCTATGGCAATAACGATGCTTTTTGCGACGATGGGTGAAAATTTCTTTATTTACATTTTTGTCGCTTTTAACTTCAGTATAAGGCCTATATCTTGTAGTGATTCTAAGGAAGCACACTTTGCTACGTAGGAATTGTTTATGGCTATCCACTTCATAGAATGAAAATTATTGTAATATTTGGGTGGTCATTAGGACAAGGACATTGTAGGCAGCTACGTGCAATTTATTTATTTATGAATGTGCTTATTTTGCAAGGCCTAGGAGGCTTGATTATTATTTTGTAAACCTTAGAATAGGCTTATTAGAATATGAATTAAAAAGTATTAGAACAAAAAACAAGGCATTCATGCAAAGAAAGCAAGAGCCCCAAAAGGGGATGCTTTTCAATGATATTTTAGAGTAGAAAAGTTTAATACAAACTAATAAATACGTGCATGGAGGGGGATTGTACCCAATCTTGTGTTGTGCATGCTTTGCATGCTTTTTCTAATTCTCTTCTTTCTTGTAAATTTGTTCTATTCAATTTTCTATTAATATTGGTTGTTATATGATGAAGGATTTCAACATATTTAATTTGAGTATGTATGCATAATGTGTGCATAAACATGTGTGTGTGTTATGCAAGTGCATCCATTGATGGAGCATCCCCTTCAAAAAATTCACCATGATTACAAATTACGATTATATATTTCAAGTGGTTAAATTATGACAAAATAAAGATTACAAGTATATTGATACTAGTCTAAGGACAGATTAAAAGTTGTAATTTACAATATGATCTATAATAGTTTAGTCCACGAAAAAACATCTTGACCTTGTGTTCTATTCAATTTTCTATTAATATTGGTTGTTGTATGATGAAGGATTTCAACATGTTTAATCTGAGTATGTATGCATAATGTGTGCATGTACATGTGTGTGTGTTATGCAAGTACATCCATTGATGAAGCATCCCCTTCAAAAAAATCACCATGATTACAAATTACAATTATATATTCCAAGTGGTTAAATTACGACAAAATAAAGATCACAAGTATATTGATACTAGTCTAAGGAGAGATTAAAAGTCGTAATTTACAATATGATCTATAATAGTTTAGTCCATGGAAAAACATCTTGACCTTGCAGCATCCTCATTGACTTGGGCGATGGCTATCACTAGGTTTGATAGAAGGTTTCCCAAAAAATGTGTGTTTGCTTTCAACTTCTTGATGTGACCCTTGGCCTCCCTTTTTACTATAGAAAATGAGCAATATTGAACATATTCATGATTTTGTAGATGATCTCATTGTTAGGGAAGATGCTCCTTTTTAAGATGTATCAATGCTATTCAAGTGGTGCATTTTCCCCTATTCATGGGCATCAATGTGCTTCAAGGTTGCCAAGTAGCCATGATTTGCAAGAAGCTAAGATGGATCACATTAAGAAGTCGATGTCAACAATTATATGTCCTTAAAATTTCGAAGGTTACGAATCACTCTATGATTGTAGTGTGTAGATTATGATATAGATTTAGTATTTCTTTCAATATGTATTTGGGCTAGGTGATAATAACACATCGAAGAAGCTTACCAAACTGTTGCAGTTCTACAAATTCTTTATTGCGACTTCCTTTGATAAAATTTTGTCATTTGATGCAAAAATGTGTGTCAAATGTTGGCATACATTTTCACACAACTCCACCACAAATCCATCAAGGTCTTTAACCCTCTCTTTCCATATCCACAGGACAGATGTGTTGCTAAGAATATTTGTAAAGGTGAGCTAAATAAATTTTAGTGAATTTAAGAGATAACAATATCAAGAGCAATGCAAGGAAGCATTGTTTAGCTATATACTACCTAAAGTGCTCCTTTTAGGACTAGTGAACTTTTACTTCCTTTTAGGTACAACCCAAGCAACCTCTATTTGTGATGGCAGCCATCTGTTTCTTAACATAGCCACAAGATTTCTGATCTATGCACCTGCAGCTTCCATAGGCTTGCTGGTAATCAATGGAAAATTCCACATCTATCAACTCCTCAACAAATAGGTAGTCAAAAGCTCCAGACTCCTGTTATATAAGTTGAAAGATTTTGCAACAAACAAGGAAAAGAACATTGCTAAAGTGCAGCCTCTCTGAACTGATTGAAGACACTAAATTGATGACTCCTAGAGCCCCTACTGAGAACACGGTTGAGAGCCCAAATGTTAGTAGAGGAGTAAACTCTTAGTATTATGGCCATCTTCTACTTGTGAGCCCATCAGTGTGGGTGACATTGAGAGCACTTGCCTTTAGTCATTTATTGGTCTTTTTTTTACTGCCTATTGTCTGTGTTGCTGTTTTCAGCATATGGAAGCCAGTCATATTTTATATACATGCACCCTGTCATTTTGAAGAACAGTTCAGGCTTTTACATAATGTTTCACCCACTTTCCTTCCTTGATCACATGCTTGTGTTTGTGAATCTAGTCCCTACCTAGTCTATCCAGCTCATTACCTACAAGGCTCATGTGTCCCAATGTCTACCTCCACCAGCACCCTATGGAAACATTCATGTTCTAGTGCCTTCGCATCAATCAATGGATATTTCCAGCCTATTTCTGCCTACCCACCTCCTCCTCTTCTTCCTACTTATCCCCCCTCGACCATATCCTTCTTATCCTCATTATCCATCTTATACCACCTATCAGAAACCTCACGGTTTGTCTTCTCATCAGCCAAACATGCCTTTACTTGTAAGAGTTGTTTTAATGGGTCACACTTCACTATTGGGTCCAATCTAATGAGACATGTTCTTGCCTTCCAGAACATATGGGATATTGTGCAGGGGTTGGAACTCCAACCTGATCCTGCAATTGTCCTATACGAGGTCATCCACTCATGGAAGGCTAGGAACACCTCTGCCATTGTCGAGTTGATGCAAAGCTTACTATTTGAGCTTCATTCTTAGCTTTAGCCAGCTACTACATTATGCTTGGCTATTTGATCAGTTTCATAGTATGATCTCTACAAAGGGGGCTCTCGTTGCTTCTTCTTAGAAGAAGCAGCAAGGGAAGGGCAAATAAACCAAAACTTAAATCAAAATCAAAATCAAAACCAAGCTAGTGAGACCCAAGGAAACACCTAGTCTTCTCTTATTAAACCAAAGTGGCCAAATGTACCTAAAAAGAATAGGTATTATCAGCATTGTCAAAAGGCTGACTAGTTTGACGACAAGTGTCAATCAAAGGCAAGATACACAGCACCAAAATCCAAGACTTCGAACCCCCACCCTCCAATCAAGTAACCCCTAATAGGGGAGGTAGGGTAGTGGCAACCCTCAACACGGGTAGTGGCAAGGCCAAACCTACACTGCCATCGGTTGGCCATCGCAGTCTACATCATTTTGAACACTAGAGGATAGGTCACATTGCTCTGCAGATGCCCACACCATCTCCTCAAAGACATTTGAGTATGCGAGTCTCATCCACATCTGTGAGTTGCCTCTTGATGAGGTGGTTGCAGAGGCCCACTCATCACAACCAAGTACTTTAGTTACTCCTGGATTGTGAAAAATGGAGCTACTTATCACATAACCCGCGTCTTGGGCATTTTCATCTCTTGCGTCCCTATAGCCAAGATGGAACAGCTCCTTAGTCAAGATTCAAGCTTACAGTTGCATCAATTTTGCCACTGACCAGGGCCCGGATCATGCTACACTCAATGATGTATACATTCCCCCAATTTGGGGTAAAATTGTTATCCATTCAGCAACTTTTGCCAATTAAGTTGAGCAGTCTTCTTTACAAAACCACACTTGAGGTCCTTGACTCTCAAACTCGTTTAGTGATTGCTCGCGTGAGACACAGCCTAGTCACCTATACCACATGACCCAATTTCTTTCCAAGCCGATAGTTGAGGGCTCTGAGTTCCAACACTTCCAAGCTTTAGCCACTACACGGGAGTCTACGTACATTGAGCATCTCTGGCATTTTCACTTAGGACATCTCACATATGACTTTCTTTATGAGTTGTCACATCAGCAAATAGTTGAGGGCCTTCCTCGCCTGAAGCTATCTTGAGTTATCTGTAAAGCATGTCAACTCAAGAAACAACAGTGTATCCCATTCCCTCAGCAGTCCACACATAGAGCTGAGGCGCCTCTTACATTAATTCATATTCATCTTTGTGGGTTGATATCCACTACCACCTTGAACGGTGCACAATATTTCTTTTTGATAATGGATGATCATTCTAGATATATGTGGGCGTATTTTCTCTAGCACAAGTTTTACGCATTTACCTATTTCTCTACTTAGGTGTTGCTGGTTCATAACTAGACGAGTCGTCATCAAGGATGCATGAGGAGTGATAGTGGTGGTGAGTTTACCTCCCACAAGTTTTTTAAGTTTCAACAAGAGCATGGCATCTCTCGCCAGCTTCCCTCTACCAACTCCCCTCTCATAATGGCATCATAGATCGCAGGAACCGGACCATCATGAACATGGCACGCTCTATGCTATTCATAATAAAGCTCCATGAGCACCTATGGGTCAAGGCCTATTGAGATATCGAGCTCCACTCGTGATATGCCAGGGTGACCGTTGTGTATTTATGTCACCGACTTGTCAGTTTTGCAGATGCGGTTGGTACACCGCCCATGAATAATAGCTAGATGATAGCTATCCTTATCTACTCTAGTTCGTGACTCAGTTAGTATGCCACCTTAGTTAGTTGAGTTTGGTTTGAGACCCATATATAGGGTTCTTCTATTTCTATGTACTAGAGTTCTTTTTGGCTTACACAACTAAGAAGAGGAAAACTGTTTTCAGCCTCCACCTTTGTGTATATTCCCCCATTGCGCAAGCAAGAAAGCTACAAGTGAGACTCCTTCCTTCTCTCCCACAATCTTGACATGGTATCAGAGCCTTGTTCGTGGTAAGGAGCTCAAGAAAGCAAGCCAAGCTCGCGGTGTTCTGGTAAGAGGACCAGTGTTGCTTTCATTCTTCAGTTTTGGGAGCAAGTCTCTGCAGGTAGCACAGCCGGAAAGTGCAAGAGTGCATTGTCTCAGGTTGAGACGCCCTTCACGGTGAAGCAAGAGGGCAGTATATGTTGCGGCTAAGGGCTTTGACCCTTAGGTGACCCTATTTTTTTTATTTGAGGCCATTTCGGGGCCTGTTTTGGAGGCGGAAGCTTTCTGCACACACTCAAGAAAAGGCCCAGTTTTATGCTGTGCGACCACTGTTCTACAGGTCGGTGAAAAGTTACTGTCAAAATTGCATCGTATGCCTATGCGCAGAGACATTGGGAGTTACAGAATCATCCTTGTTTCCTGTTGATGCAAAATCGTCACTAGGAAGTGACTGTGTGGTCAAATACCACTTTCGTCAGTTTTGCAGATTTGCCCTTGTGAGGCTGAAGCTGTGTTCTTTGCAGTGACAGAATTTTTTGCAGTGTTCTGTAATGGCGTCTGATTCTCTTTCACAGATTGTCACTGAAAAGCTTGACAAGAACAACTTCCAAGCATGGAAGTTTAGAATGACAAATTTCCTTATGGGAAAAGGATATTGGGAATTTGTTGTAGGAAATGAAGAAGAACCAGTTCTTCCTGATGTTCCCAATCAATAGCAAATGCAGGCATTTAAAGCATGGCATGAGAGAGCCAGGAAAGTTATGTATTGGCTCTCTATCAGCATTTCAGACTCTATGATTGTGCATATTCAAGATACAAGTATGCCAAAGGAGGCATGGGATACTTTGTCAAAAATGTATAGCACAAATACGCAAGCCAGGAAAATGCAGCTCAAGCAAGAGTTGCATAATGTGAAAAGAGAAAATATGAGCATTAATGACTACCACATGAAGGTGAAGAAGATTGCAGATGCACTTGCTTCCATTGGGTCGCCAATGGAAGATGATGATTTAGTTTCTGTGACCTTGAATGGTATAGGAAAGGATTATGCACAGTTCCGAACATCCATTTTTGTCCGTGAAAGATTTCCTAATTTTGAGGAGTTGATTGCTCTTCTAATTTTTGAGGAGAAGATAAATGGTGGTGTATCTTCTTCAGGAGGAACTTCAAAAGAAGCTGTCTTCTACTCAAATGCTGGAGGCCGATCTAGAGACCGTGGTAGAAATCAGAATATGCAGCAAACTCAAGAAAACCAGTCCTATGGAGGAGGACGTGGTAACTCTAGAGGCAAGGGGAGCCAAAGAGGTCGTGGTGGATGGCAAAGAGGCCAAAATGCAAACAACAATGTTGAATGCTACTACTGTGGTAAAATGGGTCATATGGCTAAGGACTGCTATAAAAAGCAGAATGACATCATGAATGGAAAATTGCAACAAGGGAATTATGCATCTTCTAGTAGACAGGGTGATGATAGAAATGAGCATTTGTTTATGGTGCAGCACATGACCAATTCTGTGACAAGTGCAGAAGAAAGAAACAATGTGTGGTATGTTGACTCAGGTGCATCAAACCACATGACAAGTCATGCAGAATGGATGCAGGATGCAAGGAAAATGGAAAAACCAGGATTTGTGGAGACTGGTGATGATACTGCACATCCTATTGTGCAGATTGGAAAAATTCATTTGTCTATGCAGGATGGGAAAAAGAAATACCTATCGGATGTATTTCATGTCCCGAATATCACCAAGAATCTAGTTTCTGTTGGTCAAATGGTTGAGCAGGGCTTGCAGGTCAAATTTAACTCTCATGGATGCTTTGTTGAGGATATGAAAAATAAAGGTTGCTTGATAGCAAAAGGAAAGAAGAAGGGCAAAATGTTTACGTTGGATGCAGACATGTCTGAATTGAGTGCATCAATGTTTGCACATGGGACCGGTGTAGTTGCAGATATTGATATCTGGCATAAACGCATTGGTCATGTTAATGTACAGCAACTTAAATCAATGCAGGCCCAAAATATTGTTGCAGGATTGCCTAAATTCAAGGTTGCAGAAATGCATAAGGTATGTGAAGCCTGCCAATTTGGAAAACATGCAAGGAAATCATTTCCTAGACATGTTCAAGAGAGTAAGAAGCCATTGGAATTAATCCACTCTGATGTGTGGACTACTAAAGCTACATCTCTTGGAGGTTGTCATTATTTTGTCACTTTTATTGATGACTATAGCAGAAAAGTTTGGGTGTATTTTATGAAAAAGAAAAGTAAAGTTTTTGGGCATTTCAAGTCTCTTAAAGTTATGGTTGAAAAAGAAACAGGCCTGCAAATAAAATGCCTAAGGTCAGATGGAGGGGGAGAGTACCCCTTAAATGAGTTTGCAAGGTTCCTGCAGGAGCATGGCATAAAGCAGCAATATTCATGCAGTCATACCCCACAACAAAATGGAATTGTAGAAAGGAAAAACAGGCATATTGGAGAGGTATCTCATGCCATGCTCAATGAAAAAGACTTGCCATATTTTTACTGGGTTGAAGCAGTTGCTACAGCAGTCTACATAATGAACAGGACTCCCACTGCAGCAATACATGGGATGACTCCAGAGGAGAGGTATACTGGTAGGAAACCGGATATTTCTCATTTGAAAATTTTTGGTTGCATTGCCTATGTTCATGTGCCAGATGAGTTGAGATCCAAGTTGGATCCAAAAGCTGAGAAGTGCATCTTTATTGGTTACTCTCTGCAGCAAAAAGGGTATAGATGCTATAACCCTTCTACTCGTAAGTTTACAGTGAGCAAAGATGTTGTTTTTAATGAGATGAGTAGCTGGTATAAACCAGTAAATGTGATTGATAATGTAGATGCACAAAATGGTAATGCTGCACAGAATTCACAGCAGCAGTCATCACAAGATATTAGTGGACTTGGAGTGTCCTCTAGCAGTGGTTCACATTCCTCGCCATGGACAGGCAGATTGAGATCAGCAGAATCGTCTCAAAGCAATGCAGATAGTGGTATGCATGTATCATGAAAAGGAAAAGAGAAGGTAGATCAGCCCATGTTTGATGTGAATGCAGGCCACTCTTATGTGGATGGTGAATCCAGTGGCTCAGAACAAAGCATTGATGATGAGTTGGGTATTCCTTCTATTGTTACACCTAGAGTAAGGAAGACTAGGGATGTTTTGAGAGCACCTGGGAGTGAACCTACTTTGCGCAGGTCTACCAGAGTTAGGTATCCTGTGGATAGGCTGAAATATGATGGATTTACAGCCATTCACTATGCATATATGGTCAAAGTGATACATGAACCAGAACCCACTTCTTTTGAGCAAGCCATGGGTAAAGAAAAATGGGAGAAAGCCATGGATGAAGAAATGGATGCCTTGGAAGAAAATGCTACATGGGAATTGGTACCTTTGCCTAAAGGTAAGAATGCAATTGGCTGTAAGTGGGTTTATAAGGTGAAGCACAATGTAGATGGTTCTATGAACAGATACAAGGCAAGATTAGTAGTCAAGGGGTATGCACAAACATATGGCATTGATTATGAAGAAACATTCAGTCCGGTTGCAAGGATGGCAACCGTAAGAGCAATCATTGCTATGGTTGCATCAAAGGAATGGTCTTTACATCAGATGGATGTAAAGAATGCCTTCTTGCATGGTGATTTGCAAGAAGAGGTATATATGGAGCAGCCACCAGGTTATGTCCATGCTGTTCATCCTAAGTTTGTTTGCAGGTTGAAGAAAGCATTGTATGGCTTGAAGCAAGCACCTAGAGCATGGTGTGACAAGATAGGATAGTATCTTGTCACTATTGGCTTTCAGATTTCCAAGGCAGATTTCTCACTTTATGTGAGAAAAACAGAGAAAGGTATTATGCTGCTTGTCATTTATGTTGATGATTTGATTAACACAGGTAATAGTGATGAAGATATCATTCATGTGAAAATGCTATTGAAGCAGAAGTTTGAGATGAAGGATTTGGGAGAGCTGCGTTATTTCTTGGGCATTGAGGTGATTAGATCACCAAGTGGGATATGGCTCTTACAGAGGCAGTATGGATTGGACATGCTGTCCAAATATGGGATGACAGGCTGTAAGCCTATTTCAGTTCCTTTAGAGCAGAATGTAAAGCTGAGCGCAGATGCAGGTGAGCTTCTAGAAGACCCTACTATGTACAGACGCATAGTAAGAAGTTTGATTTATATGACTATTACCAGGCCAGATTTGAGCTATGTTGTTGGATTGGTAAGTCAGTTTATGCAGGCTCCGAGGAAACTGCATTTAGATGCGGCTAGACGCATACTTAGGTATGTGAAGTCCACATTGCAGTATGGACTACTTTATGAGACTGGGGTTCAGATACAGTTGTATGGATACACTGATGCTGATTGGGCTGGTAGTATTTCTGATAGACGATCTACCAGTGGATATGTGTTCTCTTTTGGGAGTGGTGCAGTCACTTGGAGCAGCAAGAAACAGCCTACAGTTGCCTTGTCAAGCACGGAGGCTGAGTACAGGGGTGCAGCAATGGCTGCATGTGAGGTAGCTTGGTTCCATAAGCTACTTTATGATATGCATCAGCCTACAGATGGGCCAGTTGTCATTTATTGTGACAACATGAGCAGTATACACTTGGCAAATAACTCAGTCTATCATGCTAGAACAAAGCACATTGAGGTGCATTATCACTATGTGCGGGAGAGGGTTTTACTAGGTCTTATTGATCTAGTTTATGTCAGCACAGAGGATCAGGTAGTTGACATATTTACGAAGGCATTGGGCGTAGAGAAGCTGCGCAAGTTCAGAGACCTGCTTGGTGTGCAGGAATTGGGATTGAGCTCGAGGGGGAGTGTTGAGATATCGAGCTCCACTCGTGATATGCCAGGGTGACTATTGTGTATTTATGTCACCGACTTGTCAGTTGCAGATGCGGTTGGTACACCGCCCATGAATAATAGCTAGATGACAGCTATCCTTATCTACTCTGGTTCGTGACTCAGTTAGTATGCCACCTTAGTTAGTTGAGTTTGGTTTGAGACCCATATATAGGGTTCTTCTATTTCTATGTACTAGAGTTCTTTTTGGCTTACACAACTAAGAAGAGGAAAACTGTTTTTAGCCTCCACCTTTGTGTGTATTCCCCCATTGTGCAAGCAAGAAAGCTACAAGTGAGACTCCTTCCTTCTCTCCCACAATCTTGACAAGGCCTTTGATATACAAACAAAAAACAATCCCCCCTTGCCCCCAAAAAAAAGTATGTTGTGTTTCCATCCGCCTTTGCAAGACTTAGGGATGCCTTGTGAAAAAGAAATTGAAAAGGGCTTGGGCTTGTTTACAATCCCTTTCTAGTTTTAGTTTTGGGCTTGAGAGTGGGTGTTGAGCTAAATTTCCATCAACTTTTATTAAACAACCCCAAAACTTAGGTTAATTAATGAATTTTAACAATTCTTTTAGACTGAAAGCGATTCAAGAGGGATTTTGTGTACCACATGTAAATCCTAATTTGAGAGGCCCCAAATTTTCTATAAATAGACAACGTGCCCTCCCATTCAGCGTAATCTTGTTTTTGCACGTTTCAGGTACTCTAGCTTTGCTGCCCACACCCCGTTCACGAAGGACATCTCAACGGAGGCTACCCTGCATTGTCTCCATCCATCTGGCACTTGTTTTGAGTCCTTTGGCACTGCCTATACCCCTTAGTTGCTACTACTGCCAATTGTCGTCATCCTCCCAAAGACTGTGTTTCAACTAGGTGGCATGTCTACAGAATACCATTGCTGCTATTGCTATATGGACTGCTACTGGTGTGTTTGGTGTGTACTACTACTGCCTATTCTTTTTGGGCAACCAAAAAGCTATGTTTTGCCCTGTCCACTGCCGCCAAGCAGTCCTACACCCTCTGTAGACTACATTTTTTTGTTCTCTCTCTCCTCATTACTCTGTTTGACAGCATCTACTACTATGTTTGCTGCTGCAAACATCTTGGAGGTTGTCTTGCTACATTTTGGGATCCATTAGAAGTACAACACACTCTCTAGCTCATTACCTCTACCTCGCTCCTCTAGACACGAGAGTTTGGGGTACAATATTCCTTCACTGCATAGTGTGTTTGCTACATGAGCATTGTATTATACAGATTCATTCATTTATGACCTTCACTATGTTTGTTGTCTCTGTGTTGCCCTAACCCTAACTATATTCTATTCAGCTTTGTCGTACACCTGTATTTGTGTTTCTATGTTAGGGCATTTCTTTACACCCCCTCCCCAAAATGCTATTTAGGGAGGAGTTCTACTCATGAATCTAGGTAGTCCATTGAGATGAGTAGGTCAATTATACATGGGTGAGGACACTCCTTGTTTATTGCCATATGCTACTTCCCTCCCATGACATCTAGATATGCCACTCCAAAAGGGCAATCATGATATGCAGTTTTGGATCAGGACATCTGGCGTTCTCTAGAAAGGATGATGTCATTCTATTGGGGGGGGACTTTAATGCCCAAACAGCTTGCTGCCAGACATGCTTTTTTGACACATTAGATGGGATCTTCTAGGAGCTAGACCTATCTAATTTGGGGATGGAGCATATCTCATAGGACATGGCTAAATGCATAGTATAGGCACTACCTCATTGAGATGGGTATGACACATGGATTAGCCATATCCAACGGCATAGCCAGATTTCCCTCATCAATAGCATTCACATGTTACTCCCACCAACATGGGGCCAACACAATTGGCTATGTATTGGCCTACCCCTCCCCCCCCCCAAAAAGAAAACAGTATGCTCACCCCATATCCATGATCTCATAGTATTGTAGCATCCCATTGGAGTTGCAGTTGACCATGCTTACCTCTCATTCAAAGTGGATCTTCGATACACATAGGATAATCCCTCTCATGTAGTTCTCAGACATCTGAGATACTACATTTTAAGGAGACAATGAGGCTTTACATATAGCAACACACACAGCTTTTCCTTACTCATGGCCCACACAATGAACTCCTGGGGTGATACCTTGGAACAATTGGTATGAGGGCTATTGGGAGACTAGAGCACATCTATAGCAGGAGATAGTACTAGAAGCTACTACTCACAAATAGGCAAGGACACTCTTTAGATGCCTCATATGGTGGAAGAAGAGAACTTTCCTCGCCTAGTTATTGGAGTGAGATTTATAACAACTATTCTTGAGCCATGACTCTAAAGAGGCGTGGAGACTTTTAAAAGAGCATTGTCCAACCATGCCTATCACATCCCCTGACACAAGGAGATAATATGCAGCTAGCCTGTACATAATACAAGATCATCCCCCTCCCCTAGATCCACTGACATCTGGCCCACAATTAGCTACTTTCTCAACATAGAGCATGGTATGCGAGGCCATTGACAAGTTACACATAGTAAGGCACAAGATCATGATAGATTGGTAGTTGAGTGCCTGATATGTGCTAGAGATATGTGGCAAAACTCTTGGCATACATGTTTAATAGAGCCTTGTGTAAAGGCTTTCTTGAGAGCTAGAACACTGATACCATTGTACCCATTCTTAAGTCAAGAGATTCTAACTTACCTAGTAACTATCACACCATCATGGTTGGCCACACATTGGCCAAGTTATATGTCTCCGTCCTTGAGTAGGAATTGAATCAATGGGCAGGGAGAGTGGGCCTTAGAGCACAGGGATAGTCTGGATTCAAGAGGGGTTTTTTCGATTTCGGATTATATTCTCACACTTAAAGTCATTATTGAGGAGAATAGATGTAACCATCCTTCCTTCCGTGGATGGGTGGTAAATCCTTGATTACAACTTAATTACAACAGCAAACAATTAATGCAAATCTAACAATACAAATTTACCTACTGATCTTAGCCAATGCACACCCAATTGGCCCCAAAGTTGGCGCCCCTTTCGGTATTTCTTTAGCTTTATTGAAGAAGAAGTTCATTTACAATGGGATTCTCCTAATCCCTTTCAGTATTTCAACTCCCCTTGATATCCAAAGTGACCAACAAGTCTTCAATCTATTTTGCCCCTTGATTCGCGCATTTAATTGGCCTTTACCCACTTCACGACGATGGAAATGCCCCAAATTCAATGGCTAGCTAGTCCTCTACCTGAATTTAGCTTAAATTCACCTTCAGCCCTGTTGAATCCAAGCCTTGGAGCTTCCAATTTATGGCACGCTTCCTGAGGCTGCTGCTAAACCCTAATTTTTGCTATAAATTAGGGTCTATAGAAGAGAAATTTGCAATTTCTCAGCCTCCAAGGGTGAGAAAGACTACGAAATGGCTAGAAGATGAGAGAGAAAGCTATAGAGAGAGAAAATTTAGAGCTTTGTCTCAAAGAATGACTAAAAATCAGTCAAATGCAGCTGTTGCTTTGACACAACAGCTTGTAGATGCAAAGAATTGAAGAAAATCAATAATTTACTGCTGTTGCCCCATCTCAATAGCCTGTAGATGCTATCACTTGTTGCTGTTGATTGGTCTTCTCTTACCCTTGGCTGCCTCAAAAGGTCCTCGAATGGCTGCAAATCAGACCAACAGCCTTTCCTCCCTCTCTCTTGCAGGCTGAATTTATAAAAATACCTCTCTTCAACCTCTGAAGACGTTTTTTAGTCTTGCATGGGCATTTTTGACAAGTGGTAGCCTTTCCAAATGGTTTTTCTAGCATTTTTTATAATCAAATACTAATTTTTATCCTTTAAATATTGAAAAATGATCTAATAATTATTTTGGTGCCCTACAAAATAATCTAACTTGCCAATAATTAAATTGGCTAGGCAACTTCCGTTCCCAAGTGTCTCTGTGCCATCTTTGACCATCAGATTGGTGTTAAATACCATTAAACGCCACTTATCTAGTGTCACCAACTGACACTAATGGCCAAAATGGATGACCTAGGCCAACAACTGGCACCAAATACCACCAAGGACATGTGCAGCATAACTTATAGCAACTTTTGCCTTCGACATCCCGTGATTTCCTTGGGTCCTGGGCTTGTAGATTTACTTTAACCCCAGTTGCACCTCACATGTGCAACATTTACTTAATCATGTGATTAAAAATTAATCCACATGTTAAGTGAGGTTTCCAAAAATGCATGTCCTCGTGACAGTAGAGCTCATGGGAGACAAATCTACTATTGGTTTATGGATTTCAGCAAAGCTTTTGGCACATTACCCAACGCCAAGCTAATGCACAGATTATGCAACATGGAAGTACCTAGGGAGCTCACTTGGGGTATTCTAGCAATATAGGAGTAATTGGTTAGCCGAGTGTAGACAACTAAGGGCCTCTTAGCCTATGTTCATTACACCATTGGAGTGAAGCAAGGATACCCTCTCTCACCAACACTTTTTGGATTATACATTGATGAGATTTTTTACTACATTTGCAAAGGAGGAAATAGAGGAGCCATGTTGGCCAGTACTTGGATAGCCCTCTTACTATGTGTAGTTGACATCATGCTAATATAACTCACTCCCCACAGCGGCTACTACAGAGACATCAAGATGCACTACACTCCTATGTGCAAGCTAGTTGACTCTCAGTTACTATTGACAAGACCAATGTTATTGTGTTTAATACTACATTGCAGTGGGTCAAGAGATGAGCATGAAGTGTTATCTATGGACAGAAATTGGTCGAGTATGTTGATTCTTATACATATTTGAAGGTCTTATTTATAGGGGCCACTTTCTCTATGAGAGGCAGGAGAGACTTACACAATACTGGGAGGGCAAGAGAGGATATGCTCACACATAGAAATCCAAAAGCCTTGCTCTAAGTTATGGCTATTTGATACTATAGTTACATCCACATTGTTATATGGAGTACAAATTTGGGGGCCCAACCTTGACCACTGCAAGAGATTAAGTTGTGCATATGATGGATGGAGATCAATGGAGAGGCCATTGGTATCCATGATCTCCATTATGATCAAATGTAAGGCATCAGTCCAACATGAGATTATTAGAGCTGAACTGGGGGCTCCTCTGATTGTGGTTGGGGCTCTTACTAGATTAGTTTCATTTGCACACAACTTATGTGAGCTCCCCGAACACAAATATGCATGCTTGGCCCTTGAGTCCTCTTGACAGCTTGCTACAAAGGGCAACACATCATGTTGGTGTGCCCAAATAACATCATGGTTTGAGTTATATGGTCTTAGCATGGATAGGCTACCTTGCTTTCAGTACTCCCTTGATGCACCATCTGTCACTTTGAGCCACTCAAAGATTGGCAGAATCATCAAACAAGATATTATTCAACTAGAGACCAAGGGGACATTGCTGACACACCAATACATAAGATGGGGACGAAGATGGCTTTCTACCAAGACCATTTTCTCCACACCATTGTGGACGGCTGTATTATACACCAAAGGTACATGGATACTCACCTATTGCATGGGATTAGATGTGTTATTGGCCAAATACACACCTCCTCACACCAGTCAGAGATTAAGACTAGCATATATACATCCATACCCCAAAAATAACATATATGCCAGATCTATCAGCGAGAGCCAGAGATAGAGGAGCACCACATTTTATGATGCTCAATGTACTATCAAATCTAAGGCTGCTTCCGTTGTCTGCCCCAAACCATCAACAACAATAGTCCTCAATTTTTCCCTTTATTCCAAATTGAGTCTTCAACCTTTGCATGCAAGTCAAGTTTGCTATAGCTGGGCTAAATGGCTTCAGGTCTGCTGCAAATTCACCATTTTGCAATAGCAAGGCTTCAAGCATGCCTGAATTCTCTAACCCCCATGACACCAAAAGTCATTTCTAAGGGCATATTTAGTGTCTTTGGCCAAGATCTGACACAAGACACGCACATTTTGAGATATTGCCTCAAATGACCATCCATAGAGCCACTTTTCCTACATAGCTTGTTCACATGGATTTTCATGGGATCCATTCTTTTCTCAATTCTAGTTGGTACTTGACATTTATCCCACTACAAACTTTTATAGAAAAGAGTGGACTGTGAATATTGTCACAAGAGACAACTGATTGCTAGTAGTATTGCTAGACTGCAAGATGCAGTCGTGTCATACACTTACAGGACATATAAACTTCTAAAGACTCTTTAGGATTTGGACAAAGATTGTCCACACTCTCCACAACAGATAAGAGAGGTTATAAGGTAACTCTGAGTGCAAGAAGAGGAGGATGAGACTTGCCTTTCTTCACACTTCGGACTCTGGCACCTTCTTCCATCCAGAGTCACATATACTTTGGCATTGCAAACCGCTTGATGGAGTGTTCACTCAGCCCTTGTATTACCCTCACTTTTTAAATATCTTTGTTGTATCATTGAAGTCTATACAAGACTTAGTTTGAGTACTTACCTCAGCAAGATCTTTCTAAGGCGTACATTAAAAGATTTCATTGAAAATTGATGGAATATGTCAAATCCTCATCTACACTTTGTCACCATGTGTAAGTACACATGTACTAATATGAGAGCCGTTTGACCTCAAGTCTTGGTATGTTGTCCTGGATATATAGACATTGAGTTTTTTTTATACCTAGAAGCTTAGCATTTGGTGACAGCCAAGAGAAAAATCCAATCACAAATAGTGTATTAACCTAGATTTGTGACTAAGTTGGTTTGATTGGTTTTGCAGCTGGTAAGTGTCCACTCAAGCACATATTTTCTTTACTTCTAAAAAAAACAGTACTAATGATACGTTTCAGGCCTTTAAACTAAGCAACTTGCCCAATGGTCAGCTGATGGTGACACTCCCAAAACGAAACTACCACAAATCTATAAAGTGATGAATAAACATTTCATGTTCACAACTATGTGTGCAAGGATGATAGTTGTAGTGCAGATCTGTGCCCTTGAAGACATGAGATCACACACCACACAAGGCAGAGATCTTCTCCTTTAATCAAATGCATTGAAACAAAAACCCATTGCCAGCTAGCAAAACTGGAGTCTGGTAGGAGCCTTGCAGATGCCTCATGTCCCATGTGCATGCATTGAAGTGATATGGTGTGTCACATAGTCTGATCCCACTATCTCTCTCTCAAGAGTTTGAGCTTGTTTCATGTTGTTTAAGATCCAAAATCTTGAGGCAAAAAATGTCTAAAGTTGTTTTGAGAGGTGCTCTTTTTCTTTCACCATCCAATTGCTCAATTTCTGACATAGACAAGATATTGAGCTCTTTGGTATGTTTGTACAGCTTGAAATCGTGCACTCTTTCATGCAAATTGGACGCTTCGACCACATTGACATAGAACAACTAGAGGTAGTTTTCCATTCGTTTTAGTCAGCCTTAGCTGACTATAATCACTAGGATAATTTTGATCAAAGTTGTTTTTTCACCAAAAAGGGGATGTGTGGGGGCACAAGAGGTATTTCCAAAATTGCATCGGCCACTATTTAGCAATGACAATACAATTGTGGCTTTCCCAAGTATTTGAGCTTGTTGAAGCCTGGGTGCATATAGGCTTTAGGGCTTACAGTTTGACAGAATAACACAAGCAAGAAAGAAGCAAGAGGTGAGGTGACCCGTTTGTGTCTGCTTCCACAAGGATGACCAGCTTGAATGTATTAGACAGCTTATTATACCTATTTCTAGTCAACCTCGTCTTATTGGAATGCCGGCTCTTCAATTATGTAATGTTCATTTACTGGATCCATGTTCGGTAAAGCTTCTGCTTCGCTTGAGGCCACTGGACTGATGGGCATTGTTATTCGTCTGCCACCCCAGCTGCGGGCTCGGATCCATGGCGGCAGTGAAGAATCATCGCCAGCCAACCTACAACTACCATGTTCGTCGATAGCTTCTCCCACACTCCTTCTACCCATAAATAAATGATAATCAAATCAAAATAAAAATAATCGTGCAAAATTAGGGAATGCCCTTTCCTTACACCTTAGAAAATGCCCTTTATCTATACCAATGGACAAGGTATTAACACTAATGCTCCTAGACGGCATTGCGAGGTCCAAAATGACATTATTATGCCAATGGGACCCTAGCCCAGTGGTGTGAGAGTGAGTTGAGTATTGTGGCTGCATCAGGCCAAACCCTAGGTTCTACTTTCCTAGTGGCACAAATCATTTCGCATCCAAAAATGACATAATTATAGCTTGTTAAACTATTCTCCCATCCATTTCCTCTTAGCAATAGGCCATGACCTCCTTTTTCAACCCCTAATTTGTCAAGTATTTTAGGTATTTATCTCAATATTTCTTATGTTGCAAGCTTTTATTGCCCTTATGCCTAGGGAGATCAATCATAAATATATGTATGCATCACATGGGTTCAATATAAGAGATTTTAAAATAATCATTTTTACATATTTTTTACATACAAAAGAGTCCCATATAAAGGGGTTACTTATAGATTAAATATGAAAGGGTTATGTTTTATTAGGGCGAAATTCATAGATAAGAACATTTATCAATAGGCCTTGAACGCATGTGATATAGAGGGTATACATATAGTGAATTCCCCAGGCCCCTATATATTTAGTTTTCCATGGACAACATGGTCTCGTGTGAAGCGATGAGGATGTAAACCCATGTGTCCATTGACATGTAAGTGCAAAAGAAATAGTAAATTAAGATGTTAGAGCCTATATTATATGTGTTAAAGATGTAAAAAATAAGGTGTCTACCACGATGAATGATGGATAATGAACCTAACTTGTGTTGATGTGTGAGAAATATATAATTCAAGTGAAATCCCCAACATATGGATGGATTAGAATGTCATTCGTTTCTTTATTTAGTTGGCCATTATATATTTTACACCTTGATTCTATATTCTCATGGTGTGGATCCTTACAAGATGAGGGTTTTCAAACTAACTAGTCACTTGATACATGTTATCTTTTATATAGAGGTAGAAAATCTGCATGGTTAATGCACCCTTATAAATCAAGACACTATTGTAAATTTACATTTTGTGAACAATAGATTGTGCACTTTCTCAATGTGGAGATGAACCTAGAATATTAAGTAAAAATATACTTTCATTGGAAGGAAAGGTGATATTGAGATTGAGTTCTTCTTCACATTTCTACCTTGATAAAGCACTTCTTGGAGTTTATATACTAAGCTAAACATATGCACTTTATGCAACATGTGTGCATTGGGCTTGGAATGATATATTCTCTCTCTACATATTTTGCTACGTAAATGGCCAAATTTTACTATGAAAATAAGTAGATTTGTTTTTGTGAATTTTGTCTATTTGCCACATAAATTGTTACTTGTTATGTTGATGGGACCTGAAATGGGCCGGCATTGGCTATGGCACTAGCCGGGGACCTCATACTCATAACAGACAAAAACACCCTCACGGCCTCGTAGACCAGGAGCGTCTATCTATTGCTAAAGGACAAACTGCCCTAAAGCCTAATCTATGCATTTATTGTTTCATAGTTTTGTAGTCCAACGTTTCCCTTTCTATAATCTCCACAGAGGGAGAACCCATACATATTGGCCATGAATACCACAATAATCACATACATGGGAGCAACCTCTCGGTAGAAACACCGCGGTCCCACTGTAGCTTTCCTACATCGCAGGGATTAGCCCCTTGATGCACTACTCAACATATAAAACAAACGAACAAACTCCACTCTTTCATTTCGAATCCAGGAGATATACCATGTTTCCTCACCAAATAATCCCACAAGAAACGAACGTCTATCCTACGGCTTAGGATGCATTTCCACCTCAGCGTGGGTCATTGTCATTGAAAACAGGTGCTATGCATCCAAGGTTTTTATTCCGATACCATGATCGTCATGCACATGCAAAGTGAATGATTCTAAAGTGCTCAAACATCATTTTCAAATCAGCAACGTGCTTGTGCACAATCAGGCTTTTCATGCATTTAGTAACCCGTTGCGGCGATGAAAGGATAGCACCGAGATAACACTCGTGCTACTATCATCTTAATTAACATATCACGAACTCTATGACATAATGTGCATCAAAAAATCAGCAACAATCAGCACGCAAAGCACACCATTCAAACATCCCAACCCCCTACATTTAGGTATTGCTTTCGTTGCATAGGTATAGAGGTTCATTTTGTCATATTTTCGATGTATAAAAAGCGATAAATCACAAACTTTGACAAAGAGATAGGGCAAACTGAGGCCAAACCTCATGCTTTGTCACTACCACACATCCACAAACAATCATTATATTTTTCCTTATTTTTTCAAGACGTATTTCTATTTTTTTCCTTATCTTTCTAATTTTCTTGATTTATTTGGCAATAAAATATGCTATTTTTTTGTTTTTCTTGTTCCACTCACTTCAGCATACTAACATTCAATTTATCTTCCATATTCCCCCCATGGGAACACCTTTTCACCTATCCGAAATGGAAAAACTATCATTTTGCCACTTAAAAACCACATTTCGGGTTTACGAGAATTAAATAAAGCATGTAAATCATTGCAAAACCAACATTTTCTGATAAACAGCAATTACTCATAATGCAAATAGCACTCACACAAATTTTCGTCCAATAAGAACATAACTATCATCATAAACTATCAAAAATCCTTCATTTTCTTCATAAAAATGGTCATACCATGTTTTTACGTAACCTGAGATGCCTTGAATGCATGCATAATCAGCAAACAGAGCCTCCATTACTCTCAATCAAATGCTGCACTTCAATCTTCAGCATCTCTATCAATCTTCACCACCATTTTCTTCATTCTCCTTCCCCGATTCCTTCATCAAGATGGTACACATGAACAGCCCATAGAGGGGAGAGAGGGAGGAGAGAGAAATACTAGAGTATGTTCTCTTCATCCACACAGCCATTCCACACGTGAAGGCAAGCAATAGTATTAGCCCATAGGGAGAAGTTTCCCCCCATTGTCAGTTGGATAGAGCCAGGAATCTCCATCCATCATCCATGAGGCGCAATTTTCAGCCACATGTTGTCGCCATGTTCTCCTTCTCTCTCCACGATTTGTTTTATCAAAAATTTGGGGGTGCGAGAAGGGGGGGGGGGGGCGGGGGGGGCAGCGGTTAAAATTCCAAAGGGGACCCCCCTCTTATCCAAGGTTTGGTCCACCTTTTCATATCTTGCCCAATTTGTGGCCACTTCCTCGTCCTGACTCTGATTCGAGCTTTGAAAAATCCTGGGCTCCCGGCTTGATATCCCGCACTGATTAGCAACTCCTGATATCCCGCATGGCAGTCGAAAAAATTATCAAAAATCCACAAGTGCCGCTCGGGCACCTTTTAAAAGTCGTCTTTCACTTGGTGCTTAAAATCATCCTAGCTGCAACCATTGCCTTCGATGTTAAATATTTTTTCTCTAAATTCCAGTTTTTTAGCAAATTTTAGACACATCCCGGGCTCAAAACTCTGCTCTCATTGGTGACCACGGGATAGGGCAACTTAGCCCGTCGAATCCCACAACAAATCTACACAAAACAACCAAAGGAAGCATCAAGCTAATACAAAATAGATACATATTAAAACACAGCATGATGCTCACCCTACCCCCTGACAAAACCAAGGCATGACATCCACAAGGAGTAGGCCTAGCATAATCTGATAGAAGGTCCGAAGCTAGTCACTAATCGACTACTCCAACATGGCCAAACCAAAAAGAACTATCAAAGAGGTTGCCCTAAGTGGTGGTCTGAACTACCTATCTAACTAAGGACAACACAAACCAGGAGCTCCTACTAGGCGAGGACTCCTATAGCCTGATCAAAAAGTATTTTCTTTTAGCACATTTCTTCTTTTAGGTTTTTATTTTCCCATACTCGGCATGTAAAAAGGAGGGAGCTGAGCGTAGTGACCCAAGGAGAACAGGGCATCGGCCTCAGGTCCTGTCTCGGTACACTTAATCACTTTCTGGCGCTCACTTTTATTTTCACTCCAACCTTCCTTACTTTCTTCTTTTTCAGCAAGACGCCACCCCTAGGAAGACAAGGCATTGGCCCCAGGTCTGACTTGTCCCCCAGGAACCTACCATGCCTTCGCAAGGCGATGATCAACTGCTTATAAATTTTACTTTCTTTTCTTTTCTATTTTTATAGGGGGTAGAACCCCTTTTTACACACCTTTGTATATATTTATTTTCTTTAAGATATTCAAGGGTTTTTTTTCCTCTATCATCATCATTTTTCCTTCTTTGGCAGGCTTCTCTAACTGCCTCACAACTAAGCAAGAACTCCTAGAACGGCTGCCTAGTAGGCTAGCAGAACAGGGTCACTAGAACTCCCATCAAAAACAGGTCTTTCAATGCCTGACAATGCCTTGCAGGAGACAAGGACTACTCAGACCTCCCTCAAACATACAGAGCCTAAACTTGGGACTTCATGCCTTGTCGCCAGTCTCCAACAAGAACAGAAAATCCCCATATAGCATAAAACATGGTACTTGTAAAGGAGAGATATCACATGGATAGGACCACAAGAAGTCTCCACACAACAAAGGCTCCTTCCAAGCTCTTCTTCGAACCTGTCTAGCACAAGACTAAAACAAGTAACCATTAACTGCACCTGTACTAAACAGACAACTGACCCTCTTGGCCTAATGAAATAAAGCATTTCACTACAAAAATTGATTGGCCCTCTTGGCCTAATGAAATAAAACAAAATAGCACCTACACATCCCTCCCCGAAATAGTACAGATATACAATAATATGCTCCTTTCCAAGGAGGAAAAATAGGACTCGCAGCCCTAAACTAAATGCATAAGATTATGACCCATCCCTCCTGCATATATAGCAAGAGGCGTACGCATAACATGTTGTCTAATAAACCTATGGGTCCAGGATCGGCTATTCTTTGCATCACCCATATCAACCATTGCATGCCATATATAGCATGCTCTGATAACATTCCCCACAAGCGACCGGGTCCTGCCTCATTATTGATAACAATATCCAAGCTAGGACCATAGTTGAAGAAAAGGTCTTCTTCATAAGCAAGATTTGCCAGTGAATCCGCAAACTGATTCCAATAACGTGGAATCAGCTGAAAAGACACTCTCTCAAACTCCTCAAGTAGGGTTATCGCAGTCCAATGATACATACAAAGGATGGGATTCTGCACTGTGTATGTCCCATTTAGCTGATTCAAGATCAACTGGGAATCCCCTTTTACTAACAACCGTCGAATACCACCTTGCTTGGCAATATGCAGTCCCATAATCACGGCTTTATACTCCGCCATATTGTTAGTGAATCCTACCCCGAGATAAGCAGCTAACTTCATTGTAACTCTACATTGGGGATCTTGGATTACTACTCCAACACTCCCTTTTGTATTAGGGCCCCTAGACGCTCCGTCAAAATATAATGTGTACGTCCACAATGGGTTTACACAGCCTGCCATTACGAACTCCTCTATTCGTAATTATGAGTCAAAATTTAACATGTTTAGAGGATGAACTGATGGCTCCATCCCACCTTCTTCATTAAACTCAACATGGATACTTGTCAACATTCGTAAGTAGTGATGGCAGAAGACTTTGATCTCCCACACAAAGGTTCCATCTTCTTGCTCAATCACTTTGTATCCTTTGCTCCACCAGATGAGTTTCCCCTGATGATATCTCTGCTCCAGATATGGGTGCTCCAAATAAAGAATTAACCACCCCATCAACCAGCTTTAAGCTCTTTTGCAGGTCTCAAATCAGCCCAAGCATGGACTTACAATGCATTTCCCCATATTAGCATACTTAGAAATAATAAGGTTTAATCTTATTAAGATTAACCTTATTTTTAAATTCTACTCCCTGTAGATCAACTAGTAGAGCTGTAGACCTATTTTTCCCTATCCTAACAATCTTGTAGGGGCCATCCCATCCAGGTTCAAGCTTCCTTGGAAATAACTCCCTACGTGCATCGTAATACATAACTAATTGCCCTTTTTCAAAGGTATAATTCTTTGCTTTAAGGTCGTGCAACTGCTTCATCCGACGTTTAGCTACCTCCTGGTGTAATAAGCTCTGCAATTTCAATTCATCCAGGTGGACTATGGTCGTGAAAGGTTCAAAGAGTGAATCCTCATCTCCCAAAGAGTGATTAATTGCAAACTATATGGTTGGCAACTCGATTTCAAGGGGTAACACACACTCTTCCCCATAAACTAATTTAAATGGAGTATGGCCGGTAGCTCGCTTGAACATTGTGTTGTACGCCCATACTGCCACATACAACTTCCTATCCTAGTCTCGTTTCTTTTTCGATACTATTTTAGACAAGATACCCACAAGCTGCTTATTAGTACTTTCGACTTGTCTATTTTCTTGCGGATTATAGGGGGTTGTTTTATTATGCTTGATTTGCCAAGCTTCAGTCAGGCTTTTGATCACTAGTTCCTTCGGTGGACCGAAACGCTAGTTCCTTCAGTGGACCGAAACGGCAGATAATTTACTTTAAAAGGAAACTTGCAGTCTCTTTTGCATTGTCCTGCCTCGTCGCCCGTGCTTCTAACCATTTTGTAAAATAATCAGTTGCTACTATAATGTACCTCTTCTGGGTAGTAGACGATGGGGTGATAAGACCCACAAAGTCAATGCCCCACTTCTCAAATGGAAGGATAGCCATGATAGGCATAAGTGGACGTTTCCTATTCTCTCTGCTGTCATGTCTTTGAAA
Organism: Lygodium microphyllum; assembly: GCF_053477565.2. Taxonomy (NCBI): domain Eukaryota; kingdom Viridiplantae; phylum Streptophyta; class Polypodiopsida; order Schizaeales; family Lygodiaceae; genus Lygodium; species Lygodium microphyllum. Next base: position 123,912,721 of record NC_141161.1, read on the forward strand.
AGCATCACATCTCTTAACATACTCAAAGGAATCTTGGAAGATGGACGGCCACCAATATCCAGCTCTTAAAGCTTTCTGTGCCATCAACCGTCCCGTGAAATGACCTCCACATGCAGAGTCATGGCACTCCTCCAAGATGAAAGGAACCTCGTCAGGCATCACACATCGGCGATAGATATCCTCAAAACTCTGTCGATATAGTGTTCGTGCGATCAAGGAAAACTTCAAAGCCTATTGTCTGATTTTCCTCTTTTTTGATTTTGATAAACCAGCTCCTGTCTCTCCCGTTGATAGATAATGCGTGATAGCAGCATAGCAAGATGGAATAAAAGCTGTGTCAATTTTAAACATCTCTTCAATATCGCTTCCTTCAGCTAAAGTCTCTTTCGGCTTCCTGAAATCCACAAGGCATTCCACAATACCCTGCAACCTCGATGGCTTACTCTTAATCTCATAATCGAACTCCTGCAAAGTAATTAACCACTTTGCCAGACGATCAAGTGATTCTAGCTTGTTCATAAGCAATCTAAGCCCTTCCGCCTTCGTATAGAAAACTACCTTCTCATAGAGGATGTAGTGCCTAAATTTTTTAGTCCCAAAGACCATCGCAAGGCACAACTTCTCCATGTAGATGTAGTTAATTTCTGATATGCCCAATTTCCGACTAGCAAAAGCTATCATATGATACCACTTTTCCTCCTAGATTTGGGCTAAACAGCAGCTGATACTATGCATGGTGGCTGCTGAAAATATATAAAATACCTCACCTCTTTTAGGTGCTTTTAAAACTGGTGCTTTTACTAGCTCCTGTTTCATATCCTCGAAAGCTACCTTACAAGGGTTGCTCCATACAAATAGACAACTAAAGGATAATAAGTTTGTTAGTGGCAATGTCCTTTCTACCAAGGCATTTATAAACCTCCGATAGTTTCCTATTGATGACAGAAAGCTATGTACCTCTTTCGAAGTGCATGGTGGACTCATAGCGTCTATAACCTTGATCTTTTTAGGTTCAGTTGCTATTCCTACTAAACTGACCACATGGCCTAGCAATAGCCCATAAGGCACTCCAAAGACACACTTCCGTGGGTTAAGAGCGATATAAAATTGTCTGCAGCGCTCAAAGCACTTCCTTAGAATAATCAACATCATTTCCCTCACAGTGGCTGCCCCCAGGTCATTGATAAATACTTTCAACTCATCTGGGGAGATGTCACCAAAGGTCTTGTCTGCTGTTCGTTGCCATGATCCAGGTGCATTGCACAAACCAAAGCCCATCACATGGTACGCAAAAGTACCAAAGACAGTAATGAAAGTTGTTTTCAACTTGTCCTCTTCTGCAATTGCCATCTGATTGTATCCTGCAAAGCAATCCATAAACAAATATATTTCCCTACCCGCTAATTGATCCAAAATTTGGTCAATAAATGGCAATGAGTAGTAATCCTTAACCGTTTGCTTATTCAGCTCTCTAAAATCTACACATAGTCAGATCTGGTTATTTTTCTTCTTCTTGATGACAACTGGTGAACACCATTCTGTGTGTTGTACAGGGAAGATTAAACTAGTTTTTCTTAACTTTTGTAACTCCTCAAATAGCCCATCCCTCAATTCAAAAGGCATCCGCCGTAATTTCTAACGCACAGGACGACTGCCTTCTTTTACAGAAATAGTATGAACAGCCAGGTTGGGAGGAATGCCTCTCAACTCGTCATAACTCCAAGCAAAGATGTCGGGGAATTCCTGAATCAAGGATACATAGTCCTCCCTTTCTTCTAAACTGATCATGGAATCTAATTTAATTAACCGTGAATCATTCGGCGTACCAAGGTCCAACTCAATCACATCTGCGTCTCTTATCCTATCTTGCGACTCTATCGGCTCATTTAGAGTTATCTGATAAATATCCTCTGTAGTGGACCCCTCTCTAAATTCATCGCTGGATGATGTCTCACTACCAGATGGATCGTCTATTGTTTCTAATTCAGTAGAGGATAAAGGAGCTCTCTCACTTTGAGGAGACTCAGGGTAATCATCGACTATTACTCGATTAGCACCTCCACCTAGAACCACTCGATCGGTGGGTATATCGACTTGATAGTCTATTCGTAAGATCCAAGGCGTGCCTAGCAAGACTCGATAGCTAGGACGTCTTGCAAATCTTATCACCCTAAAGTCCAAGAAGCATTCTACACTTGCAACTGTAACATGGACTTTAGTAATGCAACCTTCTGGTTGCCTTAGACTATCATCAGCCATTCTAAGAAGGGTAGAGCTATCTTTTCGGATGCCTAGACCCAACCTCTCCATCAACTCTAAACTCATGATATTGACGGAGGACCCAATGTCTACGATAGCATGCTCCATTAATATTCCATCCACATATGATGGAACCCTAGGGCAATTCTTTTCAGCATGATCAAATCAATCTTCCCCTACTCGTGCTATGCCCAAAGGTTCTACAATATACCCAATACACAGGATCTTCTTGAATTCCTTGCGTACTCCTGGGGATAATTTAATCAACTATAAGAGGTTTACATCTGGTTTAACTTCACAAAGAGAACTTGCTAAATCAAAATCATGATAGGTAGCCAAAGCTCTCTTTTCTTGCCACACCATCCTTTCTTTTGGTCTCGGGACCGGCTTCGGTATTTCTTTTTTAGCTATTGCCTTCTTTCTTGGCAGTACCTCATCCTTCTTAGGATCAACTTTCTTGTTAACAGGCCTTGGTCCCCCTTCCATGCCAGGATTCAGGACTTGCATCCCCTTATCCCCTTGCTTAGGGTTTCCCTCGACCGGTTTTGCATTATCTTTATCAACCTCTTTAGCCTTTTGGCCTCTTGTCACGGCTCGTAGGTTAGAGGTTTCAGCGCCATTGATGCGTGCATCCTTGATAAGGCTAACTCCATTGCCTTGTGGCAACTCTTCTATAGTGGTCTTTCCCCTTTGCAGTATTTGTCTTGGTCCATCATTTTGCTGCAGGTTATTACCTTGCACTCTATGATTAACTGGACCTGCCTGTTTACTCCCTTGTTGAAGAGAACTGATCTTACTCCAATAGGTAGCGGCTAAGTGGCCCGACTTCCCACAAATATCACATTTAACATTTGGACAATTTCTAGGGAAATGTTGTCCCCCACACCACTTACAGTTGAATCTTGAGGGACCACCCTCTTCAGGGCATCGACTCCCTATCAGGTTCTGCTGCTTCTTTAAGAAGTTGATGTCAACAGCTATTTGCCGATATTGTTCAGAAATCATGTCGGTATAGTGCTTCATCATATCCTTAACTTTGCCAAGGATATTAGAGGCACTCGACTCATAGCCTTGATCGTCTATCTGTCGTTCCATTGGCCTAACAATCTGATTGGGCATTGGTTGTTGATTCACAGGAACAACATTAAGGTTCGAAACTTGGCCTCCAATATTTGTTGGAGTCAACTGACTAGCCATAGGCATAGTCACACTGGGAGGAGCTACAGCAAAGGTACATTTTGAACCATGCTTCCTCTCCCTTTAGGGTTATTCATAGGCATCCCTTGACTTCCATTTATCAATGGTAAATTTCCTCCAGGTACTAAACCCACATTAAGATTTATTCGAGAGGAGTAGGCTGTTTATAATCGTGACTTTACTCCTTCTGCCTACGCAATGGCAGTGTCTATATCATCCAAAGCCACACTACTCAATTGCACCTGAATATTGAAATCCAATCCATGCAAGAAGTATTGCAATTGGGCAGCCGACAAAATAGGAATGTAAGTTTATAACTTATGAAACACTTCCTTAAGCTTCTTGTCATAGGTTTTCACATTCTCATGGGGGTCTTGGTGTGTTACATTTAACACATGCAACTAGTATTAGCCACCTCTTTTAGGGACATATTCTCCTCGGAAAGCTGCATAAAATTGGTCGATTGTGGTTATGGTTCCAGTCTCTATGCTATGATACCATACAGCAGCCCTTCCTTTTAATGTCATGTTAAAGAACATCATAAGATGTTGCTCATCTTGGATGTGATAATTAAACATTAGTCTTTGGAACTCACAAATGTGAAACTTCGCATCTTCTTCGGCTAACCCATTAAAAATGGGCAAAGGAACTCCTAAAGCTGGCAAATCCGGCGTCCCTACAGGAATTGCAATGGGTTATGCCATAACGACAATCGAATTAACAATAGGAGTTTGAACTGATGGAATCACGCCCCCACTTGAAGTGGCTTGACTTGGTAGAAGAGAGGAAGAACTTACGCTTCCTCTTGCACCTAAAGGACTATGTGCAGCAGTTGGGTTACTAAAACCACTGCCTCTTATGCATATTGGGCTACTCCTTTGAGGAGAATATCAACTTACAATCTCCAACTGCCGTCTAGCCCTCTCAGCACGTTCTGCTTTTTGTATTTCGGCTTGACGGTCCTTCTCATAGGACATGAAGCAACTTTTGGGTCCCTAAAAACCCCTAGATTCGAGAACCACCACTTGTTGGTAGCTCCCAAAAAACACACCACTGATGGGACTTGAAATGGGTCGGCACTAGCTATGGCACTAGCTGGACCTTCTGCTCATAACAGACAAACACACCCTCACGGCCTCGTGGACCAGAAGCGTCTATCTACTGCTAAAGGACAAACTGCCCTAAAGCCTAATCTATGCGTTTATAGTTTCATAGTTTTGTAGTCAAATGTTTCCCTTTCTATAATCTCCACAGAGGGAGAACCCATACATATTGGCCATGAATACCACGATAATCACATACATGGAAGCAACCTCTCGGTAGAAACACAGCGGCCCCATTGCAACTCTCCTACATCGTAGGGATTAGCCCCTTGATGCATTGCTCAACATATAAAACAAACGAACAAACTCCACTCTTTCCTTTCGAATCCAGGAGATATACCATGTTTCCTCACCAAATAATCCCACAAGAAACGAACGTCTATCCTACGGCTTAGGATGCCTTTCCACCTCAGCGTGGGTCATTGTCATTGAAAACAGGTGCTATACATCCAAGGTTTTTATTCCGATACCATGATCGTCATGCACATGCAAAGTGAATGATTCTAAAGTGCTCAAACATCATTTTGAAATCAGCAATGTGCTTGTGCACAATCAGGCTTTTCATTCATTTACTAACCCGTTGCAGCGATGAAAGGATAGCACCGAGATATTGTTAGCTGTAGTTCAAGCCTTACATCAACGAAAACACTATATGATGGGATCCAAATTTATGATTAAAACTGACCAGTAAAGTATCAAACATCTCCTTAGTCAGCCACAAATTTTTGACCACCATATTAAATGGATTTCTTTCATTCAAAGTTTTCATCCACTTATCCAATATCATCCAAGAAGAGAAAATGTTGTTGCCAATGCATTGAGAAGAAGACCAAGTATCCATAGTATTTCAGTTCTATCCTTTCCTTACTCCTATGAAGGTTACTTATGACCATGATCCCAGTTTTCAAGCTAATTGAAACAAATTAGTTGCTAATAATTGGATTTCAATTGATTCTTTCTCTTTAATGGATTTATGTTTTATGAGAAAAGATTGTATGTCATTATTCAATTTAGATCATTTGTGTTGCATGAAATTTATTGTCCTCCATATCAAGGTCATAGAGATATTATTTTCACTTTAAGAACATTGATTGAAGATTTTTACTGGCCGCAAATGGAATTTGATGTCTCTAACTTTGTTTATGAGTGTTTAATTTTCCAAAAAGTCAAGCGACACCATGGTAAGCAATATGGTTTGTTACTGCCTTTATCAACTCCTGACCGTCCATGGGAACATATTTCAATGGATTTTATAACTCGTTTGCCTAATAAAGAAGCTAATCATGATATGATTTGGATTATAGTAGATTGATTTAGTAAACAAGTATATTTTCTACCATGCAAGACAGCATTAACTGCATCTCAAGCTGCACAATTATTTTTGAAGACTGTTTTCACTAACCATGGTTTGCTAAAAGTTATTATTTATGATCGTGATTTTAGATTTTGTAATAATTTTTGGACTACTTTGTTTGCTAATTTAGATACTAAGATTTATTTCTCATCTGTATTCCATCCCGAAATCAATGGGCAAATAGAAGCTACTAATAGTACAATTCTGGATCTTTTGCGTGTATGCACAATTTCAAAACCACAAACATGGGACACACATTTACATCTACTTCAATTTGCATACAATAATACACCACACACAACTACTCATAAATCACATTTTGAAATCATTTATGGACATAGATTGCCTACACTTGTTACATCATTATTGAATAAAGTTAAAGTTGTTGGTGATATTGCCAATACACATGCTACTATTTTTGCTCAATTTAAAGATATGATTGTGACAGCCCATCAATCATACACTAAACAAGCTAATAACAAAAGACAAGCCATGAGTTTCAATGTTGGTGATTACGTTTGGTTACGCATTGAAAAGAGAAGATTGAAAAGTGTTGAGAAATAGCTTGTTGTTAAATTAGCACCTAGGTCTTATGGACCTTTCAAAATAATTCACAGGATCAATGATAATGCATTTAAATTAGAACTACCCAAACATTGAAAGATCCACAATACTTTTCATATCAGTTTGTTATGACCTTTTAGAGGCCAATTACCTGTCCACCCTCTCTATGAAAACCCTCCTTTTGTTAGAAGAAGAAACTGAAATCCTTGAACCTGAAACTATAGACACTGACTTTAAGACCACTAGATTTGGCTATAGATATTCTAGATATTTGGTTAAGTTTAAAAATCATCCTGTTGAAGAGGCCCAATGGATGCACACTCGTGACCTAAGTCCTTACCCCTCACCGCTGACTCCACATTGAGCTAATAGCAATTGAGGACAATTGCTATCCCACCTTGGGTAATGATGCTAGGAGGCATATTTCACGATGAATTTCGTAAAACTATTTATTTGTCGAGGCTCGTACACAAGGTGGATTCCTTGTGCGAGAAGTTGATGGAGACGCCTATCCTTTTTGAGTATCGAATTAATTTAATCTGCATGTGGGTGATTCCATAGTGATGAGTGATTCATAAAATACATATTAAATTAATGGACGTTTATGAGTTTAGAGTGTGCATTTGAATTAAATTAAGGTCAGGACAAAGTTCCAACCTATTTAATTATTTTGTAGCTGAAGACTGCTAGGTATTCACTTTTTTTGGGTTTTATTTAATTATTTTTTAACAATTGTGAATGCTTCAATTGATGTGTGTAGAGGAAGCGGCGGTAACGTTGGGTAGCACCCCGTGATGGCGTGAATCCAAACGCCTAGAGAATTACTATTTTTTATGGGTGTGCATCTTATCACTAAAGACGTGGTACCAATATTTATTTAAGCACTTGACAAATTTATATTATATGTGCATAGGCATTCGGTTAAATATTTCATTATTTGATATCTGTATTTGGACACAGCTCAACTTTTGGACGCCCAAACACCTTACTTTATATTTGGGCAAACGCAAAGGAAAAAGCAAAATTGTGATATTTGTAAAGTGGGCTATTTTTGGGCTTGAAGATAAATAAATCTATAAATACATGCCTTGTGAAGTGCTCACACAAGGCATGGGGGGAGATTGCACCCAATTTGTCTTTTTCGTCTCATGTCCTGTAACTTTGCTTTTTCTTGGTACTTGAAATTATGAAGGTTTGTAGAGTTCTTTGTTCTTAGGGACCTTCCAGCATTCACTACGCAATGCTCATTTTTGTCTTTATTCTATTGTGAAGACGATGCATAATTTCCTTGCTACAATTTATCATTGCAGATATCATCCTTCTTAGCATAAAATGGACTGCAATATAATCTGTTTTGCCATAATAATGGCAAATAATAGTAGAATTTCGAGAACCTCTGTGTTCTGCCATCCACCTCTTCCTCTAGAGCTCCCCTTGCATCTAAAGTTTCCATGGCCTCTTGAAATCTGTGTTTCACCAAATTGCTTATTTAACCTATTTTACTTGTTATCACCTGCACGTCCCATACCATGGCCTCTTGAAGAGGATGTACCACATCCCCTTCCTGAACTTGAGTAAAATTCTTGGACATGTTCATCATTTCTTTTAGATAAGTCACCTTGCATATTAATCTCTTCAATAATCATGAGAGAGATGAGCTCGTTAATATCTGGAAATGGCTTCCATACATATACAGAAGTGACAAATGATTTCCAAGTCTTCTCATTATTAAGATCACCCAAAGTAGATGAAACTGAATCATCATCATCAAGTATTGCATCAATCACTACTAAAGCACCTGCAATGCTTCTAACCTTCAAAACATACTCATTGACAGACATTTTCCATTTCTTTAAGGTATTCAACTCTTTCTTGAGTTGAATCTTTCGTGCCCTTGTATTTACCAAAAACATGTTCTCAAAAATTAACCAAGCTTCATGTGAAGTTTTTGCATTCGTGATATGTCCCAGCATAGTATTATCAATTACTGCAGCTAGCCAATACATTACCTTTTTGTCTTTTGCGTTTCATTCTTTCCATGCCTTTAATTCATCTATAGTCAAAGGGATACTCAAAAATAAACTCATAAAGGCCCCTTCTAATGAGGAAGTTCGTCTCATGAAACTTTCATGAAGGGTAGTTGTTCTTGTCAAGCTTCTCAATTATGGAATTTTCACTGTTATCTGTCATTATCACGAAAATGATATAAAACAGCAAGCAAGTCTTCTACAACCTTTCACAATAAGTGCAAATCAATACAAAATCAACCTTTTTCACTGATCGCTCAACAATACATGTAATCTGCAACCTGTTTATAGATAAGAATTATGTTTTCTTTCTGGCAAACACCTCAAAAATTATAGATTCAAAATCTACAACTTGTGTACCCACTTTTAATCGATATAGTCGAAAAATCACAGTATATCTTAAAGTTGTTCAGCAACTTTGTGTCTCTAAAACGGGGCCCAAAATGGCCTCATATGCCCAAAAAAATAGTGCTCTGCTTGCACACTAATTCTCACAGCAATTTGAGATTTTCACTATGTCCTAATTTCGATGCCTCCACATACACTATCCAAGAGAAAGAGTGAAAGAATGGGAGAGCTTCTTACTAGTTGCTTGCTTGTTTAAACCTTACTTCTTCTCCTTCACTTCAGTCTAAAACTAGGCTCTCTTAGTGGTGCCACTCTGATAACATGTCAAGAATCGCTAGTGGGGAGACCTCCTTGAGTTGCAACACTAAACACACATTGTGCATACAAGAGGAAGCTCACTCAAGAACATAAGAAGAGAGATGGAGGCCAAAATATTTTCTTGCTACTTTTTTTCTTCTTCTTCCACATGTTATACAATAATGCACACAAAGTATGGATAAGATACAACATAAAGAAAAGTGGTCTATTAAGTCAAACAGTGCATAACTAGCTATACCAATTGATTGGCATTATATCTATGCTAGTTATAGGTAGATATAACAAACTAAATATAATAAGTGATAAGTCATTGGCCATGTGAGGATCATAATTATCATTGGCGTGCTAAGTGTAGATGTGCACATCCATCTAGCCACGTGGTCCATCATCAATGTCCGCATATGTTGAGCTTGCCATCTCAACAGGCGAAGAGAGAGAGAGAGAGAGAGAGAGAGAGAGAGAATTGTAGAGAGAGAAAAGATAAAATTTAAAAGAGAAAGAACAAAATAAAAAAAGAAAAAAAGTGAGGAAAGAGGGAGAGAGAGAGAGAGAAGAAGAAGAAGAAAAAAAAGAAGAAAAGAGAGAATGCGAACACAAAGAGAGAGAATTATAGAGAGAAAAGATAAAATTTGAGAGAGAGAGAGAGAGAGAGAGAGAAGAAGAACAAGAAGAAGAAAAAAAAAGGAAAAAAAGAGAAGAGAAAAAGAGAGGAGAGAGGAAAAGAGAGAGAGAGAAAAAAGAAGAAGAAGAAAGAGAAAAAGAGAGAGAGAGGGAAAAAAGAGGAAAGAGAATTATTTTTAAATTAAATATTTTTGACATAGTTTTTGAATTGAGAGAGAGAGGGAGTATATAATTTGAGAGAGAGGAAATAGGGATATAATTTGAAAGATATAATTACCCTCACTTTTTAAATATCTTTGTTGTATCATTGAAGTCTATATAAGGCTTAGTTTGAGTACTTACCTTAGCAAGATCTTTCTAAGGCGTACATTAATAGATTTCACTGAAAATTGATGGAATTTGTCAAATCCTCATCTACACTCTATCACCGTGTGTAAGTACACATGTACTTATATGAGAGCCATTTGACCTCAATTCTTGGTATGTTGTCCTGGATATATAGACATTGAGGTTTTCTTATACCTAGAAGCTTAGCATTTGGTGACAGCCAAGAGAGAAATCCAATCATAAATAGTGTATTAACCTAGATTTGTGACTAAGTTGGTTTGACTGGTTTTGTAGCTAGTAAGTGTCCACTCAAGCACATATTTTCTCTATTTCTAACCAAATTAGTACTAATGATACATTTTAGGCCTTTAAACTAAGCAACTTGCCCAATGGACAACTGATGGTGACACTCCCAAAACAAAACTACCACAAATCTATAAAGTGATGAATAAACATTTCATGTTCACAACTATGTGTGCAAGGCTAATAGTTGTAGTGCAGATTTGTGCCCTTGAAGACATAAGATCATACACCACACAAGGCAGAGATCTTCTCCTTTAATCAAATGCATTGAAAAAAAAAAACCATTGCCAGATTGTATAGAGCTCTCTGCCAGCACGTTGCTACCTGCCATCTCACCTCCTCTCATCCCCTCCTGTCAGGCCATCGAGTCCCCCCCCCCCACAAGGGCCTACCATCACGACCCCTCCCCTAGCGCTTCTACATGTCATTTGCGCCCCCTCCCCCAATGCTCCTGCCAGCCATTCACGCCTATCCTCCCCCCGCCCGACACGCCATCATGCCTCCCCTCCTAGCTGCCATAATGTCTTCCCCTCGCCTGCTTGCCTTCGCGCCCCCCTCCTCCAGCCTCTATCTAACATCGCACCCTCCTCTAGCTTTTGGCTTCCATCCCGCTGCACTCCAACCTCTCTAGAAGCATTGTTCCACCCCTCCCTACTCCCCTCCATGCTATCCTAGCCTCCCTCGCCTAGCAGCCCCGCCCGGTAGGCCATCTATGTGTTCCTGTAGGGAGCTAGCCATACAAGGAGTCTAACACCCCTCCATTGTGTGGAAAACAACACCCCCCCTATTGCTCCCTCCATCTACAACAGCAATCCCTAGTGTTTGGTAGGTTCTCAGTAGGGACGTGCAATGGAAACCTGTGGTCAGATACTGGTGCATTCTACAAGAGCCCCCTAGTCAAACACCTTGTGCATCATCCTCTCTAAGGAACATCTCTTATCTATTCGTGCCACAGAGCTAGAGATAAAAGAAATAGGACATTTCCCATTTAGGGCCTAGCTTCAGGAGTGGCTTCATTCCACTTTGCGCATCGACACAGCCTAGATCGTGGAGGCAGTTCTCATGGGTCGAGGAATCTTCATGGTACAACTCACCTCAATAGATGCATCCCATGAGCTACTAGCTAGTTTACCCTATGCTTCCACAAAGGGTTCTTCTACATGGTCCCCTTGTACAATGGCTTCACACTAGAGGCATTCACGCTCCACAACAATTTCCTTAGACACCTGGTCACCCTACTCTTCCCTAGACTAGCAATAGAGTATCGCTAGTTAATGGAAGACTTTGGATGACTCTTCGGCACCATCCTTCCTGCTTCTTTTGCGGATGCAGTGATAGCTACAAGTATCCTAAAGGTACGCGTGGCAGTGAAAGAGACAAAGAATATACCACAGTTTCTAGAGATTGAGGCAAGAGGACACTCCTTCAGGCAGCAAGTTATTGTGATTGGGCAGCCGGGGCAGTGCTTGCATTCCCATGAATTTGGGCATCACACAGAAAATTTCACACACTTTGGAGCCAAGGCGGCTTCGTCGATAGGCCCACTGGTGGAAACAGATGGCTTTACACAAGTCCAGAGACATTACAGGCAAAGACCGTAGGGGGGGCTGTAGTGAACAACCGTCTCAAAACTGGTATGGATAAGGGGAATATGACTGTTTAATTAAAACAAAGCATTGCCATGGTCCTTGTGGATGTTGATGCAATGTGATTTCTGCCCAATGCTCTGAATGTCAAAGTGAAGAATTTCAACCAAGCGCGGGTAAACGACAGGAGTAACTATGACCCTCTTAAGGTAGCCAAATGCCTCGCCATCTAATTAGTGACATGCATGAATGGATTTACGAGATTCCCACTGTCCCTATCTACTATCTAGCGAAACCACAGCCAAGGAAATGGGCTTGCACCCTGCAAACACAACCATGGCAGCAAGGAGCAAGAGGGTGAGCGTTGCCTCCTGGTAGAATACCACGTGGCCCCCTCCTCGACCCACTCGATAAGACCATAGGCCTACACATCCACCACCCACTAAGGCATTATAGACCTCCTCACCTAAGGGCCCACATCCCCGCACCCTCCCCCCCTCCTCCCCGCGACTCCCCCTTGACCCTATCCCATAGTCCCCCCCCTCTAGGACCATCGGCCCCCCACACCTGCCTTGTGTCTCCGATTACCCCACCATCCCTCGATTCTCCCCCTCCCCACCATCTCCCTCGTCGACTAGCCCCCCTAATCCCCACCCAGTACAAGGGACCCCCCAACCACCCATCCCCCCCACCACAAGAGGTGAGGAGCCCCACATGTCAACATCCTCCTCTCATCAGTAGCTTAGCCCTCCCCATACAACCACCATCTCATCCGGCAAGGTTGCTCGATACACTTTCCCAAGATAGGCATAGCTGCTACCACAGGAGTTTTTTTGTAGTGGACCATGGTCTTACCTGAGAGTTGCGGAGAGTGGAGAGTTTTCACTACCTTTGGAGGTGGGAATCTTGTGGTATGCAAGTCGAGGAGTGGCAAGGTCCATCTACTAGCACTATATTGGATGGACCAAACTACACTTTCTTCCTTCAGATCGCTCATACAAGAGACTAGACAATGACACAAATAGAGAAGGAGGTGAAGAGCGAGGTGGCAGACCACATCTCCCAATGGATGGGAGAAGGAGGACTGGCACTTTTTTCCCTGTAGTGGCCAGGATGCATGATGGACATTAATTGGTGGGCTATATCTTTCGAGTCGCTCCACAGTGGAGAGCTTCGATGGATGTGATCGAGTGGCCTGTGGCATAGGTGGCCCGGTTCTATTAGTGTACAGAGTCCCACCTTTCAGCCTTGGCTGATAGATTCCTTGGTGGTACCACTAGGTGCATCCATCACCCCCACGCTCCGGCCACCATGGGGGAATGGAGTTCACGGTCAAGGCCTAGGTCCAGGCTTGCTGTTATAGAATTTGAGATACACGCTCGACTTTCTTATATACTTAAAATATATATGGCGAACATTATGTTGGCACAGAGGGAGAATAGATAAGCGAAAAGAAAGATGTAGAGAGAGAGGTAGAGAAATTGGCAACACACTAGGGACTGGAAAATGGGCCAGTCCCCCCCTTGTGGATTTATATTATTGACAAGGAGCAAGCTCCTTTGTTACACATAAGCTAGTTCTTACTTGTAGATCTTGGAATCCAGATCATGGTTCCTTGCACGGTATACGATCGGCTAACACTTGCAGAACTTGGAAATTGGCACCTTTTGATCCTTCTTGAGTCTCCTTCTCTCCTACACAATATGTGTAGGGTTCTCCTCTTGGCGCTTGATTTCAGTAGAGCTTCCGCAGCACTTGCACCTTCTCTTCTCCTCTTGGAACTTGATTAGCAGAGCTTACGCACTTGATTTCAGCAGGGCTTCGCAGCACTTGCACCTTCTCTTCTCCTCTTGGATACATGCAAAGTGATTCTTCCTTCACCCCTCCCTTACACCCAAGGAGAGCCTTCTCTTTTATAGGCTTTCAAGAGCTTCTCTTCTTGGAGAGAGAGTTGAGTTGCTCTTCATGCAAGATATGGTTGTTCCACTCTGCAGCACTAATTTTGAGATATCTCTTTGTGAATAGTTTGGATGAAAAAACATCCAACACGAAAGTTTTAGATCTCACTGTTTTCGATAACCCTCACGGCCCATTTTTAGAGATCGTTTTTCTATTGCGAGATATTTTTTAAAATGGATTTTTCAAAAAACAACTTTTTAAAATGTACTCTTAACTTGTGGTCCATGCAACCACCTTGAGTTCTTGATAAGGAGAGTTCATTAGATTGCCTTGGGCCTCAACCTTAAGATTGAATCCCACACAAAAGCTTGTGTCATTTTAGACCTTAGAAAGAGAAAATCACTTCTCTCCTCACTTCCAGAGGATCACATCTCTTGTCTTTCTTAGTGAGAGAATTCACTCTCTCGTCTTTCTTAATGAAAGAAAAGACCTTAAACCTTGACCTGTAGGGGAGAGGATGACCCCAAATGAATGCAATGCTCATTACACACAAGTAAACATTCCCACGTGTCCCTGGATGCACACATAGATACATATACACAATGCTAATGCATTTCCTCTTCTTAGAACTCAATACATCTTCGTTTATGTGTAACTCCTTGGTTCTTGTGTACACTCTTACACTTGGCAGACACTTCTTTTCCCCTTCATAACTTGTATTGCCTATACTAGATATCCCCATCACAGTGCTCTGATCACCCCATTAAGTGATGCACTAGGAATACTAGTCTCTAAATGGTCTCATGGCCATGCTAGATCATCATCAACACTTAAAGAAAAGTGAGTCATTAATTTAGTGACATGAATTTATTAAATAGAGAATGCATAATAAGCAAACAATTTAGTGACATCCCTCTTGCTTCTAAATAGATGACCTCAACTGTAGAGGGGATACATAGTCCTTAAGAAGATCTTGAAAGTCTTGTAGTTCTCTCTCAATCATAAACTGAGCATCCAATGGGGGATGATTCTTAAACTTAACCAGATACTTCCGTAATACCTTTCCTGACCTTAGAGTATTGTCCTGATGGTGTAAAAATCTTTCAAGCACAAGGAGAGTCTGTTTCTTCTATGTCAGGTAAATCTTCCTTGATTGGTTTCATTGGAGGTTCTCCAATATAGGGACGTAGCAAACTTATATGGAAAACATTATGAATGTTCCAATGACTTGGTAGATCGAAACAAAAAGTCACATCGTTTATCTTATCTGTCATCTTGAAAGGGCCATAATAGTGATTAGAAAGCTTAACCACTTTACCCTTTTGACCTTTTTTCTTCTTCAAGCAAGCCTTCTCAAACTTAAGAAGAACATACTATCCCAACTTGAGATCTTACTTACAACGATGCTTATCTGCTTCACGTTTATGCTTCTCTTGTGTCCTTTGGATAGTAGCTTTTACTTGAGTGAAAGTTGTATCAATGTCTCTAACAAACTCATCTTGCTGCAAAGATATTATCCTTCGTAAGAAGAATGGGTGGTAAATGAGGCCTATCATAGATGATCCAAAGGGTGCCTTACCAGTACTAGAGTGCACCGTATTATTGTATGCAAACTCTACTAAAGGAAAATGCTTTTCCCATTCTCTTTGATTATCAAAGACATAGGATTTCAAAAGGTCCAAAACAATAGAATTAGCAATTTCACTCTGCCCATCCGTTTGAGGATGATAAGAGGATAAAAACTTTAACTTTGTCCGGAGGTTCTCGAAGAGAGCTTGCCAAAAGAGGCTGCTCATGCGGGGATCTCAATGTCGTACAAAAAGTTGTCTTATGAACATCTTCAGGTGCTATCCATATCTGGTGATAGCCGCTCTTGAGATCAATGCGACTAAAGATATTAGCCCCTTGCAACTTATCCAAGATATCATCTATCCTTGGAATAGGAAAATGATTCTTGATTGTGATCTTGTTCAAAGATCTGTAGTATATACACATACGGAAAGAACCATCTTTCTTTTGAACAAGTAAGACTGGAGAGTGGTATGGAGAAGAGCTAGATTGAAATAGCCCTTTTTCCAACAATTCGTTTACTTGTGTTAGGATCTCCTCTTGCTGACTTGCACTTACTCGATAAGGCGGTTGGTTCAGTGGTGAACTGCCTGGGATAAGATCAATTGTGTGATCTTCCGAGTCCTTAGGAGGTAACTCTCCTGGGAGTGAATCACTAATACAATCTTCATATTGTTTAACAAAATCATGTCTAGCTTGATCAATCAAAGAGAGGGGTTCTTTTAAAGTCTAAGACTTAGAAGCATTAGTTGGTATTGTGTGTTCATTAGAGGCACCAAGTGCCCTTGAATCATTAGTTTCTTTTGATTCTCTCCCAAAAATCATGTATGCAGAAATAGCTTTCTTCATTTCTTTAGAAATGCTAACATGACTAACCATTGGCACAGGACAATCTCCAGCATCAGTAATGCATACTATGTTCCAACCCTTGAATTGAAATGCAAGGGTCTTCTTAACAAAATCGAGAAGAGGTCTAATCTTATAATGCCAAGGCATGCCTAAGATAATATCATAGTTACCTATGGGTGCAAGTAGAAAAGATTCTTAGTCATGGTAATCCCCAATTCTAAGATTCAACTTTCCTTGAATAGGAGTAGAATTGGTTGTAAGTTCTTCAAGTACTAAACCTGATCCAATTGGTGTTCCTAATCGATCCGGTGGAATTTGTAGCCTTTCAATAGTATCTGCTGACACAAAATTATTTGTGGACCCTGGATCAAAGAGTATCAAAACTCGTTGATTGTTGAGTATCCCCCAACCCTTTAAGAGTTGTATTTTCTTCTCATTTGAATGAGTGTTAGCTTGCACATTCGGAACAGAATTTGAGGATGGCGGAGGAGGATCTTTAACCACATTTGCTTCCTTCCTTTTGTGAGGACAATCAGGCTTCATATGCCCTAACTCACCACAAAGAAAGCACCTTCCTTCCTCTTTGTACTTTTGTATCTCAGAGGGTGAGAGATACTTGCGCTTCTTCTTGTTACCCTCTGGCTTTGAATATTGGTCATGGGTAAAGGTAAGTCTTCTTTGATTAGTCCTGTCTCTTGGTTGATCATAGAGCTGCTCTTGTCTAGCTCTATAAGAACTCATCTCCAACTTTCAAGATGTACCAGATGTATGCAAACTTTCAGCTATGATGGCAAACTCCGTCATGCGAGATAAGATTTCATGTGGATACACCTTTATGGTTCTATGTAAATGAGGGAGTAGGCTAGCTTCAAACTTAATTTTCTTCTCTTCATCACTGATCTCCATGAAAGGAGTAACCTTGAGAAGAGTAGACCAAAACTTGTCCACATAACTAGTGACCTTTTCATGATCTTTCTGGCCTAGCCAACCACGCTCCTTCTTGACATCATTCTCAAAATGAGGAAGCAAGAATTGAGCATAAAACTTCTTCTTAAGCTTTTCCCAAGTCGTAGGTTTCCTTCCCTCTAAAATGAGAGTTAACCACCAATTGCTAGCGGTGTCTTTCAAGTGCATGCCTAATGCCTTAGCTTAGACTTTTCTGAGAAATTACCATAAAAAAAAGTAACTTCAAATTTCCTGACAAAGGCTAATGCCTTAGCAAGATCTCTCTTATCAAAGTAAGAGTCAAACTTTATGTCCTTATCCCCAGACTTGAAAGTTTATCTTCTTAAGCTTGCTCCTGTTATGGTCCCTCTTTGTCCATTTGTGGATTGCACGAGACTTAGAACCAAGAGAGTAGAAACTAGAAGATGATGAGGAGGAGGAGGAGGAACTTGAGTAATTAGGGGACTAGCTAGTTGCTGAGGGAGATGACTCCCTCCTTATCTACCTTACTCGAGGTGAGGTCTTTTTAATCTTCTTGACCCAAGAATCCTTCTTCCTTCTAGGACTTTTCTTAGCAATTGGATGCTTTGCATCTTCACCATCAATTGGTGCAATGGTGTTTCCTCCAGCGTCACCATCTTTTGGAGGATTCAGTCCTTCAGAAGTAGCTTCTTCCCTTGCCCTTAAGCTGTCAATCAATTGATGTACTTCGGGAATTTCCAACAACCTACGATACTCTGTCAATTGAGCCTGTAGTTGCTCACTTGTAGGTGCTTCATCAGTTGCCATCTTTACCTTCTTCTTGCAAGGATCGCCTTTACTTTGAGAAAAGCAAAGAGACATGTTCTGATACCACTGTTATAGAATTTGAGATACACACTCGACTTTCTTATATACTTAAAATATATATGGAAAATATTATGTTGGAACAGAGGGAGAATAGATGAGAGAAAAGAAAGATGTAGAGAGAGAGGTAGAGAAATTGGAAACACACTAGGGACTGGAAGATGGGCCAGTCCCCCCCCCCCCTTGTGGAGTTATATTATTGACAAGGAGCAAGCTCCTCCATTACACATAAGCTAGTTCTTAATTGTAGATCTTGGAAACAAGATCACGGTTCCTTGCACAGTATACGACTGGCTAACACTTGCATAACTTGGAAGTTGGCACCTTTTGATCCTTCTTGAGTCTCCTTCTCTCCTACACAATATGTGTAGGGCTCTCCTCTTGGCGCTTGATTTCAGTAGAGCTTCCGTAGCACTTGCACCTTCTCTTCTCCTCTTGGAACTTGATTAGCAGAGCTTACGCACTTGATTTCAGTAGGGCTTCGCAGCACTTGCACCTTCTCTTCTCCTCTTGGATACATACAAAGTGATTCTTCTTTCACCCCTCCCTTACACCCAAGGAGAGCCTCCTCTTTTATAGGCTTTCAAGAGCTTCTCTTCTTGGAGAGAGAGTTGAGTTGCTCTTCATGCAAGATATGGTTGTTCCACTCTGCAGCACTAATTTTGAGATATCTCTTTGTGCATAGTTTGGATGAAAAAACATCCAACACGAAAGTTGTAGATCTCCTTGTTTCCAATAATTCTCATGGTCCATTTTTAGAGATCATTTTTCTATTGCGAGATATTTTTAAAATGGATTTTCCAAAAAATATCATTTTAAACTGTACTCTTAACTTGTGGTCCATGTAACCACCTTGATTCATAGATAAGGAGAGTTCATTAGATTGCCTTGGGCCTCAACCTTAAGATTGAATTCCACACAAAATCTTGTGTCATTTTAGACCTTAGAAAGAGAAAATCACTTCTCTCCTCACTTCCAGAGGATCACGTCTCTCGTCTTTCTTAGTAAGAGAATTCCCTCTCTCGTCTTTCTTAATGAAAGAAAAGACCTTAAACCTTGACTTGTAGGGGAGAGGATGACCCCAAATGAATGCAATGCTCATTACACACAAGTAAACATTCCCAGGCATCCCTGGATGCACACATAGATACATATACACAATGCTAATATACTTTCTCTTCTCAGAACTCAATCCATCTTCATTTATGTGTAACTCCTTGGTTCTTATGTACACTCTTACACTTGGCAGACACTTCTTTCCCCCTTCATAACTTGTACTGCGTGTACCAGATATCCCCATCATAGTGCTCTGATCACCCCATTAAGTGATGCACTAGGAATACTGGTCTCTAAATGGTCTCATGGCCATGCTAGAACATCATCAACACTTAAAGAAAAGTGAGCCATTAATTTATTGACATGAATTTATTAAACAGAGAATGCGTAATAAGGAATCAATTTAGGGACACCTACGGCAAAGCAAACCCGCATGCCCCTTAGCTCTTCTTCTTCGTTAGTAGCTTCCACCCTAAACAGATGTTTGTTCGGTCGATCGCAAATTTCCCCCATGAGTTTACATCTTGCATCCTAGAATGTGAGCAGTCTCCACTACAGTAGAGCACATGGTTCCAGGAAGTTGATTGTTCGACAGGAGCTATAGCTTGCTTTTGATAGACATGTCGGCATCCTACTTTTACAAGAGCACAAGCTCACTCTCGCCTAGTCCTATCGGGTAGGGAAGGTACTCCCAGGTGGCTCACACACTTACTAGGAGCATGCCATCGATGCCCACGGCAAGAGTGGAGGCGTATGCACCTCTATCTGCTCGAGCCTCACCACATGTGTATGAGACCACGAGAGGATTCTGGCAAGAAGATTGCTCTAGATCAAATTGGACATTAGGGACTCGTGCCTTGGAGTCCTCAATGTTTATGCCCCTACTAGGGCACGCAATAGGTTCAGAGTTGAGATCGCAACAAGTCTCCCAGAGGTGGACTCTTGGATTGTTGGAGGAGACTTCAACAACCTGGAAACCTTAGAGGACCAGCAGGGCAGGGGAAAAAACTACCAAGGCATGGCTAGGGAGGAGTAGGAGACATGGGAGGTCTTCCTATTGGCAGTAAGAGCATGTGATGCTTGGAGAGACCCAGCTTTCCACAAGAGGGAGAGGTCATTGGATTTCTCTTGGGGATATACACACCTAAGAGGAGTCCTGTTGGAGCGGCTAGACAGGTTCTATGTGGGAGAGTGGGGATGCTCTCACAAAGGCTAGGTAGGGTAGTTGGCTGGCACCACTCTATCCAATCATTGCACAGTTCTTCTGACACTTGACCCCCCAACATCTGTCCTAGACACATGATTGTGTCATACCCCTGATTCAGTCTACATAAGGGAGGACGTGAAGAGTCAGATTGCAAAAAATTGGACTAGGGAGTGGGGCAGGAGGGACTGGATCATAGAGGAGATTGCAGAGGTCCTAGCCGAGTCGAGCAGTATTTGCCAAGGGGCAGCCCTACATGCTAGGCAGCATATCTGGGAGGAGAAGAGAGCACTCTGGCAGGTTTTAGTAGCCACACAAAGATTACTATATGAGGCACCAAGGGATCCTATCGTCCATGCATAGGAGTGGAGCCCCAAGAGTAACACCAAGGAAAAGGGAATTCTCTTGCAAGAAAATCTATCTTGTAACACCAACAAGCTTTTATTTCATTCTTTTGATCATCAAAACAAAGAAAACAACAATTCTTCACACAACATCATAGTAGTTTTCTCCCACAGATTTGATAGAATCAATCATAATCTTTAACATCTTCAAAGAATTCATCAATATAACAAAGGACACAAAGTAATACACTATCTTTGAATGCAAATCAATCACATATGATTCATCTTCAATGTCTTCATAATTCTCTCTCTCAATCTCTCATATACAATTACACTGTTTTGATAGATTTGACTATCTTTGACTCTCTCTCTCTCTCTCTCTCTCCATCAATAGTACATCATATCCTCACTACAATTCTCTCATAATAACCCTCAATAATCCTCCTTAGGTCGTGGATGCACCTCCCAAGAGGTATGCCTGATATGAAGAGTCACCAAAGCCACTACAGTGTCTTTTCACAGCTCACTACTGTCACTGTCACTTAGTCTTCTCTTTAGTCTTCAGTAGCTGCTTCTTCCACTTGTTTTAGCTCTTTTGAACTTGGATTCATCCTTTACAAAAGTTAGAAAACTTTCCCAAAGTCACACATATATTCTATAGAACACTTACAGAAGGTCTACAGAACAGCTACAGTACAGTTACAGTACAGAGACAAAGGCTCTACAGAAGGTCTACAGAGTGTCATCAGAACCTCATAACTCATACTCAAACCATTCCAAACTATCAAAAACTATTCAATAGGCTTCCAAAAGATCTCAATGTTCATCAATCATCAATCCATGCTTCATACAGAAGACCATCAAAACAAAACAGAAGCTATACAGAACCAATCAGAAGCTCAACAGAACCTATCAGAACATCACAGAGCTTCATATCTCCACTAAGAATCATCATGAACTTCCAAAACATAATTAATATCATCCAAAACACTCTCAAATACTTCCATTAACAACCATACATCACTCTAAATCCATCAAAAATCAATCATTCAGTCCTCAAAAACAACAAAAATCTGTCAAAAATTCAGTCTTTTTCCACTCTCAACATAATATCTCCACA
The DNA here is from genome assembly GCF_053477565.2 of Lygodium microphyllum. NCBI lineage: Eukaryota > Viridiplantae > Streptophyta > Polypodiopsida > Schizaeales > Lygodiaceae > Lygodium > Lygodium microphyllum. Next base: position 123,934,560 of record NC_141161.1, read on the forward strand.
CTTAGAAAGGAAGCGTCCTCGCGACCTAAGGAAAAGAAGAATATAATTTCACTAAAGAGCTCAATTTGGATCTTCCATAGGATCTTCAATAATCTCTCCAAACCACGACTCCAACTTATCACCTGTATCTGAGAGAAAAGTACTACTAAAGGAAAACTTCCATTATTCATTAACTCATTTGATTAATCATTTAAAAAAATTATAGCAAATTTTTGAAGGATATAAGAGGTTTTTCTTCAACTTTCCACCATAGGCTTTTCATCCACCAGCAATCTTTTGAAAAGAGCTCTCGAACAAGTTATTCTCAATCAGCACGAACTCATCACATACAATTATTACAACACACACAAACACTAACACAACCATCTGAATGACACCTCCAAAAAGTGATATATATCATTAAGAATCATCCAAGATACATTACAAAGGCATTAATGAAGATGATCCCTTTTGAAGGCTTGGTGGTTTCGAAAGCGATCCATGGAGAAGGATTCATCTACAAATGTCTTTGGAGGATTTTGAAAGAACTGCAGGCAGCAAATCCTTTCTAGCAAAACAAGGTATTTGCTAGGGAGACATAGGGCATGAAAATACAGGACATCCAACTGGTGGGAGTCAATGTTCACATTGACATTCATACAAAGTTTTGGAATGGCCTTTTGATCATTATGGGAATGCTTATGCATGTATACTAGATACCAAGCAAAATGAGCTGTCAATCTCACCGAAGGATCTAGAGATTGTGAATATTGATGAGAAAAATGAAGGTAGTTTTGGTATGCTTGACTGGCAGTTGTCCAATCCCCTAGAATTATTGGCCAGTTTATCTGAGGTCCTGTGAGAGAATTAGTCGAGCTCCATCCTCTTCTTCTTGGAATCTGCTGATCAAACCCTTCATATTCACTAACCAACTGAGGGGGTTGAGAGATAGAAGTGGTAGGAGATGGAAGTGGAATAAGTAAAAGTGGATGAAGAGATGGGTAGGAAAAATCATAAAATGAGAAATAAGTTAAAGAAGGAGTGGCTGAAAATTTTAGGGAATCAGTTAGGAAATGTGTTAATTGATAAATAGGAAAGGTAGAAGGTACATGGATAGATGGAGAAGGGCATGGTGAAAAAAGAGAAAATAGTCGATGGGAATTTGAGGAAAATATTGAGGTTGGAAAAGAAGGGGTAAGATTGCTGTTGAATTGGTTTGATAGAGGGAAAGATAGGTATCATAGCGGTGAGCCATTTGTTGGTAGTACAGTAGGCTAGGAACAGAGGGACCTAAGATAGATCTTCTCTGTTAGGCATAAAAAAAGGTTGAATCAAATGGATTGTTTTTGGAAAGGTGAGCTAAGAGATCCACCCTCAGTTGGTTAGTGCTCTGTACATAGGTAGAATCTATGTTCTACCGTTGATTCAAGACCACAGAATCAATCATTGAGTGCCAGGAATTATCATGGCAAATAGCCACTTTTGAGGAGTAACTTTGGACCATATCATCTATTTGTAACTCCAAATAGTTGACATACAAAACAGCTTGTAAAAACCACATTCCCCACATACCAAGCCATATCTACTTCATCTAGACTTAACAAATCTCCTCGTAGATACATATATGACAGCAACATGGCATCCGTCCTCACAGAATCTTCAAACACCATACGAACCACTTCTGTCAGCAACTCAGGAGACCAAGCCCCACTCCAACCATCCTCTGGAAGAGGAAGATCCATCGTTGAAAGCTTCATGTAAAAGGACAACTTCTGCAATTGATAGTGGACAAAGAAAGAATGGTCTAGAGGTACATATTCTTGGAAATGCTCAAATGTAGACCATAGCAAATACATCTTGGACTACAATCGTTCCACTTTATCTTGGAATAAAGGACACAAGGTAGCCTGTCTCTGGAGAACTGCCAAGTCTTGCTTTGAGAGAGAAGGGATCAGGGGAACATTAGGGCTTGGAGGAACAGACCGTGACTGTGCTAATTGGTCTTGCAACTGCTTGATTTGGGAAGCTTGTGATTCCATTGTGTCTTTAGCGGTCTGTAAGGCTGAGAGTTTTGCATCTAAAAGAGTTTGAAACTCTTGAGCTTCGGTGGACATCCTCTCTTTCTTCTCGGAGATTCTAGTGACCTCTGATTGAGCCTCTATTAATTGAAGCTTCAAAAAAGATATCTCTGCTTGTTGGGTCTCAATCATTTGGGTTTGTTACTCCATCTACTTAAACAGATCTGCTAGTGTGTCTTTAGCAGAGGCTAACTCTGATGTTGCCTTATGCAATTGGTCTTTGGACTGCATCAGTTCTTCATAAAAGGAAGCATACAGCTGTTGAACACAGGCTGTCACTGAAAGTTCAATTGAACTCTAGATGTCTTTACATAGGAATGGAATGGCATCTCCCAACACTAAACTGTTCAGTGAAGGGACTGATATGTCCAAGGAACCTTCTCTATGTGCTCTGAACAGGTTGTTACGTGTGAGATAAGCAGGGAGATCACTGCCAGATGTAGCAGGAATCGTAACTGAATGAAGAACTGAAGGAGCCTTATTTGCCACCCGCTTCAAGCGTTTTCACTGAATGACCGAGGAGGAGAATCCAGATCCTCTATATCAATAGGTTCTGACTCTTCTCAAGGTGGTGGAGGAGGTACTAGATCAGATGGAGGAGGTGGAGGCACACCCTTCTTGAGGCCTGAGTATGTCAAGAAAGCATGCAGGTAGGATCCATAGGTGACGTTTGTGACATTTCCTCTGGTTACTTTGACGAAATGTTGATCCATCTTTGTGAATAGGTAAGTGCTCCAATCAATAGCAACTCCTTTTAACACCATCCTGGAAGCTGTAAAGAGCTCTTTGGACAAGTAATGGGATGGCATTTTGGCAAGCATAAACCTATCTTGGAGAAACTGGCAAACCAACTTCCACACAGGATTAGTGATCATGGAAAGGGAAACTCCTGAAGTGTTGATCACTTTCTTAACATCCAGAATTTTCTTGGTCTGTTTTTGTAACAGCTTGAAAATCTCATCGTTAGAGAATAGTTGTTGAGCTGTAACAAAGGGCTCGCCTTTGTAGGGAAGAGACAAAGCCTTCCCTAACCCTCGGGGTGTCAATGTCATGGAAGTACCATGGACCAGCCCCGACTTCTTGCTGTATGAGGCAAGGAACTCATCACACATGGATGGATCTTCTGGAATCAAAGGGAATGAGGCAGCCATGAAAGTCGCGAGTCCTGCCTTCGTGATAGGCTCAAAAGTGAGTAGGGTAGAGTAATCCCTACTAACCAGTGGGACATACTGGATAGGGGGAGGAGAATGAGGTGCCATTCAGATGGAAAACACACACACCACAACACAGACAATCACAAAGAATGCCTGCAAAACAACCAAAGGGCTATCAAAAAGGACACTCATACAGATATAGACGTAACTAACCCATTTACCACCCCAGACAATACACAGCCTAGAAAAAATTCGGCATGACCTCTACACAGATGCGACCGAAAACTTCCTGCGGTGCAATAAACAAGCACCCAAATCCCCATATCAGGCAAGAAAGAAAGAACTATACACCGCACCCGTAATCGTAACACATAGACAAATCAGACTACCAGAAAAATGTACATCAAGACCGGACCAGAACCTTGACCATCAGTGTCAACTAAAAGACTTTTACACACTCATCCCACGAAGCGTGTTTATTAAAAAGGAAGAAAAAGTGTAGTGAGGGGGAATTATTTTAATGAAGGGTTCATTTTAAGACATTATTAACAATGGGTGATATTTTATTAGGTTATAAACCTTAATAAGAAATTGGCGGTTCCTTCTTAAAATCTTAATTACAAATTATTAAGTTGAAACGGTGCTTTATCGCAACCTGGACTACGATTTCCAGACTGGGTTTCTAAATGTAAATTCCTTAATTAAAAATTAAGAGTGATGTGGAGCGTTTTTTTGCTAGCGCATGATTCTTCGTGACAGCTAGTTCATTTTTATTACAAATTAAGGTGCCTCTTAAGCGCACGTAGTGCGTGCAAAGTGAACGGCTAGTTGATTTTAAAATTATTAAATTGTGTGTTTAGCGCGAATGCGCGTGGAAAAGATGGGTGAATAAATAGTTTATTTTAGCAATTAATTGTGATTAAGAGAATAATGAAAATGAAGAAATCTCACAAAATCAATACCTGGTAGGGGTGTGCAAGCAGTGGCCTAAAGGCGCACGGAGGAGTCCCCCAAAAGCAATGAATCCAGTCATCAAAATCAAAGACCACTGAGACTGAACAAAAAAGAAAACACCTAAGTGGGTTTGTCGATTTTTTGATTTTGTATCTTGTTTGTTTTGTATTGAGTATTTGGTTTGGTTTATTTGTTTTATGTGTGTTTTTTTTAATTTGTTATTATTTGTGGTTGGTTTTTGTTGTGGTTTTTTTTAAATTAATAATAATACTAGTAATAATGAAATCAAGATATATAGCACATGGATATGTGATGAAGGGAAAAAAAATAAAATTTCAGCCATGGAGGAAATGGCCACCATTTATGTTATAAAAATAAGTTTTTTATTTTTTTTCCTTTTTTCAAAGAATATTTGTGCTTTGTATGAAAATATTTTGAAGTAAAAAATTAGTGAAAAAATGTTAAGGGGGTGGGTGGAAATTTTTGAGATTTTTTTGAGTTTTTTTCTATATTTTTACTAAGTTTAAATGAATTTTATGCATTTTCAGGTAATTTTGAATGATTTTTTTTTTAAATTTTTACTTTTTTGTAATTTTGTTTGATTAAATTTTCACCTAACAAATATTCCAAAAAATAGTAGAAATATTGAGAAATTTTTCTGTAATTGTTTTGAATTTAAATAAATTTTTTAAATTAACTAAATCAATTAAATAATGTAAATCAAGTTAGTTGGGTAAGTAAAGTCAAGTCAAGTCAACTAAGTCAAGTTAGTCTAGATAAGTCAGGTAAGTCAGAGTAAGTCAAGTCTGGGCTAGTTAGGTTAGTTAGGGGTGATTAGGTTAGTCTGAGTTAGTCTAGGGTTAGTTAGTCAAGTTAAGTTAGTCTAGGTAAGTTCTAAGTAACCAGGGTTAGACTAACTAACCTCTGGTTAGGTTAGTGGGGGGTGGAACTAACCTGAGTTAGGTTAGTGAAACTAAGTACAATTAGGTTAGTGGAAACCTAACCCTAGTTAGGTTAGTAGGACCCTAACTCTAGTTAGGTTAGTAGGAACCCTAACTCTAGTTAGGTTAGGGTAACCAAAGGGGGGTTTAGTAACTTAAATTAGGTTAATTTTTAACTTAAGTTAGGTTAGTTTTTAACTAAAGCTAGGTTAGTTTGAACCTAGGTTAGATTAGTGTCTAACCTGGCACAGTGAGGTGGAGGAGGGGTAGGAGGAGAAAGAAGGGGAGGAGGAGGAGTTGTGGGCGGTGGTGGTGGCATCAGTGGAGGAGGTGGTGGCATCCAGGGAGTCAAGGGGGGAGAGGACGTGGAGGGAGTGGCACGGCGGGCCGGGATGGGGGCAGCCGATAGGGAGAGGAGGTGGAGCGAGCGCCAGCAGGCGAGAGGAGGTGGCGGGTGCAGAACGAAGTGGAGGCGGCGGTGGAAGGAGGCCGCCCGAGGAGGCACTGCGAAGCGAAGTCTGCGGTGGTGCGGCGGCGTGTGGAGGAGACCACCCGAGGAAGAGAGCGAGGGGAAGGACAGGTGGAGGCGGCATGTGGAGGAGGCCGAGGGAGGGAGAAGAGGTGGAGGAGGGAGAAGAATAAGTGGAAGGAGAAGAAGGAGGGGGAGGAGGAAAGAAGGAGTAGGAGAGGAAAGGGAGAAGGGAAGGAGGAAGGGGAAGAAAGAGGAGGAGGAGGTGAGGAACCGAATCGCAACGGTAGGTACGTTTTTGTTTTTGTTTTTGTTTTTTTTCTTTTTCTTGTTTTTTTTTTCTTTTTCTGTTCTTTTGTATTTTCATTTGTGATTTTAGTGTGTGTGTTTTCTTTTTTCTTCTTCTTTTTGTTTTTTTTTTCAGAGTTCTGTTTTTGTTAAAATTTTTTCTTTTTTTAAAAAAAATTGTGTATGTAGTTTTTTTTGTTTTTTTTAATAATGAAAAAAAAGAAATATAAAAGAAATAATAAAATAAAAGAACACATCCCCGGTCCGTGCACATGCGCGGGAAGGGATAAAAAAAATTACAATGATGGGGTCAAACGGGCAGGGACGGGGACACGTGAGCTATGGACTGTCAAGATTGTGGGAGAGAAGGAAGGAGTCTCGCTTGAAGCTTTCTTGCTTGCACAATGGGGGAAGACACACAAGGGTGGAGGCTGAAAACAGTTTTCCTCTTCTTAGTTGTGTAAGCCAAAAAAACTCAAGTACAAAGAAATAGAAGAACCCTATATATGGGTATCAAACCAAACTCAACTAACTAAGGTGGCATACTAACTGAGCCACGAACTAGAGTAGATAAGGATAGCTATCATGTAGCTATTATTCAGGGGCAGTGTACCAACCGCATCTGCAACAACTGACAAGTCGGTGACATAAATACACAACGGTCACCATGGCGTATCACGAGTGGAGCTCGATATCTCAACACTCCCCCTCGAGCTCAATCCCAATTCCTGCACACCAAGCAGGTCTCTGAACTTGCGCAGCTTCTCTGCGCCCAATGCCTTCGTGAATATGTCAGCTACCTGATCCTCTGTGCTGACATAAACTAGATCAATAAGACCTAGTAAAACCCTCTCTCGCACATAGTGATAATGCACCTCAATGTGCTTTGTTCTAGCATGATAGACTGGGTTATTTGCCAAGTGTATACTACTCATGTTGTCACAATAAATGACAACTGGCCCATCTGTAGACTGATGCATATCATAAAGTAGCTTATGCAACCAAGCTACCTCACATGCAGCCATTGCTGCACCCCTGTACTCAGCCTCTGTGCTCGACAAGGCAACTGTAGGCTGTTTCTTGCTGCTCCAAGTGACTGTAGCACTCCCAAAAGAGAACACATATCCACTGGTAGATCGTCTATCAGAAATACTACCAGCCCAATCAGCATCAGTGTATCCATGCAACTGTATCTGAACCCCAGTCTCATAAAATAGTCCATACTGCAATGTGGACTTCACATACCTGAGTATGCGTCTAGCCGCATTTTAATGTGGTTTCCTTGGAGCCTGCATAAACTGACTTACCAATCCAACAACATAGCTCAAATCTGGCCTGGTAATAGTCATATAAATCAAACTTCCTACTATGCGTCTGTACATAGTGGGGTCTTCTAGAAGCTCACCTGCATCTGTGCTCAGCTTCACATTCTGCTCCAAAGGAACTGAAATAGGTTTACAGCCTGTCATCCCATATTTGGACAGCATGTCCAATCCATACTGCCTCTGCAAGAGCTGTATCCCACTTGGTGATCTAATCACCTCAATGCCCAAGAAATAACGCAGCTCTCCCAAATCCTTCATCTCAAAATTCTGCTTCAATAGCATTTTCACATGAAGGATATCTTCATCACTGTCACCTGTCATAATCAAATCATCAACATAAATGACAAGTAGCATAATACCTTTCTATGTTTTTCTCACATAAAGTGAGAAATCTGCCCTGGAAATCTGAAAGCCAATAGTGACAAGATACTGTCCTATCTTGTCAGACCATGCTCTAGGTGCTTGCTTCAAGCCATACAAGGCTTTCTTCAACCTGCAAACAAACTCAGGATGAACAGCATGCACATAACCTAGTGGCTGCTCCATATAGACCTCTTCTTGCAAATCACCATGCAAGAAGGCATTCTTTACATCCATCTGATGTAAAGGCCATCCCTTTGATGCAGCCATAGCAATGGCTGCTCTTACGATTGCCATCCTTGCAACCGGACTGAATGTTTCTTCATAGTCAATGCCATATGTTTGTGCATACCCCTTGACTACTAATCTTGCCTTGTATCTGTTCACAAAACCATCTGCATTGTGCTTCACCTTATAAACCCATTTACAGCCAATTGCATTTTTACCTTTAGGCAAAGGTACCAATTCCCATGTAGCATTTGCTTTCAAGGCATCCATTTCTTCATCCATGGCTTTCTCCCATTTTTCTTTTCCCATGGCTTCCTCAAAAGAAGTGGGTTCTGGTTCCTGTATCACTTTAACCATATATGCATAGTGAATGGCTGTAAATCCATCATATTTCAGCCTATCCACAGGATACCTAGCTCTCGTAGACCTACGCAAAGTAGGTTCACTCCCAGGTGCTCTCAAAACATCCCTGGTCTTCCTTACTCCAGGTGTAACAATAGAAGGAATACCCAACTCATCATCAATGCTTTGTTCTGAGCCACTGGATTCACCATCCACATAAGAGTGACCTGCATTCACATCAAACATGGGCTGATCAACCTTCTCTTTTCCTTTTCGTGATACCTGCATACCACTATCTGCATTACTTTGAGAAGATTCTCCTGATCTCAATCTGCCTATCCATGGCGAAGAATGTGAACCACTACTAGAGGACGCTCTAGGTCCACTAATATTTTGTGACTGCTGCTGTGAATTTTGTGCAGCATTACCATTTTGTGCATCTACATCATCAATCACATTTACTGGTTTATACCAGCTACTCATCTCATCAAAAACAACATCTCTGCTCACTGTAAACTTACGAGTAGAAGGGTTATAGCATCTATACCCTTTTTGCTGCAGAGAGTAACCAATAAAGATGCACTTCTCAGCTTTTGGATCCAACTTGGATCTCAACTCATCTGGCACATGTACATAGGCAATGCAACCAAAAATTTTCAAATGAGAAATATCTGGTTTCCTACCAGTATACCTCTCCTCTGGAGTCATTCCATGTATTGTTGCAGTGGGAGTCCTGTTCATTATGTAGACTGCTGTAGCAACTGCTTCAGCCCAATAAAAATCTGGCAAGTCTTTTTCATTGAGCATGGCACGAGATACCTCTCCAATATGCCTGCTTTTCCTTTCTGCAATTCCATTTTGTTGTGGGGTATGACTGCATGAATATTGCTGCTTTATGCCATGCTCCTGCAGGAACCTTGCAAACTCATTTGAGAGGTACTCTCCCCCTCCATCTGACCTTAGGCATTTTATCTGCAGGCCTGTTTCTTTTTCAACCATAGCTTTAAGAGTTTTGAAATGTCCAAAAACTTCACTTTTCTTTTTCATAAAATACACCCAAACTTTTCTGCTATAGTCATCAATAAAAGTGACAAAATAATGACAACCTCCAAGAGATGCAGCTTTAGTAGTCCACACATCAGAGTGGATTAATTCCAATGGCTTCTCACTCTCTTGAACATGTCTAGGAAATGGTTTCCTTGCCTGTTTTCCAAACTGACAGGCTTCACATACCTTATGCATTTCTGCAACCTTGAATTTGGGCAATCCTGCAACAATATTTTGGGCCTGCATTGATTTAAGTCGCTGTACATTAACATGACCAATGCGTTTATGCCAGATATCAATATCTGCAACTACACCGGTCCCATGTGCAAACATTGCTGCACTCAATTCAGACATGTTTGCATCCAATATAAACATTCTGCCCTTCTTCTTTCCTTTTGCTATCAAGCGACCTTTATTTTTCATATCCTCAACAAAGCATCCATGAGGATTAAATCTGACCTGCAAGCCCTGTTCAACCATTTGACCAACTGAAACCACATTCTTGGTGATATTCGGGACATGAAATACATCAGATAGGTATTTCTTTTTCCCATCCTGCATAGACAAAGGAATTTTTCCAATCTGCACAATAGGATGTGCAGTATCATCACCAGTCTCCACAAATCCTGGTTTTTCCATTTTTCTTGCATCCTCCATCCATTCTGCATGACCTGTCATGTGGTTTGATGCACCTGAGTCAACATACCATACATCATTGCTTTCTTCTGCACTTGTCACAGAATTGTTCATGTGCTGCACCATAAACAAGTGCTCATTTCTGTCATCACCCTGTCTACTAGAAGATGCATAATTCCCTTGTTGCAGTTTTCCATTCATGATGTCATTCTGCTTTTTATAGCAGTCTTTAGCCATATGACCCATTTTACCACAGTAGTAGCATTCAACATTACTGTTTGCATTTTGGCCTCTTTGCCATCCACCACGACCTCTTTGGCTCCCCCTGCCTCTAGAGTTACCACATCCTCCTCCATAGGACTGGTTTTCTTGAGTTTGCTGCATATTCTGATTTCTACCACGGCCTCCATATCGGCCTCCTCTACCTCTGCCTCTACCTCTTCCAGCATTTGAGTAGAAGACAGCTTCTTTTGAAGTTCCTCCTGAAGAAGATGCACCACCATTTCTCTGCTCCTCAAAAATTACAAGAGCAATCAGCTCCTCAAAATCAGGAAATCTTTCACGAACTGAAATAGATGTCCGAAACTGTGCATAATCCTTTCCTAGACCATTCAAGGTCACAGAAACTAAATCATCATCTTCCACTGGCGACCCAATGAAAGCAAGTGCATCTGCAATCTTCTTCACCTTCATGTGGTAGTCGTTGATGCTCATACTTTCTCTTTGCACATTATGCAACTCTTGCTTGAGCTGCATTTTCCTGGCTTGCGTATTTGTGCTATACATTTTTGACAAAGTATCCCATGCCTCCTTTGGCGTACTTGCATCCTGAATATGCACAATCATAGAGTCTGAAATGCTGATAGACAGCCAATACATAACTTTCCTGGCTCTCTCATGCCATGCTTTAAATGCCTGCATTTGCTGTTGATTGGGAACATCAGGAAGAACTGGTTCTTCTTCATTTCCTACAACAAATTCCCAATATCCTTTTCCCATAAGGAAATTCGTCATTCTAAACTTCCATGCTTGGAAGTTGTTCTTGTCAAGCTTTTCAGTGACAATCTGTGAAAGAGAATCAGATGCCATTACAGAAGACTGCAAAAAATTCTGTCACTGCAAAAACCACAGCTTCACCCTCACAAGGGAAAATCTGCAAAACTGGCGAAAGTGGTATTTGACCACACAGTCACTTTCTAGTGACGATTTTGTATCAACAGGCAACAGGGATGATTCTGTAACTCCAAATGTCTCTGCGTACAAGCATACAATGCAATTTTTACAGTAACTATTCACCGACCTGTAGAACAGTGGCTGCAAAGCATAAAACTGGGCCTTTTCCTGAGTGCGTGCAGAAAAGTTTCGCCTCCAAAACAGGCCCCGAAATGGCCTCAAATAAAAAAAACAAGGTCGCCAAGGGCTAAAGCCCTATCGCGCAGCATATACTGCCCTCTTGCTTCACCGCGAAGGGCGTCTCAACCTGAGACAATGCACTCCTGCACTTTCCGGCTGTGCTACCTGCAGAGATCTGCTCCCAAAACAGAAAATGAAAGCAACACTGCTCCTCTTACCAAAACACCGCGAGCTTGGCTTGCTTTCTTGAGCTCCTTACCACGAACAATGCTCTGATACCATGTCAAGATTGTGGGAGAGAAGGAAGGAGTCTCGCTTGAAGCTTTCTTGCTTGCACAATGGGGGAAGACACACAAGGGTGGAGGCTGAAAACAGTTTTCCTCTTCTTAGTTGTGTAAGCCAAAAAAACTCAAGTACAAAGAAATAGAAGAACCCTATATATGGGTATCAAACCAAACTCAACTAACTAAGGTGGCATACTAACTGAGCCACGAACTAGAGTAGAAAAGGATAGCTATCATGTAGCTATTATTCAGGGGCAGTGTACCAACCGCATCTGCAACAATTGACAAGTCGGTGACATAAATACACAACGGTCACCATGGCGTATCACGAGTGGAGCTCGATATCTCAACATGGACGCCATGGGGCATCCCGAGGCGCGTAAAACCAAAAATAGGCAAGTTCATGCGCGATGCGAGAAACACGGTTAATATGAAAAATGAAGAAAATTTAATAAAATCCAAACCGTGTGTCGAAACAAAAATCCTTAAAAATGAAAAATGGGGCGGGAGATGAGGGAAAAATGTTGGAAACATGAAACACGGTTAATATGAAAAATGAAGAAAATTTAATAAAATCCAAACCGTGTGTCGAAACAAAAATCCTTAAAAATGAAAAATGGGGCGGGAGATGAGGGAAAAATGTTGGAAACATGAAACACGGGTTACAAGGAAAAATCAGGGTGTTCACATGAAAAAAACACAAAAAACAAACCCGAAAACACATACGGGCATTAATATTGGAAAATTCGTGCATCAAAACGAAGTGTGAAAAGAAGGAAAAGTGTACAGAACAATGTGTTCGACAAGCCTATCCCAAGAAAACACGGTTTCAAGTGAGGTAGGATGCGTTCACATGAGAAAAACCCCAAAAATAAACCCGAAAAGGGACTCAGAAATTAATATGCGAATAACCATGCGTCAAAATAGAGGACAGTAAAAAGGAAAAATGTCCAGAAAAAAGGAATTCACACGGTTGCTGCATCAAAACTCAGTTTGGGAAAAATTAGGATGGGTTCACGTGGAAAAAACACGAAAAATACATCCGAAAACGCTCGAAAAAAGTAATAACTAAAAATTCGACTATCAGAAGAGGGGGGAGAAAAGAGGAAAAAGTGGGGGAAAGACTGGAAGGACACGGCTGTCAAATCAAACTAGAATTCGGGTGAAAGTAGGGCAGGTTCACATGGAGAAATGTGAAAAATAGACACGAAAAAGACTCGAACACCCGCAAAAATTAATAACGGATGAACCGTGCATCGAAATGACATGGAATAAAAAGGAAAAATGTCAGGGGAAAGGGGTAGGATAGGCTTGACTCATCAAATCATGGTTCCGAAGCAATAAAGACGTGTTCACATGGAAAACTGTCCAATTGACGGGAATTGCTTCAAAAATTAATCACTTGAAAACTGTCTGTCGAAAAAGGGGTTGGTAAAAAGGAAAAATAGGCAATTCAAAGGGACAAACAGAGCTGTAAGGCTGGATTGAGCGTTCGGTGAACGTAAGGTCCGTTCGTATGAAAGAAGCGCAAAACCAAGAATAAGGGCAAACGGTCAAGGAACAACCCCTAGGATAGGGTAAAATAGAATGGAAGGGTGGGGAAGGGGCCCCATTAGGGTACAATGAAGTCACGGCATAGATGCATGATTAGAACAGGGTGTATGCATGGGGGTATGCATCATGGACGCGCAGGGACGCATCTCCACACTTAAGACCTTAATAGGAATGATAAACCAAACTTCAAGGACATGGTACATCACATCAGACCAACCACGATGTCCCTACACTTAAGACATAAACCCTCTGTCTCACTCTTTGATAGATACAGAGGGCAACCCATACTCACGTCCCCATCCTGTTAGGATGAAAGCTCACATCACTCAAGGGGTTGGTGATGAAGATCATGTCGACTATTGTTGTCGTCAAGATCTTGAGGAGTAGGCATACCCAAGGAGGCAGCTAACAAATCTCGTACTTCAATGACTTGTAAGAAGAGTCATCTGTTAAGAAGGGCAGAGGAAGTGATATTGCAAAGACAACGCACCAAGGGAGGTGGCTTCAAATTACTTCCTAGAAAGATTTTGCTGGTGAGTCAGCCCTCCTGAATTGTGGGGTGTTACCACCTTTTCCACAGCCAGCTTCCCGCGTAAGGGTGTTTCCACCTTTTCTTGGAACGAGGTCTGTTATGACAGGGAATTTCTTCCTTTTCTCCCATAACAGTTTGTTTGTTTTTTGTTATTTTTTTCTTTTTTCTTTTTTTCTTTTCTTTTCTTTTTCCTTCTTTTTTTTGTTTTTTTTTCCATTAAGAAAGAGAATGATAGAAATACCATATGTCAGGACCAACCTCCTCACCGCTGTTGGATCAAACGAGAAGAGAACAATGTCGGGTTGAGATGGTTCTACGAGGGGGTAGCAGAATGAGACCACCTCATAAGGAGAATCATAATGGCTATTAGAAGCACGATAAGAAGGACATTGTGACGCCAAAAGAGAAGGGGTAGGTTGACTGTGATTGTCAAGATCCCCAGGGAGAGAAGTACTTCTTCAGGCGATAGCCATTGATCAGGAAAGGATCATCAGAGGCATCAATGTTTTGCACCTGAACAGAGCCATTAGGATTGACAGCAAGTACCTTGTACGGGCCCATCCATTGTTGTTGGAGCTTGTCAGGAAACTTGCCAAATCTTGAATCATAGGCTAGAACAAGATCACCTTCTTCGAACTCCTTGTGCTTGATAAAGCTGTCATGATAGGCCTTGCGTCGCGCTTGAGTGGTTTCCATGCACTGTAAGGCCATCCGCCGTATCTCATCCAAGCATTTCAAGTGTAGGAGATGGCATTGTAGTGACTCATTATCTCCCAAGCGTTCTTTATCTACCACTCGCAAAGAGGGCAATTCTAGCTCAACAGGGAAGACAGCTTCTGTACCATACACTAGCTGGAAAGGGGTTTGTCCTATTGCTGCCTTATGAGAGGTTCTATACGCCCAGAGGGCCTCTATAAGTCGATCGTCCCAATCGCGACAATGTGCAGCAATCGTTCTTGTCAGAATTGAGCAAAGAATGAGATTGGTGACTTCAACTTGGCCATTGGCTTTGGGGTAATAGGGAGTGGACTTACGATGGCGGATCTTATACAGTTCCGTCAGCTCCTCCATGATTTTGTTAAGGAAATGAGTACCTCTATCACTTACCAGCTCGAGGGAACTACCAAAATGGGTAATAATATTCTCGTACATGAACAGGGCGACACTGTTACCATCATCTCGCTTCAAGGCTTTAGCTTCACACCACTTTGTGACATAATCCGTACACACTAGGATGTATCTGTTCTGCTTCCGTGTTGATCTAATTTAGAGGGGCCCTTTTGACATATGACAACACCTATATCCAAGCACTGTTTCAGGTTATTAAAGGCTTCTTCACAGTCATCAGTCTAAAGGAAATTAGCTTATTTCCTTAGGAGCTTGTGCAGAGGGGCTACCTTGGTTGCAAAATGTGCAATAAATCTTCTATAGTAGCCCACATGTCCAAGAAATCCTCTTAATTGCTTGAGGTTTGTTGGTGTTGTTAAGTTGGCAATCTTTTCAATCTTTGCCGAGTCTGTTGCAATCCCTTGTGCGCAGAGACAATATGGCCCAACAGAACTCCTGAGGAGATACCAAAGACACATTTGTCGAGGTTGAGAGAAATCCCATACTCTCGGCATCTGTCAAAACATTGCTCTAGGTGTCCCCAGTGCTCTCGGATCAAACTATAGATACAAAAGTCATCAAGATACACCTTAATGAAATCATGCAGATGATTCTGGAAGGCAGCCATCATTATTCGTTGGAAGGTGGCAGGAGCATTACAGAGTCCGAATGGCATCACTCTGTAGGCATAGGTCCCCCATTTTGTGGTGAAGGTTGTTTTAGATTGGTCCTCTTCTACGATTTGGACTTGGTTATATCCGCTGAATCCATCCAAGAGGGAATAAAGCTCATGGCCTGCCACTGTGTCCAACAATTGATCTGTAAAAGGGATAGGGAAATGATCCTTCTTTGTCTTCGAATTGAGCTTTCGAAAGTCGGCACATATTCGAAGTTTCCCGTTCTTCTTGGGTACTACCAAAATGGACGAAACCCATTCATTGTTAGCCAGAGGATAGATGAACTCTGCTTCAAGAAGTTTCAATAATTCGGCCTTCACCAGAGTAGAATAATTAGGGTTCATCAGCCTTTGTCTTTGCCTTACGGGTTTGGCATCGGGCTCTAGGTCAATGTGATGCTGACATACTGTGGGATCAATCCCCTTCAGGTCTTTGTACGACCAAGCAAACACGTCTAAGTTCTCTTTGAGTAGGTCTCGCAAGACCACTAGTTCTTCTTCTGGGAGATTGAGGCCCACTTTCAAGTGACGTTCTTCTTCTAGGAGATTGAGACCCACTTTCAAGTGACGTTTAGTACCATTAACATCCAAGAATGTTACTTGTCTTTCACCTTCCACTTCATGGATAAACATCCCACGGATTGCTTCTGGATAAAGGTCTAGCTCTTTCAAGAGAGTAGTATCCTCGTCTGAGGTTCCACTAGAACCAGTGTCCTTCTTCTGTACAGATGATTCATTCGTCTGTTTAGGTTGCTGGAAGGGAATCAGAGCTTTGTTTGCTTCTGTGTGAGTAGTGATTTCTTCTGGACTTAGGGATTCGTCTTCAGAAGATGCATCCAAGAATGTCACATAGCACGGACTTTCGAGAGGCCATGGCTTTGAGGGCTTTGGCTTCTATTGACAAGGGGCATCATCATCATCTTTTCTCTGGACCGAACGATTAGGGTGATAGGAGCCACTAGTGAACTTTATTTTTATGGCTTTAATCCATTGCTTATACAGATTTTGCATACTTTGTGGTCCATTGATCAACCCAAACGGCACCATGGCCATTCCATCCAGTACCCTGAGATATTCGACCTCTAAGGTCTCTATAGGGACATCAAAAAGATCATCTTCTATCAGAGGAAATTCTTCATCTGCACTTTTATAACCTGCTTCATTTTCTTCCTCGTCATTTCCATCCTCTTCTTCTGGAGGCTCTGTCCCTGTTGCTCTAGAGGCTCTGTAGGAGAAGAACAGATCTTCTGCCTCTGCCTCTGCTTCTGCTTCTATCACCAGTTCTGACTCTGCTTCTGCCTCTAGCTCTGGCTCTGTATCTGAAACTGTCTCGGTAACTGTCTCTATATCCGCTCTATCTCTGTTCTGTAGTCGCTCTGTATCTGCTCTACCTCTGTACTGTCTCTACTCTGTAACTATACTGTCTCTGTACTGTCTCTGCTCTGTCTCTGCGGGGCTGTCATGTAAAAAGGAGAACAGTACATCCATGCTTCCATTTCACTGTCAGAGGTGATTTCAGAAGTTAATTCTAGTTGAGGCAGGAGGTATTCACCCATGGACAAGGATTTTACATCCCATGGTAGTTGGCTTACAGTGCCCACTGTTAGGGACTCTGCCTCTATTTTCTTAGGAAATATTTGCTTAACAGCTTCTTCATCTCCTGGTGTACCATCTGTTATCTTGTTGGAGGAGTCAGCTATGACTTCAATGGATGTGGATCCATTTCCTTTTTGCGATCCATACAGCTTTAACACCACTTTGTTGGGTCCTCTACCTAGGGTTAGGGTTCCTTTGAACCAATCTGTCCTGGCTCTTGCTTCAAAAAGCCAAGGTCTTCCCAACAACAGAGGGTATGAGGTTCCATAATAATTTGGTTTGACCACGAGATATGTCAGCCAATAGTCTCTTCTTGCAAGGGTTGTTTTTACATATGGGAGGATGCCTAACTGTTTGACTCTGCTTTGGTCCACCAATCTGATAAGCCACTGTGTAGGTCGAATTCCTTGCAACCCTAAGTCTTTCATTGTGACATCTGTCATTATGTTTACTAATGAGCCTCCATCAAATCAATGCATCTGAAATAAAGCATCATTCTATCCATACACTAATCTCTGGGGTTCCAGGATCTAGGAAGGCATTAGCCACATCGACTTCCTTTATAGGCTTTGGGGCCTTATTGGTCTTGGTTGCTGTTGAAGGAGCAATCCTTAGTCCATGTCTTCTTGTCAAGATGCTTCTCAATTTCTTTCCGCAGCTGGGAGACAGCATCAGCAACTATTGGAATGTTAAGTTTGGTTTAAAAGTGTCTAGGTCTTTGACCAAGTCATAATCTTTAATAGGATCCACAGGCTTCTCCAGCCGGCTGGGGAATGGGGCTAACCCATTTTCATCTTTCCTTTTTCTTCTAATAATTGCAACATTTGCACTTCTTCTGTTTTTGGAAGTGCTTCTGTATTATCCATCTCCTGGACCTCTGGTCCTATCTCTGGGACTGTCTATGTGACTCTCTATGGCACTGTAGTGCTTTGTACTGCACTGTTCTATTTTGTACTGCTCTGTACCTCTGTAGGTAGGTTTAACTTCACAGTCTTGGCAGGAGAGTTATTTTCATTCTGAACCATTGGTTCCTTCTTCTTGGTGCGTGTAACAGCGGCAACTTCCAACTTGACCAAATTGGAGGCAGGCTCTTGTACCTTTTGTTGGCTATCAGTGGCATTGGCCTTTACAGGGGCTGGACTGGGACAGCCCTTTGCAGTGTGGCCTTCTCCTTTGCATCGGTTGCATAAGGACTTGTAATCCACAGATCGTCTAGGGTTTGGACAATTCGGGGAGATATGTCCCTTTTCTCCACACCTATAACATTCCACCTTTGATCTCTAACCACCGTGAGACTGTCGTTCTCTGTAACTTTGAGAGGGAAACCTCGTTGGACCAAAATTAGGACCAAACTCCCTAGGCTTTGGTCCAATATCCTGTGTTGTCATTTTGGATTCCAGCAAGTTGAATCTTGCATTTTCATCCTTCTGTCTTCATTCATGCATCTCTTTCAGAGAGCAAATATCCTCTGTATGGTTTTTTTGCAAACAGTAGGAATAGAAGGTTCCAGGAATGGTTGGTTTTCGGGTACATTCAGTGGCTAAATGTCCCACTTGATGACACTTTCCGCACCATGTATTAGAGCGCATCACATCTCTTCCAGCTCCCGTAGGAGTGGATATATTGGCAGTATTCACCTTCAACGTCTGTAGCTGCTCTATAATCACATCCAGAAGCTCTTTCTTGATACTTGCAACTGAGTTGGATAAGTAGTCCTTTAGATTTTCACCTCATGAAGTGCTTGTAGTGGGATTTTGGAAAGCGTCTGTAATTACTGCATACACTGGTTGGGTCGATCCAGAAGGTCCTCTATTCTGGCTCTGATTCAGAGCTCCTGTTGAGACTTGGGGTTGTTGATTCCATTTGGTAGGGTTCCACTGTTGTTGAGTCGCCATTGGAGGAACTTTTTGAGGCCACTGTTGTTGTGGTTAAACTATCATTTGAGGCACTGTCATCTGCGGTGACCACACTGGATTAGGTACATTATATTGTGGCACTGTTTGCATCTGAGGATAGGGGTAGGAAACTGTTCCTGGGACTACGTTTGGTGGGTATACCATTCCAGGCATGGGAGGAGGTAAGACTCCTCTTCTTGGAGTCATTGACAGCCTTGCTTCAACTTCATCATACAATCTTGCACCTTCCACTGCAGCTTACAGATTGACCAATCTTCTCAATTCCACAAACTTATGAACTTTTGGTTGTAGGCCCCTGAGAAACACTCCTTTCTGGATGCCTTCATCCAAATGATGGTTAGTCCATCTCTTCAGGATGGATTCCATTTGCGAGACATAAGCTTCTACTCTTTCTCCAGAGGACTTAGGTTCATGAACTCTTCTCGCATCCACTCTTCAAAACCTTCACGCCTGAATTTAGTGAGGAAGGCCAAATTCAGGTCGTCCCATGTGCCAAAAGTTCTTGCTGCTTGTCTCTCATACCACTGAAACGCCGCGCCCTTGAAAGTGGCGGGGAATATTGCTAACCAATGCTCAGGGGTTCTAGCATTGTTAGCCACACATGCTACCATGAACTGTGCTACATGAAGATCAGGGTCTTCATTGTACTCTCCCTTAAAAACTGGCAATGGGACTACATTTGGTGGCATGTCATCAATATTTCCAGGACGAATCTGACTAGGAAGGGGACCTTGAGTCGCCATTCAGACTTCTGTAAAGAGTGCTTTTAGGGTGCCAAAGGAGGCTTCTACTGGCGAGCTCATCCTCAACTTTGATTTTTGCCTTCTCTCTTCTCATGTACCTCTGGACTCGTTCTAACGCTTGCCTCTTTATTGCGTCATTCATCAGGGGGTTGGCTTCAACCAGTTGGTTTGGACTCAACAGGATAGTATCAGAGGAGGCTTCAGTCTCTAAGGGATTCTCTGGCCAACATCTCCTCTACTTTCTTCTTTTCAACATATTTGAATTCAGCTTTCAAACCACTATAGAGGGGAAGATATTCCGTTCTGAAAGTATCAAAACTCATTCTTCTTAGGATCGTTATTGCGTCATTATAATAATGCCAACTTCTGAGGGTTTCAATAGTGTATGTTGTGAAAAATACTATGTCTACCAACTTCCAATGGGTTGCTAATTGGACAAACATAAGATTATCAGTGCACCAAGCATCCCATGTATCTTGCTGTTGAGCATCCACGAACAAATTCCAACTATTTTCCTTCTTGTCTTTGTGAACCTCTAGAGACCAAGACTCCTGAAGCTTCTTCACAATCTCCCACTTGATGATGTCTGGAAACTTCTCAATGAATGCCAAATCTTCCATGGATGGTCATTGTCTCTTTTTCTGCTCTTCAGTTTGTTCCCAAACAGTTTGCCACCAAGATGCAAGTTTTTGCTGCTTCAACGGGAAGAGAAAACAGTCCACCACATACAGCATGCATCATGATGGTGATATGTTTCCGCCATTGTGGGATGAACTTCTTGTGGAAAGTGGCTTTGATAATGAGAAATTCCAACTCTTCAGTGGAAGAAGGAATTTTACAAACATCCATTGAATTCTCCTCTTCTTGGCAATGCCATTTCCTTCATTTTCAGCCTCTTCTGGTGCTTGTCGATGGCAATTTTCCCCGGCTGCGCACCAAAAACATGGAGCCCCAAGAGGAACACCAAGGAAAAGGGAATTATCTTGCAAGAAAATCTATCTTGTAACACCAACAATCTTTTATTTCATTCTTCATCAAAACAAAGAAAACAACAATTCTTCATGCAACATCATAGTAGATTTCTCCCACAAATTTGATAGAATCAAGCATAATCTTCAACATCTTCATAGAATTCATCAATATAACAAATAACACAAAGGAATACACCATCTTTGAATGGAAATCAATCACATATTATTCATTTTCAATGTCTTCATAGTTCTCTCTCTTAATCTCTCATATACAATTACACTGTTTTGATAGATTTGACTATCTCTGACTCTCTCTCTCTCTCTCCATCAATAGTACATCATCTTCTCACTAAAATGCTCTCATAATAACCCTCAATAATCTTCATTAGGTCGTGGATGCACCTCCCAAGAGGTATGTCTAATATGAAGCGTCACCAGAGCCACTACAGTGCCTTTTCACAGCTCACTACTGTCACTGTCACTTACTCTTCTCTTCAGTCTTCAGCAGCTGCTTCTTCCACTTGTTTTAGCTCTTTTGAACTTAGATTCATCCTTTCCAAAGGTTAGAAAACTTTCCCAAAGTCACACATACATTCTAAAAAACACTTACAGAAGGTCTACAGAACAGTCACAGTACAGTACCAGAACAGCTACAGTACAGTTACAGTACAGAGACAGAGTAGAGACAGAGGCTCTACAGAAGGTCTACAGAGGGTCATCAGAACCTCATAACTCATACTCAAACCATTTCAAACTATCAAAAACTATTCAATAGGCTTCCAAAATATCTCAATCTTCATCAATCATCAATCCATGCTTCATATAGAAGACAATCAGAACAAAACAGAAGCTATACAGAAGGTATACAGAACCAATCAGAAGCTCAACAGAACCTATCAGAACATCACAGAGCTTCATATCTCCACTAAGAATCATCATAAACTTCCAAAAAATAATCAATATCATCCAAAACACTCTCAAATACTTCCATTAGCAACCATACATCACTCTAAATCCATAAAAAATCAATCATTCAGTCCTCAAAAACAACAAAAATCAATCAAAAATTCAGTGTTTTTCCACTCTCAACAAGGAGGTGCGCGCACGAGCAACCATCGCCGGCCTAAAGGACAAGCACTCGGAGTTCTCATTTTGCACCTTAACATCCTTTTGGGCACAGAAGGGGGACACGATGTGCAAGGATTTTTCCAGGTGCATCAGCCCCACACCTCAGGAGAGCAGATATGCAGCCTTTAGGATCAATATGGGAGGATTCCTTCTAGCCCAGACGAGGTCATGGAGATTTCCACCGACTACTATAGATGTCTCTTCTAGCAGGAGATAGCCTCAACCAGAGGACAATGATGTAGACAACATGTCTGGGATCACATCCTGTTCCTCATCATAGAGGATATGGGACGCTCCCTCCTAGTTCCCTTCATAGAGAAGGAACTAGAGGAGGCTTTCCATACACAGGACGAGCATAAATGCCCGAGAGAGGATGGGCTCTCTAAAGCCTTCCTCACTACCTACTACTGAAAGGTGGTAAAGGACCCCCTACTACTAGCCTTCCAGGAGATTTTCAGCTTAGGATGGATTCCAAGGAGTCTATCGGTAAATCTTATCAGTCTCCTCCCCAAAGGGGGAGAGCATTTGGAGCTATCCGAGTGGAGACCGATTACCCTGTTGTCAATGGCCTGTAAGGCATTGGAAAAGATGATTGGTAGGAATCTCCGCTCTATGCTTCTAGACATCATTTATGACACAAAGACAGGCCTTGTCCAGGATAGGAGCATCCTAAACAATGTCTTAACCTTCTTTGAGGCGATAGCGTGGGCCCAGCACAATGGTCAGGGACTAGCAATACTACTCATGGACTTCGAGAAAGCCTATGAAAATGTGGACTCTGGCTCCTTAGAGGGCACCATGGTGAGGTTGGCCTTCCCCAGGCATGGATCCGTGGGGTCTCTGCACTTTATAGATTGGCTACCAGTAGGGTTCTTATAGGTGGCAGGCGAGGGGAGGAGTTTTGGTTGGAGAGATTCGCGGCAGGACTACCCTCTAGCCCCATATCTATTCCTACTCTTTGCAAAGTTGATGTCTCACTTCCTCAGGTTGTTGAAAGATAAGCATAGGAACTCTCCTTACACTAGAGAGGATAAGGGTAGTTAGGTGTAAAAGGGCTGGAGGACAGGAGAAACCCTAACCCTAACTCCTCCAATGGCTATATAAACAGCCTAAAGTACACACTCAAGTAGAGAAGAGTGTACTAGTTGTACTTTGAGCAATTGACTAAACAAGATCTTGTTCTTGTACTTGAGCTCTCTCTCTCCCTCTTGTGCACACTCTCTCATGCCTTCAGCCTAAAGTACACACTCAAGTAGAGGAGAGCGTACTAGTTGTACTTTGAGCAACTGACTAAACAAGATCTTATTCTTGTACTTGAGCTCTCTCTCTCCCTCTTGTGCACATTCTCTCATGCCTTCAACTCTGATTTTCAATACAGGTCACGTGTGAGTAGGTTATGCGGCCTCCGACTTCTGTTGAGAGAGATGGAGCTATTAGACTCAGATATGCAGATGACACAGTACTCTACATAGAGGATTATGAGTTGATGCTAGAGAGAGTGAGACTAGCTCTTGAGGTGTTTTGCACTACATCAGCAGAAAAAATCAACTAGTGAAAATCAATCAATTTCCTTACAGACCTGGACTCTAGCACGGAGTGGGGTGTTCACTTGGGATTTAGATGGGTGTGCAGAGGGCAGATCATCCATTACCTAGGGTCCTAGGTGGGGCTTGACATCACTCCAGCCCAGTAGTTTCTTCCAATCCTCGACTCTATTCGGAGGAAGCTAACCTATTGTAGTACTACTCGCCTTTCCCTAACGGGCCAAGCATTGGTGGTCAACTAGGTCCTTCTAGCGATGGCTTGGTACATCACCTCCTGTTGGTGTTTCTCCTCATCATGCATAGTTCAGCTTCACTACCTAGTGTGGAACTTCCTCTGGGCCAAGTCAGATGGATCCAGTGACTCGAGGGCCAAGGTGGCATGGGCGACCATCATTCTGCATCGGTCAAAGGGAGGAAACTATGTATGTACTAGAGATGATTCTCAACATGACATAGCACACACAAGGATTGTTCCTTTGGATATGCTTGATGGCAAGAAAAGGCACTTGCATGATGTATTGCATGTACCGTTGATCACCATGAATCTATTATTTGTAGGTCAGATGGTTGAGAAAAACCTACAAGTACAATTTAATAGAGATGGGTGCTTCATAGAGGAGTATGGTAGAGGATGAGGCCAAAGACATGGTAGGATGTTTACAATGGATGCAAACATAGTTGAGTTGAATGCTGATATGTTTGCTAAACATTGGGATTCATTACCATTTCATCAAAGAGTAGGTCTTGGCAAGTGACATTAATCTCATATATGTGAGCATAGAGGAGCAAGTTGCATATATTTTCACCAAGGCCCCAAGAGCAGAAAAGCTTTAGTGTTTTCAAGGCTTGGAGTATAGATTGTGGAGTTGAGCTTGAGGGAGAGTGTTGAGATTTCAAGATACACAAATCGACACTCACATACCTGGATGACCATTTCTGCATTCATATCACCGATGTAGTTGGTACCTACATTAGCATATCATTCTAGGGATACTTTACATCTAGACATCAATACGTCCACCTACCTAAGTTATGAAATATATATCTATCCATCTTTCTACTTATCATGTTCACACTATAGGCCTCTTGGATATTACATATGTTATAATCTCAATTATTCCTAATAGAGTGGAAGAAGAACAAAAAGAAGAAAGACTAGGGTTCTCAACTTCCTATCTTGTGTGCATTCTGTCTATGTGGTGTGCGTCTTACAAGAGCTTAAGCTCCCTCTCTCTCCCCATCTTTTCACAAAGCCAAGGGAGAGGTAAAGACAATAAGAAAGGCAAAGGCAAGGCCAAGTCAACCACCAATAAGACTATTGTCGACTGTACAGGAATGCCCAAGATTTCTCCTTTAAAGTTTGATCCATCTCCTTTGAAGCCTCAAGAGAAGAGGGTACTTGTGAAATTCAAATTCTTCCAGAAACAAAAGAGACAACCTATCAAATTTCAAAGATTTCACCTAAAAAGGAAGAGAAATCCACGAAATAGACTCTACCATCTCCAAAGTAAAGGAGACAAGAATACCATGGCAAAATCTCTTTGGCTCTTTTCTTAATCCATTGATTAATAAAAGTATCATTTTTAATGCATTTTGAAGCTTTGCAAGAGGCTATTGAAAGCTAGTTAAAATTGTTTGATGGTTGGAATGTTTTGGCCTATCTAAAGATATATAGAGAAAAGATGGGTTTATTTGGGATAATCAAAATTAAATGGAGTATGTATTATGTACGACTCATAATGCATGAATTGAAAACATGCATCACTACGTTGTATATGAAAGTCCAGGATGAGTTTCTTTTGGGGATATTTGACTCAAGTTTGGGCCTTTTAATTTTAAATAAAGAAAATTTCTCAACCAATAAGAGAATAGCTACCATTATGGTAAGGAGTCTGTATTTTGTATGATACATAGTGTATGAATTAAAAACACACATCACTAAAAGTTTGGGATTAGTTTCTTTAAGGGAGATTTGGACTCAAGTTTGGGCCTTTTAATTTTATAGAAAGAAAGTGTCTCAACACCAATAAGGGAAGAGCTACTGTTATGGTAAAATTGGGATTTTTCAATATAATAAAGCACAAAGTTCATACACTCATAATCTTAGTTTGAGTGAGGAGGCTGTCGTAGAGCTATACTTTATTATAAAAGCTTGAGATGTAAGCATATGCACATCTTTTTTGAACATTAATTAATCTCTCATTGAGGACTCCAAGTTTAGACCTCCCACTATAGCAAGGGATGTGTTTCTTACTCCACCATAACAAGAGGTGGGTATCTCTCTTATTTATCTCTATTTTACCATTGTATTTCTCTTATGTGATAATGAGATTCAAAGATGTGGTCATCTTGGATATGGCTATTTCAAGCTTTCTTCATGCATTTTAAATATTTATTAGTTATAAGAACTTCCTTCTTTACATCGGTATCAAAGATTGGCTTTGATCTAGTTGCAATGTCATTTTCTTCAAAGGGGTTACATGAATGTGGGTATTCTTGATGGTTGTCATCAACTCCACAAGTCTATGGAAAGATTGGACAGTATGTTTGAGGCAATGATAGCAGCCATAAAAGGTTTGGGTGGTAATATGCAGAATTCACAGCCTATTCAACATCCTATTCTAGTCTCACATCATATTAATCCAGCCCCACAAGATATTCTTAACAAAAGACATTTCAATTAGCCACATGGGCCTAATTTTGAAAGAGGGGAGCCATCAAATTTGAAAGAGAAATCCCATCAACCTCAAGTGCAAGCTAAATACAAAGCAAGGCCTCAATTCAACCTAAAGGATGATGATAGACAAGAAAAGACCTTGGGAATAAAGATGATTATCATGGTTGTAATCCATTTTGCAAATGTTTTTACCCTTAGGCCTCAGCCATGCAAAAGGAACTAGAAGCTCATAACCAACACACCCATGAAGAGAAGCATGAAGGTAGAAAATCATTTCATGATTAAGCAAGTAGAGAGAAGGGATTCATTTGTCAGTCCTCTACTCATGGATTTTGACAACCATCTCTTCATGGATTGGGTAATAATCAATTTGGATAGCCCTTCTTTAGATCAAATTCATGGAGTAAGGACTCATGGAAGCAACCTTCTTATGGGTAGTCTATTGCAAATTCATCACCGCATCTATGAAGGGGAGCAAACTGCCATTGTCCATGCTGAGTAAGTGTTAGGTCATTCGTATTTCTCTTTGCTATTGGAGTGTGCCTGGGTCCTATCTTGAGCATTTGGAGGCTTCATTGACCACATTAGAGAGAGCATTGATCATCATTGTGTTGAAGATTTGGTGGAATACATCCCAAGTTGCATCATGTGATTGCGCCTACTATCCAAATGGTTTCCCATGGCTACTAATCAACACAATAATCACTACTCAAGTGATCTAAAGCTTGTATGCATACTTTGGAAGGTACTTTGATGACTTGACATGCCAATTCTTGAATCGGAGATGAGATATGAACTGATCTATGGGTACACAAATCTAGAACAGAGAATGAACTACTATAAACAGTGAATATACATCATACATTGGACCTTGGTTGAAGCATTGAAGCTATTTGACATGCATTCTTGGCTCCATTGAAGTGTAGATACATCCTAGAAGGCATATGTATTGTGGCTTATGCATTTGAGTTGCAATTTCTTGAAGGAAATGCTCAGATCTGGAAGTATACGACAGACTGAAAACTATCATAAAACTGTGGATAACAAGCACTCATTGGTTGTGAAGCATTACATAACATTGGTTAGCTTTTGTCAAATGTATGACATGGCATATGTTTGCTGAATGTCTAGAGGACTGAGATGAGCATTGAATGCTCATGAAAGCTAAATTTTGAAGTTGGAAACAAATGCATGGATATTATCTTGGCTGGTTACAAACAAAAAATGCATTCTATGACACTGTCTGTTGAAGACAGAGTGTCTATGGTTGTTTATATGGTCACGTATTGACCCCTACATTTGATAGCACATATATGAAGTACTTTGAGGAAATTTTGGAGGTGGATAAACCTAATTTGACTGAGTATTGGCTGACTGCAACCTACAAGCAAGGTATTTAACACTTGTACTTGATGTATATGCACTGAATTGTACCCGCATGATCATATATGGACTCCTACATGTACTAGCAGATGTCTGAGAGTTTTTAGAGCATGTATGACATGTATACATCTCAAATTTGGCCTTGAAAGAGCTACTAGTCATTGACAGTCTACAGATTTTAGATTGCATGTTTAGTTGACTACAGTAAGATTGCATGATACAGAGTTACAACTACATGGTCTATGTGTTGACTGATGTATTTGAGGTTATGCCTCACGTTTGAGGATGGTTTTGAGACGTTAATGGGCTGAAATACCTTGATTACAACAAAAAATTAATTGTAGAGAACTGTCATAAATAGTCAAAGACTGTAGTAGGTCAGCTAGACTTGTTGGCTTATAGGAAGACTAGCCATTGTCTGTTACAATATGGCAAATGCAGACAGAACCAACAACATAACCAAGATAGTGGGGGAAAAGCTTGATAGAAATAATTATGCTATATGGAAGTTCCACATGGAGAACTTCTTGATAGGTAAAGGATATTGAGACTTGGTTGCAGGTGTTGAAGCTAAGCCTAAAATCCCAAAAAGGAATCCTACAAGCTGATCAGACGAGCGCACTGAGCATGGTTGGAAAGAGCTTGCAGGGTGCTACACTGGTTATCTTTGTGTATCTCAGATGCTATGGAAATGCAAATCGTGAACTGCAAGTCACCAACAAATGCATGGAACATATTGATCAGGTATTATGGCACAACTACCAGTGCCAGGAAGATACAGTTAAAGCAGAAATTCAACAACATGGAGAGAAAAGGCAGATCTATACAGCATTATGTCACAGAGATTAATAATTTTGCTAATTAGCTAGCATCCATTGGAACACAAGTTGAGGATGAAGACGTGGTTGCAGTGACATTAAATGGTTTGGGATTTGAATATAAGTCATTTGATACTTCCATTTCTGTGCAGGTTGAAATGCCAAATTTCAATCAGCTTGTTGCATTGCTCATTCATGATGAAGAGGTTAAATTGGGATTGGCTATGGGCTCTAGCAGTTCCAAGAGCAAGGATTTTGTCTTCTATTCCAATCAACATGGCCATGGGAGCCATGGTAGAGGTTATGGTTCTGGCAAAGGAGGCCAACAAAATGTATCTTATGGTCATAATAACCAACAAGGTTCAAATGCAAGAGAAGGTGGAAATTTCAGAGGCAGGGGGAGATCTAGACCTAGAGATAGAGGCTCCTAGCAATAGCAGTGTCCATCTGACAATCCTAATAAGAATAAGGATTGTCACTACTGTGGAAATTATAGTCATATTGCCAAGGACTGTTGGAATAAGCAGGGCAATCAAAATGGCAAGTAGCATGGACATTATGCATCGTCCAGTCAGATAGATGATGTTTCTGGGGATAGAGTGTTTGCTATGACATATGTAAAAGACAGGGTTGTTGAGAAGTCCACTGAAGATGTTGTTTGGTATATTGATTTGGGGGCATCGAATCATATGATGCCTCATGGTGACTGGTTTATTGACATGGTGCCTATGTATGCACAGGGGATGACACACAACATAGCATTGAACATAAAGGCAAAGTGCCTTCGCTAATCCGTGATGGTAAGAAGAAGAACTTACATGATGTATTGCATGTCCCATCAATTATTAAATATCTATTGTCTGTAGGCCAAATGATTGAGTAGAATTTGCAAGTTAGGTTTAATAACATGGTTGCTTCATTGAGGAATTTGGTTATGACTACAAATTGATTGCTCATGGTCATAGGAATGGCAGGATGTTTACTCTTGATGCCACTTTGCCACAGTTGAAATCAGCCATGTTTGCCCATGACTTTGGCATAATTAGAGATTTAGAAATATGGAATAAGAGAGTGGGACATGTTAGAAATAGCTTGTTACAAGTCTACCCAAGTTTGCCTACACAGATATTGGTCATGTCTACAATGCTTGTCAGTTTGGTAAATAGTCAAGGTTGCCATTTGTCAAGCATGTAAGAAATAGTAAGTGACTGTTGCAATTGGTTCACTCTGATGTGTGGGGGCCAGCCCATAATGCATCTATGGGAGGCTCTAGGTATTATGTGACATTCATTGATGACTTCAGTTGCTATACTTGGGTTTATATACTGAAAAGAAAGGATGAGGTGTTTGTTGTTTTTCAGCAATGTAAGCAGCAGACTGAAAAGGAATTTGATTGCTACATCTCTTGTTTGAGATTTGATAGTGTTGGGGAGTTTGTGTCAAATGAAATTGACAGTTTTTTGACTGAAAATGGTATACATAGGTAGCTTACATGCAGCTACACTCCACAGTAGAATGCTATAGCTGAACAGAAGAACATTATCTTAATGGAAGTTGCACGTGCAATGATGAATGAGAAGAAGATGCCACTCTATCATTGGGCTAAGGCTATTATGAGAACCATGTATATCTTGAACATGACTCCCACTACAAGTATTCATGATATGACACCATTTGAGAAGTTGTATGGCTACATGCCTGATATCAGTCACATGAAATATTTGGTTGTCTTGCTTATGTGCATATCCCTAAGATGAGAAGATAAAGAAGCTGGATCTAAAAGCACATAAGTGTATCTTTATTGGTTATTTGCAGGAGAAGAAGGGATATAAATGTTATAATCTCTCTACTCAGGAGACACTAGCTATAGTAGAGATGTTATCTTTGATGGGATGGCCTCTCGATTTGCATCACCCACTGCAGTGCCATTGCATATGCCTTCTACACATGTTTCTACGGTTGATTCATAGCAGAGTACTGCATTGATAAGCCCTAGTGGTATAACGGTATCTCCATGGATAAGGAGATTGCAGAGCTCTATCTCACCATCCACTAACACCAGTACCAGTATGTCAGTGAGGGAGAGATATGATGTGGTGGACAGCAAAGGGAAAGAGCAAGATTCTAATGATACATCTAGTGTGAAGACACCTGGTAGGATGACTTCAAGCTATGACTCAATTGACAGTCCAGACATTGAGCTTGGTATTCCGACTATGTATAGGCCTGGCACTAGGCAGAACATGTGCATTCTGCCTCATGAGAGAGGGGAATCGAATGATGCACCACAACTTAGACACTCGCAGAGAGTCAGGTACCCTGTGGATAGGCTGACTTACAATGGTTATTTTGCAAAGCATTATGCTTATATGACAAAGGTGACGGAGGTCAAAGAACCTGCTACATATGCTGAAGTAGTGATGGATAAAAATTTGTGCACAACTATGGATAAGGAAATATCTGCCTTGGCTGAAAATAGAACATGGGATCTTGTACCACTGCCTGAAGGAAAGAAGAGCATTGGTTACAAATGGGTCTACAAGATTAAATCCAAGTCATATGGAAGTGTAGAGATGTACAAAACCAGGCTGGTTGCTAGGGGTTATGCCCAGTAGTATGGGTTAGTAGACAGACTGAGGAAACATTCAGTCCTGTTGCCAAGATGACAACCATACAAATAGTGATCGCATTGGCTACTGCTAAAGGTTGGAAATTGCAGCATATGGATATTAAGAATATGTTTCTCAATGGTGATTTAGCAAAGGATGTTTATATGGATTAGCCTAGAGGGTATGTATACCCTGATTTTCAGCATTATGTATGTAAGTTGAAAAAAGCATTGTATGGGCTAAAGCAGGCTCCGAGAGCCTAACATGCAAGGATTAATAGTTACACAAAGTTTGGGACTCACTATTGGCAAGGCTAATCATAGTTTGTTTATGAAAAAGACAGAAAAAGGTTTGGTAGTGCTGGTTATTTATATGGATGATTTGATAATCACAGGTGATGATGACTTTGGGATATAGAATGTTATGAGAATGCTGAAATTTGAATTTGATATGAAGGACTTAGGTGAGCTACTTCTTGGGTATTGAGATAATCATGGCTGAAAATGATTTATGGCTTATGTAGAAACACTATGCCATGGAAATGCTAAAGAAATATGGCATGGCTGAATGTAAACCACTGGATACACCTCTTGGTCAGAATGTTAAGTTGGACGTTAGCACTGTAGTTGAAATTGATGATGTGACTATATACAGACCGATGGTTGGAAGTCTAATCTACTTGACCATCACTAGGCCTAACTTGAGTTATGTTGTTGGACTCATAAGTCAGTTCATGCAGAAGCCTAGAAAGACACATTTGGATGATGTTAGGCAGATTATGAGATATGTAAAGTCCACCGTATATTATGGGTTGTTTTATGTGAAAGCTAAGCCCTTGATACTTGTTGGATACACAAATGCGAATTGGGCATGATGCTCATATGATCGTAAATCTACAAGTGATTATGCCTTTGGATTTGGAAGTGGAATGATTAGTTGGAGCAACAAGAAGCAACCTACAGTTGCATTGTCTAGCACTGAGGTAGAGCACAGGGGTGTTGCATTGGCAACATGTGAGATTATATGGTTGCTTAAGTTTATGGCTGATTTGGACATACAAGTGAATGCTCCAATGACCTTGTTATGCAATAATCTCAGTAGTGTACTATTGGCAACAAATCCAGTTTATCATACCAGGACTAAACACATTGAGGTACACTACCATTTTATCAGAGAGGTGGTTGTTGAGGGAAAGTAGATCTTATGCATGTGAAGACTGATGAATAGATTACATATATAATTACCAAGTCTTGGGTAAAGAAAATTTAGTCGATTTTGTTAGCTACTTGGTGTATAGGTTTTATCTCGAGCAAGTTGAGGGGGAGTGCTAGGACTTCAAGCTCTTGTGTGTGACCGATAATGTCTTAATTGTGTCCAGCTGTATCAACAAGTGTGGGACATTTAATAAGTTAGGTTAGTCAGTGTGACCTAATTAGAGTTAGTCATGTGGTTAGTTAAACCTTGTGTATGACTTACACTTGAGTAAGTGAATTAGTATCAATGGAATAATTTTAAAAATGAAGTACAACATGATTGAACTCTCTCTTGGCTTTCCTCTATCTGTGTCTCGTCTCTCTTAACAAATAAGATATTGGATGCGCATGCGGGTCCTCTTAAAAATGTTGGTGTTTTAGAGGATCCTGTGGTCAAAAGAAAATGAAAATCGAAAGAAAAGGAGGGTACTAAGATTATCAAGAAGCCAAAAGAGCGGCTAGTGTGGAAAGAGAAGAGAGTAGTGGTAAACTTTCGTGAGTTTGACCTAACAAACATACTATGTGAAGTCAAACCATATGTGAATCTGCTACAACTAATCCAACTATCATCAAACATTTGTAAGGAGTTCAAGAGAATCCTATGAATAGGTTATATCGTAGAGCCTTTTGGTGTCCATCAAGTGGGTAGTGATGAATGGTGGGATCATGTGGAGAAGCATTGCCCTAGGGTGCATGCATATGTCAATGGAATCCTAATAGAAAATGCAGTGGTGGACCCTGGCTCATCCACATTATGAATATGGATTTATTGAAGAGTCTGGGTCTACCAATCCAAAAGGATGTCATGAAGATTTTAAAAATGGTTGATGATAGCCTAAGGCAATAGGAAGGAATGGTAGCACAAGTACATGTGACGATTGCTAGTATATTAAGTGTGTCCTTGACTTCCGTGTTGACTGATTTACTAGGAAGCCAAGCTATCAGTTGTTGCTTGGACATCCATGGATATTACATTTCTATTATTTGGTGGATATCCTAGCTGGTTAATTGATTTTTGGACAAGGGTTAAAGAGAATAATTCTAGATGCATGCCCTAAGCGCCCGTTGGATGAAAGGGCATTACCTCCCACTATAGAATGGGATACACTCAAGGGAACCTCAGCTATTGGAACCTCAAGTTCCAATGATTCTGAAAAGGGTTCTACTATTGAGGAGGTTTGCCAACTATGTTTAAATGAGCCAATAGAGACAAAGGATATGATTCGTGATGCTGATGTGATAGAGCTGGATCTTGGGACTCCCAATTATCCCCACCCCATTAAACTTAACACTATGCTATTTGTTGATGAGCATGTAGATTATGTGGCACTCTTATTGGAGTTCAAGGATATATTTGCATGGAGTTATGATGAACTGAAGGGGATTCCCCCCTCTCTGCCGTGTATATGATCCCATTGAAAGAAGGTAGTAAGCCAGTGAAACAAAAGGTTAGACATATGACTTTTGAGCTATGAGAGCTTCTTTTTGAGGAATTGATGTGTTTAAGGAAGGTTGGTTTGATCTTTCATGTTGAATATACATAATGGTGCTCACTAGTGGTAATAAGAAAGAAAAAGAACAATCAAATCTTCCAGCATGTCGATTTTAAGGAATCGAACAAGCAGACAGTGAAGGAATATTATCATTTGCCCTTTATCAATCAGATTTTAGACTCATTTTAGATCAATTGACAGGGCAAGAGATATACTCTTTTATGGATTGTTTTACAAGTTATAAGATGGCCATAGCTGAAGAGGATAAGCTAAAGACAACATTCCTTACAGTTTTTTGTTCTTTTGCATGCCATGTGATGGCTTTTGGCCCTATAATGCTCTTGGGTCTTGGCAAAGAATGACTGATAAGAAATTTACTGATATATCCCCTGAAGTGCTGAAGGTTTTTATAGATGATTTGGGGGCAGCTACCATGACCTATCATAGACAATTGATTGTTCTATGTGCATGCTTTGAGTGATGTTGTGAGTATTATATAGCGTTGAATCCTCGGAAGTGTGTATTTAGGGTACCTTATGGTTTGCTATTAGGTCATGTTGTGAGTGCGGCTGGTATTGCCACCGATCTTGAAAATGTGGTTTCTTGTGGCCCTAAGTCCACCCACTTTCCCCAAGGAAGTTCAAAGTTTTTTTTCATCTGTGAGGTACTATCATTGATTCATTAATACATTGGTTAAATGTTCATTACCCTTGACGAATCTTTTATCTCACAATCATGTTTTTGAATGGACAGAAGTATGCAAAGTGCATTTGAAGATGCTAAAATGGAATTATCCAAAGCGCCACTTTTAAAAGCTCTAAAAGGGGTTGAGATTTTCTATATGTTTCACAGCTACGACAAGGCATAGTATTAGTTGTCTCCTATCCCAAATTTGGGAGGCACAACTTTTTCATTCTATTGTATTCACAAGCCAGAAGTCGGGAATTTCAAAGCTTCATTACAGCTATTTGGAGAAGGTTTTCTTGGCTATGGTATTTGCCACCAAGAAGTTCACCAAGGCAGAGGGAATGCGCTTATTATTGAACAAGCTTCAACCCCCTGATTGCTTAGCCAAGTGATTGATCTCTTTGTAGGAGTTTGACTATGAGATTAGGAGCAAGCCACCAAAGCTACATGGTATTGTAAAGTGTCTAGTAGATTTTAGTGAGCCTAAGAAAGAGTGGGCTGATATTAGTGATTGCAAGGACTTATGAAAAATTGATGCAGCCTCTATTCTGTCATGATATGCATCTATCACGCATTATCTATCAATAGGTAACCTAGTGGAAACTCTTTCTAAATCCAAGAAGAGGAAGATTAAGCAGCAACAAGAACTTTGCTTTTCAATAATAATGGGTGTCTTATATAGGAAATGTGTGAATGAGTTTTATCATCGTTGTGTGTTGTGTGATGAGGTACCCTTTATTCTAGAGGAATGTCATGATTCAGCATATGGAGGCCATTTTCATAGATGGTTCACTACCTAGAAAGCTTTACGTGTTGGCTATTGGTGGCCAATTGTTTTTCAAGATGCTTTTGCATATGTTAAGGGTTGTGATGTCTGTCGGAGACATGATGCTAGGGAACATTGTAAGCGGTCGCTTAATCCTATTTTTGTGACTTTGCCCTTTGAGAAGTGGGACATCGATTTTGTTGGACCTATGCATCCTTCATCTACTACACAAAAGCATTATATCATTATGGTGATAGAATACTTTACAAAATGGTCTAAAGCTTGAGCTATGATGA
The DNA here is from genome assembly GCF_053477565.2 of Lygodium microphyllum. Lineage (NCBI taxonomy): Eukaryota > Viridiplantae > Streptophyta > Polypodiopsida > Schizaeales > Lygodiaceae > Lygodium > Lygodium microphyllum. The sequence goes on from NC_141161.1 coordinate 123,969,747, forward strand.
AGGACAATCCCAAGAAAACAACTAGTTTTATTATGGAACAAATTGTTTGTTGATTCGATCCACCTAAAGAACTGGTGTCCAACCATGTGAGACACTTTCTGAATAAGGTCATAGAATCCTTGGTTGGAGTTTGAAAAATTAAACGTAATAAAACCACCCCATATAATCCTCAAGAAAATGGACAAGTAGAGAGTACCAACAAGCAACTTGTAGGGATTTTATCCAAGACTATATCTACAAGTAAGCATGACTGGGACAATAAACTTCATGTGGCTATCTGGGCTTATAATACTACATTCAAGAGAGTAACATGCCACAACCCATTTAAGTTGGTATATGGGGAAGAGTGTGTCTTGCCCTTGGAAATTGAGTTACCCACTATGAGGTTTGTGTTGAACCATTATTTGGATGAAGAGAAGCATTGCAAGAAAGGTTGACCTCCCTAGCACATCTTGATGAGATTCGATTATAGGCTTTGTTACATCAAGAGGTAGGGAAGAAGAGGATAAAAGAACTTCATGACCTTCGTGCTAAAAGATATAAATTTGTGAAGGGTCACTTGGTCCTATATTATGATGCACATCATGAATTTCAGCAAGTTGAAACCTAAATGGGATGGCCCTTATAAGATCGTCTAAAAAAGAATGGCTCTACATCCCTTTTAGCATGTTTGCAGGGAGTAGAGTTTAAAAATAAAGTAAAAATTAATAAGTTGAAGCCCTATTATGTGTAGGGGCTAACATCAGACTTTGATCCCTATTAAGTTTAGTGAGAAAGGAGGGATTGCACATGTCATATATCCTCTCTCTTAGCTCGACTTTGACTACCATAAGTACAAGTAGGTTGATTGGTATGGTGTGGCCTATCAACGAAGAATGGGTCTATACTTTATATGTTGCCAAAGCTTCACAAGGGCCCTCTAAGCATGTGAGTATCAATATGGTTATTAAAGACCCCTAATGTAGAGTCATTATGAAAATGGGAGTTTATTTAGGCACTGCTTTTACTAATAACATGGCATAATACAATGTCTTAATCATGGGGCTGAATGTAGCCCAACGTGGTGGCATCCACAATTTATTGGTGAAAGAGGACTTACAGCTAGTGATCAACCAATTGAATGGTACCTATAGTGTGAGGGATCCCATTCTGTATGTATCATCATGTAGCATTGGATATTCTTCAAATTTTTGAGACAATGAATTGTTAGCTGGTTCCTTGTCAATGGAGCTGCCTTGCGGATTTGCTGGCAAATTGTTCCTTTGTTGAGGACATATTTCTCAACTTTGGTCTTGAGGGGTTATTAGAATTATCTAATCTTATTAGCCCAATACTACTATGTGGGTTGCTTGCTGACATGTCTTGTTATGGCCGCCGATGATTAGTATGGGTGTGGTGATGAGCTAGGTAGCGATTGACCATCTTCCTATTCTTTCATGGATGCATAGAATCGTTCAATGATATATTCGTCAAACACCTCTTACCATTTATGCAGAGAGACTAGCTAATAATTTGATGCATTTAGTGTAGGGCGTTAATGGCCCATCCCTTGGTCTAGTTTTGTGGTTCAATAGAGTTTATGTGGGGGCCAAGGGTTTGTTTTAAGTAGTAGAATACTAAATGGTGTGCTTTATTGATTAATGTTGTTAGGCCAAGAGGGCCATTTCTATTGGATTTAATGTGGAATCTTGTTAGGCCAAGAGGGCCATTTCTATTGGATTTAATGTTGGATTTCATTAAGCCAAGAACTATTGGATTTAATGTTGAATTTTATTAGGCCAAGAGGCCCATTTGTTTGTTTGGTGCAGGTGCAGTTAATAGTTTTTGTTTTAGTATTGCGTTAAACATATTCGACGGAGTCCTTGGAGAGCCTCTTGTTGTGCAGAAGCTTCATGGCTAGTCTAGGTGATATCCTTCCTTTACAAGTCCTTTCCCTTTATATTGAATGTGTATATGTATTTGGGGAATTTTTCTTTTGTGGGGACCAACATTCAGGGCATGAAATCCTAGGGTTAGTTTAGGTGTATCTGGGGGAGAGGTTTGAGTAGTTGTCTATGTCCTATAAAGACATTATCGAGCACTCTAAGAGCTATTTTTGAGAGTCGTCCTAGTGACCATGTTCTACTAGCCTGCTAGAGGTGGATATTTCTAGGAATCCCTATTAGTTGTGAGGTAGATACATAAGCATATCAAATAACCGAAAGAGAACACAAAATTAATTTATCTGAAAGAGAACACAAAATATATTTTTCATTGCATTGCATCAACATGGTATAAAGAGAACTATCTCCTGGATGCATAGCACTTGGTTTCAAACTATTGACCCACAATAAGTGTGAGGTTCCCTATTCGATAGGTTAGTATAATTGTTTCCTTGGGAACTAATTTGGTGAGGAATATACTATCTCTTGGAATGAATATTGTGAAGAGTGGAATTTGTGCATACGTATTATATGTTGAGACGGTGCATCCTAGGGCGAATCCCTGGGGTATAGGAGAGTCGTAGTGGGGTCACAGTGATAATCTGGGGGGTGGCTCCCTTTACTTGTGTTATGAGGTGCTAGCCACCTATATGTTTGGGTACTCCTTATGCTTGGAGTCAAGAAGGGCATCACGTTGGACTACAATGTAGAGATTGTATCTACAAAGTCGTTCTTTTGACAAATCAATTAATAGTGTCTATACACTCATGGCCGCAAGGCCGTGGGGTTCTTTGGGTGAGGTGAGTGTAGGAGGCTCATCTAGAGCCCTAGAGCTAGTGTTGGGCCCATTTTTGGTCCCAACAGTCACCTATCCAATCTAAGTCAGATTTTTTCACAAGAGCACTTTTGAAACTATACGTGATACCATAGTTAAGAGTTTCCTTCAAGTATTTGAGCACCCGCATCTCAGCTTTCCAATGACTTTCTCATGGTTTGAGAACCAACTCAAAACACCAATAGCAAAGCTTATATTTGGCCTGGTGTTTCACAACTAGATAAGGCTACCAACCAACCTCATGTATCTCCTAATGTCTGCTAGTGCTAATGTATCCCCAATGGATAACTTCACATTGACCTACATAGGTGTAGCTATCTCCTTACACTTAGACTTCATGAAAAATCATTTTAAGGTCTTCTATGTATAATTCTTTTGAGAGACTAAGATTTTGCTAGGCTCTTGTAAGAATTCAATCCCCAAACAATAGTGTAACAAGCCCAGGTTCGTCATTTCAAACTTAGATCTCAAAGTCTTTCAAATCAGATAGATCATATCTTCATAGTCACATGTGATAAGAAGGTCATCCACATATAGAGCAATCACTAAAAAATTTTACCATCCTTGTAAACATATGTGTTAGCATCTGAGACATATCTTTTAAAATTCAAGCCTTAAAAGAATTTATCTATGCACTAGCATCATGCTCTAGGGGCTTGTTTCAACCCATACAATGTCTTCTTTAGATTACAGACTTTGTTCTCAAAATGGGGGGCCTCAAACCCTGGTGGCTAAGCCCCATACACCTCCTCCTTAAGATCACCATTCAATAATACTGATTGAATATCCATTTGATAAACTGGCCACTTCTTATGAGGAGCCACTTCAAGCACTATGCAAATAGTGGTCATTCTAGCAATTGGGGCAAATGATCCTTGAAAATCAAATCCTTCAACCTGTGAAAATCCTTGTGCAACTAATTTAGATTTGTACTTTTTTAAGATTCCATCAACCTTGTAATTTACCTTCCAAACCTACTTGGTGCCAATAATCTTCCCCTTTTCTAGGTGATCCATTGGCTCCCAAAAAGTATCAGTCTTGATTATGATGTTATACTCAATTTGCATACCTACTAACACAATATTAGTGAGTTTGGGAATCTCCCAATTCCTATTTTTTGAATACTAAAAAGGTGGCACCCGGATAACATGCCCATAAGTTTCTCAAAACCATATGATGTAACCTATCATTGGAAAGTGCTTGAAAAATGGAATCCATTGAGCTATAGAGTGCTCGATTTGGAGTTATGGTGTTCAAGTTATGACCAATCCAAAGATTTGACCACGTGTCCCAAACTTATGGAAAATTCCCATATTCCCTAATATGGAGTTTACTCTCCATGTTGGACCTACAAGTGCTTCTTCCAAGTCTACTAGCTATATTACTTCTCTCATAATCTCAACCACCATCAAGTCCATATTGACTATGTGAGTAAAAGCCTTTCTTTGCTTTTCTATTCTCAGAGACCTCATTGGTCAATTTGCCTTTTCCTCAATAGTGATAGGCATAGGATTACGACGATTATAGGGTTGCTTCACCCATAATCACATATTGAAGAACTTGGAAATTTTCATAAAGTTTGGGAATTCCTAATGTGATAATATTTGGACACATGGTCAAATCTTATCCCCTTACTTGAAGGTGAAATTTTCCCTAGATATTATATAAGCAATCCCCCCAAGTCCCACTCTCAAATATGGGGTTAAGATTTAGCCAATTGGTTAAATTTTTACTCCTTATTTGAAAGTGGAACTTGGGAGATTCCCAAATTCTCTAATATTGTATTCCATTATGAAAATGGATTTTCTTGTGGTGTGATTGTAGGTTGGTGAACTTTTTCCTCATCATCTGAAGATGATGCTTCCTCCTCCTTAAGGGTAGGGACAACTCAGTGGTTGCTCCTTAAATACCACATCATGGCTCTCTATGATCTTCTATGCCTCTTAATCATACAATTTGTAAGTCTTTTTCTCATCACTAATCTAAGAAGATACATTTTGTGCTTTTTGTTTTTAAATTGTTTGACTACATTATGTAGCCCACCACTTGATTGTGTGTCCTTAAATCTAAGCTAGAGTGCCCAACAAAGAGGTTTCTAGTACACCAAACATAGATCACATAGGCTCCCCCTCGATTGAGTACCGTGGCCTCTAATAACGAGCATATTGCATTGATTAGTGATTTGATTTGTTGGCCCTCTACTTATTTTATAGAGCATTTCATTTACTCTCCTCTTCCTCACTTCAAATCCCTTATGGTCATCAAAACCTAGATGATTTGGATACACCTCATACACTCAATCAAATAAAGACAATTGCAATGAAAACAATGTGTGCAAAAGGATACTCAAATGTATGATATGAATGAAGTATGCTCAAGAATATTTAATGAGAAAAATAAAGTGCATGTGCAACAAATATTCTTTTCACTCATTCCATGAGTTTCATCTAACTGTTGTAGTGTTGTTCCACAAACCCAAAGGCACTGAGTCTTCCTAACTCATGTTATCTTTGAGCATGCACATAGCACATAAACGTCTTACTTATTATAGTCATAAAAAAGCAACACTTTTTAGTAAGATTTATCAGATTTCTAACTCATGGATTCTTATAAATTATGATGAATAGTACCGAGACCAACCCCATGCTACCAAAACACCTCTTTTGAGCACAAAAACCTTAGTTTGCATGAAGTTTGAAGTTGTATATGATATGTTTTTGCAGTTTTTTAAACTTTATGATGTTTCTAGTATTCTCTTAATTATTAGTTTTTTTATTTTTATCATTTTTCTATTTTCTACCTATTTAATAGATAGAAGTCAAAAAATAGCAAACAACAATTTAAGATGCTAAAAATTAGTTATTACTTTTATTTTTATCTCTCTTAAATGTTTTTTTATTTCATTATTATTTGCTATGAAAATTAACATACTTGTAGATCACTTCCGTATCATGATGCATGTGCTGCATCATATGAAAACCAAGGCTGCTTACACTAATACAAGCCGCCAATGCTCTTGGAAATACTCCCATGCTTTAGCAATGCGTCTTGATCATTTTTTATCACACACCATTCATCTCTCCCACTCATACTCCCATTTCTCTCCTCTCATGAAAACAAGCATTATGTGTGTAGAAGGAAGGAGAGAGATCCACACAATACATTCTCTCTCCACATTTTTTTCCCTCTTTTTTGGCTTCTAAAGGCTATGCCTTTTGATATTTTGGACATGTGACCCTTCAAATCATCCACCTATTGACCACATATTGGTCCCATAACCTTTCTCCTCAAACTAAGTCGTTTTATATGCATTTGACATCCAGAAGTGTAGATTTTATATAAGTATCATGGCTAGACACTTCTTGCTACCTGCAAACATGACTTTGCACTTTGCTTCACCTTTGGCTTTAAAGTGCCACATGTCTTGTGCCTCAATCACCTTGCAAAATGAACTAGATGTGAAACTTCTTTGTGCATTTTTTGGCTTTAAATCTACTTGTGATGGTTAACTCGATCTAAAATAGAAGCGAGAAAATTGAAAGGTATTCAATTCAACTTCAATAAGGATATGATCCTCAATCAATACAAATATGGTTTTGAGAATAAATTTCTAGATGATACAAATGGTACAATAAAAAGTTAGCTCCAATCTATTTGCTCCTTTTGGCAATATTCACAAACTTTTTCTATGAAGCATTTGAATTAATTATTGACCCAACTAAAAGTAGAATCAAAACCCTCATCAACAACCCTCCTAAAGGGCCACTTGAAGTAAGGTGTAAGACCATAGAGGAAGCAAATATATTAAACCTACTAGGCATAGCAATGGGATTTGCAATCACCATGAACAAAAGGTGGGATTTGTACTTAACAAAATCAAAAGAAACTGAAATACCTTGAAGCTCTATAAAATAAATTTGGAACTAGAATAATTTTTTCAAAACCTATACTATATTTCATCAAATGTTTATTTCATATCATGCTCCACCACTTCCAAGACATTGTTGAAAATGCACAAGCTATGGAGGAGAGAAACGAGAGAGTGAGAGTAGACAATGTGAGCTCAAAACATTAGGGTGTACTTGTTGAACTAAAAATGATAGAATGAAAGTACAACCTTAGGTCTAAGAGGTAGACCAAATTCTAGACTCAACTAAATTCAACTAAATGTAGAACTAACTCTAATATGGTGACGCAACTTACTAACTTCATTGTGCTTACACTACAAACCAATTGACTACTAAGTTAGTTGTATTTACACTGCAAACTAATTGACTAAAACATTGGGCACTACCCATAGAATTGGCAAATTCTAATATTCCCATGTAGTGCCAATGTGATGGACATATAGAAAGATCAATCACAAAAGAGTAACAAGTTCAAGGACCTTCAAAAAACCTCAAACTTTTCACAAGGTAGTGCTTTGGTGAAAATTTCGACAACATTTTCCTGTGTAGAAATATACATCATTAATCTCTCTTGAATAGCATCTCTCTCTTTGACCAAATGGTAATTTACCTCAATGTGTTTCATGAGAGCATGAAACACAAGATTCCATGCCACTATAATAGCACTCTTACTGTAAAAAAGAATGGATGTAGGACCCTCCAATGAAATCTATAGATCACCAATAATCTGTACAACCATACACATTCCATTGTTGCTGTGAAGACTACCTTATACTTAGCCTCACAAGACAAGGATGTACATCGAGCATACATTAAGTGCAAAATCGAACATGGAAGTGTCATAACTACATGTTATGGATGCATATTCCTTCTCTAAAAATTTGGTTGTAGTATCTCCATCCAAAGAGTGAGTGGAAAATATCTATTGGAAAGCCAAACCAGAGTCTTTCTTCTTCTCTTTGGCCAACCTTTTCATGTATTCATCAATGTAATGTCTACATTTCTTATACTAGTGACATTTTCCCTTTTTCTTTGTCTTTTCTATGTTTTGGTCATCCTTGTTAGATGGCTATCCCATATCAACCTTGGGCAAGTTTTTACATAGTGCTTTGCTTTACCCTTGCCTTTAATATTTAGAGAGCATGGCTACATCACTGGAATGCACATGAATATTTTTTTGAGTCTATTCCTCTTGTAAATAAGAGACCTTTCAATTCCACAAAAGTAAGTGTTGCTCCCCTCTCCCTGCAAAGACAAATTCAATGAGGTGCGAAACCCAAAATAAGACTTTGGAAGTGGATTCAAAGTAATATTCTCCATTTCTGTATCCAAATTAACCTCATCAATATTCATCAAATGCTCGTGTAAGTCCTACAAGCGTGTAAGGTGATCAATCACATTGCCACCCCCATCTATATGCTCATTAGCCAAATCTCTTCACAAGTAAGAGATTCTAGATTTGTTACAAGCTTCAAACATACTTTCCAAGACATGCCAAGCTGCTTTAGAGGTCTTTCATGATCCAATATGAGGTATAATTCGAATCCCACCTTTTTTGTTCTGTCATAGGAGGAGCAAGGGCAATAGAAGGGGCAATAGGCTATCCTCTAGCACCACACTGAGGCATTTGAGGTGCAAGCTCTCCCAGTCTCAGCAAGTCACTGGTGACATAGTCCCAAAGATCCTTTGCCAAAAGTAGATTGCGCACCATAAAACTCCACATGGGATAATTGGTGCCATCTAGCTTATCCTCGTGAGTGAGGATGACTCTTGAGTGAGAACTCCCAAAATGTTGTTGTGATCTTGAGTGTCCTGATTTGATATTGCCACAAATCAATGCACCAATTTTGTAGCAGCTAGACACTTCCAAGCAGAAGTGTGAAATGTACCCAACTAAGTACCAAAATCCCAACCCAAGCTACTAGTGCAAGTACGCAAATGTCAAAATTGTCAATCTACTCAAAAAGTGTATCCATGATGCACAAAATAGCACATAATCTACAATTTACAACAATTCAATATTGTACCATTGCATGTGCCTTGCTATGCATGCCAAATATTAAATGCAACAACTTAATGGTCAAAATCATCAAATCTTACTATAAATTTTCACATTTTCACAAATCTCTACCCAATCTAACATCAACAACAAGATAATATTTTTGCAACACATGTTTTCCTACATTGGGATGCATCCAACCAAAAGCCCCAAATTTTCACAAAGAAATTCTAAGAAATCAAAGAGATTTTATACTTACAACAACCTTGGAAATATGATGAAATGTTACCTCAAGGTGTGTCGGATCCAAAAATAAAGAGATCCCCGAATTTCTCATAGAAATCTTGAGAAATTTACATAATGTCAACACTTCTGATGAAGATATATATATAGGACTTTGATTTGGATAAAATCCCCAAATTGTGGATGGCACACTGATGGTTGAGATGTGAGCTGAGGTGGTATTGAATGTCGGTAGCTAGCATAGGAGTACATAACAAAGCATTAGGAGCAACAATCAATGGGGAGGTGGTGCAATAACAGGCAAGTTAGAGGCAGTCAAAAATGACAAATTGCAAAGGCGCCTAGCTAGCGACCCAAGAGGCTAGCTAGCAAGGCAGCATAGCAACAACTCAGCTCTTACTTCTCTCTGGCCAATGTGGCATATTTACTGTTACTCTTTCTCACATTGACAATCGAGCTAGTGACTTTGTAGAAACCTTAACAAAGCGGCACATGCTAGACCAAACTTACAATGTGAACTACTCTAATATCAAATGTTGGAAATGCACCAACTACAGAGGAGAGAAATGAGAGAGTGAGAGTAGACAATGGAGTAGATAGTATGAGCTAAGAATGGTAGAGTGTACTTGTTGAACTAAAAGTGATAGAATGAAAGTACAACCTTACATCTAATATACAACAAATCCGTAACTCACAACTAAAGTCAACTAAGTCTAGAGCTAACTCTAAATGTGGTGACACAACTTATTAACTTAGTTGTGTTTGAATTGCAAACTAACTAGCTAAAACATTGGGCACTTTCCATAGACGGTATGTAGTCCTCCTAAAAAGGATGAAGGCCTAGGACTCTCTAATCTCAACCTCCTTGCCACTAAGCATGTTACGAAGTGGATAGCCATGAGTTTTTATACAATTGAGGTAGCTTCAAACTATAGGATATCAAACATGAAAAAATCATTATGTCCTTAATTGTAGCATTCAATGGTCTGAAAGTAGAGGCCAAAGGCTATGCAATCTTGGCTAAAGGCTAAAAAGGGGAGGGGTAAGAGAAAGAGAGAGATTATACATGAGAGAGAGGGGAGGGGGTTTTAATATAAAAAAGGGAGGTAAAAGAGAGAGAGAGAGAGAGAGAGAGAGAGAGCATATGCCCTACAATAAAGGGAGGGGGAGGAGAGAGATGGGCTTTTAATTAAGAAGGGGAGGGGGAAGAGAAAATGAGAGATTACATGTGAGAGAGAGGGGAGAGGGTTTTAATTTAAAAAATGGAGGTTTGGAAAAGGGATTCGGCTCGAGCAGCCCTCTGGAAGTTCAGGGCTTCCCCAACCTACAATCAAAATAGTATAGTAGTAAGATAAGATGTCCTTGCTACTAAGCATGCTATGAAGTGGATAGCCATGATTTTTTACACAATTGAGGATTAGGCTATCCTACTACGTGTTAGTTCATGTGGCTTTCAAAATATAGGATATAAAAAGTGAAAAAATCATTATGTCAGTTGTAGCATTCAATGGTCTACAAGTAGAGGCGAAAGGGCATCGAGGGGTCTAGCCCTTGATCATAGCGACATACATTATGATTGCTTACAAGCCTATCATACACATCCTCTTTGGTCCTTTTGCTACAACCCACTATGACACTGGTATTATTCACACATACATACATTACCTTCATGCATGGCCACCATAGCCTCAAGCATTTACAAGTAGTCACATAAGCTATGCTAGTCTCCTAGCCACCTAAGAGAATATTTTGTTTTAGCACCCCGTTGGCATATCTAAGTGAATCTTGGTGAGTTCATTTACACTAATTGCAAATCCTGTGACCCTTGGTCCATGCACCCTTTTGCTCAATTCTTAGCATCCTATGCCTTAACGTATGCTACCGCTTAACCCTATCAACAACTTACCATATTGGCCTATTATTGGATATTGCGGTTACAGTCAAACTATTCTATGAAACCCCTAATTCAACCCAAAATGGCATACTTAAATGTGGTTAGTTCTTAGTAAAGTATTTTGGAGTAATGAATGGGCATTAAATGTTGGAATTTGAAACATGATGGCTAAGGTGTAGCAATAAAATTGAGACAATCCACCATTTATTCATGTTCCTAAAATTTAAAATTTTTGCAAGGATCGACTTTATCATTCCACCACACTAGCCCCAATTGCAAAGAAAATATTCTTTGAGAGATCTACAAGATCCCACCAATGATCTAGAATGGAATTCCTCTCCACTTATGGTATAATTGGTTATGCAAAGCTAACAATGAAGTGTTTTGACTCCATGGACTCTAGCCCCACATATACTTTGTAAAAATGGATTTGATTCAATGCGAGTTGATTTAGATGCTTAAAGCTCTTGAAACATGAACATGGAAAGAGAATCAAGCTTCAACCCAAGTGTGATGGAAGTCAAGAAGTTATGCTTTAACCCAGGTGTAATGGAAGTCAAGTGGGACCAGAATATTGTATGTTGGGCATTAAGAATAGGATAAAATACTAGTTTTGAGTTCATTGTTTGGTGTGGGGCTTTACGAAACTTTATCCCTTGGATCGAGTCGCTACCTGTCATTTGCACAAAGTGCTATTGCTTAGTATGCCCATGTAGTAATACGATCATTGATAACTTATTTGAAAAGGCAATTGTCATTGATGCGTAAAAACTTTCTGTTCTTCATTATATGATTATACATATCGTAAGGTTTCGTTTTCTTTTAAAAACTCTAGATTTACAAGAACTATTGACAGATACGGCGCATCATGATTTGAAAATCAACGTTTTTAGAGCTATCAGGCCGGTTTTTACCGACACCCGCCGCCTCCAAGAAGTCGGGAAATGTCGTGACGGCGTACGTCTTTATCAGGAGCTCGCCGTTGTGTGTACCGGCGACGGAGACTTAAGAGAATGGAGGAGTGCCTCGAAGTCGCGATGGGAAGAGCCTCCCTCGGAGGTGGCCTGTTTAGCCAAGTCTCTGGCTCTTGCGGCGGCAGCTCTCAAACCTCGACCTTCCCCGCCTTGCATGGCGGTTCGGACGACACGCGCGACCTCCTCCTTGGCCACGAGGCCATCGGCGTCTCGGTGCTGGAAGCCCAGCCCCATCTTCCAGTGGTCCACCATGAGCTTGCGGTTGAGCCTCTGCTCGGCGTCCTGCGGCCAGCAGAGCATGGGGGCCCCGCGCGTCGACAGGTTCTCCAAGATGGAGTTCCAGCCGCCATGGGTGAGGAAAGCCCCGATGGCCGGGTGGGGCAGCACCTGAAGCTGCGGGGCCCACGAGACGATGAGCCCCCTGTCGCGCGTTCGGGCGGAGAAGTCCTCGGGCAGGGCCTCCTCGACGCTCCCACCCTCGACGGAATCGGGGCGGACCACCCACAGGAAGGCCTGCCCGCTCTCCTCCAACCCCAGAGCCAGCTCCCTCACCTGCGCCACGGGTAGCGACGCCACGCTCCCGAACGACACGTACACAACCGACGACTCCCCCCGCCCGTCCAGCCATGCCAGGCAATGCTCCTCCTCCGCCCAGTAGTTCACGCCCAGCCGCGTTGGCGAGCCCGCCAGCAGCAGCAGCGGCCCCATCGCGTACACCGCCTTCTGCTCCTTCCTCAAGACCCCAATGGCCTCCCCCTCCAGCTCCTCGAACGTGTTGAATACGATCGCCGTCGCCTTCTGCGACCCCGCCGCCGCCTCCACCGAGAACCGGAATGCGAAATGCGAAGATTCCAACGTCAGGCCCGTAGGAAACTCCGTTGGCAGGATCGGAGGCACGCCCGGGATGCCTTCTATGAGCTCTTCTGAGAGGCGGTTGTTCTCATCTTTATGAAGATTTGACAAAACCCAGCTATCAGAATCGTGATTACCAACAGAGGCCAACGGTCGTACGTAGATCGAGACTCTCTAACTAACTAGCCTTACCTCTAGGGAATGGTAGCGCTCCTTGCGAGATCAGCACCGGAATCCTCTTCGCGATGCAGTACACCGTCGCGTTGGTGCTGAAGAAGCACATGCACGGGATGCCGAACAGAGCCGCCACATCGTGGCTCCATAGCATGAAGGCATCCGCGATGATGAAAGACACAGGGTTTTGCTCGAGGCCATGGAGGCGGTGAAGCAGATCCTTGAAGCCAGCTTCCATGTTGACCATGGAGTCCAGGGAATCGCGGAAATTGGAGCCGCGGGACCTCTCGGGCGGGAGGAGATCCGGCACGCCCTGGTAGGTGATGTTGGGAGAGGACGAGTACGGCTCCTTGGGGACCGTGTTTTCTGAGAGCACGAAGGTAATGAAGCAACCATGGCTCGCAAGCTTCTTGGAGAGCTGCATGAGAGGGTTGATGTGGCCTTGCTGTGCAAATGGCAAAACTACCACATGCGGTGAAGCCATTCTCTCTCTCCCTGTTTCTCTCTGTGTCTCTGTCTATGAGACTTCCTTACACTGTACGGAACGAGGGGAGAGTCTCCGAGAAAGGATTGGACTGAATCCGGATGCTTCTCTTGGTGACGTCTTGACTCTTGATGCTTGCTGGTAAAGAGTCGGAGCAAGGGGACCGAGCTGTTGACTGGTGAAAGGTCCCTTTTAGACTTTAGTGGTGGCCGGCCGCGGGGCCTAAATTGGGCTGCCATGTACCACGAATTTTTATATTGGTATTTGCACATCAAACGAGAAGAAGCTATGTCAATCTTCGATAATGTATTGCAAGTGATGTGACAAACAATGGAGGTTTTGCAATATAGATTATGCAAGCATGTCTTTTCTAGTGTCCTATATCCCAAGTCGATCCTCTGTCATACACATACATATATTGCCCTGCTTCAGAAATATTCTATTTCATAAAATTATTATTGTTACCATATATTTCTCTCTCCTTACTAGGAAACAGATAAGGTAGAGATATTATTTTGATATAATTTGACTCATAAAATCAGCCAACAACTCTTTTGTCAATGGTTCACCCTTATTTGAGGATTTATTTTCTCTCTCTTCATTTGGAAATTATCATTTTATTGTTGATTCACACCCATAACCAACGTAATGATGGTTTATTGGACATGCTTGGGGTTGCCGCAAGCTCGACAACACTAATTAATTACCAATGTGGGCATACATGATGTGACATGTTTTTGTCACAAAGGATCTATGGAATATAATGATTGGTAGTAAGTGAAGGATGGTTGCTCAAACCCTAGCACCACCTCCCACTTCTACACAGAGAGGTGGCTCTCATGATGCCAAGTCTACATCCTCTCTTCTACACCGGCTCCCATCTAATAGCAAATCTAATGGGATGGCCCTGATGTCCAAGCACGTGCCTTAATTGCCGAATTTGTGAAGAAAGGCATCATCCACATATTTGCTCATGCAAGATAGGCAAGGATGCATAGGACTAGCTCACATCATTACTTTTGATGTTTATATGGAAGGAGGTAACCTGGGTGTCTATCTTGCTAGCATCACGGATCTTTGAGAGCAATTATTAAATATTGGCAAAGTAGTGCCATAAAATCAACTTATTTCTAGCACTTTGAATCCTATATTAAGGCTTTGCAATGTGTAGCTAAGTTATCTATACATTTGACCAGCTTGTGTCTCTTTTGTTGCAAAAAGAACAAAGCTGTCTCAACCATAATGCTACTTTGGCAACCAAACAAGCCTTTTCTAACCATCATTGTGAAAAGGGCAAACCTAAAGCCAAAAACAAGCTTGTTGGTTAAAAATCACAAAACCTTCATACTAGTCATCCTTCCACTTCCACACCTTCTATATGAAAGACCTCCTCCAATGTTGGCATCCTCTTCCAACCCTTTGTGGCAGGGACCTAAAATGGGCATGACAATGGCTCTCTCACTCTCTAAGCTCATTGTCACGACCTAATATGGGCTTGATAGCAACTCTTTAAGCTCACTATTAGACCTCACACAATCAGTCCCCATGGCCCTGTGGCCATGAGCGATTGGCGATAAGCTAGGAGACCTCTCTTGACACTAAAATGTTGTGTTTTAGTCCACTACCTAATTGCTTGGCCTGAACTCCTAGCTAGAGTGCCCAACATAAAGGTGTCTATTACACCATATATAGATAACATAGGCTCCTCATTGGTGGCTGAATGTTGTAACCTCTAATAATGAGCGTACTGCACCGAGCAGAGATTGGCCCACTAGCCCTTATCTTGTTTGATAAATCATTACACTTATTTCACTCTTCCTCACCTCAAATCCCTTATGTTCCTTGTACCTAAATGGCTTGGATATACCTCACATACCTGCTCAAAGAAAGACAATTACAATGTGATAGTGTGTGTAAAAAAATGCTTGAATGTATGATGTGAATGAAATGTGCTCAAGTATATTTCATGTGAAAAACAAAGTGCAAGTGCAGCAAACATGCTTCCTATTTTTCCATGAGTTTTATCTATAAGTTGCGGCATTGTTCCACAAACCCAAAGGCATTGAGTCTTTCTAACTTATTCTACCTTTGAGTATACAAATAGCACACGAATGTCTTAGTTATGACAGAAATCAACACTTTTTAGCAAGATTTATCATATTTATGACTCATTAGTATATTTAGATATGATGAATGACATCGGAGCCGTCCCCATGCTACATCGAAACACCTCTTTTGAACATAAAAACCTTAGTTTTTGTAAATTTTGAAGTTGTATATGTAATATATTTTAGGAATCTTTATGATATTTTTAGTATTGATCTAATTATTAGTAATTTTTTTCTATTTTCACCTATTTATTTCAAAGAAAAGTAAGAAAATAGCAAACAAAAAATTTGAAGTGCTAAAAATTAAGTGTAAATCTTCCTTGTCCTCATTTTGAAATAGTTTTTCATTTTACCATCATTTGCTATGAAAAGTAACACACTTGTAGACCACTTCCACATCGTAAGGTGCATGTTGCTCCATGTGAAAACCAACACACTTACTTATAGACCGCTTCCACACCGTAGGGCACATGTTTCTCCATGCGAAAACCAAGGCCATTGATGCTTATACAAGCCGCTAACACTCTTGAAAAATTCCCGTGGGCTTCAGAAATGCATCTCAATCATTCTTTCTCACATTGCATTTATCTCTCACACTCGCACTCCTCTTTCCTCTTCTCTCATAGAAATGGATACTATGTGTATGGAGAGGGAGGAGAGAGAAAGTCTGAAATCTTAGAATCCTTATTTATTCAAACCATCGTACAAGACTGATATCATCACATAGGGCTCAATGAATTATAGGCTCTGAGTATGTGATTAGAAGTGCCAAACAGTGACCATCGTGAAGGAGAAGATCAAGGATGGAGGCGCCATCATGGCATGAGGTTTCTACATGTTTTTTCTCCCCTCTTCTCTCCCCTTGATTGGCCACACAAAAGTTGCATCCCTTTACATCTTGGACCAAGTGTCTCTTCAAAATGGGCATGTCCACTTGGGTTTGGGCTCTCCTTTTTGGCTAGAAAGATATCCTCCTACCATGTTCCTCTCAAAGTAAGGTGATTTACCAAGCATTTGTATATAAAAATACATAATTTAAATGGCGGACACTATCGAGATTCCCTACCATACTAAGTTTTTCCTTCATTGCACTTTGCCTTCACATTGCACATGGATTGCGGTTTAGATGCTTTGAATTGTGGACCACTTTTGAGCTTTAAATCTTCATTTCTAACCAAAAACACCTTGTAGATATGCCCAAAGTGCTCTAAAGATAAAGGCATCAACCTCGGGCCTAACTTGAACCTAAGAACCTACTAAAACCTCGCAAGGTGACACATAGATTACATATCCTCTTTTTTTCCCCTTCTTCTAACCCCATGACTAGGTGTTATCCCAAGGAGGATAGGGCATCGACCTTGGGCATGTCTTGAACCTAGGAACCTACCAAGCCCTCACAATGCAATAAGTATTTGTCAGAACAACTTTTTTTTTCCCATGATAGAGATTGTGACAAATTTCAACTCATATCCCTCACTCAAAGCCTTAGCCCCTCACTCACAAGGGGACTTTATCATGATATAAATTTAACCTGAACACTCATATCTAAGTTGGCTACCTTTTAGAAGAAAGGTGACCCCCTATTGACCCCATGAATGGACAAGAATGATACCCAAGCTTAACTTATAAGGATCCTCAAGTAAGAAATTAGCAACCAAGGCATCCCAATTTGCAGGTCACTCAAACCCTAGCCCAAGTCTTGGCCTCAGATCCATGGAAATCAATACAAAAAATGTCTACCCTTGCCTCTCAAAACATAGAGTAGTAACCAACAAGAAATTAGGTGATAGAGACATCAAGTTTGATCCATCATCATGAAGTAAACAACATCATTCGTGTCATGAGCACATGCAAAACATGTTCTCATTTCTACTACACTCATGACAAGGAATGCCAATGAGCTCCACAATGGTCTACCTTTAAAGATCATAGTTAGGTGTTCATGCCTGGCATGTCCCCACTGGCCAACAGAGACCACCAGCTTTGACAATGATGGCCACAACAAGCATGTGCAAGGAGATGTGGACATGGCTAGGAGGCTCAAATTGAATCATTGTGCACTGCAACTGCAATTGAAGAGCGGTGGCCTAGGCGGCTTGAACTTTATGATGAGTGGTAGAGGTGAACTTGATGATGATGGCCTAGGGGGATTGAACATGCCTGAGATGGGTAGAATATACTTGAACATGCCTTGCTAGAATTTACTTGAATGTGCCACGATCAAGGAATCATTTAGAGTGGTTTTTTGTACTATGAGTTAAGCCTTTGTCATCATCGCTCATCACAACTCATTGGACATCTCACTCATGAGAGAACATGGGCACAAATATTGATCATAAACCCTAATAGAGTCATGATTAGTTGTAACTGCACTGACACATCAGTTTGAGATGCTTCTTAGGCTGATGAACTAAGGCCTATGACACCAGTTGGTTAGGGTCAAGGGGGGTGATAATGTCAATCCAAGATGCTCCTTAGGCTGAATTAAGGCCTATGATACCTAGTTAGAGTAATTGAGGGGGGTAAACAAGTCTTACAAGACTTTGTCCAAGCGCATTATGTGATATACAACTATAAGTGTGGAATAGTAACCAACAGCCGGAGTGTTGGGTCTATGCAATGATAATGACAATGTGGCTAAGTGCTGCTTCATGCAATAGCCATGAGGTCGCCAAGAGGTCTATGTGTTTGATGGAAATGTTGTAGACTTCGTAAACCTCCTAGAATGGGTATTCCCACCTTGCAACTCCAAGAGTAGCATTTTCCCACCTCCCACCAATTTGTGATAGCTTACCTATTGTACTTGTCCAAGATAGCTTTCCTTGGTGTTTGTTATGATTAGAAGGCCCCCACATAGATTTCCTCAAGTCTAATACCTTGAGTATATAAGCATATCTTGAGTACCTTGAATATAGAAGAATATCTTGAGGTCAAATATATGCATCTTGAGTACCTTGAATATAGAAGAATATCTTGAGGTCAAATATATGCATCTTGAGTCACACTTTTTGCCTCAAGCTTACATCAAATAATGAGATTCAATCCAAGTATCCACCATGTTGGGGACATATGAGTGGTTTAAATAGGGATTTTACTAACAATGACACTAGCTTAGATGGTAGCACTATATTTTAAGCTACACCTTAGATGGGGCCAAAGTGCAAGTAACTCAATTGGAAGAAACTTTCTTGAGTGACAATTTAATCTTCCAATTTCTTCAACTCAAAGAAACTTTCTTTGGTGAAGAAACTTTCTTGAGTGGTAACCTAATCTTTCAATTTCTTCAACTTGAAGAAACTTTCTTTGGTGATAGCTTAGACTTACATTGAGTAGTGAACTTTCTATAATTACCTCAAGCCAAGAATCTCATACCTCAAGCCATATGATTCATTGCTTGGTCCCCAAGCTTTGAAGGATAAATCTTGACAAATCCCTACCTTGGTCCTTGATTAGGCTTGGTAAGTGGCATTGCTTTGAAGATGTGTATGATTGAAACCCCTTGCATGTAAAAGATTTTGTAGATGGGTAATACCTTGAAGTAATCCCCAATTAGCTCAATGAAAATATTATCTTGAATCTGCTTATTTGTTATATGCATAACCCTTTGTACTAAATCTTCCATACTTTTAGCATGACCTTGGTGGATATGTCTTTCACATCTCATGTGTAATCCTTTCTAAATCATTGCACTCCTTCCATGTCTTGTGCTTTCTCTAAAACCTCTCTCTTTCCAAATTCTATCTTTCTTCCATAACCTTGAGCCTGCCCTAGGAATAACTTGAGCCAAACAACTAGTGATTGTCCATATCACTTGGATACCCAAGCCTAGTGGACCTCATCTTCCAATCTTGAGTTAATGCGGGTTTAAAATGAAGCTTGAGTTAATGCATTGAGTTGGATATTCCAATCATGGGTTTGTGTCAAAGTTGAAAGGTGAGAAGGATCGACGCTTGCACTCGAGAGCTATGGCAGGAGAGCAAGAGCAAGAAAGAGAGAGACAAGAAATGGGAACTCCAATAGTCACAATGTGTGATCGGGCCTTCCTTTATTCAAACTGTCACTAAAAGAATAAAGAATAAAGTGATGGTGACGAGCACCCGCCACTTGTAGTGTGCAGTGGTGTTAGATTTCATGGAAGCAAGAAGGAGAGCAACACAGAGTGAAGCAACATGCTTCCTCTCTCTATTCTTCTTATTATTCATTTAGCACACACATAGTGCATATACAACCTAAGGTCATAAAGACCATTCACACTAGAAGTAACACCAACTTATTTAATACACCTAACTGATCTAGTCAGACTAGCTGTGTCCAGCTCATGTTGGTCAAACACACATGTACGAGCTTGATATTCTAACACTCCCCCTCAAGCTCAAGACAGCATATGTACTCCAAGCAGCTGTCTAAAACCACAGAACTTATCTTTACCCAAGGACTTGGTAAAGATATCCGCTACCTGTTCATCAGCCTTCACATGCATAAGATCAACTCTTCCTGCAAGAACCATCTCTCTGATGAAATGGTAGTGTACCTCTATGTGTTTTGTCCTGGCATGATAGACTGGATTCATAGCCAGGAGTACACTACTCAGATTGTCACATAGTAACTTCACTGGAGCATCTACCTGTATGTCCAAATCAGCCATAAGCTTGAGCAGCCATGAAATCTCGCATGCTGCTAATGCAGCACCCCTGTACTCTGCCTCAGTACTTGACAAAGCAACCGTAGCCTGCTTCTTGCTGCTCCAGCTGATCATGCCGCTACCAAATCCAAATGCATATCCACTCGTAGATCTACGATTATATGAGCAACCTGCCCAATTTGCATCCGTGTATCCAGTCAATATCAAGGGCTTATCTCCGACATAGAACAGCCCATACTCTACAGTGGACTTAACATATCTCATAATGCGTCTAACTGCATCCAAGTGCGGCTTTCTAGGCTTCTGCATAAACTGGCTTATGAGCCCTACAGCATATCTCAAGTCAGGCCTAGTGATGGTCAAGTAAATCAAGCTACCAACCATCTGCATGTACATAGTCACACCCTCTACTTCAACCCCAGTGTTCATGTCTAGCTTGACATTCTGATCAAGAGGTGTATCCAGCGGTTTGCATTCAGCCATGCCATACTTCTTCAGCATCTCTATGGCATAGTGCTTTTGCATCAACCATAACCCATTGTCAGCTAGAATTACCTCAATGCCTAAGAAATACTTCACTTCTCCCAGGTCTTTCATGTCAAATTCAGATTTCAACATCTTCATTGCATGCTGTATGCCCAAGTCATCATCACCAGTGATGATCAAATCATCAACATATATGACCAGCACTACTAAACCTCTGTCAGTCTTCTTTGTAAATAGGCTATGATCAGCCCTACCAATAGCAAAACCCAATCTCTGCAAGAAGTTACTGATCCTAGCATGCCAAGCTCTCGGAGCCTGTTTCAGCCCGTACAATGCCTTTTTCAGCCTGCATACATAATGCTGAAAATCAGTGTGAACATACCCTTCCGGCTGAATCATATAGACATCCTCTGCTAGGTCACCGTTAAGAAATGCATTCTTAACATCCATCTGTTACAATTTCCAGCCTTTAGCAGCAGCCAAGGCAATCATAGTGCGTATAGTTGCCATCTTGGCAACAGGGTTGAATGTTTCCTTATAATCAAGTCCATACTGTTGGGCATACCCCTTTGCGACCAGCCTGGCTTTGTATCTCTCCACACTGCCATCTGACTTGCATTTGATTTTGTAGACCAATTTGCAGCCAATGGTCTTTTTCCCTTCAGGCAGTGGTACTAAATCCCATGTTTTATTTTCAGCCAAGGCATTCATTTCTTCATCCATGGCTGCACACCAATTCTCATCTTTCACTGCTTCAGCATATGTACTTGGTTCTTTGACCTCCATCACTTTTGTCATGTACGCATAATGCTTTGCAGAGTAGCCACTGTATGTCAACCTGTCAACAGGGTATCTGACCCTCTGCGAGCGTCTAAGCTGTGGTGCACTGCTCGATTCCCCTCTCTCATGAGGTGGAATATACATGCTCTGCCTTGTGCCAGGCGTATAGACAGTCGGAATACCAAGTTTGCTGTCTAAAGTATCACTAGACTCATAGCCCGAAGTCATTCTGCCAAGTGTCATCATACCAGATGCATCCTCAATAACTTTCTCTTTTTCTTTGTTGTCCAAGACATCATGTCTCCCCCTCACTGACATACCGGTGTTAGTGGACGAAGAGCTGCTCAACCTCCATGTCCATGGGGATACTGTCTGACTACGAGGTCCTGTCATAACAATACTCTGCTGTAAATCAATTGTAGAGGCATAAGTGGAAGGAGTATCCACTGGCACTGCAAGTGGTGATACATACCAAGAACCCATCTCATCAAAGATAACATCCCTGCTTACCAAAGTCTCCCTGATAGAGGGATCATAGCATTTGTATGCCTTCTTCTCATGCGAATATCCAATGAAAACACACTTATGTGCTTTGGGATCCAACTTCTTCATTTTCTCATCTGGAATATGCACATAAGCAAGACAGCCAAAGACTTTCATGTGACTTACATCCGGCTTATAGCCATACAACTTCTCAAACGGTGTCATCTCATGAATACCTGCAGTGGGAGTCTTGTTCAGAATGTATACGGCTGTCATAACAGCCTCTGCCCAATAGTAAAGTGGCATATGCTTTTCATTCATCATAGCCCTAGCAGCTTCCATCAGAATTCTATTCTTCCTTTCAGCTACTCCGTTTTGCTGCGGAGTGTAGCTGCAGGTGAGCTGCCTACGAATGCCATTTTCAGCCAACAAATCATCAAATTCATTTGATACATACTCCCCACCACTATCAAATCTCAAGCAAGAGATGTAGCATTCAACCTCCTTCTCAACCTGTGCTTTAAATTGCTGAAAAACAGGAAAGACCTCATCTTTTGTTTTCAATATGTAAAGCCAGGTATATCGACTGTAGTCATCAATGAAGGATACATAATATCTAGAACCTCCCATAGATACATTATGAGCTGCCCCCCAAACATCAGAGTGCACTAACTGCAATGGACGTGTACTCTGTCGTACATGCCTGACAAATGGCAATCGTGACTGCTTACCAAACTGGCAAGCCTCGCATACATGACCAATATCTGAATATTGGAACTTCGGTAACCCTGTAACCAGCTGTTTCTTTTGCATAATTTGCAGCCTTTGCAAATTGACATGCCCCACTCTCTTGTGCCATATTTCCAAATCCCTAACAGTGCCAAAACCATGGGCAAACATAGCTGAATTCAGCTCTGGCCAGGAAGCATCAAGAGTAAACATTCTGCCATTCCTGTGACCACGAGCTATCAACTTGCAGCTATTTCCAAATTCTTCAATAAAGCAGCCATGCTTATTGAATCTAACCTGCAAGTTCTGCTCCGTCATCTGACCAACAGATAACAAGTTCTTCGTAATTGAAGGGACATGCAATACATCATGCAAATTTTTCTTTCTGCCATTATGGACCACGAGGCACTTTGCCTTTATGCTCAATGCTATGCTGCGTGTCATCACCTGTGCATACATAGCCATGCTTTTCAACCACCATATCCGTGAACCAATCACCGTGAGGGGTCATGTGATTCGACGCCCCTGAATCAATGTACCACACTGCATCATCAGATGATTTTTCAGCAGCCTTATCTTTGACATACAACATGGCAAACATCTATCACCAGAGTCATCTGCCTGACTGGACGTAGCATAATGTCCATGCTGCTTGCCCTTCTGGTTTCCCTGCTTCTTCCAGCATTCCTTTGCAATATGCCCATACTTTCCGCAGTAGTGACAATCCTTATCTTTATTTGGATTGTCTGACTGACGCTGCTGCTGCCATGAGCCTCTACCACGGGAGTTAGATCTCCCCCTGCCTCAAAAGTTTCCACCACCTCTTGCATTGATGACTCTTGATTGCTATTACTATAGGATGCATTCTGCTGGCCCCCTCTACCAGATCCATAGCCTCTACCACGGCTACCACGACCACGTTGATTCGAGTAAAAAACTGCATCCTTATTCTTTGAGCTGCTTGACCCTGTAGCTAAGCCAAGCTTCACCTCTTCATGAATCAATAATGCAACCAGCTCATTAAAGTCAGGCATCTCAGCCCGCATAGATACTGAAGTGTCAAAAGACTTGTACTTTGGACCCAAGCCATTTAAGGTCACTGCAACCATATCCTCATCTTCTACCTGTGAGCCAATAGATGCCAGCTGATCTGCTATGGTCTTAACCTCTGTGACATAATCTTGTATGGATCTGTTCTTCCTCTCCATGTTATTGAATTTCTGTTTCAGTTGTATCTTCCTTGCACTTGTAGTTGTGCCATAGTATTTGACCAATATATTCCATGCATCTGCTGGGGATTTACAGTTCATGATCTGCATCACCATAGCATCCGAGATACATAATGACAACCAATGTAAAACTCTGCGAGCTCTTTCCGTCCAAGCTCGATGCGCTCGTCTTTGATCAGCTGTAGGATTCCTATCTGGAACTTCAGGTTTAGCCTCAACATCTGTCACTAAGTCCCAGTATCCTTTGCCTATCAGAAAGTTCTCCATGCGGAACTTCCATATTGCATAATTGTTGCTATCAAGCTTTTCTCCCACAATCTGGGTTACATTATCAGTTCTATCAGCATTTGCCATGTTGTAGACCTTGCATGACTACCTGCAAACCAAGATCTTCTTAACAATTCAACTTCAGCCCGGAATTGTTTATGACAGTTTTCTGCAATTAATTGCAGTAAAAAACCAGGGTATTTCAGCCCACGGACAGTCCAAAACAGCTCACACCAAGTGGCTTAACCTGTGAGTAAAGCAGTCAGTGCAAATACTATGTATTCACTTTGGTTTGAACTCCTGCAATCGCACTGCCAGGGTACATATATGCTGTCTAAAAACTATAATTCTGTGAGTGACCAGCAGTGATTTCAAGCCCAAAACTGAGTAGGATACATGTCATACATGTCCCAAACTTCCATAGATAGCTGCTAGTACATGTGTCAAGCCATGAATAGACATAGAGCCACAAAACAGTATATAACCAGCATATATGAATGTCGTAAATAAATTCCCAGATTTCAAACAGCCAATGCACTGGCAACAGGGATTAATTTCAGTCCCAAAAACCCGTAAACCATTTGCATCACTTCCGTTTCCAATGCTCAAGCATTCAACAGTCATAGACTAGGTCTTGAAGTACCTGTGGGACTAACCAAACCAACTAGTTCTTCAGAAATAACCAATTAGTGCTTTATGTCTGCAAATTTTCTCAATTTTCAGCCTATCACAAGCTCTCAGATCAGGCCATTCCATGCACCAAGTTTATGTCAAAATATCCAAGAAATATGACATGTCAAGCATCAAGTGCTACATTCAAGTTCAATGTACATGCCAAAGAGCATCCACAAATGCAGACATCCAAAGTGTATAATGTCACTGTAACTTCAATGACAGTTCAGCCCTGTGTATTCAGATTTGTACACCTCTATTACAGCTCCCACATGAGCTCCCACAAGAGCAATAGAAAGGTATACCCTTCAAGAACCTTCCTTGGTATGAATCCAAGGAAGGTATACCCTTCAAGAACCTTCCTTGGTATGCATCCAAGCACTATTCCACCTGACAAGTGCTATACTTCTTGAATCTCAGCCAATGAGAGCAGCCTGTTCGTAGGCACAGTCCACACAGACTGTTCAGAGCATATTCAGATCAGATTTGCCAACTTCTTGATGCTCAATGGAGCTTTGGTGAGTCTCCAGACAAGCCACACTCTTGGTAATACTCAGTAGAGCCTTGGTGAGCAGTCCATGTACTGAGCCTTAGCCATGGAGTTCAGCCTGAAAACAGGTGCAAACACGCAGGTCTGCCAGGAGTGTACAACAGCACCATTTGTTGATAATGACCATGATAGGGCCCACACTAATGCTCAATCAAGCGTTGAAAGACTCCTCAGCAAGCTGCAACTCCTCCTTCAAGCAATAGGAATCCAATGCTTCACAGTACATACCTCTGTGTGACCATTGATGGAAATGATAGTCAGTCCTCTTCCTTTTCCAGCTCTTTAGGTCACTCTTCAAGTATTCTTCTTCAGTGCATTCCACCAGTGAGCCCATTCATGGCTCTGATACCATGTTAGATTTCATGGAAGCAGGAAGGAGAGCAACACAGAGTGAAGCAACATGCTTCCTCTCTCTATTCTTCTTATTATTCATTTAGCACACACATAGTGCATATACAACCTAAGGTCATAAAGACCATTCACACTAGAAGTAACACCAACTTATTTAATACACCTAACTGATCTAGTCAGACTAGCTGTGTCCAGCTCATGTCGGTCAAACACACATGTACGAGCTTGATATTCTAACAAGTGGCGGTGACTGTCAGTGTAGTAATACACGGGCGGCTAGGCGGAGGCGCCTTTACCCCCAACAACCTCCCACTTAAAGGTGAATCTACCCTAGTGAGGAGTGAAAAGAAAAGGAAAAAAGACAATACAACATGTATACATGTATTTTCAACAGGATGATGAAAGACGTCATCTCATCCCACGCCCATCAACCTCCTGAGGAAGGCACAATGCTCTGTAGAGAGGCATTTCGTGAGCAGATCTGCGGGATTCCGGTCAGTCGAGATCTTGACAAGTTCAACAGACTTGTCCTCAATGACCCCACATATGAAGTGATACCTCACCTCAATGTTTTTCGTCTTCGCATGGAAGACCAGATTCTTGGCTAACTGAATAGCACTCATAGAATCTGAATGCAGTGTAGGGGTAGCATCAATACCAAGGTCAGCAACCAAACGACCCAACCAAATGGCCTCCTTGCAAGCCTTAGTGGTTGCAATATGCTCGGCCTCTGTAGTAGAAAGGGCCATGCATTTCTACACCCTGGACATCCAAGAAACAGCACCTCCAGTATAGGTGAATACATAGCCAGAAGTGGACTTCCTACTATCTGCATGTCCTGCATAATCAGAGTCAGTGTACCCCACGACTCCTATATCCTGGCTGCCATAGCATATGCACATATCTGCAGTGCCCTTCAGGTACCTCATGATACCCTTCACGGCATCCCAATGATTCTTTCCAAGTGTAGCCATATAGCATGCCACAACACCAATTGCAAAGGCAATATCTGGACGAGTGGCAATCATGGCATACATAAGACTGCCCATTGCGAATGCATAGGGAATCTTGGCCATCTCGGCCCTCTGCTCATTTGTCTGCGGACAATCAGCCTATGATACCTTCACATAAGAAGGCAATGGACAGCCAATAGGCTTTAAGTCCTGCATGCGGAAGCGCTCAAGGGCTTTATGAATGTACTCCCTCTCTGACAAGTAGAGGAGTCCTTGATGCATGTCGCGTCTAATGCGCATACCAAGTATGTGAGAGGCCTGTCCCAAATATTTCATCTCAAAGCTCTTTTTGAGTTGAGCCTTAAGAGCATCTAGCTCATCATGAGCTTTCCCTGCTCTCAACATATCATCCACATAGAGTACCAAAATCAATAAAGAACCATCACAGGCTTTCAGTAAAGACACAGATCCATAGCACTCGTGTTGTAGCCTGTGGCTGCATAAAGGCATCAAATTTATGATACCACTCCCTAGATGCCGCACGACAGTCGAAAAAATTATGAAAAATCTGCAAGTGTCACTCAGGCGCCTTTTGAAAGGCGTCCTTCGCTTAATGCTTAAAATCGTCCTAGCTGTAGCCACCGCCTTCGATGTTGAAGAATTTTTCCCTAAATTTTGGATTTTTTGGAAAATTTTAGGCACATTCCGGGCTCAAAACTCCGCTCTCATTGGCGACCACGGGATAGGGCGACTCAGCCCGTCGAATCCTACAAGAGATCTGCACAAAACAACCAAAGGAAGCATCAAGCTGATACAAAATAGATACATATTAAAACACAGCACAATGCTCCCCCTACCCCTGACAAAACCAAGGTATGAAATCCACAAGGAGTAGGCCTAGCATAATCTGATAGAAGGTCCGAAGCTAGCCACTAGCCGACTGCTCCAACACAGCCAAACTAAAAAGAACTATCAAAGAGGTCGCCCTAAGTGGTGGTCTGAACTACCTACCTAACTAAGGAAAACACACCCAAAAGCTCCTACTAGGCGAGGACTCCTATAGCTTGATCAAGAAGTATTTTCTTTTAGCACATTTCTTCTTTTAGGTTTTTATTTTCCATAATCGGGCGTGTAAAAAGGAGGGAGCTGAGCGTAGTGACCCAAGGAGAACAAGGCATCGGCCTCGGGTCCTCTCTTGGTACCCAAGAACCTACCAAGACCTTGCGAGGTGACACTTAATCCTTTTCGAACACTCACTTTTATTTTTGCTCCAACCTTCCTTTCTTTTCCTTATGGCAAGATGTCATCCAAAGAAAGGGCAAGGCATCGGCCTCGGGTCTGCTGACTCGTCCCCAGGAACCTACCAGGCCTTCGCAAGGTGATGATCAACTGCTTCTAAGATTTTTTCCTTTTGCTATTCTTGTATAGGGGTTAGAACCCCTTTTTACACACCTTTGTATATATTTTTCCTTTGAGATATTCAGGATTTTTTTCACCTTTTCTTCTCTCTATTATCATCATTTTTTCTTCTGGCAGGCTTCTCTAACTGCCTCACAACTAACAAAAACTCCTAGAACGGCTGCCTAGTAGGCTAGTAGAACAGGGTCACTAGAACTACCTTCTAAAACAGGTGTTTCGATGCTTGGCAATGTCTTTACAGGAGGCAACGATTACTCATACCTCCCTTAGACATACCTAACCTAAACCTTGGACTTCATGCCTTGGACGCCGGTCCCCAATAAGAAAAGAAAATCCCCTACAAGTACACAGACACATATAGCATAAAAAACATGGTACTCATAAAGGAGAGATATCACCTGGATAGGGCCATGAGAAGCTTCCGCGTGACATAGGCTCCTTCCAAGCTCTTCTTTGGACCTATCTAGCACATAACTAAAACAAGAAACCATTAACCGCACCCGTACTAAACAGACGACTGGCCCTCTTGGCCTAATGAAATAAAGCATTTCACTAAAAAAACTGATCGGCCCTCTTGGCCTAATGAAATAAAACATTAAAACCTTGCAAAACTGGCCCTCTTGGCCTAACGAGATCAAACAGAATAGCACCTACATATCCCTCCCCGAAATAGTACCGACATACAATAATATGCTCCTTTCCAAGGAGGAAAAATAGGGCTCGTAGCCCTAAGCTAAATGCATAAGATTGTGACCCATCCCTCCTGCATATATAGCAAGAGGTGTACGCATAACATGTTGGCTAATCAGCCTATGGGTCCAGGATAACAACGGTAGATGGGTCTCGGCTACTCTTTGCATCACCCATATCAACCATCGCCTGTCATATATTGCATGCTCTGATAGCATTCCCCACAAGCGACCAGGTCCTGTCTCATTATTGATAGCAATATCCAAACTAGGACCACAGTTGAAGAAAATGTCTTCTTCATAAGCAAGGTTTGCCAGTGAATCCGCAAACTGATTCACGTAATGTGGAATCAGCTGAAGAGACACTCTCTCAAACTCCTCAAGTAGGGTCATGGCAGTTCGATGATACATACAAAGGATGGGATTATGCACTGTATATGTCCCATCTAGCTGATTCAAGTTCAACTCGGAATCCCCTTTTACTAACAACCACTGAATACCACCTTGCTTGGCAATGTGCAGTCCCATAATCAAGGCTTTATACTTTGCCATGTTGTTAGTGAATCCTACCCCAAGATAAGCAGCTAACTTCATTGTAATTCTACGCCGAGGATCTCAAATTACTACTCCAACACTCCCTTTTTTATTAGGGCCCTTGGATGCTCTGTCAAAATATAATGTGTATGTCCACAATGGGTTTACACAGCCTACCATCACGAACTCCTCTATTCATAATTATGATAGTCAAAATTTAGCATGTTTAGAGGATGAACTAACGGCTCCATTCCACCTTCTTCATTAAACTCAACACCCATACTTGTCAACATTCGTAAGCAGTGATGGTAGAAGACTTTGATCTCCCACACAAAGATTTTGCCTTCTTGCTCAATCACTTTATATCCTTTGTTCCACCAAATAAGCTTCCCCTAATGGTATCTCTGCTCTGGATATGGGTGCTCCAAATAAGGGATTAACTGCCCCATCAACCAGCTTAAGCTCCTTTTGCAGGTCTCCAATCAGCCCCAGTCTGGACCTGCGATGTATTTTTTTCCGCGTTAGCATACTTAGAAATAATAAGGTTTAATCTTATTAAGATTAACCTTATTTTTAAATTCTACTCCCTGCAGATCAACTAGTAGAGCCGTAGACCTATTTTTTCCTATCCTGACAATCTTGTAGGGGCCATCCAATCTAGGTTCCAACTTCCCTGGAAACACCTCCCTACGCGCATCGTAGTACAGAACTAATTGTCCTTTTTTAAAGGTATACTTCTTTGCTTTAAGGTCGTGTGATTGCTTCATCTGACGTTTAGCTACCTCCTGGTGTAATAAGCTCTGCAATTTTAGCCATCCAGGTGAGCTATGGTCGTGAAACATTCAAAGAGTGCATCCTCGTCTCCCAAAGAGTGGTTAATTGCAAACTGTATGGTTGGTAACTCGATTTCGAGGGGTAATACACACTCTTCCCCATAAACTAATTTAAATGGAGTATGGCCAGTAGCTCGCTTGAAGGTTGTATTGTATGCCCATACTGCCACATACAACTTCCTATCCCAGTCTCGTTTCTTCTCAGAGACTATTTTAGACAAGATACCCACAAGCTGCTTATTAGTACTTTCGACTTGCCCGTTTGCTTGCAGATTATAGGGGGTCATTTTATTGTGCTTGATTTGCCAAGGTTTAGTCTGGGTTTTGATCACTTTATTCAAAAAGTGGGTTCTACGGTCCGACACTAGTTCCTTCGGTGGTCCGAAACGGCAGATAATCTGCTCTACAAGGAAACTTGTAGTCTCTTTTGCATTGTCCTGCCTCGTCACCTACACTTCTGACCATTTTGTAAAATAATCAGTTGCTACTATAATGTATCTCTTCTGAGTAGTAGATGACGGGGTGATAGGACCCACAAAGTCAATGCCCCACTTCTCAAATGGAAGGACAGCCATGATAGACGTAAGTGGGAGTTTTCTATTCTCTCTGCTGTCATGTCTTTAACATGTATCACATCTCTTAATGTACTCAAAGGAATCTTGGAAGATGGACAGCCACCAATATCCAGCTCTTAAAGCTTTCTGTGCCGTCAACCGTCCAGCGAAGTGCCCTCCACACGCAGAGTCATGGCACTCTTCCAAGATGAAAGGAACCTTGTCAGGCATCACACATCGGCGATAGATATCATCAACACCCTGCCGATATAGTGTTCCCATGATCAAGGAAAACTTCAAAGCCTATTGTTTGATTTTTCTCTTTTTGTGTGATAGCAGCATACCAAGATGGGATAGAAGCTGTATCAATTTTAAACATTTCTTCAATATCACTTCCTTCAGCCAAAGTCTCTTTTGGCTCCCCGAAATCCACAAGGCATTCCACAATACCTTGCAGCCTCGGTAGCTTACTCTTAATCTCATAATCGAACTCCTGCAATGTGATTAACCACTTTGCCAAAAGATCAGGCGGTTGTAGCTTGTTCATAAGTAATCTAAGCCCTTCCGCCTTTGTATAGAAAACTACCTTCTCATAGAGGATGTAGTGCCTGAATTTTTTAGTCGCAAAGACCATCGCAAGGCACAACTTCTCCATGTAGATGTAGTTAATTTCTGATATGCCCAATTTTCGACTAGCAAAAGCTATCGGATGATACCACTTTTCCTCCCAAATTTGGGCTAAACAGCAGCTGATACTATGCATGGTGGCTGCTGAAAATATATAAAATACTTCACCTCTTTTAGGTGCTTTTAAAACTGGTGCTTTTACTAGCTCCTGTTTCACATCCTCGAAAGCTACCTTACAACGGTCGCTCCATACAAATAGACAACTAAAGGATAATAAGTTTGTTAGTGGCAATGTCCTTTTCTGCCAAGGCATTTATAAACCTCCGATAGTACCCTATCGATGACAGAAAGCTATGTACCTCTTTCGGAGTGCATGGTGGACTCATAGCGACTATAACCTTGATCTTTTCAGGGTCAATTGCGATTCCTACTGAACTGACCACAT
Organism: Lygodium microphyllum; assembly: GCF_053477565.2. Lineage (NCBI taxonomy): Eukaryota > Viridiplantae > Streptophyta > Polypodiopsida > Schizaeales > Lygodiaceae > Lygodium > Lygodium microphyllum. The sequence goes on from NC_141161.1 coordinate 124,001,383, forward strand.
GGCCTAGCAATAGCCCATAAGCCACTCCAAAGACACACTTTTGTGGGTTAAGAGCGATACAAAATCATCTGCAGCGCTCAAAGCACTTTCTTAAGATAATCAACATCCTTTCCCTTATAATGGCTACCCCCAAGTCATCAATAAATACTTTCAACTCATCTGGGGAGATGTCACCAAAGGTCTTGTCTATTGTTCGTTGCCATGATCCAGGTGCATTGCACAAACCAAAGGCCATCACATGGTATGAAAAAGTACCAAAGACAGTAATGAAAGTCATTTTCAACTTGTCCTCTTTTGCAATTGCCATCTGGTTATAACCAGCAAAGCAATCCATAAACAAATATATTTCCCTACCTGCTAATTGATCCAAAATCTGGTCAATAAATGGCAATGGGTAGTAATCCTTAACCGTCTGCTTATTCAGCTCTCTAAAATCTACACATAGTCGGATCTGGTTGTTTTTCTTCTTCCTGATGACAACAGGTGAGAACACCATTCTGTGTTTTGTACAAGGAATGCCTCTTAGCTCGTCATAACTCCAAGCAAAGATGTCACAGAATTCTTGAATCAAGGACACATAGTCCTCCCTTTGTGCTGAACTGAGCATGGAACCTAATTTAATTGGCCATGAATCATTCGGCATGCCAAGGTCCAACTCAATCATATTTGCATCTCTTATCCTATCTTGCGGCTCTATCGGCTCATCTAGAGTTATCTGATAAATATCCTCTGTAAGTGGACCCCTCTTTAAATTCATCACTAGATGATGTCTCACTACCATATGGATCATCTACTGTTTCTAATTCAGTAGAGGATAAAGGAGCTCTCTCGCTCTAAGGAGACTCATGGTAAGCATCGATTATTACTCAATTAGCACCTCTACCTAGAACCACTCAACCAGCAGGTATATCGACTTGACAATCTGTTCGTAAGATCCAAGGCTTGCCTAGCAAGACTTGATAGCTGGGACGTCCTATAAATCTTATCACCCTAAAGTCCAAGAAGCATTCTACACTTGCAATTGTAACATGGAATTTAGTAACGTAACCTTCTGGTTTCCTTAGACTATCATCAGCCATTCTAAGAAGGGTGGAACCATATTTTTGGATGCCTAGACCCAACCTCTCCATCAACTCTGAACTCATGATATTGATAGAGGACCTAGTGTCTACGATAGCATGGTCCACTAATATTCCATCCACGTATGATGGAACCCTAGGGCAATTCTTTTCAGCATGATCAAACCAATCTTCCCCTACTCGTGCTATGCCCAAAGGTTCTACAATATACCCAATATGCAGGATCTTCTTGAATTCCTTGCGTACTCCTGGAGATAATTTAATCAACTGTAAGAGGTTCACATCTGGTTTGAATTCGCAAAGAGAACTTGCTAAATCAAAATCATGATAGGTAGCCAAAGCTCTCTTTTCTCGCCAAACCATTCTCTCTTTTGGTCTCAGGACTGGCTTTGGTACTTCTTTTTAGCTCTTGCCTTCTTTCTTGGCACTTCCTCATCCTTCTTAGGATCGACTTTTCTGTCAATAGGCCTTAGAAGTCCACCTTCCACTCTGGATTTAGGACTTGCGTCCCCTTATCCCCTTGCTTAGGGTTTTCCTCGACTGATTTTGCATTATCTTTATCACCCTCTTTAGCCTTTTGGCCTCTTGCCACGGCTCGTAGGTTAGAGGTTTCAGCGCCATTGACGCATACAGCCTTGATAAGGCTGACTCCATTGCCTTGTGGCAACTCCTCTATAGTGGCCTTTCCCCTTTGCAATATTTGTCTTGGTCCATGATTTTGCTGGAGGTTACTACCTTGCACTCTATGATTAACTGGACCTGGCTGTTTACTCCCTTGTTGGAGGAAACAAATCTTACCCCAACAGGTAGCGGCTAAGTGGCTCGACTTCCCACAAATATCACATTTAACATTTGGACAGTTTCTAGGAAAATGTTGTCCGCCACACCACTTACAGCTGAATCTTGAGGGACCTCCCTCTTCAGGGCATCGACTCCCTATCAGATTCTGCTGCTTCTTTAGGAAATTGACGTCAACAGCTATTTGCCGATATTGTTCAGAAATCATGTCAGTGTAGTGCTTCATCATATCCTTAACTTTGCCAAGGACATTAGAGGCACTCGACTAACAATTTGATTGGGCATTGGTTGTTGACTCATAGGAACAACATTAGGGTTCGAAGCTTGGCCTCCAACATTTGGTGGAGCCAACTGACTAGCCATAGGCATAGTCACACTGGGAGGAGTTGGCAGCAAAGGTACATTTTGAACCATGCTTCCTCTCCCATTAGGGTTATTCATAGGCATTCGTTGACTTCCATTTATCAATGGTAAATTGCCTCCAGGTACTAGACCCGCATTAAGATTTATTCGAGAGGAGTAGGCCGTTTGTTATCGTGACTCTACTCCTTCTACCCACGTGATGGCGGTGTCTATGTCAGCCAAAGCCACACTGCTCAATTGTACCTAAATATTGAAATCCAATCCATGCAAGAAGTATTGCAATTGGGCAGCCGGCAGAATAGGAATGTAAGTTTGTAACTTACAAAACACTTCCTTAAGCTTCTTGGCATAGGCTTTCACATTCTCATGGGGTGCTTGGCGTGTTACATTCAAAACACACAACCAGTATTGGCCACCTCTTTTAGGGGCATATTCTCCTTGGAAAGCTGCATAAAATTGATCGATTGTAGTTATGTTCCAATCTCTATGCTATGATACCATACTACAGCCCTTCCTTTTAACGCCATGTTAAAGAACATCATAAGATGTCCCTCATCTTGGATGCAGTAATTAAACATTAATATTTGGAATTCACAAATGTGAAACTCCGCATCTTTTTCAGCTAACCCATTAAAAATGGGCAAAGGAACTCCTAAAGCTAGCAGATCCGACGTCCCTGCAGGAATTGCAATGGATTGTGCCATGACAACAATCGGATTGACAATAGGAGTTTGGACTGATGGGATCACACCCCCACTTGAAGTGGGTTGACTTGGTGGAAGAGAGGAAGAACTTGCGATTCCTCTTGCACCTAAAGGACTATGTGCAGCAGTTGGGTTACTAAGACCACTGACTTTTATGTGTATCAGGCTACTCCTTTGAGGAGAATAGCGTCTTACAATCTCCAACCGCCGTCTAGCCCTCTCAGCACGTTCTGCTTTTTGTATTTCGGCTTGACGGTCCTTGTCAGAGGACATAAACCAACTTTTTGGTTCCTAAAAACCCTAGATTCGAGAACCACCACTTGTTGGCAACTCCCGGCAGATGCACCACTGAAGGGACCTCAAATGGGCCAGCACTGGCTATAGCACTAGCCAGACCTCATGCTCATAATAGACAAACACACCAACACAGCCTCGCGGGCCAAGAACGTCCATCTGCTGCTAAAGGACGAACTGTCCTAAAGCCTAATCTATGCGTTTATAGTTTTGTAGTCCAACATTTCCCTTTCTATAAACTCCACAAAGGGAGAACCCATACACATTGGCAATAAATGCCACGATAATCATATACATGGGAGGCAACCTCTCGGTGGAATCACCACGGCCCAACTGCAGCTCTCCTACATTGCAAGGATTGGCCCTTTGATGTGCTGCTCAACACATAGAACAAATGAACAAACTCCACTCTTTCATTTTGAAAGTATTCCAGGAGATACCATGTGTCCTTTCCAAATAATTCCCCAAGAAATGAACGTCTATCCTACGGCTTAGGTTGCTTTTCCACACTCAAGCGTGGGTCATTGTCATCAAAAACATATGTTATGCATCCAGCCCTTTGTATTCTGATACCATGGTTGACATGCACATGCAAAATTGGATGATCCTAAAGTGCTCAAATATAATTTTCAATCAGAAACATGTTGTGCACAACCAAGCTTTCCAATGCTCATTCACTAACTCGTTGCGGCGATGTAAGGATAGTACCGAGACAACACTCGTGCTACTATTCTCTTAATTAAAATACAAAAAACTCTATATCATGATATGCATCAGAAAATCAACAACAATCAGCACACAAATCACACCATTCAAACATCCCACCCTCCTACGTTTAGGTATTGCTTTCGTTGCATAGGTGTAGAGGTTCATTTTGTCATGTTTTGATATATGAAAAGTGGTAAATCACAAAATTTTGACAAAGAGATAGGGCAAACTAGGGCTAAACCTCATGCTTTGCCACTACTATACATCCACAAACACTCATTATATTTTTCCTTATTTTTGTGAGGCGTATTTCTATTTTTTCCTTATTTTTTTCCATTTTCTTGATTTATTGGTCAATAAGAAATGCTATTTTTTGAATTTCCTTGTTCCAATCACTTCAGCGTACTAACATTCAATTTATTTTCTATTTTTCCCCCATAGGAACACATTTCACGCACCCAAAATGACAAAACTATCATTTTACCGCTTAAAAATCGCATTTCGGGTTTTGCAAAAATTTAAATAGCGTATATAAATTGCAAAATCAGAATTTTATGATAAACAACAATTAATCATGATGCAACTAGCACTCAAACAAAAATAAAAACATCATTTCCATCATAAAATACCAAAAAACCTTCATTTCCTTCATAAAAATAGTCATACCGTGTTTTTACGAAACCCAAGATGCATTAAATGACTGCGTAACCAGTGGATGGAGTCTCCATTGCTCTCAATCCAATGCTGCATATCAATCTTCAACATCTCCATCAATGTCCATCATCGTTTCCTTTAATCTCCTTCCCGATTCCTCCTTCAAGATAGTACGCATGAACAACCCATAGAGAGGAGAGAGAGGGAGGAGAGAGAAAGACTAGATTCTGATTTCTCCATTCGGGCAGCCATATCTCATGCGAAGACCAGTGATATGATCAGGAAAGAATGGAGATTTGCCGGCTGATCTATGATCTATGTGTTGTTTTGGAGCTCCATGCTTGATTTATGGGGGGGGGGGGGGAGGGGTGTTTTTTCCGCACGGCTGATCATGGCGTCGACATGTTGCTGCCACGCCTCAAAAAATTGGGGGGGGGTGCCCCCTCCCAAAGGGCACCCCCTTTAGCCTTAATTTTTTGTCCACCTCTTCATTCTTGGCCAGTTTCTGGCATCTCTCGCATCCGGGCTCTGTTTCAGCCTCTGAAAAATCCTACGCGCCCGTGTCGGCGTCTGGCACTGATTGGCAGCTCCCAGCATACCGCAGGGCAGTCGAAAAAATTATGAAAAATCTGCAAGTGTCTCTCGAGCGCCTTTTGAAAGCCGTCCTTTGCTTGTTGACGCTTAAAATTGTCCTAACTGCAGCTGCCACCTTCAATGTTGAAGATTTTTCCCCTAAATTCTGGATTTTTTGGCAAATTTTAGGCACATTCCGGGCTCAAAACTCCGCTTTTAGAGTTCCTTGTTATTGAATGAAAGGGAGAGACGGATCGAAGCTTGGACTCGAGAGCTATGGCGGGAGAGGAAGAGCAAGAAAGAGAGAGACAAGAAATGGGAACTCCAACAGTCACAATGTGTGATCGAGCCTTCCTTTATTCAAACTATCACTAAAAGAATAAAGAATAAAGTAACAATGACGGGCGCCTGCCACCTGCAATGTGTAGTGGTGGTGACTATTAGTGTAGTAATACACGGGCGGCTAGGCGGAGGCGCCTTTACCCCCAGCAACCTCCCACTTAAAGGCAAATCTGCCCTAGTGAAGAGTGAAAGGAAAAAGAAAAAAGATAGTACAACATGTACACAGGTACAACAGGATGAGGAAAGACATCATCTCATCCCACGCCCATCAACCTCCTGAGGAAGGCAAAGCGCTCTGTAGAGAGGCTTTTTGTGAGCAGATCTGCAGGATTCTGGTCAGTCGAGATCTTGACAAGGTCAACAGACTTGTCCTCAACGACCCCACATATGAAGTGATACCTCACCTCAACGTGTTTTGTCTTTGCATGGAAGACCGATTTTTGGCTAACTAAATAGTACTCATAGAATCCGAATGCAGTGTAGGGATAGCATCAATACCAAGGTCAACCAAACGACCCAACCAAATGGCCTCCTTGCAAGCCTCAGTGGCTGCAACATACTCGGCCTCTGTAGTAGAAAGGGTCGTGCATTTCTGCACCCTGGACATCCAAGAAACAACACCTCCAGCATATGTGAATACATAGCTAGAAGTGGACTTCCTACTATCTGCATGTCCTGCATAATCAGAGTCAGTGTACCCCATGACTCCTGTATCCTGGCTACCATAGCATATGCACATATCTGTAGTGCCCTTCAGGTACCTCATGATATCCTTCACGGCATCCCAATGCTTCTTGCCAGGTGTAGCCATATAGCATGCCACAACACCAATTGCAAAGGCAATATCTAGACGAGTGGCTATCATGGCATACATAAGACTACCCACTACGGATGCACATGGAATCTTGGCCATCTCGGCCCTCTGCTCATCTGTCTGTGGACAATCAGCCTATGATACCTTCACATAAGAAGGCAATGGACAACCAATAGGCTTTATGTCCTGCATGCGAAAGCACTCAAGGACTTTATGAATGTACTCCCTCTGTGACAAGTAGAGGAGTCCTTGATGCCTGTCGTGTCTAATGCACATACCAAGTATGTGAGCGGCATGTCCCATATCTTTCATCTCAAAGCTCTTCTTGAGCTGAGCCTTAAGAGCATCTAGCTCATCATGAGCTTTCCCTGCTATCAGCATATTATCCACATAGAGGATCAAAATCAATAAAGAATCATCACGGGCTTTCTTTGTGTAAAGACACGGATCCATAGCACTCCTGCTGTAGCCCTGTGGCTGCATAAAGGCATCAAACTTATGATACCACTCCCTAGGTGCCTGTTTCAAGCCATAAAGACTTTTCTTCAATTTTCACACTAGGTGCTCCCTGCCAGGTTCTGCAAAGCCCTTAGGCTGCTCCATATAAATCTCATCATGCAAGTCCCCATGTAAGAAAGCCGTCGTCTTGACATCCATCTGGTATAAATCCAAGTCAAGCTGAGCAACCAAAGCCAAGACTAAGTGCAGGGTAGTCATCTTAACCACATGAGAAAAGACCTCATCAAAGTCCACATGATGCTCCTACTTCAAACCCTTTGCTACCAATCTAGCCTTGTATGTCGGCTTGGGGTGTCCAGGGATACTTTTCAGCTTGTACACCCACTTGCATGGCAAAGCCTTCTTGCCCGTAGGTAAGGAAACCAAATCCAAGTGTCATTCTTATGCAAGGAGTTGATCTCAGACTGCATAGCCCTCTCCTAGGAGTGACTGTCACCCCTGCGCATAGCCTCATCATAAGTGAAAGGCTCTCCTACATTTGTAACCAAGACATAATGCATCGAGGGCTGAAATCTATTAGGTGAACATCTGTCTCTAGTAGACCGTCTCATGGTAGGCTCTGCTGCCTGCCCAACGACCTATCCAACACCTTGACCATGAGCATCTGTTGCAGCTGTAGGCTGTTCAGCTGGCTGTGCGGGAGCTTTTGGCTCCTCCTGAAATATGACCCTGCAGATCTCAAAAACTCTCTCAGGCTGCCTATGCATCTTGTCTTCATGGAAGACTACATCATGATTGCGAATGAATTTCCATGCCTACGGATCCTAGAGACAATAACCCATCTCGGATGCATCCCCATAACCAAGGAAAATGCATTTGACACTCTTAGGATCCAGCTTACTTCTCTTGTCCCTGGGCACATGGCAAAATGCCTCACATCCAAAGACACGAAGATGCACATAAGAGGGAGGTTTTCCAGTCTATACCTCCTCTGCAACCTGGAAATCCAAACCACTAGAGGGTGATCTGTTTATGACATGCACAACTATACTAACTTCCTTAGCCCAAAAGCTCTGTGGTAGGCCTACGTGGCTAAGCATACTATGGACACGCTCCTGGATGGTTCTATTCATCTGCTCAGCCAAACCATTCCAGGGAGTGTGTAGGGGGTATTCAACTGACGCTTAATAACCCTCTCATCACATAACTGCTCAAAAGCACGTGAGACATACTCACCCCCATTATCTGTCCGTAGGCATTTTAGCCTATACCCAGACTGGTTCTCAACCAATGCAAGCCATCTCTGAAACACAGCCAAGACATCAAATTTCAGCTTAATGGGACAAGCCCAAACTTTTCATGAAAAATCATCTATGAACGTAATAAAATACTTTGCACCACCCATAGACTGACAAGGCATGGGCCCATAGACATCCGAATGTACCAATGCCAAGGGCTCACTCATGCGTGGCCTACCAGACTTCTTATGCGTAGACCTAGCTTGCCTACCATAAAGACAATGCTCACATGAATCAAAATATGCATAATCAAGGGGCGGTAAGTACTACAAACCAGAAATCATTTTCATTCCCTTCAAAGACATATGGCCCAAATGGGCATACCAAAGAGATACATGTGGGATAGAACCCACAGACAAAACATGATCAAGGGGAGAAGCTAATACAATCAGGGGATAGAGGTTGCCAGCCTTGGCACCTCTCGTAATCACAAGTCTGCCATGAGTGATCTTCCATGGAGAGTCACCAAAATATACATGATATCATGCGTCATCAAGCTGTCCAACTAACATGAGACTGTGTGTCAAAGCAAGTACATGACGTACATCTTGCATAACAAAACTACTGCTAGAAGGAAACTGTAGCCTAACATCACCAATGCCCACAATATCAAGAGAGCTATCATCACCCAAGTGCACAAAACCCAAAACAGTACAGTATGAATGAAACTACTCTTGGCAAGGTGTCACATGAAAGGACGCATCTGAGTCCAAGAGCCAACACTGTGCGTACATAGAGTGTATCTCTATTATCTACGAAGCACTAGAAGAAGCTGCTAGGATATAATCATCATCATCAATATCCTCAGGCTACATAACATTGATTTCTTCAATTTTAACACTGGACTTTGCAGGCACTATGCTGCGATCAGAGGACTTATCATGCACTTTGTCTTTTCCCTTATCTTTGCACCTTTCATTGCGCAGTTCATGGCATTGTGGCCTAATATGGCCCTTTTTCCCACAATGGTGACAAGTAACATCTGCATTCCTGCCACGGGATTTGCTACGTGACTTGCCACGAGACTTAGACCGAGATTTCTGAGAATTCTGTCCACGGCCACTACCACTGCCATGCTTTCCATATCCATCATTCCTACCTCTAACTGTCATAGCATGAGACAGATGAGAGGCATCCAAATTCTTATGGTTAACCTCTTCTTGCAGAAGAGCACTCTCAACATCAGATAATTTCAAGGTAGCAGTAGAGGCACATAATGCAGTGCGGAATACATCCCATGACTTAGAGTACCAAGCAAGAAAAGAGGAGCGACATCCTCTGCAAAAGTGATGTCCTGCAAAGTCAAGTTCTTGAGTATAGCATGGAACTAGCTCAAGTGAGTAGACATAGTCACATTCTCCTTCATGCGCAGATCCATAAGCTGCTTCAGCCAATACATCTGACTCACTGGACTTTTCTTGTCATAGAGATTTTTGATCTTATCCCACAACTGCCATGCACTCTATTCTTCCTCAAATACATTGTAGTGAACCTGTTCTGTGAGAGATAATACAATAGTGGACTTGCATAACTCATCAAGCTCAAGCCATTCCTCATCTGGCATAGTTGCAGGCGGATGCCCGCTCAACCTCAAAGGTTTGATCTACGATTTTTGCACCAACACTTACCAAATCTGGCTCTTCCAATAAGAGTAATTCGTACCATCAAGCTTAGTGATGTTGAAAATAGCATGATCAATGGACGAACTCACCATAATGCAGACTGGAAGACTGTAGACACTTCAAAACTACTTGCTGTTCTGCAGAAAATGACCAAAAATCACCAAAAATTGAGAGAAAATGGCAAGAAAAGTATAACCAAAGCTGCTGCCCACTAAGTACTAGTGAAAGTACATCATTTCATAATGTTTTAGCATGAAAAATCCATGTCAGTCCATACATATATGCTTGCTGTAATAAATTACAGATTTCAGTAAATGAGAGCTAACAGTGCCAAAATTAGATCCCAAGACAATCAGATACTACCAAGACCAAAGCCGGCATCATGCGGGTATAACATAAGTATATGACGGTCGATAAGCATGAATCCAACACCCAAGCATATCATACAAACATCTGCCAGTGAGTAGGCACACCCCCTAGTCAACGGGGCAAAGTGTTCCTATCACTACCAAAACTTGACACAAGTAGGTGTCACCTCACAAAGATATGGATCCAAATCTGAGACTCAGCTCATAAGCATACAGTGAACCAAGACATGTAAACCATGCATCATCCCAAAGGGTAAGAAATCCCAAAGTCTCAAGTGTCTGTATGACAGTCCCAAAATAGTGCTAAATCAGTCCAGAAGCAATGTCAGTGCTCAGCCTTCAATACCAAGCATCAAAGCATATGCAAATTCCTCAAATGAAGCCTGTGGAAGTGCCTAATGGCCTCGAGCTTGAGGAGGACCGGTGTGAAGTAGATATGGATCAGCCTGAAATAGGCGCAAACAGTGTGTTGCTGTCGTGGGGTGCCTGCAGCCCACGTGGGACAGTTGGGGTGGAGTAGGGGATCAAGTAGGTGCCCAAGGGGGCACACACCAAGCCTCAAGTGTTCTTGAGCAGGGGCAATGAAGATATGAGGGAATGGAGCTTCAATGGTGGCTGCCCCAAACTATTCACAGCCTGTGTGACCTGAGAACTGAAGTAAAACCTGAAGAAAATAATCAAATACCTGTTATGTAATACCCTAAAGGTGCCCAACAATGCCGGGAAGGTGTTCGGGAAGCCGGGGAGTGACGAGAGCTCGAAGGAGTCTGATATGGCTGCTGGGAAGGAGACCCAATGTGAGTAGGGAGTCGATGGGAAGCTGAGAGTGCCACAAACCAAGCTCAAGAGTCAGGAAGCCGAGCTCTGATACCACTTGAAAGGGAGAGATGAATCAAAGCTTGGACTCGAGAGCTATGGCAGGAGAGCAAGAGCAAGAAAGAGAGAGACAAGAAATGGGAACTCCAACAGTCACAATCTGTGATCGGGCCTTCCTTTATTCAAACTGTCATTAAAAGAATAAAGAATAAAGTGACGGTGACGGGCGCTAGCCACTTGCAGTGTGCCGTGGTGGTGACTATCAGTGTACTAATACACGGGCGGCTAGGCAAAGGCACCTTTACCCCCAACATTGAAAGTAGCTATCAATTTTATTCACACATGTGCTTAGTGATTTCCAGTGCAGAGTGCCAAATCAGGCTTTCTCCCTTTTAGTGCACTTTAAATGATGAAATTAACATGGGGTGCAAATGCAAAATGAACAATGCAGTTCCCACTTTTTTCCCTTTTGTTCGTAGCCTAATATGGCTCTAAGCACATTTCCTGGTTGTCCTCTCGTATTGTCTAGGTTCTATGCTGCACACTCTACACCCCGTCAAGGCCGAATTGGAATCTGAGGGTCAGTTTCAGCTCTAAGTCTCGTCTGTTCTATGGCCTGGTACTATAGGTTGACTCTAGGTTGCCCAAGTGTGGTTTCTCTAATTTATGGCTTTTGAGAGTTGGATCAGTACTCAGGGGTGTTTGGGGATGTGTTTGGAGTGGCCTTGGCATGAGGAGGTGGCTCACTTACCAGTTCAAAATGTTATGTCCTGGTGGTCCGATTCCCAGAATCAGACCGTCTGATTCTGGGTGGTCTGATTGTCCAAGTCGGACTGTCTGATCGGACCGGGTGGTCCAATCCTAATCTTGGTCCAAATGCCAACTGTCCAAGTCGGACTGTCTGATCGGACCGGGTGGTTTGATCCTAGTCTTGGTCTGACTGTCTGACTGTCTGATCGAACGGGTGGGTCTCCGAGTCTAAAAATGGATCCTATTGCCACATGGCAGGGTCCGACTGGCAGAGTCGGACGGTCCAATCGTGTAGTTGGTTTGATCGGACAGGATGGTCTGAGTCTAGGTGGTGTGTTTGATCGGAGGAGTGGTTCGACTGGTAGAGTCAAATGGTCTGATTCCAAGAGTCAGACAATCCGAGTGTTCGATTTTGGAAATCAGACACGTGTAGCCTGGTCCGTTGCATTTGCCATGGCACAATTGCGAGGATGTGAGTGACAAATGCTATGCGTGGGGGTCTTGGTACGAGCTCCAACATCCCAGATCAAACAAGCACAACTCAGAGAAGGTCAAGGAATACTTGGAATGACTGGGCGACAGCAAAACGACTAGATCAAACCCCTTCTGTACCTTCACTCACACACTCTCTCTCAAGCTCTCTCTCTCTCGATGTCTGACTGCAAAATGAGGCCTCCCGTGACCTTTTGAGCCTCTTATTGCCCTGTTCAAGTCTCCTTCAACCTTATGGTTGCCCCTCTTGCACCTATCTACTCAAGATTTAGATTTTATGCCCCTTTCTCCCAGTTTTCAGCCTATTTTCAGTAGCAAAAAATCCTTCTGTTTTCCCTATTTCCTTGGTCCTAATCCTATTCAAGCACAAAAAAAATAAAAAACAGTGGTTGCGGTTTATTTACCTACTTGCCTACTCAACAACAAACCAAAATACTTACTTGTTTCAAAGATCAAACCACCTAAATCTCCTATCTATCTCAAGCACCAGTTCGAGTTGAAAACCCTACCTCTATGCTCGATTTGAAGCGTGCGGTGCTCTAAGCTCGATTTCATCGGTCTCCTGACAAGGGAACCAAAATGAAGGGAGCTACAAGCTCAACCCCCAAGACCTACAGACCGCTTATTGGTCAAGCGTTTCAAGCCGAGCGGCCATGGCTACCTCTCAGATAGCCGATGCGCCCTCCCTACCTATGGGGTGTAGTGAGCTTACCTTGATGAACGATCGAGTACCCTCCTCTCTAGTGCACGCCGGTAGCTCCACGAACCTTAAGGAAAGCTCAAGCAACCTCAATCCCTCTCCAACAAGCTCCATCCTCCATAGCCGCGTGAGATAAGAGAAGAGTAGAGAAGAGAAGAAGAGGAAGAGAGGAGATGGGGAGCTTCTTCTCCTTGGTCCCTCACTCTCACACACTCACTCCTTCACTCCCTCACACTCACTCACTCCCTCTCTCAAGCACAAGCAAGAAGGCAAGAATAAGAGAAGAAGAAGAAGAGAAGAAGAAGAAGAAGCTTTTTGCCACACACAAGAATGAGCTTCTCATTCACTTTTCAAATTTATACATGCCCTACTTCCCACGGGCGGTCATCCTCAATTTTTACATGGCCGGCCCTTTTTCTCCATTCTTTCACTTCCTAGCTAGTCCTATTTCCCTTCTAAGTTTACAATTTTCACAGGAGGGAGCCTCTCGCTCTTTTACAAGGATTTGAGAGCACCTTTGCATTTAAAGGTGTGCTTCTTTGCTTTTAACTCCTCCACACTTCGGCGGCTGTGCCTTGGACTTTTGACAGTTGTTCCCATGCTTTTGGATTTTTTCCAGACTTATTATTCTTCTGGGCGCCTTCTCCATGCCTGCCCTACGCCTTTTCCTGCTTCTCAAATTTTTCTTTTTTTTCGCTTTTTTCCTGTTGCTGGTGTTGCAGTAAACATTGTTGGTGCTTGATCCTTAACTGGATTAATTAAGTAAAGGATATTTTGCGTGGGTGGATCATCTCCAAGGTCGCACCGCATCTCAACCTGAGAGGGCACTGCTCAATTCTTGGGTTGAGGGTCAAGTGGTGAAAAGGCCAACCACGAAAAGTGTGTCTCACTCCTAGGCCACTTGGGGTCACCCCTTGCCTAGTTTAGAATGGAGTTGAAGACTGCCCTGAGCTCAATGTATGTGGCCTTGGAAGATCCTATTCTAGATAAAGGATGGAAATTATGGTGCCATGTGATTTGGACCGGGTACTTCTGCAGGACAAAAGGGAACATAGAATTTCTTCTGTATGGGTAGGAGACAAAGATTAACTTGAAGATAAGTTAAGGAACTTGTTTGTTAAAAGGATTGCTTGCTCTTTTTTCATGTTTGTGCTATAAATTACGCGAACAAACCCTATTTTCAAAAAGACTTAATTAAGAAAGCTGATTTTTATTGTCACATATAAATGTGATAGGACCTAAATAGATAACTCAAGAATGCCTTTTGAGGGAAGCAAGTGGGTGGAACCCCAATGGGTCTGTCCTACGACAAGGTGGTCCTAGAAAAGTGGGAGGCTTCTCACAAGGTTTTACCATCGACCTTTAGGTATTGTTAGGTTAGAACCCAATTCATGTCGTTTTAGGGGATCGGAATGGGACTATGCCCTACGGGCAGAGAGGTTGAGCGGCGCATCCCTCTCATTTCCCATTCTCTTTGAACCAAGTGTGGCATGGGTCTGCTTTGGCTTGTATTTCTCTGCCTAAAGTAGGATGTCCAAAACCTGATGCTAGAATGATGTCAGGAGACCTTGACCACTAGGAACCTAGATTTCAGGTCGATCCCAGTGGATTCGATTGCGAACGTTGTGACCCCAGAAACCCTAGGCAACAAACCGCATAAAATTCCATAGGAGTGCTGGGTGGCATCGCTTAGATTCATCTCTCGATGGACCGCTAAAAATGTACCTGGATATAGTTGATAGGCGGGCATGTTACAGTTAGTATTAGAGCGAAACTTCGTAATGATATATGATTGAGTAATGCATGGTTTGTAGACACATCCTAAACAGAATAACCTAAGTGGTATAGCTTGATTGTCAGGCACCTTCTGCACCCACGAATGTTGAAATGCAAGAGAAGAATTTCCTTCTCAAGCAAATTAAGGCACCCGAGTTTGATAGAAAAGGAATAGACATCGTAGCAGAGGCAAAGATATAGATTGAGTCGATGGATGATTATTTCTCTGTTTTAAGAACTACTACTATCAATCAAGCAATGATAGCCAATTAGTTTGCCAGGATCAGATATGGTGGAAAAAATGGTGCAAAGATCAAGGTATCTCTAAGGTCGCTGTCACTTAGGCTCAATTGAAAGATGTTGTACATAGACGATACCTTCCACCAACCTATCAGACTTTGAAGATGAATGAATTCTTCAAGTTAAAGCAACTGGAATTAACCTTGGAAGTCTATTACTCAAAGTTTGTAACCCTACTAAAATACGGACCACCTACAGATATTGTGTAGCAAGTATCCAAGTTTTGCCATGGCCTGAATGCTCCTTTGAACCACTGTCTTGAAGCAATGCATCCAACATACTTGTAAGATACATTACTTTGAGCAAAGCCAATCATCCAAGAACTTAAATCGAGCAATTGTGATAAAGGTGATTCCAAAGATCAAGACAAGAGATGCCACATATGCGGAGAGATAGGGCACATCCATAGGAGATGTCCCAATTGTCAATGTTTCCACTACAATGAGCTAGGGCATGTCCAAGTAGATTGCCCTGACTTAAGCCCAAAAGATATTAAGCCTCCAAGAAAACAAGGCAACACAGGTGCAGTCTATGGATATATAGAGGATTGACCTAGAACCTACTACACCTCTTTAGGATGATTAGAAATCCTAGAAGTTTTATTGACATGTAACAGAACTTATATCGGGAATAAATCCTACTCTTGTACCTATGGTTAATTGCAATAATATGAGTTGCACTACTTGAGTCATTAAGACTAGCACAGAGGACGCATGGTGGGTCCTAACCCACAAGCCTTAAGCCCCATTAAAGCTTGTCTTCCCCAGTCCTTTCAAGATGAGGACATCTCGAGTTCTCTATGGGGGAGAGGATGTAATACCCCGCTTGCACTCTACATAGGAATATCCCCTTCCCTTTTATTAAAGTTAAGATAAATTTTTTTAACCTTTCCTCCCCTGTCATCACCGAAGAGGTGGTGGGGGGGGAGGGGGAAAGGAGGATGACGACGACGGATGTGGAGAAGAAGGAGATGATGATGATGTCAGGGGGGGAAGAAAGAGGGCAACATGACAAAGGCGATGATGATGAGAAGGAAGCTGATGATGAGGGAGAAGGGGTAGATTGCATGGTAGCAGCTCCACTCTAGCCACCCAGATGGACGTTTGGGGCCCCATCACGCTCCCCCCCAATAACACCATCCTCCTCTCTATATAACCCCCTCCTCATCAAATCAAGGGGGGGTCGATTCCAATAGGCAGAGAGAGAGAGAGAGAGAGAGAGAGAGAGAGAGAGAGAGAGAGAGAGAGAGAGAGAGAGAGAGAGAGAGAGAGAGAGAGAGAGAGAGAGAGAGAGAGAGAGAGAGAGAGAGAGAGAGATGGAGAGATAGAGAGAGTGACAAAGAATAAGAGGGAGAGAGAGTGTGAGAGAGAATGAAAGAGATAGGGATAGAATATTCCAATGCTTCTCCTCCCTTCCCACTCCTTAGAGGGTGACCACATGCATTTTTTTCCCCCTTTTCCTACGAGTTAAACCCCCCATCGCAATTCCTAGGAAAGTCACCTTGGCACACTATCTCTTTGACTATATATATATTCATTTATTTATTTATAAGCCAAAAGTATGGCCCCTAAATGGAGGGAGACACACACCAATGGTAATCCCACATCCAACAATGGAGCCACTGGCCAAGGCATTTCTACTAATAGGAATACAACGTCGGGTATGGATAATTTATATCCAAATATCCAGGTACTAATTGCCATCTCCACTATTCATTGAGACATAGGTTATATATTACCTTGGCATGCGCATGAGTTCATTTTAATAAGTAACCCAAACTTATTTCTCAATAGTTAATGAACTCGTAGGGGATTTTAGGATAATTCTTTCTGTAACCATAGATGACCGTGCGTACATTTATGGATATGATGCATTGAGATATGCACAAAACCTTGTATCTGAACACAATCATTTCATCCCAATGCTACGCGACAAAATCATACGTAACATAAAGAGCATATAAGGTTATTTAAGGGTTATGCATGTAGACAATGCGTGCATGGGAAAGATTATATGAAACATACATTGATGGTACACAAATTGATCTTGCATTAAAGTTTTGCTAATATCACAAACTATTAGTTCATTAGGATCTTGAAGTTGTGCATAGCTAGTACAAACAACAGTCATTAGGATTAAAACTACAATGCCTTGAGATCCGTCTGATAGCGACTATATTTATCAATCCTGTTCGGGGTTGGGCTAGATGCAAACAACATCTCCAGGCCTCAAAGGGAAGGGAAGAACTCAAGGGATTGAGAAACCCTGGGATCAAGTATAGACCAATACTTCTAAACTTTTTGGGAAAAAGGTCGACAGGTTGTCAATCAATGTAAGTGTTCAATAGAATTTACATTCTTGCATAATTGGATGAGACCTTGGCATGTGTCTTAGCTGAAGTGTTAAGTAAATTTTGCATAGAATCACTTAGATCCCAAGGGGGAGAGCGAATATGCAGATGGAAATGTTATTGCGACTATTCTTGCATTGTTTGGAAAAACACAATTGGTTTTGTGGGTTGATTAAATAACATCCTAAATGCTTTTACATTCAAGTGATTGTTGGTTTGTCATTTGGATGATTATTCCAAGTGCTTGTGATTGTTGGAAAATTCATGGGCAGGGGTCTATGATGACAAATTGTCATGAGGGTAAATGAATGTTTTCTTGGAAAATGATATTAGGTTGAATGCCTTGTTTATGCTTGATCCTTAACTGGATTAATTAAGGAAATGATATTTTTCATGAGTGGATCATCTCCAAGGTCGCACATTGCGTCTCAATCCGAGAGGGAACTGCTTGATTCACGAGGCAAAGGTCGAGTTGTGAAAAAGTCAACCACGGAAAGTGTGTCTCACGCCTAGACCACTTGGGGTCAAGTGGAGCTCTAGACACCCTTTCCTAGTTCAGAATGAAGTTGAAGACTTCTGTGAGCCTAACATTTGTGATGTTGGAAGATCCTATTCTAGATAAAGGATGAAAATTATGGTGCCATGTGATTTGGACATGGTACTTTTGCAGGACAAAAGGGAACATATAATTTCTCATGTATGGGCAGGAGACAAAGATTAACTTGAAGATAAGTTAAGAAATTTGTTTGTCAAAAGGACTGCTTACTCTGTTTTTGTGTCTATGCTATAAATAATACGAACGAACCTTGTTGCCTAAAAGGCTTAATTAAGAAAGTTGATTTTAACTATCACACATAAATGTGATAGGACCTAAGTAGATAACTAAAGAATTCCTATTGAGGGAAGCGGGTGGATGGAACCCCGATGGATCTGTCCTATGGCAGGGTCCTCACAGAAAACTGGAAGGCTTCTCACAAGGTTTTACCTCGACCTTTAGATATTGTTAGGGTAGAACCCGATTCATGTCATTTTAGGGGATTGGAATGGGACTATGCCCCCTACGGGCAGAGAGGTTGAGTGGTGCATCCCTCTCATTTTTCATTCTCTTTGAATTAACTGCGGCATGGGTCTCCTTCCGCTTGGGTATCTTTGCATAAAGTAGGATGTCCAAAACCCGATGCTAGAATGCTGTCAGGAGACCTTGACCACTAGGAACCTAGATTTCAGGTCGATCCTAGTGGGTTCCTCTGCGAAATTTTTGTTGCGAGGCAGACTCGAGGAACCCTTGGTGACAAACCTCATAACATTCCATGGGAGTGTGGGGCGGCATCCCTTAGATTCATCTTGGACCACTAAAAACATGCCTAGACAGGCAATAGGTGGGCACATTACAAAGAGGGCCGAGGGGAGACAAGTTTACTCTAATGAGTAAAAGCTTCTTGCACACAATCCGTACGATGTTGCAACCTTTCCAACTTGGAAGCAAAGGCATCACACAACCTGGCATGTTCCTGTAATATTCTAGCTCCTCCTAAGAGAAGGCACAAGAGAAGGAATAATAGGAGTAGGAGGAGGAAGAAAGAGAGTAATGATTTTAGACTGCAACTCATCAATATGCTTCTATTGAGATTCCACAGTCACTTGGGCATATTTTAATTCACCCTCACAAACACTCAGCTTCATGGCTAAAGTAAGCATATCTTCAAAAGCATCATCCTTCTCTTGAGTAATGGACACCTTATCTACCTCTAAGCTTGCATCTTTAACTTTCAACTCTCTAATAATATATCCTAGACTGGAGATAGGAAGTCAAAGCCGTTTCCATTGTAGCTTGGACATTTGACATGATTTGGGAAAACAGGGTCCTAGTAATCAATGTCTAGAGAGATGAAGGAATTTGTGAATCTAATGTATCTTCCCATTGTACCCCAAACAAATTAGGGCATGCCAAAAACAGGGGAAGGGAGCTATCAGACACCTCAGGTAGTACTGGAGTCTATACCACACATGAAGAAATAGGGGTAGGATTAAGAGAACCTAGTGTGCAGTGCTTCTTATGAATGAACCTAGCAAGGGGTGCATCTACTGAATCAGAGTTGGGTTGCATAGGAGGAGAAGAAGGAATAGAAGGAGAAGACAGCTGAGGAAGTGGGCAAGATCAGGCACATGAATGCCACCTAGGGGAGGTGTCGATTGAATTATTTTCTACAAAAAGCCCCCATAGGAAATAGTACTGATCTGACCCTTCTTCACACGCTAAAATGATAATCCATTTTGGCCAACAGAAATGTTGTCCATTTGAACTTAACCCCTTGACAAGGATTCTGATAGATGCAGTGAATAGTTTCTTGGACAAGTACTTGGATGCATGCTTACTTCTTGTAAGCTTCCAGAAAAGAGAAACAAAGTTTCGCATCCACTAGAGGGAACTTTAGGGCCACAAAAAGATGAAGAGTAGTCTTCTGAATGCAATCAAGATCCAGTAGGAGAGAGAATAATCATGGAATAGGAGGGGAAGATGCTAAATCATAAGCATAGGAGATTAAGGAGGTGCCATTTAGACTATAGGGGATAAAACACACAAAACCAAGAAAACAAAGTAGAGAATTCCTACAAAAAACTAATATATAGACCACAATTGAGATAGAAAAAATTAAACAAAAGAACAAGACTAACAAGATGAAACTAGACAACCCCAAGGAAACCACAATCTATGAAAAAAATCTGACATGACCTATGCACACATGCGATCAATAGCTTCATGATATGCAGACAAACACGCACCCTGATTCTTCGTAATCAAGCAATCAAATCAAATATGAGCACAATCATGCCACATCCCTGACACTAACTAGACCAAACATATCAAAATAAACTTTTAAAAAAACCATTGATTAATACCCAAAACAAACACGGAGTGATAAGACCAAGGTAAATCCCATCCACGTAAGTGCAATTCATCAACCTATAGTGTGGTGATGTGGACAGGTTAAAAGTAGATATATTCCTTTTTGCATATGATATTAGTAACAATTCATTGTTAAATTGTGCCCTTAATGCACAATGAGTCGTATTTCACAACCTAAAACCCACATAGACCGGGTCTCTACAAATGCACTTCCTTATTATAAGTTAAATGATATTTGATGTAAAGCACATGCATAAGTGACAACGAGGGGTTCATTTTTATTTACAATTAAAAGGTGTGTAGTGTGTGTGTGTGTGTGCACTGTGAGCATTAGGGGTTAATTTTAATTTACAAAATTATATGGGCAATTGTGCAAGGTGCATGTGCAACAGCAGGATTCTGTGTGCCCAAACTTGCTCTCTTCTTCCTTCTTGTTCTTACTTCATTCTTGTGTATGAGAGAGAGAGAGAGAGAGAGAGAGAGAGAGAGAGAGAGAGAGTGTGTGTGTGTGTGTGTAAGGGATGTCAAGAATCACGTGGTGGAGGGGGTTGCTCAAGATGCTATGCCGAACACACACAGAATGCACAAGGAGAAGCTCACTCAAGAGACAAGAAGAGAGATAGAGGCCAAAAACGTTTTCTTGTTGATTTCTTCTTCTTCTTCCACACACATTTCAATGTACACAAAGTATAGATAAGATACAACATAAAAGGAAAGTGGCCTACTAAGTCAAACAATGCATAACCGACTACACTAGTCGACTGGCGCTATAACTATGCCATCTATAAATAGGTGTAACGACATGAATATAATAAGTAATGAGTCAGTGGCCATGTGAGAGTCATAATGACCATCGACGTGCTAAGTATAGACGTGTGGACCCATCTAACCAGGCGGTCCATCATCAATGTCCGCATGTGTTGAGCTTGTCATCTCAACACTCCCCCTCAAGCTCAACTGCATCTTTGCAACTCCAAGTAAGCTTCGAAACTTTTGAAGCTTCTCTGTACCCAATGCCTTCGTGAAGATGTCAGCTATCTGATCCTGTGTACTGACATACACCAAGTCAATCTCACCTGCTAGTACCTTCTCTCTCACAAAGTGGTAGTGTACCTCAATATGTTTTGTCCTGGCATGGAACACAGGGTTCCTAGCCAACTGTATGCTGCTCATGTTGTCACAATAAATGAAAACTGGACCTTCCACCTGCACATCCAAATCAGCCAATAGCTTTTGCAGCCATACTACCTCACATGCTGCAACAGCAGCACCTCTATACTCAGCCTCTGTACTCGACAAAGCAACTGTAGATTGCTTTTTGCTGCTCCATGCAACTGCTGCACTACCAAGAGAGAACATGTATCCGCTGGTAGATCTTCTATCAGACATACTACCAGCCCAATCTGCATCTGTGTATCCAAACACTTGTACATCTATACTTGCCTCATAGAAAAGTCCATAATGTAATGTGGACTTCACATATCTCAATATGCGTCTGACTGCATCCAAATGTGGCTTTCTAGGTGCTTGCATAAACTGACTCACAAGACCAACAGCGTAGCTCAAGTCTGGCCTTGTAATGGTCATGTAGATCAAACTTCCCACTATCCTCCTGAACATAGTAGGGTCTTTTATCTCATCCCCAACATCAGCACTTAGCTTTACATTCTGCTCCAACGGGACTAAAAGTGGTTTGCATGCAGTCATACCATACTTGGACAACATATCCAAGCCATACTGTCTTTGGGACAGCCATATACCATCATCACATCTGATCACCTCAATGCCAAGGAAGTACCTTAGCTCACCTAAATCCTTCATCTGAAACTTCATCTTCAAACAGCCCTTGACTTCAGCAATCCCACTATCACTATCACCTGTAATAATCAAGTCATCCACATAGATGACTATGATGACCAAACCTCCATCTCCCTTTCTCACATAAAGTGAGTGATCAGCATCAGAAACATAAAAGCCAATATTGACAAGATACTCTCTGATCTTGTTAGACCATGCTCTAGGTGCTTGCTTGAGCCCATAGAGTGCCTTCTTCAACCTGCACACATATGTGGGATGCTCTAAATCTTCATAACCTGCTGGCTGATCCATATACACTTCCTCCTGCAAATCACCATGCAAGAAGGCATTCTTTACATCCATTTGCTGCAACCTCCAACCTTTGGCTGCTGCCAAAGCAATCACACATCTGACAGTTGCCATCCTAGCAACTGGACTGAAGGTTTCATCATAATCTATGCCATATGTTTGGGCATAGCCTTTTGCAACCAACCTAGCTTTGTACCTGCTAATAGAACCATCTGCATTGTGCTTAATCTTATAAACCCACTTACATCCAATAGCTTTCTTTTCCTTCGGCAATGATACTAGATCCCAAGTCTTATTGGCCTCTAATGCAGCCATCTCCTCATCCATTGCTGCATCCCAATGAGCATGACCAACAGCCTCCTCAAAACATGTGGGCTCAACATCCTCAACTAGTTTCACCATATAAGCATAATGGTGAGCTGCATAACCTTCAAAACCAAATCTTTTAACAGGGTATCTCACCCTGCTAGACCTGCATACCACTGGATCACTCAATGGAGTCTTTGCATTAACGCGTGCTCTCTGCACACCTGGAGTCCTTACTGAAGGAATGCCAAGCTCATCATCCAAGCTCTCTGAGCCACTGGAGTCTCCATCAAGAACTGCATCAATGCTTTCTGACACTTTATTATTTCCTTTTTCTTTACCTGTAGTGCTACTAGATGCACTCGAAGATGTAGAGGTACTCCTTAGTCTCCTAGACCAAGGACTACCAGATGATGTCTATGGTCCACTAAGAGTCCATGATTCTTGCCTTTCAGCCTGCACATGAGTGTCATGATCATCATCAACATCCAATGCATCACCACTAGATGCATACCAACTGCTCATTTCATCAAAGATGACATCCCTGCTCACTCTGAACTTACATGTGACAGGGCTGTAACAGCGATACCCTTTCTGCTCTAAAGAGTATCCAATAAAGATACACTTTTCAGCCTTTGGATCCAGTTTCTTCCGCAACTCATCTGGCACATGAACATACGCAATGCAGCCAAACACTTTCAAGTGTGAAACATCAGGCTTCTTACCTGTAAAACATTCTTCGGGGGTCATACCATGAACTGCAGCTGTGGGAGTTCTGTTCATAATATAAACAGCAGTATGAACAGCCTCAGACCAAAAATGCTTAGGCATATTCTTTTCAGCCATCAAGGCGTGTGCAACTTCTGCAATATGCATGTTTTTCCTTTCTGCAACCCCATTTTGTTGTGGGGTATACCTGCATGTGAATTGTCTCTTTATCCCATGAGACCTCAGAAAATCACTGAACTCATTTGAGAGGTACTCTCCCCCTCCATCTGACCTCAAGCACTTTACTTTCAAGTCTGTTTCTCTTTCAACTGCAGCCTTGAAAGTTCTAAAGTGCTCAAACGCTTCACTCTTTTCCTTCATAAAATATACCCACAGCTTTCTAGAACAATCATCAATGAATGTGACAAAGTATGAATTGCCTCCAAGAGATACATTTTGTGTAGGCCCCCAAATGTCTGTATGCACAACATCAAGGATATTTTTGCTTACATCTCTGTCATGTGAAAAGGGTTGTCTTGCCTGCTTACGAAAGTAACATGCTTCACATACCTTCTGAAATTCTGTAACTTTAAATGTAGGCAAACCTGTAACCAACCCTTTGGACTGCATTAATTTCAGCCTTTGTACATTTGCATGTCCAATGCATTTGTCCCAAATTTCAATGTCTGCAACAGCACCTTTTCCTTTGGCATACATAGCAGCATTCATAGTAGGAATTCCAACATCTAGAGTGAACATACGTCCAACTCTACTTCCCTTTGCTACCAACCTACACTTGTCATTGAAGTCTTCTACAAAGCAGCCCTTTGCATTAAATCTGACTTGCAGCCCTTGCTCTACCATTTGACCGACTGACACCAAGTTCTTTGTAATAGATGGCACATGTAATACATCTGAAAGACTCTTTGTCTTACCATGATGCAAGGACAAGGGAACTTTTCCAATGTGTGAAATTGGGTGGCATGAGTCATCACCCGTCTGCACATAACCTGCATTCTGCAAATCCTGCATCTCTCCAAACCATTCTACATGGCTGGTCATATGATTGGATGCACCTGAATCAACATACCAAACATCTTCATGTGTTCCCTTTCCTGTAACAGCATTCAGCATATGCTGCATAACGAACAAACGTTCATTTTTGTCTTCATTCTGTCGTGAAGACGATGCATAGTTTCCTTGCTGCAACTTACCACTGTGGATATCATCTTTCTTAGCATAACATTGGGCTGCAATATGACCTGTTTTGCCACAGTAGTGGCACACAATACCAGAGTTGTTAGAACCTCTGTTCTGCCATCCACCTCTTCTTCTAAAGCTCCCCCTGCCTCTAAAGTTACCACGACCTCCTGAAACCTGCATATCGCCAAATTGCTGATTCAATCTGTTTTGCTGGTTGTCACTACCACGTCCTGTACCACGGCCTCTTGAAGAGAACCTGCCACGTCCCCTTCAAGAACTGGAGTAGAAAGCTTGGACCTCTTCACCACTTCTTTCAGATGTCTCACTCTGTATGTTGATCTCTTCAGTGATCATAAGGGAGACCAATTCATCGAAATCTGGAAATGGCTTTCTGACATATACGGAAGTTACAAAAGACTTCCAAGCCTTTTCATTGTTAAGTCCACCCAAGGTAGACGACACCAAATCATCATCATCGGGCATTGCATCAATCGCTGCCAATGCATCTGCAATGCTTCTTACCTTCAGTGCATTCTCATTGATAGACATCTTCCCTTTCTTTAATGTATTCAACTCTTGCTTGAGTTGAATCTTTCGTGCCTTTGTATTTACAGAAAACATACTTTCAAGTATGGTCCAAGCTGCATATGAATTCTCTGCATTTCTAATGTGTCCCAACATATTATTGTCAATTAATGCAGACAACCAATACATGACCTTTTTATCCTTTGCATTCCATTCTTTCCGTGTCTTTGTCTCTTCTGTAGTTGGAGGATCACTCATCTCCGGCTCCTTTTCTTCACCTGAAACGAACTCGTAGAGGCCTTTTCCAATAAGGAAGTTTGTAACACGGAACTTCCATGAAGGGTAGTTGTTCTTGTCGAGCTTCTCAATGATGGGGCTTCCACTGTTCTCTGCCATTATCACAAAATTAATACTAACAGCAAGCAAATCTTCTGCAACCCTGGACCTGTAGTGCACAGCAATACACCAGACAGCCTTTTTCACTGTCTGCTCAACAATACATGCAATCTGCAACCTGTTTGCAGATAAACCTTGTGTTTACTCACTGGTAAACACCTTTGAACTTACAGATCTGAAATCTGTAACCTGCGCACCCACTTTCGATCAATACAGTTGAAGTCACAGCGTACCCTGAAACTGCCATCTGCAACCTTGCGGCTCTAAAACGGGCCCTGAAACGGCCTCAGATGTTCAAAATAACTGCGGAATGCCCTAAAGGGCTCATCTGCACAACACACAGCGCTCTTCGCGCACACCAAATCTCACTGCAATCTGAGATTTTTGCTTTGCCCTGCTTCCGGTGCCTCCACAGGCACTATCCAAGAGAAAGAGTTGAAGGATGGGAGAGCTTCTTACCCGTGGCTTGCTTGCTCGAACCTTGCTTCTTCTCCTTTGCTTCAACCTTCAAAATCAGCCTCTCTCAATGGCACAGCTCTGATACCATGTCAAGAATCGCGTGGTGGAGGGGGTTGCTCAAGATGCTATGCCGAACACACACAGAATGCACAAGGAGAAGCTCACTCAAGAGACAAGAAGAGAGATAGAGGCCAAAAACGTTTTCTTGTTGATTTCTTCTTCTTCTTCCACACACATTTCAATGTACACAAAGTATAGATAAGATACAACATAAAAGGAAAGTGGCCTACTAAGTCAAACAATGCATAACCGACTACACTAGTCGACTGGCGCTATAACTATGCCAGCTGTAAATAGATGTAATGACATAAATATAATAAGTAATGAGTCAGTGGCCATGTGAGAGTCATAATGACCACCGACGTGCTAAGTGTAGACGTGTGGACCCATCTAACCAGGCGGTCCATCATCAATGTCCGCATGTGTTGAGCTTGTCATCTCAACAAGGGACCTTGGAGAAGATATTCTTCTCCTCTCATTATCTTCTCCTTCTTCTCTTCTCCTTTCTTGCGCACATGGCTATGGAGGTTGAAGCTTGGAGCTTGGAGATGGAGCTTGCTTGAGAGTGCATCTTGGATCGTGGAGCTACTGATGGATTTCGGGGAGGAGGCAACTCCATCAGATTCAAAGGTAAGCTCACTACATGTGTGTGTGGGAGAGTGTGCATGACTATGTGAGGGGTAGCCATAGCTCTCAGCTTGAAACACTTGAAGCAATAAGCGGTCCATGGGTCTTAGTGGTGTGCTCATGAGAGCAATGATAGTGTGCTATATCCTTATACATACTCTACCACCAACATTTTTCCTTGATCTTCTCAATAGTGCCCCAAGCACCTCTATGGCCATCCCATAGACTTTGATAAAATTCCTATATAATTTGCAAATTGAGTAGTTTATCCTCGATGACTCGCCATGGAGCCCCATTCTTTTTCTTCTCATGCTTCAAGAGATAACCATCTTTCAAGAAAAATTCATATGCCTTTATCTTTTTTCTTTTATACTCTGCATCTGACCACTCCTCTTTCTTGGATAGTCATCTTTCAAGAAAAATTCATATGCCTTTTTCTTTATTCTTTCATACTCTACATTTGACCACTCCTATTTCTTCACGATAGCATGCTGAGATATCTTCCTATTTTGAGCCAATCATGTGCATACAAGTCCTCCAAAAACTCCTCCATAGCTAAAACATAGCATATCAATATAGACAAATAGCTGTTAATGTTAATTTTCTTTTTTAAAAAATAGAATTTGATCGGGAGTTGACACCCTAAAGAGGGTGGCCCATCGAGATTTAGTTGTAAATGGTGTGGTGGCCAGCATTACCCTCGGAATTGTCCCAATGCCAAATGTGATATCTATGGAAAGTCTGACCATTTGGCACCCACCTATTGGAGTAAGATTAGCTCTCTCCAGCAAGGTAGTAGATAGCCAGGTCCTATTAACCATCATGTGCAAGGGAACAATCTTCAGCGAGATGATGGGCCAAAGAAAATCCTCCAAAGAGTTAAGGCTACTGTAGAGGAGCTACCTAGTGGCAATGGAGTCAGCCTTATTGAGGCTGTGTGGGTCAATGGGACAGAAGCATTTGGTCTACAAGCTATTACAAGGGGTCAAAAGAGTAGAGAGGTTGACAAGGACAATGTACAACCTGTCGGTGGAAACCCTAAACAAGACTATAAATGGACGCAAGTCCTTAACCCTCACAGGGAGGGCAGACCTCTAAAGCATGTAGAAAGTAAATCCGATGTCAAGAAGGATAAAGAGTTGCCAAGGAGGAAGGAAAAAGCCAATAAGGAAGCGCCAAAGTCGATTCAATGACCAGCCCTAGCAAATTATCATGAATTTGATTTGGCAAGCTCTCTTTGTGAAGTTAGACCAAATGTGAATCTCTTGCATCTAATTAAGCTATCTCCTATAGTACACAAAGAATTCAAAAAGATCCTATGTATTGGGTATATCATATAACCTTTGGGTATAGCATAAGTAGGAGATGATTGGGTTGAGCATGTTGAAAAGCATTGCCCAAGGGTTGCAGCCTACATTGATGGAATACTAATGGATCGTGCTATCGTAGATATGGGATCCTCTGTAAACATCATGAGTTTAGAATTGATGGAGAGGTTGGGTTTCACAACTCAAAAGGATACCTCCACGATTCTTAGAATGGCTAACAATAGTCTAAGGTAGCCTGAAGGTTGCATAACTAAAGCCCACATTACTGTTGCAAATGTAGAATGCCTTCGAGAATTTAGGGTTATTAGATTCGCAGGGCGTCCTAGCTATTAGGTATTGATAGGTACACCGTGGGTCTTGCAAGTAGACTGTCAAGTGGATATACCCACCAGTTGAATGATATTTGGTAGAGGTGCCCAACACATTGTAATTGATGCTTATCCTAAGTCTTCTCAAAGCGAGAGAGCTCCTCTATCCTCTCCAGAATTAGAGACATTAAAATATCTATGTGCTAAGGAGATGTCATTGAGCAATGAATCCAAAGAAGGATCCACTACACAAGACATCTATCAGATAACATTGAACGAGTCGATAGAGCCTCAAGATCGAATAAGAGACGCAGATGTTACTGAGCTGGACCTTGGTAAGCCAAATGACTCTTGACCAACAAAATTAGGATCCATACTTAGTTTAGAAGAATGAGAGGACTATGTATTCCTAATTCAGGAGTTCCGCAATATCTTCACTTATGAAGAGAACTTAGAGGTATTCCTCCTAGCTTGGCTATGCATACAATCCCTCAGAAGGAAGGAAGTCGGCCCGTATGTCAAAAAGTAAGGCGTATGCCTTTTGAACTAAGGGATGGACTGTTCGAGGAGCTATAGAAGTTGCGGAAAGCGGGTTTGATCTTCCCTGTTCAATGTACTGAATGGTGTTCACTAGTTGTGATCAAGAAGAAGAAAAATAATCAAATTGGGCTTTGCATGTACTTTAGAGAGCTAAATTGGCAAATAGTTAAGGACTACTACCCGTTGCCCTTTATTGACCAAACTTTGAATCAACTAGCGGGTAGGGAAATATATCCATTCACGGATTGTTTTGCGGGTTATAACTAGATGGCAATTGTAGAAGAAGACAAGCTTAAAACAACGTTTATTACTATCTTCGATACCTTTGCGTACCATGTGATGGCATTTGGTTTATGTAATGCACTTGGTTCATGGCAACGGACATCTGATAAGACATTTGGTGAAATTTTCCCAGAGGAGTTGAATGTATTTATTGATGACCTAGGGGAGTTGAATGTATTTATTGATGACCTAGGGGCAGCCACCATAAGAGAAAGGTAGTTGATTATTTTGCGGAAGTGTTTTGAGCATTGTAGAAAATTTTGTATAGCTCCTAACCCACAGAAGTGGGTCTTTGGGGTGCCTTATGGGTTATTGTTAGGTCATGTGGTCAGTTCAGTAGGAATCACAAGTGACCCTGAAAAGATCAAGGTCATAGTCATGATGAGTCCGCTGCACACTCCAAAAGAAGTGCATATCTTCTCATCATCAGTAGGGTATTATCGGACGTTTATCAATGCCCTGGTAGAAAGAACATTGCCACTAACGAACCTATTCTCCTTTAACTATTAGTTTGCATGCAGCGATGCTTGCAAAGTATCTTTTGATGATGTGAAGCAAGAGCTAGTAAAAGCACCTGTTTTAAAAGCACCTAAAAGGGTCGAAGTATTCTATATATTTTCAGCAGCCACCATGTATAGTATCAGCTTCTCCTGCTTATCCCAAATCTGGGAGGAAAAGTAGTACCATCCAATAGCCTTTTCTAGTTGGAAATTGGGCATATCAGAAATTAACTACACCTATATGGAGAATTTGTGCCTTGCGATGGTATTTGCGACCAAAAAATTTAGGCACTACATTCTCTATGAGAAAGTTGTATTTTATATGAAGGTGAAAGGACTTAGACTGTTGCTGAACAAGTTATAGCCACCTGATCATTTAGCAAAGTGGTTAATCACTTTGTAGGAATTTGATTATGAGATTAAGAGCAAGCCACCAGGCTACAGGGCATGTTACCTAGTTGGGTTCCGAGTCGGAAGTTCGATTCCGAGTCGGAAGTGAGTTTAAAGAGTGACCGACATGAAGTCCACGAGGAGTAGGTCTAGCATAATCTGACAGGGGGTAGGGTGAGAGTTGTGATGTATTTTGTTGTGTATTTTTTGTATCAACTTGATGCTCTTTGTGGTTGTGTTGATGTGTAGATTTGTTCCTAGGATTCAATGGGATGAGTCACCCTATCCTGTGATCGCCAATGAGCAATGGAGTTTTGACACAGAAACATGCTTTAAATTTTCCAAAAATTTTGACTTTTAAGGGAAATTTGAATCCCGTGGAAGGGGGCAGAGGTAGTTGGGTCAATTTTAAGCGACAAGCAACAAATGGGTTTCAAAAGTACTTTAAAGACCCACCAAGCGACAGTTGCGGAATTTTCCTAAAATTTTCAAGTGTCAAATCCGGCTTTTAGAAGTGGCTAGGAATGGGGGACCTTGAGATGGTCAGGCAAAATGTTTTAGCTCATCAATCGAAGGCCGGACGCAAAAGAGGCAGTACCCAAGACGGAGGACCAAAGGGGGCAATGCAAATGGGCCTTTAAGTGAAGGGGGGTGACCCTTGGGGCCTCCAACCCCCCAAAATGAAGTGCAATCGAGGGGGGGGCAATTTTTTTTAACGAAAAAAAAAACACAAAGGTGCCATGGCGACAGGTGACGTGTGGAGAAGAGGCTATGGGGGGGCTGAAAGTAACCCCCTGATCTAACTACATCAATGATCTTTTGATTCTCTTTGCTCTCCATTGCGTGGCTTCGCACACAAGATGGTTACTCAGATGGTTTGATCCATATTTAGTCTTTCTCTCTCCTCCCTCTCTCTCTTCCAAATGGCAGTTCATGTGGGAGACATCAAGAAGAAGAGGGGCTGAAGGATGCTTGTGCAGCAGTGATTGGATCGCTCCAAGATCAAGAGGAGGCTAAGGGAAGGCGTTCACCACTGCAGAAAGATCATCGGTTGGTAGTCTATATGAATTATCAAAAAACCCGCAACATGTGCATAAGCGGTATGCCTCATTTTTACAAATGAAATTTGCTTCTTTTTTATGTTTGATGGTCTAAATGAAATTCATATGGAATGAAAAAAAAATAGATCTTGTTTGCATCATGATTGAGGGATACACATAAAGGAAATGTAGAAGCATAATAATAAATAGTCATAATAATTAAATGACAACCCGAAAAGCTCCTTTTTAGAGTAAAAATGAAGATTTTGTTGGTTTCGAGTGGGGAAAAGAGATGCGCATGGAATGAAATTTTGATAAAAACCATCTTTCAACTATCATAATTAGTCAAAAATTATAGATTAGAAAATAACCTATTTTTATGAGTAAATAAATAGAGAAAAATAGTAAAAATTGGAAAATTTTAGGTTTTTCAAGATAACAAATTGAGAAAAAATATGATTAATGTCTGTGAATGTTTACCAAGACTGAAGCATGAGTTATAGACTCAATTCAATCTGTTCTTTATGTTTTAGTGCTTTTTTTTCGCTTTATACATTGAAAATGACAAAAAAATAAAACCCTACACCTATGCAACAATGTAACACATAAGCGGTAGGGGGAAAAGAAGGGTTATGGAAGCCTTTACATGCAAAAAAATGAAGTAAAGTCTAATCTTTTGTTTGTGCACATCATATAGGATGATCGATTACTTAAGTTAAAGAGGCTAGTTGCATGATTAAGTTCGGTGCTAGTCTCTAGCAACGTAGCAACAATGCATAGATTGGAAATCATTGAAGGACTGATTTTTACCCTCCACTTTGTTTATTTGTTTTAGAATAAAATGTTTGTACGCAATAGGCATCCACATTTACATTTTGCATGCCACGTGGTACAAAGTCCTAGATGCATAGCACTTGTATGCCAAACATTGATCAATGCTAAGAGTGTGAGGAAGCCCTTGCTGTAGGTTAGACGAGCGATTTTTTGGGATAAGTTCATTGAGGAAATATCAACTCATGGATCACTTGATATATAAGAGAGTGGAGTTGTTCACTTGTTCTTTATGTTGAAGTAGTGCATCAAGGGGCCAATCCCCAAGATGTAGGAGAGCTGCAGTGGGGCCGTAGTGTTTCAACCGAGAGATTGCCTCTTGTGTATGTGATATGTGGTATATTATACCAATGTGTATGGGATCTCCCTCTGAGGAGTAGGGAAAGGCAAACATTGCACTATGTCCTATTAAAAATGCAAGATCAATATTAGAGCTTAGTGTAGTGTGAGCCTTAGATGCTCCTGACCGTGAGGCCGTGTGGGGTGTCTTATGTGTCTTAGAGGTCTAGCTAGTGCTATAAAGCCAGTGTCAGACCCATTTTAAATCCCAAAAAATGACTTGTTTTTTGGGTTGATTTTTGTTGTTTTTGTGAGCTGAATGGTTCATTTTGAGGGTCTATTGATTGATTTTTGTTGTATTGGAAGTGTTTTGGAATGTGTTGGGATGGGTTGAGTCTTTGAGCTATTTCGAGCTTGTATTCTTCCTCTTTCAAGATTGCAAAAAAATCCCTAAGCTAAACATCTATCTATTAGAATAGATATAGAAGAAAATAGATGCTTATAGAATAGAGAGAGAGACTCTACAGAGCACTGCTACTAAGAGGGTCAACAAAAGGCATAAAATTATACATCTTGAACCAAAACCACTTCAAACCATCCAAAACCATTCAACATGCTCTCAATCATTCCTCAAAAAACTTATTCACAATCCCAACCTCACAAACAAAAAGAAATAAAATCAAAATAGAGGAAAAATAAATCTTATAAAAAGCAGACTCATTACAAAACCTAAAACATCATATCTCAACTAAAAATCATCATGGGTTCAGTATGTTTGAACAGAAGAAGTAGTTGAAGAAGTCCTGAAGTGAAGATTATAGTGATAGCAATAGTAGTGAGCTCTCAAGGGACACTATAGTGGCTCAAGTGACTCTTCATTGTCAAGAATCATGTGGTGGGGGGAGTTGCTTGAGCTACTACACCAAACACACACTATACACACAAGAGGAAGCTCACTCAAGAAAACAAAAAGAGAGATGGAGGCCAAAATGTTTTCTTATTGGTTTCTTCTTCTTCTTCCACACACAATACAATGTACACAAAGTATAGATAAGATACAACATAAAAGAAAGTGGCCTACTAAGTCAAATAATGCATAACTATACTAATCGACTGGTGCTATATCTATATCGACTATAGGTAGGTGTAACAAACTAAATATGTAAGTGATAAGTTAGTAGCCATGTGAGGATCATAATGGCCATCGACATGTTAAGTGTAGATGTGCAGACCCATCTAGCCAGGCTTTCCATCATCAATATCCACATGTGTTGAGCTTGCCATCTCAACACTCCCCCTCAAGCTCAACTCTATCTCTGCAACTCCAAGTAAGCATCAGAACTTTTGAAGCTTCTGTGCACCCAATGCCTTTGTGAAAATGTTAGCTATTTGATCTTGTGTGCTGACATATACCAAGTTAATCTCTCCTACAAGTATCTTCTTTCTCACAAAGTGGTGGTGCACCTCAATGTGTTTTATCCTAGTATGGAACATAGGT
Organism: Lygodium microphyllum; assembly: GCF_053477565.2. Taxonomy (NCBI): domain Eukaryota; kingdom Viridiplantae; phylum Streptophyta; class Polypodiopsida; order Schizaeales; family Lygodiaceae; genus Lygodium; species Lygodium microphyllum. The sequence goes on from NC_141161.1 coordinate 124,034,937, forward strand.
TTCCTAGCTAGTTGTATGCTACTCATGTTTTCACAGTGAATGACAACTAAACCATCTTCCTATACATCCTAATCACCCAATAACTTTTGCAACCATACCACCTCACATGCTACCATAGCAACACCTCTATACTCAATATATGTACTCGATAAAGCAACTGTAAGTTGCTTTTTGCTGCTCCAAATAACTATTACACTACCAAGGAAAAATATGAATCCGTTAGTAGATCTTCTATCTAACATGCTACCAACCCATTTTGCATCTATGTATCCAAACACATATTGGAGCCCCAAGAGAGATACCAAGGAAAAGGGGATTCTACTGCAAGAAAATCTATCTTGTAACATCAACAAGCTTTTATTTCATTATTTTGATGACCAAAATAAGGAAAATAACAAATCTTCACACAGCATCATAGTAGATATCTCCAACGGATTTATCTTCAACAAAATTGATCATGCTCTTCATATTCTTCATAGAATCCATTGATAGATAAAGATAACACAAGAAAAACACCACTTTTAATGGAAATAAATCACATAGTATTTATCTTCATTGTCTTCATGGGTTTCTCTCACAATCTCTCATAGACAGATACATTATTTTGATAGAATTGAATATCTCTGACTCTCTCTCTCTCTCTCTCTCTCTCTCTCTCTAGTACATTATCTCCTCACTACAATACTCAAGAATGGCACTTAATAATCCTTCTTAGGTCGTGGATGCACCTCCCAAGAGGTATGGGAGGTATGAAAGGGCACGAGAGCCACTACAGTGTCTCTTCATAGCTCACTACTGTCACTGTCACTCTAGTCTTCTCTTCAGTCTCCAGTAGATGCTTCTTCCATTTGTTTTAGCTCTTTTGAAATTAGATTCATCATTTCCAAAAGTTAGAAAACTTTCCCAAAGTCACACATACATTCTATAGAACACTTACAAAAGATCTACATAACAAAACAGAGACAGAGCAGAGACAGAGGCTCTACAGAAGGTTGCGTCAGAGAACAGCAGATCCTCATAACTCATACTAAAACCATTCCAAACTATCAAAAACTATTCAATAATATTTCAAAAGATCTCAACCTTCATCAATCATTCCAAACTATCAAAAACTATTCAATAATATTTCAAAAGATCTCATCCTTCATCAATCATCAATCCATGCTTCATACAGAAGAAAATCAGAATAAAACAGAAGCTAAACACAAGGTATCAGAACCAATCAGAACCTCAACAGAACCTATCAAAACATCACAGAGATTCATATTTCCACTAAGAATCATCATGAGCTTCGAAAACATAATCAATATCATCCGAAAAAACTCTCGAACACTTCAAAAAAAAACCAAACATCACTCAAAATCCATTAAAAATCAACCATTCAGACCTCGAAAACAACAAAAATTAGTCAAAAATTCAATCTTTTTCCACTCTCAACATATCTCCACACTTAGAAAGGAAGCATCCTCGCAACCTAAGGAAAAAAAGAATGTAAATTCAGTAAAGAGCTCAATTCGATCTTCTTTAGAATCTTCAATAATCACCTAAGCACGACCCCAACTTATCACCTATATCTAGGAAAGAATACTACTAAAGGAAAACTTCGTTATTCAATAACACATTTTATAAACAATAGAAAGTCATAACAAGTTTGTAAAAGATATAAGAGGTTCCTCAGCTTTGCATCGTAGACTTGCCATCCACCATCACCATCAGTGTCAATAGTCGAAAAGAGAGTTCTTGAACAAATTATTCAACCAGCACGAACTCATCACATACCAATTAATACATCACAAACACAAAACAACCATCTAAATGGCACCTCCAAAAAAAAATATCATTAAGAATCATAGAAGATACATTCAGGGGTATCACTGAAGATGATCCCTCTTGAAAGCTTGATGATTACGAAAGCAATCCATGGATAAAGACTCATCTACAAAAGATTTTGGAGAATTCTGAAAGAATTGAAGGCAGCACATCCGTTCTAGTAAAACAAGGTATCTGCAAGGTAAACAAAGGGCATGAAAATATAAGACATCCAACTATTGAAAATCAATGTTCACATTGACATTCATACAAAGCTTGGGAATGGCCTTTTGATCGTTATGGGAATGCCTATGCATATATGCTAGGTACCAAGCAAAATGGGATGTCAATCTCATTGAAGGATCGAGAGATTGTGAATATTGTTGAGAAAAATCAAGATAAATTTGGTGCGCTTGACTAGTAGTTGTCCAAACCCTTGGAATTAATGGCCAATTAATCTGTGGTCCCGTAAGAGAATCAGTTGAGCTCCATCCTCTTCTTCTTGGAATCTATTGATCAAATCCTTCATACCCACTAACCAATTGAGGGGTTTGAGAAACAAAAGTGGTAGGAGATGGAAGAGGAATGAGTAAAAGAGGATGAAGAGATGGGTAGACAAAATCATAAAATGAGGAATAAGCTAAAGAAGGATTAGCTAAAAATTTAGGCAAATCAGTTAAATGTGTTAATTGATAAGCAAGAAAAGTAGAAGGTATATGGATAGATGGGGAAGGGCAAGGCGGAGAAGGGAAAAATACTCGATCTTCAATGAAAGAACAATAGGTAAAGATTGGAATTTGAGAAAAACCCTAAGGTTGAAAAAGGAGAGGTAAAATGGCTGCTGAGTTGGATTGATAAAGGGAAAAATAAGCATCATAGCGATGGGCCATTTGTTGATAATACCATAAGCTAGAAACAGAGGGACCTAAAACAGATCGTCGATGGTAGGCATCAAAGAAGGATGAATCAAAGGGACGGTTCTTGGAAAGATAAGCTAGGAGATCCACCCTCAGCTAGTTAGTGTTTTGCACCTGAGTAGAGGTTGTATTCAGTTGTTGGTTCAGGACTACAAAATCAATCATTTTATGCCATAAAGTTTTAGGAAAAGTAGCCACTTTAGAAGAATAACACTGGAACATTTCATCTATCCTCAACTCCAAATGGTCGACATACAAGGCAGCTTGCAAGACCACATCCCCTACATACCAAGCCAGATTTACATCATCTGAAATTAACAGATCACCTCGTAGATACATATAAGATAGCAACATGGTATTCGTCATCACAGAATTTTCAAAGACCATACGGACAACTTTTTTCAGCAAATCAAAAGACTAGGCTCCACTCCAACCATCCTCTAGAAGAGGGAAATCCATCGTTAAGAGTTTAATATAGAAGGCTAACTTCTGTAGCCAACTGATAGTGGACAAAAAAGGAATGGTCGGGAGGATTATACTCCTAAAATTGCTCAAATATAGACCATAATAAATCCATCCTAGACTGCAATCTTTCCACTTTAGCTTGAAACAATGGACATAATGTGGCCTGTCTTTGGAGAATTGCCAAGTCCTGTTGAGATATAGAAGGAATCATGGGAACACTGGGACTTGGAGGGATGGACCGTGACTACGCTAGTTGGTCCTTCAACTGTTTAATCTGGGAAGCTTGAGATTCCACTATATTATGAGCAATCTACAAAGCTGACAGTTTCGTATCCAGAAGAGTTTTAAACTCTTGAGCTTCTTTAGACATTTTCTCTTTCTCTTTCGAAACTCTAGTGACCTCTGACTGAGCTTTTGCTAACTAAGTTTTCAAAGAAGATATTTCTTCTCCTTGGGTCTCAATCATTTGTGTCTACTGCTCCATCTGCTTAAACAAATCGGAAAGAGTGTCTTTAGCAGAGGCTAACCTTGTGGTTGCCTTATACATCTGGTCTCTGGATTGCATCAATTCTTCATAGAAAGAAGCATATAACTGTTGAACACAAGCTGTCATTGAGAGTTCAATAGAACTCTGCATGTCATTACAAAGGAAAGGATGGCATCCCCTGTCACTAAGATGTTCAGCGAAGGAACTGATATATCCAAAGAGCCCTCTCGATGTGCCATGAATAAGTTGTTGCATGTGAGGTAGACAGGGAGGTCACTTCCAAAGGTAGCAGAAACTAACACTGAAGGAATGACTAGTGGAATTTTCTCTGCTACGCGCTTCAAGGGCTTCCACTAAATGACCAACGGAGGAGGGAAGTCAATATCTTCTATGTCAATGAGTTCCAAATCTTCTAAAGGTGGAGGGGGAGGTAGTAGATCAGATGGAGGAGGAGGTAAAACATCCTTCTTAAGGCCTGAATATGTCAAGAAAACATATAAATATGAACCATAGGTTACATTGGTAACATTTCCTCTAGTCACCTTGACAAAACGCTGGTCCATCTTCGTAAGAAGGTAAGTACTCCAGTCAATGACAACCCCTTTTAAAACCATCCTGGAGGCTGTGAAGAGCTCCTTGGACAAATAGTGAGATGGTGTCTTGGCAGGCATGAACCTGACCTGGAGAAATTGGCAGACTAGCTTCCAGAGAGGATCAGTGATCATTGAGAAAGACACTCCTGAAGTGTAAATCACCTTCTTGACATCGAGGACCTCTTTAGTCTACTTCTGTAAAACAGCTTGAGGATCTCTTCATTTGAGAATAACTATCTAGCTGTGACGAAGGGTTCTCCTTTGTAGGGAAGAGACAAAGCCTTCCCTAACCCTCTAGGTGTCAGGACCATGGAAGTACCACGAACCAAGCCCGATTTCTTACTGTATGATGTGAGAAACTCATCACAAAGGATTGGATCATTTGGTATCAGAGGGAGTGAAGTTGCCACAAAAGATGCAAGGCTAGCTTTTGCAATAGGCTCAAAAGTCAGTAGAGAAGAATAATCCCTACTTATCAATGGGGCATACTGAACAGGAGGAGGAGCTTGAGGCACCATTTAGATGGAATATACACACATGCCACACACACAGACAATCACAGTGAGTGCATGCAAAACAACAGAATATCAATAAAAGAAAAATCGATTAGAATAAGCACACACAGATGTGACTAACCAACTGACCACCCCAAACAATCCACATCCTCGAAACAATTTGGCATGACCCCTACACATATGCGATTGAAAGCTGCATGCTATGCAACAAACATGCATCCAAGACCCCGTATCAGGCAGAAAAGAAAACTACAGACCGCACCCGTTAATCATATCATACAATCAAACCATAATACCTCAATAACCTTCTCAGGACATAACGAGAACTTTTATAAGCAATGAAAACTGGAAAGACTACACGTGCCCATCCCACGAAGCGTATTTATTGAAAAGGGAAAAAAGTGCAGTGAGGGGAATGATTTTAGTGAAGGGTTCATTTAAATAAATTAGTAACAATGGTTGAAATTTTATTAGGTTGTAAACCTTAATAAGAAAACAGCGGTTCAATTTTAAATTGTTAGTTACAATTTATTAATGTGAAACGGTGCTTTTAACAAATCCTAGACTTAGATATCTAAATACATATTCATTAATTAAAAATTTGATGTGTCTGAAGCGCTCTTCTTTTTCAGTGCGTGCATTTTTGTGACGGTTGGTTCATTTTTATTTAAAAATTAAGGTGCCTTGGGTCATCGAAACAAAGGGCAGTAAAAAGGAAAAATATCCATGAGCAGGGGATTCACAAGGCGGGCACATCAACACGCAGTTCCAGGGGAATTAGGAGGGGTTTGCAAGTGAAAAAGGTGAAAAGCGACCCTGAAAATGAATATGGGAATTAATATCAAAAAATCCAATAGCCGGAACGAAGTGAGGGAAGAAGGAAAAATAAGCAAAAAAGTGTGCCCGACAAGCCTATCACATCAGAACATAGTGCCGAGCAAAAGAAACCCCATTCGCATGGAAAAACCCAAAAATCATATCTGAAATGGGATTCAGAGATTAATAGCGAATGATTCGTGCACCAAAAGGAAGGGCATGAAAAAGAAAAAATGTCAAGACATAGAATCTTCAGGGCTATCACATCAAATTTCAATTCGGATGGCTTTAGGAGGTGTTCACATGGAAAAAACAATAAAGTGGAGCTTAACAACACCAATAAAAATTAATAACACAAAATTGAGAGGTGGAAACAGGGCGGAGGAAAAAGGAAAAATTATGCAGAAAGGGTGGCCGGACAAGGCTATCTAGTTAGAATTGAATTCGGAGGAGAATAGGGCAGGTTTACATGGAAAAAGGTCAAAAACACACAAGAAAAAGACACGAAACCGTAAAAAAATTAATTACGGACAAAGCGTACATCAAAATAACATGTGGGTAAAAGGAAAAATGTCCGGGGGAAGGTAGGACTGGTATGTCAGATCAGAAGCGATAAGGGCACGTTCACATGGAAATACATCCAATTGGGCGGGAAAAGCTTCAAAAATTAATAACACAAAAACGGTAAACCAGAATAGGGGGATGTAAAAAGAAAAAGTGTGTCAGTCAAAGGGACGAACGGGGCTATAAGGTTGGACCAAGAGTGTGGTAAACGTAGGGGATGTTCTCATAGAAAAGGAAAAAAGTGGCATAATAAAAGCAACCACAAGGGAAACAGCCTCGAGAACAAGGGAGACAAGGGTGGGTGGGTGAGGAAAGGACCCCATCATGACAGAACTAGTACATGGTAGACTCGTATTATTGGGTAATGATATATGCAGGGGGTATGCACATCAGACGTGTAGGGACGTGTCCCCACACTTAAGACCTTCCCGGTTAGAGTAGATTGATCAACACAGCCACGGACTTGTCAACTGACTGGGCGCTGGCGTCCCCACACTTAAGACATAACATACATTGGCAATCAGAAAAAGTAGGGTTAGGAACACTTGGCCCATTTTGTAGATGGTTCAAGGAAACCATCGTTGTTGATGCAGAAAGATTGAAGCCATCATCGGGCGGCAAGAGGAACCAGGGCACGCCACAGAACATATCTAGTATGGCAGGGACCATGCAACATCACCCAGGGAGATAGTGTGGTCAATAAAGTCCGTCGAGTCAAGTGTTGATGACGAAGAATAGAACTCTCAACTCACGGGCACTCAAGAGGATGATACAATAGGCGCTCACCCCATGACACACATCGCTCAATGAATAAGCATGAAATCCCATGACTCACGCCCGGTTTAGAACTGAGCAAGGGAAAACTGATTTAGAGGGAGTATGCCAGTGTGCACAATTGATGGTGCATTCGTGCATTCCACCACAATCTGGCATAGGTGCAAGGAGGAAGTCCAGGGAGCCTTGTAGTGCAGTGCACAGAACAGGGTAACGTGTCATATGATGGCATTAGAGACCCATCCCGTGTGTGCATAGGGAAATGGAAACATACTTGACTCCAATGGCCGTAACGTCCCTCAATCTCACCTCTCGAAATTGATTGAGGAGAAACACCCATCACACTCAGCCCACCCTCTGTCTCACACTCTGTTGAAATATACAGGAGGACAACCCATTCGTGAAACCTATTGATGTAATCCTCACATTCACTTGTACAGAGGTTGTATGCCTTGTGCGCATTTGATGGTGCAACTGTGCATCCCGCCCTGTGCCAGTATACAGTGGTGCAAGAAGGAAGGCCAGGGAGCCTTATGATGCAGTGCACAGGAATAGATCGTGCATTGTGCATTAAGAGGCCCAACCCGTGCGTGCAACACTCCATTCATGCATCTCGACTCTCATTTTATTTGAAGGGAAAGACTGGTCACTCACCCCACCCTCTGTCTCACACTCTTTTAATAGATACAGAGGGCAATCCATACTCACATCCCCATCTTGTTAGGATGAAAGCTTGTGTCACTCAGGGGGTTGATGATGAAGATCACTTTGTCTGTTGTTGTCATCAAGATGTTGAAGACGAGGCGTACCCCCAGGGAGGTAGCTAACAAGTCTGGTACCTCAATGATTTGTATGAAAGGTTGTCTGTTAAGGAGGGCAGATGGATTGATATTGCAGAGACAACGCACCAAGGGAGGTGGCTTCAAATTGCTTGCGAAAAGGTTCTATTGATGAATCAGCTATCCTAAACCGCAGGGTGTTACCACCTTTTCCACAATCAGCTTCTCGCCTAAGGGTGATTCCACCTTTTCTTGGAATGAGGCCTACTATGATAGGGGATTTCTTCCTTTTCTCCCATAACATTTTTTTTGTTTTATTTTGTATTTTTTTCTATTTTTTAAAAAATTTAATCAAGAGAATTGTAGAAATACCATGTGTTAGGACCAACCTCGCCACCGTTGCTGGATCAGACGAGAAGAGAACAAGGTAGGGTTGAGAGTTATCTATGAGGGGCTAGCAGAACAAGACCGCTTCATGAGGAAGATTATAAGGGCTATCAGGAGCACGAAGAGAAGGATAGTGTGATGCCCAAAAGGAAAAGGGTAAGTCGACTATGATTGTCAAGATCCCGAGGGAGGGAAATACTTCTTTAGGCGATAGCCATTTATCAGAAAGGGATCCTTAGAAGCGTCGACAGCTTGCACTTGGACAGAGCCATTAAGATTAACAGCAAGTACCTTATGTTGGGGTAAAAGGCCTCTGGGCCTACCCGTGTATACTGTGACCGCCCATTCTTTATTCATATATAATATGATAGTGCAGTTTCAGTTGGACAGCACCTACATTGTGTGTGCTCTTCTCTCCCACATCTTCCTCTTCTCCTTCTCCACTGCCATTGCATCCCCTCCCTTCAACTGGTATCAGAGCAGGTCTTCAAGAGCTCATCCTGGCAAACAAAAAGGGAAAAGATCTTCATTCTCACTTAGTTTTCAGCTCAATAGGGTTTTTACAGGTTGTGGGCAGCCATAGCTCACACCTCTTGGAGCTTCCTTCACCTGGATCTTGCTTTCAGTCTATCAAGGCTTGCTGAGGCTTGGTGTAGGCCTTCTTTGGCCCCCATTTATGCCCCCTTTGGGCCCCATTTTTGACACGTGGGATAGTAGACCCCCCAGCCAGCTCATGTTTTTTTTGCACCTTTTTCAAAATCTGACCCAAAAATCACTCTTTTTGTCATATCTCGGGCATTCGGAACCCGATCCAAGCAAGGTAAGAGTCTAACTTGGGGTTTTAGCATGCTCGGGACGCGATGGTGATATCAAATTTTCCAAATTCTAATGACATAATATTTTGCAACAGATTCTAGGTCTGAGACAGCATGTATTTGTATGCCTATGGCTTATGTCATGCTTCTACTGATGTCTATTGATACCGAATCACTTATGGATGTCGGTCTTTACTTGACTTGGATGTTCCTTGGTGGCATAGTGTACTATAGAGCTATGCATATGCATATGGTTATAGGCTGATTTCATGGCTGAATATCATATGCTCTTATGACAAATGTCTTACGCTTTACTATACTATGGTTGGTTATGTCGCCCAGTTGGCCATGACTCTTCTTCATGTGGGAGCTTTTGCATCCTTGATTGATGCCTTTATGTCCTCCCATCCATTGAGGTTTCATGAGCATTTGCAGCATGCTTCTACCACTGATGTACTAGCAGATGATTGTCTTTATGAGCAGGTTCCCTATGTTGGGACAGTCCTTGACTGCTTGAGCTCCATGGATGCTATGGATAGCCCTATTCATGATGGCTTAGATTCCTTGTCATCTTCTATAGGTTCTTCAACTTCAGATGTTGTTTGCTTCCATTGTGGGAAGCTTGGGCATATTCAAAGAAAATGCTTTAGACAGATTAGAGAGTAGCAGAGATAGAGACGGACTCAACATGAGCAGAGAGACAGTGATGCAGCAGGTATTACTACTCTTTCTAGTGGTGAGGTACATGCAGTTACCCATGATGATGCAGTTGAGCATGTCCTCCTGTCATCTAGTTTCCCTACAACTTACTTGCTCGATGATCAGGCCCATGCCTTTGATTGGCTTTTCAACTCTATGGTATCTTGTCATGTTACCCCTCATAAAGCATGGTTCTCTTCTTACAGGGAGGTTGATGGATGTATTGATCTGGGCCTTGAGAAAACTTATGCTATTGTTGATACAGGGAACATACACCTAGCTTTGCCTAATGGGACTTCTCTTATGCTCAGGGATGTTCTACATGTTCCCATGCTCAGTAAGAGCCTGATTTCTGTCAGTCAGTTGCATGATGCAGGTTACTCTATTTCTCTTCAGGATAGGTCATGGAAGATCTGTCATGGTTGCTTGGTTTTGGCCAGAGGTTCTAGAGTTGGTTCTCATTACCTAATGCATGTCTCTTATGTGGGAGATTCTATGGTTGCAGTTATCCGGATACCACATGCATTGTTATGGCATTATCGCCTAGGCCATATGCACCACAGAGAGATGGAGATCTTGTCTCATTTAGACTCATTGTTGCCTCCTATGTCACTTACAGATCTTGATGCTTGCCCTAATTGTACTCTTGGTCCTTTCAGAGCCCCCTTGGCTTATGGCGATCGTATGAGGCATGATCCTCTAGATCTTGTCTATTGTACAGTATATGGACCTATGCCTTCCCAGTCACTTGGTGGAGCGTCATACTTTGTGGCCTTTGTTGATCATGCTACCATCGTGTTTAGGCTTTTCCCTTGGTGCAAATTGAGGATGTTGCATTTATGCTTGATAGGTTTATGGATTTTGCGGGTAGAAGGCCTAGGTGCTTGCAGATGGATTATGAGAGTCATGCTCTCTCTCCCAACTTTCTGACCTCTTGTCAGTAGTATGGCATTGATTTCTTGTGCCCACGGTGTTATGGGATTGCTCATGGCATGTGTCTGACCTTACAGGCAAAGGTTGCTTCTATGCTTACCACAGCTAGGTTGTCATATGGATTTTGGACTATGGCCCTTATGACAGCAGTCTATTTGGTTAACAAGACGTCGTGCTTGACCTTGGATGGTATTACACCTCATGAGGCATGGAGTGGCATGCAACCCTCCTATGATTACTTGAGGATGTTTGACTGCCAAGCATCTGTACGTATGCCACATGAGCCTATGTCACATAGATGTATCTTCCTTGGTTATGGAGATGGTGACTTTAAGGCCTACAAATTATGGGATTTGGATGCCGCAGATCATACGGAGCCATCATGCTATCTTCTATGAGATGCAGACACCTCTTAGCCCTCTTGATGAGCGTTCAGTATGCTTTATGGCTGATTTTACAGCAACTACAGTGCCATTACAACAAGTTGCTTATGCTAAAAATGAGGCACTTATTGGCCCAGATGATGTATCTGTGCATAGAAATCAGGGTCAGGATGTTGATGGTCAGTTGCTAGACCCTTTGCATGCTCATGAGAGTTGTTTTCTTGTAGTTTTGCAGGCTAGACAGCCAGCCATATGTTAGTCTTCTGCTTCACTGAGGCCACATGTAGTCTTGAGACCCCATTGGATGAGTGTCCAAGATGTTGGCTCTCTTTTAGTGATTGACTTTGGAGAGTTTGACTGCTCTCCGTTGTCTTATATGCGCCACGCTAATGCTATGCGCGACTTTGATGTTTTACAGCCATGCACTGATGAGTTGTGCTTGCTTCATGAGAAGCATTCTTGGATTACTCCATTGTATGGAGTTGCGGAATCGCTTATCTCTTGGATGTCATGGACTCGGGGATGCTTGACTCTTCTTCTGCAGAGGTTCCCGACACTTCTTGCACAACTCGCTTTCCGATTGGGCGTTGGGTGAGATGTTATGATTCCTCACCTTGTCCCTTTTTTTTTCTTCTTCTTCTTCTTCTTTTCTTTGTTTTCACTCCCTAGCCACATTGGCCTTTTAGTGGGAGGTTGTTGGGGTAAAAGGCCTCTGGGCCTACCCATGTATACTGTGACCGCCCATTATTTATTCATATATAATATGATAGTGCAATAAGGCTATCGGTTCAGTTGGACAACACCTACATTGTGTGTGCTCTTCTCTCCCGCATCTTCCTCTTCTCCTTCTCCACTGTCATTGCATCCCCTTCAACCCTTCACCTTGTACGGGCCCATCCACCGTTGTTGAAGCTTGCCAGGAAACTTTTCAAATCTCGAATCATAGGCCAGGACAAGATCACCTTCTTTGAACTCCTTGTGCTTGATAAAGCTGTCATGATAGGCCTTGCGTAGCACTTGAGTGGTTTCCATGCACTGAAGAGCCATCCAACGTGTCTCGTCTAAACATTCCAAGTGCAGAAGGTGGCATTGCAGTGACTCATCATCTCCCAAGCGTTCTTTAACTGCCACTCACGAAGAGGGAAATTCCAGTTCAACAAGAAAGACGGCTTCGGTACCATACACTAAAAGGAGTTTGTCATGTAATGAAGAAAATGAAGATGAATACTATGTGATTTATTTTCATTCAAAGTGGTTTTTTTCTTGTGTTCTCTTTGTCTATCAATGAATTCTATGAATAATATGAAGAGCATGATCAATTTTGTTGAAGATAAATCCGTGGGAGATATCTATTATGATGCTGCGTGAAGATTTGTTGTTTTCCTTGTTTTGGTCATCAAAAGAATGAAATAAAAGCTTGTTGATGTTACAAGATAGATTTTTTTGCAGTAGAATCCCATTTTCCTTGGTGTCTCTCTTGGGGCTCCATGTTTTTTGTGCGCGGCCGGGGAAAACTTTCCATCAACAAGCATTAGAAGAGGGTGAAAATGAAGGAAATGGCATTTCCAAGAAGAGAAAAATTCAATGGATGTTTACAAAGTTCCTTCTTCCACTGAAGAGTTGGAGATTCTTATTGCCAAAGCCACTTTCTACAAGAAGTTTATCCCACAATGGCGGAAACATATTACCATCATGATGCAAGCTCTATGTGGTGGACTATTTCCTCTTCCTGTTGAAGCAGTAGAAACTTGCATCTTGGTGGCAAATTGTTTGGGAATAAATTGAAGGGTAGAAACAGAGAGAATGACCATCCATGGAAGATTTGACATTCATTGAGAAGTTTCCAGACATCATCAAGGGGAGATCGTGAAGAAGCTTCTGGAGTCATGGTTAGTGGAAGTTCACAAAAACAAGAAGGAAAAGAGTTGGAATTTGTTTGTGGATGCTCAATAGTAAGATACGTGGGATGCTTGGTGTTCTGACAATCTTTTGTTTGTCCAATTAGCAACCCACTGGAAGTTGGTAGACACAATGTTTTTCACAATATACACTATTGAAACCCTCAGAAGCTGGCATTATTATAATGATGGCACAACAATGATCCTAAGAAGAATGAGTTTTGATACTTTCAAAATGGAATATCTCCCCCTATGTAGTGGTTTGAAAGTTGAATTTAGAGATGTTGGAAAGAAGGAAGTAGAAGAGATGTTGGCCAGAGAATCCTTTAGAGAGTGAAGCCCCTCTCTGATTCTATTCTATTGAGTACAGGCCAACTCATTGGAGCCAAGCCCCTAATGAATGATGCAATCAAGAGGCAAGCACTAGAACGAGTCTAGATGTATGTGAGAAGAGAGAAGGCAAGAATCAAGGCTGAGAAGGAGCTTGCAACAGAAGCCTCTTTTGATGCCCTAAAAGCACTCTTTACAGAAGTCCCCATGGCGACTCAAGGTCCCCTTCCTAGTTAGATTCGTCCTTGAAATATTGATGATAGGCCAGAAAATGTAGTCCCATTGCCAATTTTTAAGGGAGAGTACAATGAAGACCCTGATCTTCATGCAGCAGAATTTAAGGTAGCATGTGTGGCTAACAATGCTAGAACCCCTAAGCATTGGTTAGCAATATTCCCCACCAGTTTCAAGGGCATGGCGTTTCAATGTATGAGAGACAAGCAGCAGGAACTTTTGGCACATGGAACGACCTGAAGTTGGCCTTCCTCAATAAATTCAGGTGTGAAGGTTTTGAAGAGCGGATGCGAGAGGAGTTCATGAACCCAAGTCAGTTCTTTGGAGAAAGAGTAGAAGCTTATGTCTCACGAATAGAATCCATCGTAAAGAGACGGACTAACCATCATTTGGACGAAGGTATCCAGAAAGGAGTGTTTCTCAAAGGCCTACAATTAGAAGTTTGCAAGTTCGTGGAATTGAGAAGACCATTCAATCTACAAGCTGCAGTGGAAGGTGCAAGATTGTATGACGAAGTTGAAGCAGGGTTGTCAATGACTCCAGGAAGAGGAGTCTTACCTCCTCCCATGCCAGGAATGGTATACCCACCAAATGCATTCCTAGGGACGATTCCCTACCCCTATCCCCAGATGCAAACAGTGTTACAATATAGTGCAACTAATCCACAGTGGTCGCCGAAGATGACAATGCCTGAAATGATGGTTCAACCACAACAATAGTGGCCTCAAACAGTTCCTCCAATGGTGACTCAACTACAGTGGAACCGTACCAACTGGAATAAAAAATCCTAAGTCTCAACAGGAGCTCTGAATCAGAACTAGAACAGAGGACCCTCTAGATCAAAACCTGTATATGCAGTAATTATAGAAGCTTCCCAAAACCCTACTACAAGTACTTTAGGAGGTGAAAATCTGAAGGACTACTTATACAACTCAGTTGCAAGTATCAAGAAAGAGCTTATGGATGTGATTACAGAGCAGCTACAGACGCTGAAGGTGAATACTGTCAATATATCCACTCCTGCGGGAGGTGGGAGAGATGTGATGCATTCTAATACATGGTGTAGAAAGTGCCATCAAGTGGGACATTTAGCCACTGAGTGTACTTGAAAACCAACCATTCTTGGAGCCTTTTGTTCCTACTGTTGGCGAAAGAACCTTGCAGAGTGTATTTTCTCTCTGAAAGAGATGCACAAACGAAGACAAAAAGATGAAAATGCAAGATTCCAACTTACTAGAATCTAAAATGACAATGCAGGACATTGGACCAAAGCCTAGGGAGTTTGGTCCTAATTTTGGTCCAAGGAGGTTTCCCTCTCAAAGTTACAGAGGACAACAGTCTAGCACTGGTCAGAGATCCGAGATGGAATATTACAAATGTGGAGAAAAGGGTCATATCTCACCGAATTGTCCAAACCCTAGAAGATCTATGGATTACAAGCCCTTATGTAGCCGCAATGCAAAGGAGAAGGCCACACTGCAAAGGACCGTCCAAGTCTAGCCCCTGTCAAGGCTAATGCCACTGATAGCCAGTAGAAGGCACAAGAGCTTGCCTCCAATTTGGTAGAGTTAGAAGTTGCTGCTATCATGTGCGTCAAGAAGAAGGAACCAGTTGTCCAGAAAGAGAACAACTCCCCTGCCAATACTGTGAAGTTCAACCTGCCAATAGAGGGACAGAGTAGTACAGGACAGAACAATGCAGTATAGAGCACTGCAATGCTCTAGAGAGTCACAGAGACAGTTCCAAAAACAGGACCAGAGGTCCAGGAGATAGACGATATAGAAGCACCTCTAGAAACAGAAGAAGTGCCAATGCTGCCATTGCTAGAAGAAAAAGAAAAGATAAAAATGGGTGTAGCCCTATTCCCCAGTAGGTTGGAGAAGCCCGTGGATCCTATCAAAGAGTATGACTTGGTCAAAGATCCAGACAGCTTTAAACCAAACCTAACATTCCAATAGTTGCTGATGCTATCTCCCACCTTTCGAAAGAAATTCAAAAGCATCTTGACTCGAAGACGTGGATTAAGAATTGCTCCTTCAACAACGACCAAAACTAATAAGGCCTCAGAGCCTGTAAAGGAAGTAGATATGGCTAACGCCTTCCTAGATATTGGAACCCTAGAGATTATTGTATGGATAGAAGGATGCTTTATTTTAGATGCATTGATTGATGGAGGTGTATTAGTAAACATAATGACGGATGTGACAATGAAGGATTTAGGTTTGCAAGGAATTCAACCTACATAGTGGCTTATCAGATTGGCAGATCAAAGCAGAATTAAACCATCAGGCATCCTCCCATACGTAAAAACAACCCTTGCAGAAAGAGACTATTGGCTGACATATTTGGTGGTCAAACCAAATTCTTATGGGACCTCATACCCTTTGCTGTTGGGAAGACCTTGGCTTTTTGAAGCAAGAGCCAAGACGGACTGGTTCAAAGGCACCCTAACCCTAGGAAGAGGACCCAACAAAGTGGTGTTGAAATTGTATGGATCACAAAAAGGCAATGGATCCACATCCATCGAAGTCATAACTGACTCCTCCAACGAAGTAACAGATGGTACATCAGGAGACAAAGAGACTGCTAAACAGATCTTTCCCAAGAAAACAAAGGCAGAGTCCCTAACAGTGGGCACTGTAAGCCAATTACCGAAGGAAGAAAAGTCTTTGTCCATGGGAGAATACCTCCTGCCTCAACCCGAATTGACTTCTGAAATCACCTCTGATAGCGAAATAGTAGCATGGATGCACTATTTTCGTTGTTACATGGCAGTCGCTCGCAGAGTCTGAAGCAAGGACAGAAGCAGAGGCAGAGCCAAAAACAGAAGCAAAAGCAGAAGCAGACACAAAGGCGGAAGATCTGTTCTTCTCTTACAGAGTCTCCAGAGGAAGAGGATGAAAATGATGAGGAAGAAAATGAAGCAGGGTATGAAAGTGCAAATGAAGAAGTTTCTCTGGTAGGGGATGATCTTATTGATGTCGCTACAAAGACCTCAAAGGTCGAAGATCTCAGGGTGTTGGATGGAATGACCATGGTTCCATTTGGGTTGCAAAATGGACCACAAAGTATGCAGAATCTGCATAAGCAATGGATCAAAGGCATAAAAATTAAGTTCACCAGTGGCTCTTGTCGCCGTGACCATTCAGTCTGGAGAAAAGATGATGATGCCCCTTATCAACAGAAGCTAGAGCCATCAGAGCCACGACTTATAGAAGGTCTATGCTATGTGACATTATGGACGCATCCTCTGAAGATGAATCCCTAAGTCTAGAAGAAATCACCACTCACACAGAAGCAAACAAAGCTTTGATACCCTTCCAACAATCTCAACACACAAATGAGTCATCTATTCAGAAGGAGGACACTGGTTCTAGTGGAACATCAGACGATGATGCTACTCCCTTGAATGAGTCAGACCTCTATCCAGAAACAATCCGTGGGACATTTATCTGCGAAGTGGAAGGTGAAAGGCAAGTGACATTCTTGGATACTGATGGTACTGAATGTCACTTGAAAGTGGGTCTCAATCTTCAAGAAGAAGAACTAGTGATCCTGCGAGACTTACTAAAGGAAAACTTAGACATGTTTGCTTGGTCATATAAAGATCTAAAGGGGATTGATCCCCCAATATGCCAACATCACATTGACCTACAGCCTGATGCCAAACCTGTGAGACAAAGACAAAGGCATATGAATCCTAATTATTCTGCTCTGGTAAAGGCTAAATTATTGAAGCTTCTTGAGGCGAGTTCATTTATCTATGGCTAACAATGAATGGGTTTCGCCCATTGTGGTAGTACCCAAGAAGAACATAAAACTTCAAATATGTGTGTACTTTTGAAAGCTAAACTCAAAGACGAAGAAGGATCATTTCCCTATCCCTTTCACAGACCAACTGTTGGACACAGGCAGGCCATGAGCTCTATCCCTCTTGGATGGATTCAACGAATATAACCATGTCCAAATCGCAGAAGAGGACCAATCCAAAACAACCTTCACCATAGAATAGGGGACCTATACCTATCGAGTGATGTTGCTTGGGCTCTGTAATGCTCCTGCCACCTTCAACGAGTAATGATGGCTACCTTCCAGAATTATTTGCATGATTTCATTGAGATTTATTCGAAGAAGGGCTAGGTGCTGTCCTATGTCAAAAGTGCCCCTCTAAATTAGATCAACCAATATATTATGCAAGCCGAAAGGTCACTGATAGGGAACGGAACTACACAGTGACAGAGCTTGAGTGCTTGGTAATGGTGTTTGCACTAGAGAAGTTTCGACACTATCTATTGTCAACGCATTTCAAGTTCTACGTGGATCATGAAGCCCTGTCCTTCTTGATGAACAAAGCAGATGTTAAAGGACGACTTATGAGATGGCTGCTCCTATTCCAGGAGTTTGATTTTGAAGTGGTCACCAAGCCTGGCCATTCCCATGTCCTAGTCGATCATCTGTCATGGATCCTTCAAACTATAGAAGAGGAATAGGATGATCCAGACCTTCTTGATGCTCCCTTGTTTCTAGTTGAAATAATTACTCCATGGTATGCAGACATAGCCAACCTCCTGGCAACTCAACAGTATCATCCTGGCATCTCACACCGTGAGAAGAAGAAGCTTTTGTTAGAATCAGCTCCCTACACCTTGCTAGGTGGTGCACTGTATAAGAGAGGCAAAGATGAAGTGTTGCGAAGATGTGTTGCAGGAGACGAAATCGGCATAATAGTGAAGGCTTGCCATGACGAGCCATGTGGAGTCCATTTTGCAGGAGAAGCCACATCCAGGAAGGCTTTGCTCGTAGGATACTGGTGGCCGACCCTCCACAAGGATGCCTATGACTACTGCAAATGATGTGATGTCTATCAGAGGATGGGGAACCCACCAAGACCAGTGCCATGCCACTGCAACCTATTCTCCCCTTGAAGCCGTTCGAGAAGTGGGGCATCGATTTCGTGGGTCCCATTGATCTGCCTACCAAGTGGAAGTAGAATAGATACATCTTAGTATGTACGGATTATGTCACAAAGTGGTGTGAAGCTAAAGCTCTGAAGGAGGATGATGATAACAACATAGCCTTGCTCATGTACGAGAATATTATCACCCGTTTTGGCAGTCCCCTCGAGCTGGTAAGTGACAGAGGTACTCATTTCCTTAACAAGATCATGGAAGAGTTAACGGAACTGTATAAGATCTGCCCACTGAAAGTCCACTCCTTACTACCCTAGAGCCAACGGCCAAGTTGAAGTCACCAATCACATCCTTTGCTTAATCCTCCTGACCAGGACGATTGCCTCACACCGTCATGATTGGGACGATCGACTTACAGAGGCCCTCTGGGCATACAGAACCTCCCTCGCAGCACGCCCCCCCACCCCCCCGGTCATCCTGGACCGCCCCCCCCTTTGGCGTTGGCAGCAGCCCCTCTGTTCTAGGCTGCAACCCCCGTGATCAAACAGACGTAGCCCCCCCGTCTAGCCGTGAAGGAGAAGAATAAGAGGGAGAGAGAGGAGAAGAAGAAGAGGAGGAGGAGTAAGGAAGAGAGAGAAGGAGAAGAAGAGGGAGAGGGAGGAGAAGAAGAAGAAGAAGGGAGAGAGAGAGAAGAAGAAGAGAGGAAGAAGAGGGAAAGAGAGAAGGAGAAAAAGAGAAGAAGAAGAAGAGGGAGAGAGAAAGAGAAGGAGAAGAAGAGAAGAAGAATAATAAGAAGAAGGAGGAGAAGAAGAAGAGGAAGAGAGAGAGAGAAGGAGAAGAAGAAGGAGAAGAAGAGGGAGAGAGGAGAGAAGAAGAAGAAGGAAGAGACAGATACATTATTTTGATAGAATTGACTATCTTTGACTCTCTCTCTCTCTCTCTCTCTCTCTCTCTCTCTCTCTCTCTCTCTCTCTCTCTCTCTCTATCAATAGTACATTATCTCCTCACTACATTACTCAAGAATGGCACTTAATAATCCTTCTTAGGTCGTGGATGCACCTCCCAAGAGGTATGGGAGGTATGAAAGGGCACCAGAGCCACTACAATGTCTCTTCATAGCTCACTATTGTCATTGTCACTCTAGTCTTCTCTTCAGTCTCCAGCAGATGCTTCTTCCATTTGTTTTAGCTCTTTTGAAATTAGATTCATCCTTTCCAAAAGTTTCCAAAGTCACACATACATTCTATAGAACACTTACAGAAGATCTACAGAACAAAACAGAGACAAAGCAGAGAAAGAGGCTCTATAGAAGGTCATCAAAGAATAGCAGATCCTCATAACTCATACTAAAACCATTCCAAACTATCAAAAACTATTCAATAATCTTTCAAAAGATCTCAACCTTCATCAATTATCAATCCATGCTTCATACAGAAGAAAATCAGAACAAAACAGAAGCTAAACAGAAGGTATCAGAACCTCAACAAAACCTATCAGAACATCACAGAGCTTCATATTTCCACTAAGAATCATCATGAGCTTCCAAAACATAATCAATATCATCCAAAACACTCTCAAACACTTTTAAAAACAACCAAACATCACTCAAAATCCATCAAAAATCAACCATTCATACCTCAAAAACAACAAAAATCAGTCAAAAATTTAGTCTTTTTCCACTCTCAACATATGTACATCCTTACCTGCCTTATAAAAAAGTCCATAATGTAAAGTGGACTTCACATAGCTCAATATGCATCTAATTGCATTCAAATGAGGCTTTTTAGGCATTTGCATAAACTGACTGACAAGTCCAACAACTTAGTTCAAGTCTAGCCTTATGATAGTCATGTAAATCAAACTCTCTACTATCCTTTGAACATAGTAGGGTCTTCTATCTCATCCCCAATGTTAGCACTCAACTTTGCATTTTGCTCAAATGGTACTGAAAGAGGCTTACATGCTGTCATACCATACTTGGATAAAATATTCAAGCCATATTGCCTTTGGGATAGCCATATACCATCATCACATCTAATCACCTCAATACCAAGAAAGTATTTCAACTCACCCAAATCCTTCATCTCAAACTTCTTCTTCACGAAGTCCTTAACTTCAACAATCCCATTGTCATTGTCACCTCCTGTAATAATCAAACCATCCACATAGATGACTATGATGACCAAATTTGCATCTCCCGTTCTCACACAAAGTGAGTGATTAGTATTAGAAATATAAAATCCAATATTGATAAGATACTCTCCGATCTTGTTAGACCATACTCTAGGTGCTTGCTTTAGTCCATAGAGTGCTTTATTTAACTTGCACACATATGTGGGATGCTCTAAATCCTCATAACATGCTGGCTGCTCCATATACACCTCTTCTTGTAATTCACCATGCAAGAAGGCATTCTTAACATCCATTTGTTGCAAACTCCAACCTTTGGCTACTACCAAGGCAATTACGTATCTAACAATTTCCATCCTAGCAAACTGGATGGGATATCTCTTCAAATTTATGCCATTTGTTATACTTGCTAACCGAACCATCTGCATTATGCTTGAATTTGTAAACCCACTTATAGCCAATATCTCTCTTGCCCTTAGGTAAGGTTACCAAATCTCAAGTCTTATTGGCTTCTAATGCAGCCATCTCCTCATCCATTGTTGCATTCCAATGAGCATGACCAACAACATCCTCAAAACAAGTGGGCTCAACACCCTCAACTACCTTCACCATATAAGTAGAATGGTGAGTTGTATAACCTTAAATACCAAATATTTTAATAGATTATCTGACCCTGCTAGACCTGCGTATCACTGGATCACTCAGTGGAGCCTTTACATTACTATGTGCTCTCTATACACCTAGTGTCCTGACTGAAAGAATACCAAGCTCATCATCTAAACTCTCTAAGCCACTAGAATCTCCATCAAATCCCAAATGACTAGTAGATGCATCATTACTATTCAACACTTTCTTCTTTCCTTTGTCTTTACTTGCAACACTTGTAGATCCACTTGAAGATGTGGGGCTACTCCTTAGTCTCCTAGTCTAAGGGCTAACTATAGGTGTAGTACCGATGTTTCTGGTCCACTAAGGCTCCGTGATTCTTGATTTACTTTTTGCACATAGCTATCATGATCATTAGCATAATCTAATACATCATCAATAGATGCATATCAACTGCTCATCTCATAAAAAATAACGTCCTTACTCACTCTAAACTCACTTGTGACAGGGTTACAACAACGATACTCTTTCTACTCTAAAGAGTATCCAATAAAAATATATTTTTCAATCTTCAGATCAAGATTCTTTCACAGCTCATCGGGCACATGAACATATGTAATACAGCCAAACACTTTTAAGTGTGACACATCGGGCTTCTTGCTTGTAAAGCATTCTTCAGGGGTCATCCCATGAACTACAACTATGGGAGTTCTATTCATAATATAGATAATAGTATGAACAGGTTCAGACCAAAAAAAATTTGGCATATTCTTTTTGGCCAACAATGCATGTGTAACTTCTGCAATATGCATATTTTTTCTTTCTACAACCCCATTTTTCTATAGGGTATACCTGCAAGTAAACTGTCTCTTTATAACTGAATTTTCAAAACCTCTGTTCTATCATCCACCTCTTCCTCTAGAGCTCCCCCTACCTCTAAAGTTTCCAACAGCCTAGAACCTACACCTTACCAAATTGTTGATTTAGCCTGTTTTGTTGGTTATCACTAGCACATCCCATACCACGGCCTCTCAGAGAGGATCTGCCACATCTCCTTCTTGAACTTGAGCAAAATTCTTAGACCTATTCACCATTTCTTTCATTGAGTCACCTTGCATATTGATCTCTTTGGTAATCATGAGAGATATTAACTCATCAAAATCCGAAAATGGCTTCGGTATACATACACAAGTGACAAATGATTTCCAAGTCTTCTCATTATTAAGGCCACCCAAAGTAGATGAAACCAAATCATCATCATTAGGCATTGTATCAATCATTTCTAAAGTATCTGCAATGCTTCTCACCTTCAAAACATACTCATTGACATATATTTTTTCTTTCTTTAATGTATTCAACTCTTGCTTGAGTTGAATCTTTTGTGCCTTTATATTTACTAAAAAGATGTTCTCAAAATTGCCCAAGCTACATGTAAAGTTTCTACATTCCTAGTATGTCCCATCATAGTATTATCAATGATTGCAGATAGCCAATACATCACATTATTGTCTTTTGTATTCCATTCTTTTTACACCTTTAATTCATCTGGAGTCATAGGGATACTCAACTCTGGCTCATTTTCTTCACCTGAAACGAACTCATAAAGGCCCTTTCCAATGAGGAAGTTCATCACATAGAACTTCCATGAAGGGTAGTTGTTATTGTCTAGGTTCTCAATAATGGGATTTCCATTGTTCTTTGTTATTATCATAAAAATGATACAAAATAGTAAGCAAGTCTTCTACAACCTTTCACAACAAGTACACATCAATATACCAAGCAACATTTTTTACTAATTGCTTAACAATATATGTAATCTGAAACCTATTTGTAGATCAAACTTATGTTTGCTTCTTGGCAAACACCTCAAAAATTCTAAATTTAAAATCTACAATCTATGCACCCACTTTCGATCGATATAGTCAAAATCACAATATATCTTGAAATTATTTTCCGCAACCTTGCGGCTCTAAAACAAGGCCCAAAACGTCCTCAAATGCCCAAAAAAGCAGTGAAAAAGTCCTAAAGGGTTCATTTGCAAAGTATATGGTGCTCTACTCGTACACCAAATCTCACAGCAATCTGAGATTTTCACTCTGCCCTACTTCTAGTGCCTCCACAAGCACTATCCAAGAGAGAGAGTGGAAGAATGAGAGAGCTTCTTACTCATTGCTTTCTTCCTTGAATCCTTGCTTCTTCTCCTTCACTTTAGCCTTCAAAACCAGCCTCTCTCAATGGCCCCACTCTGATATCATATTAAGAATCGTGGGGGGACTTGCTTGAGCTGTTGCACCAAATACACATTGTACACAAGAGGAAGCTCACTTAAGAACACAATAAGAGAGATGGAGGCCAAAACATTTTCTTGTTGGTTTCTTCTTCTTCTTCCACACACAATACAATGTATATAAAGTATAAATAAGATACAACATAAAGGAAAGTGGCCTACTGGCTATACTAATTGACTGGCGCTATATCTATGTCTGGTGTAACAAACTAAGTTCAATAAGTGATAAGTCGGTGGCCATGTAAGGATCATAATGACCGCTGATGTGCTAAGTGTAGAGGTGCAGATCCATCTAGCTAGGCGGTCCATCGTCAATGTCTGCACATGTGTTGATCTTGCCATCCTAACATTCATATTAGACAAACCTCTTGGGAGGGGTATCTACGACCAAAAGAGGGTTATTGAATATTATTGTTTGTATTTCAATGTACTATTGAGTGAGAACATGTGGTAGAGAGATCAAGTTTGAGAGATAGTCATTTCTATACTAAAGGACATTGTATCTACATGAGAGATTGAGAGGAGAACATGAAGACATTAAAGATGAATACTATGTGATGAAATTTCATTCAAAGTGGAGCATTATTTGGCATTTTTGTGGTTCTTTGATGGATTTTAAGAAGAATATGAAGAATGTAATCAATTTTGTTAAAGAAAAAAACCATGGGAGATTCTTTCTATGATATTGTTGAAGATTTATCATGCTTGGTGTTCTTTTTCCTGTTTTGGTTACATAAAGGATAAAAACAAGATTTTTGATGAATACAATATTTATTTTCTTGCAGTAAAATCAAAGTTTCCTTGGTGTTCTCTCGAGAGCTCCTATCTCCCTATTTGAATGTTATAGTGCCCATGTTTCTTTGGGCATCAAAGGTCTTTAGGTACTTGGAGCATTTGCCATTATCTATGTCCTGGCCTACCTTCTCTAGGTACTTGGCAAGATTTCATTGTTCTATTATCTGCATAAGTGCCTCTTCCGATGTCACCAACTCCCCCAAGTTGTGGATGCTATGGTATTTCAGCTGGTTGAAGGCACTATCTCCATGGCTAAGTCACATTTCTTGTGTTCCTCTTCTGAGAATGGAACCTTGTTGGTTTTATCCTACTACCCTGCCATTTGGATTCTTGTAAAACACACAACAACCCACAATTAGTTCTCCTTAAAAGACATTTCTTGCACAAAAGGTGAAGTGATTAGAAAAAACACTATCAGACGATGAAATGTATAAATCACACAATGAGAATTTCCACATCAATTAATCCATACATTTCATGCAAGAACTTCATGGAGCATATTTAGTAAAAGAAGAAGAAATTTCCATTCATCCTTTTCTTTTGAAGTTCAAATCATATTTCAATTTTTAATTCACCTTCCACTTTACCCCTTCCCCCTTGAAAATGATGAAAATCCTTCCTAGGATTGTGAAAGTAAAGGTTGAAGAGCCTTCCGTGCATCCTTGGTGTACCTTACTGTTTTGAGAGCTAGACTAAGTCATAAAACTTTGGGTTATATTCTAATGTCTCATGACAAATCCATATCCTGGGGATGAATGCCCACTTTTGTGAGATAAGTCAATACGTCAATCAAGAGGTCACCCAAGTTAATTGAGCTTACAATGTGGAGTTCCTCCTCCGTTAAGATCCTATCCAAGCATGGATATAGCATGATATTATCATTTAATGGTCAAATTCTTGTCATGGCTAATACCCTAAATGAAATTGGGGCCACATATCTTTGGCCATACTTGGTGGTCTTGATGGCACCTCGTTACTCCGCATTGGCCGTGATTTGATAACAACCCATGAAATGTGCAAGTTATACCACTTGCATATTAAATTGGACTTAGACTCAACTAATAGTTGGAGCTCAACAAGTTCTTGTGGTGGCATGGGAATTTTTCTTTTCTTGAAGGATGTGATCAATCGTTGACTTAAGGCCTATTCTTATGAGATTTCATTGGTAATCATCTCTTTTGCAATGTGGAGGCCTTAGTGAAGATAAATTCGTATTCTTCCCAAGAACACAGCAAGGAACATACCTCATTTTCTATGTGTTCATCAAGTAGGCATAAGTCCAAGCATTCATAACTTCTAGCAATCAATGTAAAAGTTGAGTCCAAATCGTTGAATGCACGTTAGTAAGTCATCCCCCATGTCAATGGCCATGTTGGAAGCCACTTCAAGAATGGATCATTGTTGCTATGATGGCTTCAAGCTTGTTGGTGGTTTTAGTTTAGTTGGGTTGGACAAGTTGGTACATGGTGTTTCCACTTTGGGATTCTCATTGGATTTGGTAAGCATGGTTTGAGAAGTTTGGAGTTCAGTTGACACTTTGTCATCAATTTATGAAATGGTGACCACGTCAAAGTTATTGGGTGGAAGCTCATTAACAATTAGGTGCATAGTGATGCTTGGTTAAGCTTTTGGTCGATAGACCATTGGAGCACTCATGGACTAAGCACCCTTCCTCTTGATTTTTCTCCCACCTTGTTTTGTTTTACGTTAAGCTTTTGGTCGATAGACCATTGGAGCACTCATGGACTAAGCACCCTTCCTCTTGATTTTTCTCCTACCTTGTTTTGATTTACGTTAAGCTTTTGGTCGATAGACCATTGGAGCACTCATGGATTAAGCACCCTTCCTCTTGATTTTTATCCTACCTTGTTTTGATTTACGTTTTTGAGCCTCATTTTTCGGAGCATCAAATTGAGGATCGTACATGCCACTTGTGAGCTTGTGTAGCCACAATTCAAGGTATTACCTTTATAGTAGCCTTGGGTATGCAATAGGGCTTTTGGAACCTAGTGTGGCCTAGTCATCCATGCACCACAGGAGTGCTAACTCTTTCATTCAGGTCTAGAGTGTGGGACATGAGAAATATGAGTTTTGAATGGTTGACTTTTGTGAGGCTGTGGTCTGCTATGCTTAGGGACCCATTGCGTACGTTGTGGTGCACTACCCCCTCCTTAGTATTGTCACTAGGCTTAACTATTGGTGGCACTACTACAAGCTCTTGGATGGTTGTGGTGCCCTTGTTGAAAGCCATTACTCTTCTAACATTGCCTATGGCAAGGTGAATGCATTGCGAGTCATAGTCAATATTATAGTGAACTTATTTTTTGAACACAGGACCCAACAATGATTCCTTACCAACACTTTGTTTGTTAGGTAGTACATAAAAGATGATGGTTGGGATGTCAGTGCTGATAAAAACCATTAGTTTGCATTTCCCCAAGAGTGAATAAGAGTGCCTCCCCCCAAATGGACTGAATTTTGCATTGGTTGGTTGCAATATTGGGGTTGACCCATAGCGGTCCAATGATCAGACGTTAAGATGTTAGAGTCAGCTCCCTCATCAATTAGTGTGTCAAAGGTGTATGACCTTTGAGAGGTCACTATTATACGTCGGTAGGTTAGTGCTATTGCTTCCTCATCCTCATTCTCTAGTTCAATGATGGTTGCAACTCTTAGCTTCACTGGTGGTTCTATCATTGGAGGTTCATGGAGTGGATGTGAGAAAGGGTAATACTTTTTTATGCGACTTCCATTGAAAAATCCTATGCCTTCCTCCTCTAAGGTTTCAAGTTTGATATTGCCTATTCTACTAATATTGCAAACCTTGAAAGGTCCCAATCCCCTTAATTTAATCTTACTTGTGTCCCTTAACATAGTATAGCAAGACTCGGTCCCCTTGCTTGAAGTCTCATTGTTTGACATGTTTGTCAAACCAACTCTTGCGTCATGCCTTCTCACGGATTAGAGCATGGGTTGTAATGTGACGAGTCTCAGTTAGGCATTCTAGGTCTACTATCAACCGATTTGTCCATGCTTCCTTGCCCTCCCATCTCTCCTGGACTGCTATTCTCAAGCTTGGAGTAAAGAATTCTCAAGATTGGAGTAAAGAATTCTACTGGTAGAATCGCTTCACTTCTGTAGGTCAATTTGAACGAGGTTTGTTCTATGGCCACTTTGTAGGTTGTCTTTTATATGCCCACAAAGCTGTCGTGAGCTTGTTGTCCCAGTCACTATGTGAAGTAGAGACTACCTTTGTTAGGACGACATTCACTAAGATCTTATTTGTGGATTCAGCTTGACTGTTAGCCTGAGGATAATATGGTGAGGACTTTGTGTGGATTATCAAGAAGCAGATAACAAGTGAGCAATCACTTCATTGATGAAGTGTGTGCCTTGGTCACTAAACCATCTCCATGGGAGTACAACCAAACCATGAGCTTACTTGGTCCCAAAGGAACTTGGACATTGTCCTAGCATCATTTTTGTGAGTTGCTCAAGCTTCTATCTAGTTGGTAAGATAGTCTATGATAACAATGATGTACTTGGCTTCTGAGTATTGTGTTGTAGGGATGATTGAACCTATGAAGTGAATTTTCTATTTCTCAAATTGTTGGCATGCAATCACTAGGATCAACTCCATTTTGTCCTTATGAATAGGGACTTTGGTCCATTGAAACTCATCAGAGTGCTTTACAAACTTAGTTGCATTGCAGAATAGCATGGGCCACCACAATTGAGATTGGAGCACCTTACTTGTGATTATGTTTCCACTGAAATGTCCTCCAACAATCCCTTCATGTGCTTTCATGAGCACATCATGCATTTTGTGTTCACATACACATCTCCTTAAGAGTCCATCTTGTCCTAACTGATATAATTAACTAGCAATCAACTGATAGGATTGGATATTCAAGATTAGTCTCCTTAAGAGTCCATCTTGTCCTAACTAATATAATTAACTGGCAATCAACTGATAGGATTGGATATTCAAGATTAGTCTCCTTAAGAGTCCATCTTGTCCTAACTGATATAATTAACCGGCAGTCAACTAATAGGATTGGATATTCAAGATTAGTCTTTTTAATCAAGCTTTTTCTATGGGTTGTTCAAAAAATCCATTCTCTAGGATGGACAATATCATCTACCCAATATAGTGTGAGGTTTTCTCTAAACAAGTCTCATTCGCTAGATGTTCTAAAGAGATGGACATCCAGTAGGTCCTCATCGATGCCCTGTCCAATTCTGCACGTGTGGGTATTCAGGACATCTGATCTACTGTAGTGTTGTTTACTTTGCACACTACCATAGAGAAATCAAATTTCAAAAGCAGAAGTAACCATTGAGAAATATGTCCTGCTACATAGGGGTTTTTCACAAGATAAAGCAATGCTTGACGATCCATCAGAAGGTAAAGGGTGTCGCTAAACGATAGTGTCTAAATTTCTTTATAGCAAACACCGTGGCTGTAATATTTCCGCAACGAAATATTAACGACTCTTGATCCCGCACATAAGCAATTTTGAGTAACCTCCTGTGACAAAAAAACCTTGGGCTAAGTGCTCCAACCCCGCGCATCAACAAACACAAGCTCCGTGTCGCGTATAGAAAGCCATGCCTCAAAAGCCACAGTTCACCGCAGGAACACCCCTCCAAGGGAAAAAGGATAAAGGATTATTTGTAAATTTTAAAAAAAACTCCCTCCCCTTCAGCCGTTGCATGGCAACGAGAGGGAGTATGAGCTTGAGTGGTGGAAGGGCATGGGGAGGGGAAGCATGCCTGCCACTTGTGTGGCCAACCCCCCCATCTTCACCCTACATGAACCCCATCCCCAATCTTGAGGGGGGGATTGATTGGTCGTGCTGCTGCTGCCCGCCGTGGGGGGGATCGTGTTGTCCGCCGCCGTCCGCCTACTGTCACCGTGCCGCCAGGCTGCTACCGCCCCCGTCGCCTCCATCATCATCATCATCGTCGTCGTCATCGTCATCGTTGTTGTCATCGTCGTCATACCATCCCACATCATCTCCCTGTGTTACAGAAGCTTGGAAGCTTCTATTGAAGCTTCCGTAGACATAGTTCACTCGTACCTCTCAAGTTCTTTCAAAACCGTATTTGCAAGGCCCAAATTCCTGTGCGGAAGAGGAGAATCTCGAACAGTAGTAACCTCGAAGTGCGTAAGGGAGCCAAGGAAGATTCGCTGAGTTGAAATCTACTGCGCCAATGGCTCCTAAGAAAAAGGCAAGAGGAGCACACATGGGAGCTTCCACCCAAAGTATGAGAGTGGACAATGCCCCGATATTGAATGCCCAGGTTCTGAAAATTAACCCCGCATGGAAAGGTTGCATTAAGCATGTTTTAAATTCTCGTAGGGAAGTTTAAAGGCCTTAGGAAATTTATATACTCATTCGATCTACAAAGTTCAGTTGCATGTCAAGTACTTGCATTTGCTTACACTTCTGTGGTCAAGGGTAGTTGCATTTTTGAACATATGTTGCAAAGTTGAAAGATGAATTTGAGTGAAGGTACCCATGTTGCATCTCGCAAAGGATAGGGCTTATGACACATAATGCGCTTATGAAATAAATTCCTGGTCATGACTCATGTAGAAATTAATCATAGATGGTCATTAAATGATGGCCAAATAGTCACAATGCATGGAAAGGAATTATGAACCTTGCAAATTGCATGCGATGGTAGTTACAATCTAGGTTGGGTTAAGTGATGAAAGAAGGATTAAATCAATGATGTACTCATTGGCATCTAGTCATGTAAGAATGGTGCATCCATGCATGGAGTTCTTTTATCAAAGTTTGAATTTGGGAAAGGATGCAGCTTCATATTAAAGCTTGAATTCAATGCATTAAATGTAGGGTTTATAAGAATAGTTTTGAATGTAAATCAATGACACATAAGGCAAGGAAAAGAAAAGATCACTATAGATCCTATAGTTGCAAAAAGGTCTATGGTCTTGAATTTGCATATTCGCATGGAATGATGCATCTCACCTATCTTGCAGTTACTTACATCTTTTAAGGGAAAGTACTTGCAAGTTTAAAAGAAACTATTTGCATCTTTTAAGGGGAAGTTAATTTTTAGTCGTGGGTTGGTTAGATCAATTGAGTAATTCGCGTAAATGAGTAGCCTACATGAAATTCATGATTAGTTAGCATATGACGATCACATCAATGTGCTAGGTAGGGTTAAGCTATGATAAATTTTTTCCTAATATCGCACTTGGGATACTGACCTAATACTTTCAATCTTAAAGGTCCTACCCATATCCACAAAATGTTAGGATTATCTAATCACCGTGCAAGAATGATCTAGGGTTCCTACCCTCAGGATTAGTTAACCAAATACTAGACCTCCGCAAGAAATTTAGGAACCCTAGGGCCAAAACGACTATCGACCTAGTAGGGTTAGGATTTTGGATTGAGTCAATAGGACTCCCAAACCTTACATCTTGATCAAAGGTATTCTTGATCAAGGAACATCGTGTGATGAGAGAAATAATCCCCACAAGTCAGATACTGATGTGGGAGCTTTCACTCAACCGCCAAGACCCACGGACCGCTTATTGTTTCAGGCATTCCAAGCAAGCTCTAATGGCTATCTCTCACCTAGCCGATGCGCCGTCGATCCTATGAGTGTAGTGAGCTTACCTTGATGCCCGATCGAGTACCCTTCTCTCTTGCACTCCGGTAGCTCCACGATTCTTGATGCTAGCTCAAGCATCCTCAAGCCTCCTCCATCTCCAAGCTCCATCCTCCATAGCCGTGCGCGCAAGAGAAGAGAAGAGAAGAGAGGAGAGGAAGAGAAGAGGAGATGGTGAAGAGCTTCACCCTCTTGATCCCTCACTCTCACACACACTCACTCCCTCACACTCTCACACTCCCTCTCTCAAGAGCACACACAAGAAAGAAGGAGAGAAGAAGAGAGGAAGAAGAAGACTCTTTTTGCCACACACCAAAGAATGAGCTTCTCATTCACTTTCCAACTTTATATACAAAGCCCCAAATCCTTTTTGGGCAGTCATCCCCTTTTCCCTCTTTTACATGGTCAGCTGTAGCCTAGGCCATTTTTTCCATTTCCCACCATTCTAATTTATCCTATTCCCAACTAATGCATACACTTTGCATAGGAGCAAGCCTGGCACTCTTTTACACAGATTCGGGGGCGCTTCCACATTTTAATGGTGCACCTTTTTCCTCTTTCGTTGCCTTGGCCCGACATTGAAGCTTCTTGAGGGTCGTGTCCGAACATTTGAATTTTTCAGAGATTGGTTGCCGGTCAAGGCGCCTTTTTCTGCTTTTATCCTACGCCTTTTTTGCTATTTTTTCTTTTTTCCATTTTCCACTCCTTTGTGCTGCGGAGACACTATCAGAAACACGGTAACATTACCCCCCTCCTAGCCAAGTGCCAGTCCCAGGGCACTGCGGTGGGACATAGTGGCTAGTTAGGTCGGCTGTTAGGCGGAAGAGGTAGGTGGGTGGTTGGGGATGATGACCAGGAGAGATTCCGGCGTGCTTTAGGCTCCATGAAGATACTCGGCATCTATCACACGGTTGTGGCGCTGATTATGTAGCCGGTCATCTTTTGAGTATGAGAAACACTTGAAGCAATAAGCAATCCCTGAGGATGATGGTATTGGAGAGATTTATTCTGGAGAAACCCCTCGAACACTGTTTGGCTTGAAAACCCGTGGCTTCGATTGAAGATCCTTGTCTTTGAGTTGAAGGTCTTCAGTTTTGAGTTGAAGGTCTTCAGGCTGGTGAAATCAATAAGCGATCCGTGGATCTTGAGGCGTTGGGCATGGATCATTGGACAATGCGGTTCCAATATCTATGTCAATGGCAGTTCTACCTTGACCTGGTTCGATCTTGGTGGCCATCAGCAAGCAGATGGCTGGATGCCTGCACGTTTGGGTCATTAAAGGGTACCGTGGGTGATGGTCTTCATCGGGTAGCCATTTCTTGAGAGTCGAACATAACCTACAAGAAAAGTTGTGCCCTCCCTAAGGGGTGTGTCTGCTTGCTGTGTAGTGTGTAGTGCTCGTGGCAGTGGAACTGGGAGATGGGTCTAACCTTGGGCAAGCCCTTGGTAACGTCCCACACTTGAGGACCCAGCTTGTGCTTCGTTGGAGGTGCAGTGCAAGCCTTAGGGTGACATGTCTAAAAGTCCTGCCCTTGATGTGCCCTAAGCATGAAGTGGGGGAGGGGGCTAGGGAGAACCCTAGGTGCAGTGGCTGTGGTGCTTTTTTTTTTTTTTTAATGATACATAGGCCTAAGTGTCTTGGTCGGAATGAGGAGGAGAAGGGGGGCGGAGAGACTTGCTCAAAAATTGGCGACTCTGCATGTAATCTTTTAGATTCATGCGGACATGAAGGGAGGTAGTGGAGAGAAAGGGGTGGTTGCATCTAGTGAACTGGCTGTCGTTCATGTCCTCTAGGAGGGCTAGGCAAAAAGAGGGGTCAAAGAATAGGGGAGGCAGGCCACGCTCTTGTGGAGTCGGGTCCTGCTTAAGAAGTAGCCTAAGTAACCTAAGATAATTACAAGTGGTTATAAAAGCAGGGTCAGGACATGAGGAAAAGTCCGCAAGGAAGCGCATCATAGACTCGTCTAGGCTTTCTACGCGGTAAAAAGAAGGGCGTTGTCAAAGGATGCTACAGTGGAGTTATAAATAACGGGAAAGTCATACCGCCCGTGGAGGGTGGCATCAAAATCTACACCTACCCTTCGAGGGTACGCCATGTAAGTAGGGTCGTTCCACTCGAACGGCAGGGTATTACAAAAAGCCATCCAGGCAAGCATGCTTATGTCGCATACTCGCCTCCTCCACAGGGGTTGGCTCCTATAGTTTTGTACAGTGTGGGGGATTTCAAAAATTTTATCTTGCCAGTAGTCGGCCGCTTCGGTGCCCCAAGAGGTTGGGGTCTTTTCTCGCTCCTCCAGCCATTTTTTCCCCAACCGGCCACCGACCGCGATCACCTCATCCATCACTTTGAGAAGCTGGACCCTCTGCAGACTGTTGGGTAGGAGGAAACTGAAGGAGAATGGCTCCTTTCCTAGTTCCTATACCTCCCACAACACCAGTTCTGCGTGGAATCCTGTGGGAAGATCATCTGGGCACGGAGGGACAGGCGCGGATGGTAGCATCTATAGTCCAGCATATACTACTTCTTCCTCAAACCCGAGGGCATCTATCTCTTGGGGGGTTAGGCTGGCCCGCATTAGGTATTTCCGTTGTTTCTCCAAACTCAGCCTAATCTCCATCGGTAATGGTGGCATCTATAGTCCAGCGTGTAGGGCTCTTCTTGCCATGCCGAGCTTCCTTTGTACCGCTTCCAATGGCTCTCTTTGTGCTGCGTGGGTGGCGTCCAATATGGTATCGAGGAAGGCCTTCTATTGAGTGTTGAAGGCCACTTGGGCTGCCTCCACCTTGCTCTCTGCGATGATTTTCTCTTTTTCTATTAGAGCAAGGCGGCGTGCCAGTGTCTTCACCCTCTTCTCGTTGTGCGCAGCCCACTCCTCTGCCCTTTTGTTCATTACTTCCAGGCCCTCTCCCTGTCTTAAGGTCAGCATCATGATTTTCTGCTCATAATCCTCTAGTTCCCTAACTAGCCTCTCTTGTTCTTCTCTTTTAGAGGTCAGCTGATTTGTTAGGCGCTTGAGTTCCTCCTCCTACTCCTCCATGCCTTGTTGTCTTTCTTCGTTCCTGGCCTTCAGCTCCACCACGAGTGCATCAATCTCAACAGATTTCACAGCAAGCTCCTGGTACTGCACTATTAGGAGCTTGTGCTC
Organism: Lygodium microphyllum; assembly: GCF_053477565.2. NCBI lineage: Eukaryota > Viridiplantae > Streptophyta > Polypodiopsida > Schizaeales > Lygodiaceae > Lygodium > Lygodium microphyllum. The sequence goes on from NC_141161.1 coordinate 124,068,860, forward strand.
TCTTTGCATGTTTACTAACTCTTGCGTCTTGTTTTCGAGTAGTTGCCTCCAATGTTCCTCCCTCTCATCCCTAGCCTTCAGTTCTTGTTTCAGATCTGCAATCTCGTGCTGTTGCAAGGCTATCATTCTTGTCCTGTCCAGCTAGAAGGCGGCCACGGTTTCCTTCTCGGCTGCCAACTCAGCCACCACGGCTATTTTGCATTCCTTCTTCACTCTCTCCAATTGGGAGAGCAGCTCGGCGACATATTCGTCGTAATTAGCCGGTGGCATCATCGTTGTGTGAATGGGCGAGGTAGAGGCTTTGACTTTTTGCTTTTTGGGCTCTTGCCTGGACTCTGCATCCGTGGCTGGCCTCTTCTGTCCTGTGGCCGTAGTCTCCGTGCTCTGACCCTGGCCCATTTCCTTGTTGATAAAATACTGCATCCACGCCACGAAGTTTGACACATCTGCGCTAGTGGGGATGTTGGGGGTGATGGTGGTGAGTTCCGCAGGAGGTACCAAGAGGGTAGGGATCGAATGGAGCGGGGCCTTGCCTTTGCCTTTGGAGACTGGAGGTGGCACGAACTCTGGCACCTGCGTGCTGGACCCTGGCCCCTCTTCTCTGCAGGGGCTCAGGTTCCTTAGCTCGTTTGCTCGGCATTGCTATTCGATGGACCATCGGGTGGTCTCCGCCAGGTCCTCTTCCTCCGCTCTTCTCTTCCTTTCCTCCTCCCTTTTCTTCTGCTCCTCTTGCTTTTTTCCTTTCTGTTCTTTCTCCCTCCTTTTGTCCAGTTCAGCTTCTTGTTTTGACGCCTCCTTGGCTTTCTGTAACTCCTCTTTTTTCCTCTGCTCCTCCTGTCTCTTTGTTCTCTCTTTCTCCTTTGCTTCTTTCAGGGATTCCTTCTTCGCCCTTTCCAAGTCTTCCCTTTCTTTCTTCCTGCCTTCATCACTCTTCTTCTTCCCCTGTGCCACCTTCTCCTTATTAGATCGATGGTCTGAGCTTTTTTCCATCATGGTCGAATTCTTGCGCCCTGTTGTGCTGCCGATTAGGTTAAATGGCCATGACAGATCCTCGTCGTTGGCGCTCCTTGCTTGGTTCTACCTTGCGCTTCGCGTGTTTGTCTATGTCTTGGGTCCTCTCCTATTGGTGGGTTCCTTGAGTGATTTATCTGAGTGAGTTCCTTTGATTATTGAATATAATTCTCAATTTATGGCCACTCGGTGAGTGTGTTCTTCCTCGTGCACTTGTGCCCAATCAGGCTTTCAGCTTTCCTAAGTGTACTTCAAGTGCAGAAATTCAATGTGAGTGCCGCAAGTAATTTCTCGACGTCTTACTCACTCTCGCTCCTTCTGGGCCTGATAGGCTTGTAGGTCCAGTTCTGGTCGTTTAGTCAGGGTTTAGGGTTTCCTTGCACGTTGCCTCATTTGCTTTTAGTCGATCACGTCTTACGGTTCAGCAGCTCGCCTCTGAGTCCTTGGGTCCCTCAACTAAGTGGCTGTGGACTACAATGTCCCTTATCACGTGTGCCAGAATCAAGTTCTGAGCACCCGAAGGGCTTCGACAAGTTGTGCTAATGCGGATTTGCTGGGTCGGGTCAAATTTCTGACAGATTTGACAAAAAGTTGCACTCGGACCAACTGGTCCGAATTGCAGGGTCCGAGGGGGTCACTCGGACGGGCCGAATGGCAGGTTCGGACAGGGTAATTCGGACGGGCCGAGTGGCATAGGGCCAAGTTCCAAATTTGGGACTCAGACTGTTCATTCGGACGGGCCAAGTGGCGCAGGGCCGAGTTCCAAATTTGAGACTCGGACGGGTCGTTCGGACGGGCAGAGGCCGAATGTGCCACATGGCAAAAAGTTCTAGCTCGGACGGTCCGAATGGGTTGACTCGGATGGTTTGACTCGAACGGAGGTCCGAGGGCCGACTAGGGTTCCGGGCCAAGTGGCCGAATGGTAAGGGGCCGAGGGCCGATTCTGGGACTCGGCCCAGAAGCGACCACTCATACGGGCCGAACGCGGTGCGACGAAGATAGCGCGATGTCGATTTCAATCAATTCTTGGGATTTACACAGTCATACCAAGCACAACCCTCTAAATCCTATCTAGGGGGATTGAGGAAGAGATTCATATACCTGAACGGGTTGGTGAGTGCGTCGGTGATGCGATCGATTCACACAGGCTCTCTCTCTCTCTCTCTCTCTCTCTCTCTCTCTCTCTCTCTCTCTCTCTCTCTCTCTCTCTCTCTCTCTCTCTCTCTCTCTCTCTCACTGAAATGGCACAAATGAGCTCTCTTTTGGCCTCCTGGCTCTTATATGCCTTCCCAGCTGTGGCGTTGACGCACCCAATCACTCTCTTATCGATCTTAGGCCTCATTAGCGAGCATTTTGTGCATTTTGCACGAAATTTTCCATGTTTTGCCGTGTTTTGAAACAGTGAACCCTACCTTTTTCCAATTCAATTTCCTAACTCTAATCTACGCTAAATGCAACAAAAATCGAAGGCAAAAAATTAATAGATCCTCCATGCTTTCCAATCATCAAACAACCAAAATATCCCAAAATACTTACTTGTTTTGAAGATTAAAAGCACCCAACTTCCTACCTATCTCAAGCTCCATTTCGGGGATGAATACCCTACTTCGATGCTCGATATGAGGTGCGCAAGTGCTCAAGCTTGAATCTGTTGGTCCCGGCAACGGAACCAAAATGCGGGAGCTTATGAAATAAATTCCTGGTCATGACTCATGTAGAAGTTAATCGTAGACGGTCATTAAATGATGGCCAAATAGTCACAATGCATGGAAGGGAATTATGAACCTTGCAAATTGCATGTGATGGTAGTTACAATCTAGGTTGGGTTAAGTGATGAAAGAAGGATTAAATCAATGATGTACTCATTGGCATCTAGTCATGTAAGAATGGTGCTATGATAAAATTTTGCCTAGTATTGCACTTGGGATACTGACCTAATACTTCCAATCTTAAAGGTCCTACCCACATCCACAAAATGTTAGGATTATCTAATCACCGTGCAAGAATGATCTAGGGTTCCTACCCTCAGGATCAGTTGACCAAATACTAGACCTCCGCAAGAAATTTAGGAACCCTAGGGCCAAAACGACTATTGGCCTAGTAGGGTTAGGATTTTGGATTGAGTCAATAGGACTCCCAAACCCTACATCTTGATCAAAGGTATTCTTGATCAAGGAACACCGTGTGATGAGAGAAATAATGCCCACAAGTCAAATATTGATGTGGGAGCTTTCACTCAACTGCCAAGACCCACAAACCGCTTATTGTTTCAAGCATTCCAAGTGAGCTCTAATGGCTATTGCTCACCTAGCCGACACGGTGTCGATCCTATGAGTGTAGTGAGCTTACCTTGATGCCCGATTGAGTACCCTTCTCTCTCTTGCACTCCGGTAGCTCCACGATTCTTGATGCTAGCTCAAGCATCCTTAAGCCTCCTCCATCTCCAAGCTCCATCCTCCATAGCCGTGCGTGCAAGAGAAGAGAAGAGAAGAGAAGAGAAGAAGAGAAGAGGAGATGGTGAAGAGCTTCGCCCTCTTGATCCCTCACTCTCACACACACTCACTCCCTCACACTCTCACACTCCCTCTCTCAAGAGCACACACAAGAAAGAAGGAGAGAAGAAGAGAGGAAGAAGAAGACTCTTTTTGCCACACACCAAAGAATGAGCTTCTCATTCACTTTCCAACTTTATATACAAAGCCCCAAATCCTTTTTGGGCAGTCATCCCCTTTTCCCTCTTTTACATGGTCAGCTGTAGCCTAGGCCATTTTTTCCATTTCCCACCATTCTAATTTATCCTATTCCCAACTAATGCATACACTTTGCATAGGAGCAAGCCTGGCACTCTTTTACACAGATTCGGGGGCGCTTCCACATTTTAATGGTGCACCTTTTTCCTCTTTCGTTGCCTTGGCCCGACATTGAAGCTTCTTGAGGGTCGTGTCCGAACATTTGAATTTTTCAGAGATTGGTTGCCGGTCAAGGCGCCTTTTTCTGCTTTTATCTTTTTCTGCTTTTATCCTGCGCCTTTTTTGTTATTTTCCCTTTTTTCCATTTTTTGCTCCTTTGTGCTACAGAGACACGATCGGAAACACGGTAACAACTGACATCTATCTCATGCTACTAGCTGCAACGTCGTATGAACTTGTGTCTAAATCACAAAATAGTATTGCTACTCCTTAGACCAAGTTTTCGTGAGTTCTAAGTACAAGTCTAATTTTTCTAGAGGATGAGTAGTCATCCTGCTACATCACTCTTCCTTGGACTTATCTGCCAAGCTAGGGGAGTTACAAATTTTCCAAGAAAGTAGTTGACCAACCAAGTTAGGGCGACGAGGTTGCCCAAGATTTATTGACCTTAATATCAGGAAACCTAAGGTATTAACAATTTGGGTCAACAGGGTATAAACCCTAACCCAAGGAAAGAGGGTAAACAAGTAACTCAGCTTACGAAACCCTTGGGATCTTGCCAAGTCGCGATTGATCCAGGATCAAATGCTGGAAGCATTCGGGGAGAAGGAATCACACCTTAGTAGTTGGCCGTACAAACGACCACTGGAATGTTTGTGATTGTACACTTAGGTGCACTGTTTGTACTTCTTTGCTCAAGGAACTAATTCAAAAAAAATAACTAATGCTTCAAGTTGAAAATCTGGAGGGAGAGGCAGTACTTGTTACCTTTGACGACTATCTGCCTGACCCTATCCAAGGGGGTTTTTAGCCGCATCGAGTAGGTGGACTGAACCCGCCGCGAGAGGTCTCTCCGTGGATGCTACTTGGAGCAGGAGGATACTTGGGTGCCAGGGGAGGCTCTGGTTGTAAATCCCTTGCCTCCGGATCCTGCACAAGAGGCCGAGGTGACTCGAGATGGGATCTCGAGGCCCACATACTAGTCAATGGGTGGAACTTGGAATAGCGATCCCTAAGGATTGCTGGAATAGCCTTCGGGCAGGTTTATTTAATGTATTCCAAAGACTGATAAATAAAGATCAAATGTTGAAAAGAAACTTGCTTGACATTGCTTTTATGTGTCAATTCTTAAGTTACGTGAAGGAACCAGTGAATTAATTTGGTTTAATTAAGGAGGCTATTTTTGCTTCTCAAACTAAATGTGATAGGTAATTAGATAACTAAAGCAACTCGAGAAAAGTGCGGTGGACATGACCCTGGGTGCTTATTCGAGCTGCAGCAATAATACAGGAGGTGCAGTCCAAGCCAAGGAATAACAAGACTTGGTCTTACAAGGATAAGAGTAAGGGGATGTATAGGTCTCAGGCCAAGAGAGTGCAAGGCCAAAATCAGGGACAAAGGAAGAAAGCTAGGGCCAACACTGTCAACAATTTTGTTCCTACCCAAGGTAATGGCCGCAATCTCCGTTGCTTTCATTGCAACGAGCCTAGTCACTTTAAAAGGCAGTGTCCCAAGCTTAGCAGAGGACAACGCCAAGGGCCATTCCAAGGAGCCGTCCATGGCCAAGGAGCCACCATTAAGGCCAGAGAGAGAACCTCCAGTGTGGCCAACAAGGAGCTGGGTGATGAAGAAGATCCATCCATGGAAGTTGACATTGAGAGGGCAACAGTTCATACCGCTCTTCACAAGAAAGGCCCGAATCACCAATTCTCCGTGATTCAAACTCCATCGGATTATCAAGGTAAAGGCTTCAAAACCTTGATTAATTGTGGCAGTACACATTCCTTCATTTCACCACTTTGTGCAAAAAGATTAGAAACAACCACAAAAGATGCAGCTACCTTACTTATGGAATTAGCAAATGGTTGTGAGGTTTCTTGTACCATGTAAACTGCTAAGGTGAAATTCCTACTGGGTGGAAAGCCGACTTTGGTCAGATTCAAGGTAATGAACCTAGGTGTCCACGAATGTTTGCTTGGAATGGATTGGCTAAAACCTAATGATGCCCATATTCACTGTGGAAAGGGCCAAGTCTCCTTTCGAAATTCTTAAGGGGAACTGGTTACAACTCAAGGAGAGGCTGGGAATCCAAAAATTCAACTGGCCAAGGCAACATGGATAATAAAAGGAGTTAGAAAGGGGCTACATGTCTATTTGATTAAACTAAATAAGCTAGATCAGAATCAGGAATCTAAGGAAGAACCTTCATGGTTAAAGGAATACGCTGACATATTTCCTGAAGAGCTGACGGAACTTCCTCCTCAAAGGGAAGTCGATCACAAAATCAAGCTAGCGCCAGGAGCTGCACTAGTTGCAAAGAGACCATATAGAATGTCCATCCCGGAAGCGATTGAGCTGAAGGAGCAACTCAAGCAACTGTTAGACCAAGGCTACATCTAACCTAGTAGTTTGCCATGGGGAGCTCTAGTGATGTTCCAGAAGAAGAAAGATGGAACGCTTTGGCTATGCATTGACTACAGAGGGTTGGATCAATCAACCATTAAAAACAAATACCCCATTCCAAGGATAGATGAACTTCTTGACCGTCTTCAAGGTGCGAAGATATTCTCTAAAATAGATCTTAAGTCTGGATATTATCATATAAGGATCAAGGAAGAAGATATCCCAAAGACTGCATTTAGCACAAGGTATGGACACTTTGAATTCCTAGTCATGTCATTTGGGCTGACAAATGCTCCTGCTACCTTCAACAGGTTAATGCAGGATATCTTTAGGCCCTATCTTGATGACTTCGTACTCGTCTTCTTTGATAATACCCTAGTCTACTCCAAGCAGAAAAAAGATCATGAACCCCAGCTTCGCATCGTTCTCGAAATAATGAGAGCACACAAGCTTTATGCCAAGAAGAAGAAGTGTGCATTTTTCAAACGACAGATTGAATATCTGGGATTCATTGTATTAGCAGAAGGAATTTTAGTATATCCGACCAAGGTCAGAGACGTTCTAGAGTGGCCATCACCTACGTCTGTCAAAGAAATACGCAGTTTTCTTGGATTGACAAGATGGTACAGGGTCTTTATCAAAAATTATGCTTTGATTGCAGCACCTCTGACTAATCTACTAAAGAAGCAAGTATCAATTGTATAGTCACCTACTGAACAGACCAGCTTTGACAAACTAAAGCAAAGCTTGGTATCAGCACCCATCCTGAAACTTCCTAATCTTAGTAAGAAGTTTGAAGTGATAACTGATGCTAGCGCACTTGCCTTAGGATGTGTGCTCATGCAAGATGATCATCCCATAGCATACTCTTCAATGAAACTGAAGAGCAATGAAAGAAACTATGCTACCCATGATCTGGAGCTGTTGGCTATCATCCATGCTCTCAAACTTTGGAGACACTACTTGCTGGGTAACAAATTTACCTTAGTGACGGACCACAAGAGTCTTAAATGGATTTTCACCCAGAATGAGCTCAATATGAGGCAACGTCAATGGATTGAAGTGGAAGAATATGACTTTGAAATCAAATACTGGCCTAGAAAGGAGAATGTAGTTGCCGACACACTCAATCTCGCAAGGCATTTCTAAATTCTCTGATTTTGCAAGATCCATCAACAGCAAGATCTCTAGCCACAAAGGTATCCATGCCAAACAGCCCAATTGTTGAGCTAGCTAGAGAAGAGGCATGTCATGACCCAACCTATCAAAAAATGCTAAGGGAGGTCCCCATCAAAGGTGAAGACCTGAAGCTACAAATAAAGTATCAAGAATTCTCTATCAATAGTGGACTTGCCTACTATAGGACGAGATTATGTATCCCGACAAGCCAATCACTCAAGCAGAAGATACTTTGGAAAGCCCAAGACCCCCCTTTCTCAAGACATCCTAGCTATGCCAAGACCCTTAATGCAATCAGGAAAAGCTATTATTGGGATAGGCTCAAAGGTGACGTTCTCAAATATGTGACGGAATGTTTGTCTTATCAACGCATTAAAGCCGAACATGTCAAAATGCTAGGGAAATTGCAACCACTTGACATTCCCCAAATGAAATGGGAATTCATTAGTATGGACTTTGTTGTTGGCCTGCCCCAAGTTTAGGGAGGATACAACTCCATTATGGTCACGGTAGATATGCTCACCAAGGTTGCACATCTTATCCCTATTAAGACAAACTATAAAGCCTGAGACATCACAAGGTTATTCATTAAGGAAATATTCAAACTACATGGGTTACCGAGAAGAATCATTAGTGATCGTGACTCTCTCTTCACCTCACACTTTTGGAGGGCTATCTTCGAGGCCATTGGGACTCAACTCTGTTTCAGTACAGCTTATCATCCCCAAACTGATGGTCAAACAGAACAAGTCAACCAGGTCATTGAAGATATACTTAGGGCACACTGCTGTCGCTAACCCAAAAAGTGTATTCAATATTTGCCACTGGTTGAGTTTGCCTACAATGCTTCTTACCAACAAAGCATTCAGATGACTCCTTTTCAAGCATTGTATGGGCACGATTGTCGTACTCCTTTAAGCTTTTCCGATCCAACCTTGAGGGTTGAAGCTTCAAAGCAGATGCTGGAAGACATGGATGACCAAATCAAATCAATAAGACAGGATATACAAGCCGCCAAGGACACACAGAAGGCTTACGTAGACTTGAAGCATCAAGACAGATCCTTCGTTGAAGGTGATATGGTCTTCATTCGCGTACGTCCAAAGAAGAGTTCCCTATCCTTGGGTGAATGCAAAAAGCTAGGTCCAAGGTATTGTGGACCCTACAAGATTCTCAAGTGCCTAGGGCCTAATGCTTACAGACTTCAACTCCCTGAAAACCTAAAAGTTCATAATGTATTCCATATCAGCCTATTGAAAAAGTATGTGCCTAACCCTAGTCATGTGCTTGATGATCAACAAGTTGTAATGCCGAGCCAAGGAGTCCTTGAGCTACGGCCTAATAGGATCTTAGATGTTAGGGAGAGGCATTTGAGATCCAAGACCTTGAGAGAATACCTCGTGCAATGGAAAGATTATCCCGAAGAGGATGCCACCTGGATGGATGAAAGTACTCTCAACCAACAATACCCCCAGATCTTCTCGAGATGAGGACATCTCGATTCCTCTAAGGGGGAGAGAATGTAATATTTTCACAACGAAATATTAACGACTCTTGATCCCACACATAAGCAATTTCGAGTAACCTCCCATGATAGAAAAACCTTGGGCTAAGTGCTCCACCCCCGCGCATCAACAAACACTAGCTCTGTGTCCCGTATAGGAAGCCGTGGCTCAAAAGCCGTAGTTCACCGCAAGAACACACCTCTAAGGGAAAAAGGATAAAGGATTTTTTGTATTTTTTTTTTAACTCCCTCCCCTTCATCCGTTGCATGGTACCGAGAGGGAGTATGAGCTTGAGTGGTGGAAGGGCATGGGGAGGGGAAGCATGCACCCTGCCACTTGTGTGGCCACCCCCCCCATCTTCACCCTATATGAACCCCCCTACCCAATCTTGAGGGGGGGATTGATTGGCCATGCTACTGCTGCCCACCGTGGGGATCATGCTACCCATCGCCGTCCACCTGCTCCGCCACGCCGCCAAGCTGTTGCTGCCCCCGCCGCCTTCATCATCATCATCATCCTCCTCCTCTTCCTCCTCCTCCTCCTCGTCATCGTCGTCGTCGTCATACCATCCCACATCATCTCCCTGTGTTACAGAAGCTTGGAAGCTTCTATTGAAGCTTCCATAGACACAGTTCACCCGTACCTCTCGGGGTTTTTTCAAAATCGTGTCTGCAAGGCCCAAATTCTTGCGTGAAAGAGAAGAATCTTGCACAGTAGTAACCTCGAAGTGCGTAAGGGAGCCAAGGAAGATTCGCTGAGTCAAAATCTACTGCATCAATGGCTTCTAAGCAAAAGGCGAGAGGAGCACACGCGGGAGCTTCCACCCAAAGTACGAGAGTGGACAACACCCCGATATTGAATGACCACGTTCTGAAAATTAACCCTGCATGGAAAGGTTGCATTAAGCATGTTTTAAATTCTCGTAGGGAAGTTTAAATGCCTTAGAAAATTTATATACTCATTCGATCTACAAAGTTCAGTTGCATGTCAAGTACTTGCATTTGCTTGCACTTCCATGGTCAAGGGTAGTTGCATTTTTGAACATATGTTGCAAAGTTGAAAGATGAAATTGAGCGAAGGTGCCCATGTTGCATCTCGCAAAGGATAGGGCTTATGACACATAATGCGCTTATGATTCCTGGTCATGATTCATATAGAAATTAATCATAGATGGTCATTAAATGATGGCCAAATAGTCACAATGCATGGAAAGGAATTATGAACCTTGCAAATTGCATGCAATGGTAGTTACAATCTAGGTTGGGTTAAGTGATGAAAGAAGGATTAAATCAATGATGTACTCATTGGCATCTAGTCATGTAAGAATGGTGCATCCATGCATGGAGTTCTTTTATCAAAGTTTGAATTTGGGAAAGGATGCAGCTTCATACTAAAGCTTGAATTCAATGCATTAAACGTAGGGTTTATAAGAATAGTTCTGAATGTAAATCAATGACACATAAGGCAAGGAAAAGAAAAGATCACTATAGATCCTATAGTTGCAAAAAAGGTCTATGGTCTTGAATTTGCATATTCGCATGGAATGATGCATCTCACCTATCTTGCAGTTACTTACATCTTTTAAGGGAAAGTACTTTTAAAGGGAAGTTCATTTTTAGTTGTGGGTTGGTTAGATCAATTGAGTAATTCGCGTAAATGAGTAGCCTACATGAAATTCATGATTAGTTAGCATATGACGATCACGTCAATGTGCTAGGTAGGGTTAAGCTATGATAAAATTCTTCCTAGTATCGCACTTGGGATGCGGACCTAATACTTCCAATCTTTAAGGTCCTACCCACATGCACGAAATGTTAGGATTATATAATCACCATGCAAGAATGATCTAGGGTTCCTACGCTCAGGATTAGTTGACCAAATACTAGACCTCCGCAAGGAATTTAGGAACTCTAGGGCCAAAATGACTATCGGCCTAGTAGGGTTAGGATTTTGGATTGAGTCAATAGGACTCCCAAACCCTACATCTTGATCAAAGGTATTATTGATCAAGGAACACCGTGTGATGAGAGAAATAATCCCCACAAGTCAAATACTGACATCTATCTCGTGCTACTAGCTGCAACGTCGTATGATCTTGTGTTAAATCAGAAAATAGTATTGCTACTCCTTAGACCAAGTTTTGGCAAGTTCTAAGTACAAGTCTAATTTTTCTAGAGGATGAGTAGTCATCCTACTACATTACTCTTCCTTGGACTTATCTGCCAAGCTAGGGGAGTTACGAATTTGCCAAGAAAGCAGTTGACCAACCAAGTTAGGGCGACGAGGTTGCCCAGGATTTATTGACCTTAATATAAGGAAACCTAAGGTATTAACAATTTGGGTCAACAGGGTATAAAACCTAACCCAAGGAAAGAGGGTAAACAAGCAACTCAGCTTATGAAACCCTTGGGATCTTGCCAAGTCGCGATTGATCTAGGATCAAATGCTGGAAGCATTCGGGGAGAAGGAATCACATCTTAGCAATTGGCTGTACAAATGACCACTGGAATGTTTGTGATTGTACACTTAGGTGCACTGTTTGTACTTCTTTGCTCAATGAACTAATTCAAGAAAAATAACTAATGTTTCAGGTTGAAAGCCTGCAGGGAGAGACAGTACCAGTTGTTGAGATATCGAGCTCCACTCGTGATATGCCAGGGTGACCATTGTGCATTTATGTCACCGACTTGTCAGTTGCAGATGCGGTTGGTACACCGCCCATGAATAATAGCTAGATGACAGCTATCCTTATCTACTCTAGTTCGTGGCTCAGTTAGTATGCCACCTTAGTTAGTTGAGTTTGGTTTGAGACCCATATATAGGGTTCTTCTATTTCTTTGTATGAGAGTTCTTTTTGGCTTACACAACTAAGAAGAGGAAAACTGTTTTCAGCCTCCACCTTTGTGTGTATTCCCCCATTGTGCAAGCAAGAAAGCTACAAGTGAGACTCCTTCCTTCTCTCCCACAATCTTGACATGGTATCAGAGCCTTGTTCGTGGTAAGGAGCTCAAGAAAGCAAGCCAAGCTCGCGGTGTTCTGGTAAGAGGAGCAATGTTGCTTTCATTTTCTGTTTTGGGAGCAGATCTCTGCAGGTAGCATAGCCAGAAATTGCAAGAGTGCATTGTCTCAGGTTGAGACGCCCTTCGCGGTGAAGCAAGAGGGCAGTATATGCTGTGGGAAAGGGCTTTAGCCCATGGCGACCCTGTTTTTTTTATTTGAGGCCATTTCGGGGCCTATTTTGGAGGCGGAAGTTTTCTGCACGCACTCAAGAAAAGGCCCAGTTTTATGCTGTGCGACCACTGTTCTACAGGTCGGTAAAAATTTACTGTAGAAATTGCATCGTATGCTTGTGTGTAGAGACATTGGGAGTTACAGAATCATCCTTGTTGCCTGTTGATGCAAAATCATCACTAGGAAGTGACTGTGTGGTCAAATACCACTTTCGTCAGTTTTGTAGATTAGCCCTTGTGAGGCTGAAGCTGTGTTCTTTGCAGTGACAGAACTTTTTGCAGTGTTCTGTAATGGCGTCTGATTCTCTCTCACAAATTGTCACTGAAAAGCTTGACAAGAACAACTTCCAAGCATGGAAGTTTAGAATGACGAATTTCCTTATGGGAAAAGGATATTGGGAATTTGTTGCAGGAAATGAAGAAGAACCAGTTCTTCCTGATGTTCCCAATCAACAGCAAATGCAGGCATTTAAAGCATGGCATGAGAGAGCCAGGAAAGTTATGTACTGGCTGTCTATCAGTATTTCAGACTCTATGATTGTGCATATTCAGGATGCAAGTACGCCAAAGGAGGCATGGGATACTTTGTCAAAAATGTATAGCACAAATACTCAACCCAGGAAAATGCAGCTCAAGCAAGAGTTGCATAATGTGCAAAGAGAAAATATGAGCATCAATGACTACCACATGAAGGTGAAGAAGATTGCAGATGCACTTGCTTCCATTGGGTCGCTAGTGAAAGATGATGATTTAGTTTCTGTGACCTTGAATGGTCTAGGAAAGGATTATGCACAGTTTCGAACATCCATTTCCGTCCGTGAAAGATCTTCTGATTTTGAGGAGTTGATTGCTCTTCTAATTTCTGAGGAGCAGAGAAATGGTGGTGCATCTTCTTCAGGAGGAACTTCAAAAGAAGCTGTCTTCTACTCAAATGCTAGAAGAGGTAGAGGCAGAGGTAGAGGAGGTCGATCTGGAGGCCGTGGTAGATATCAGAATATGCAGCAAACTCAAGAAAACCAGTCCTATGGAGGAGGATGTGGTAACTCTAGAGGCAGGGGGAGCCAAAGAGGTCGTGGTGGATGGCAAAGAGGGCAAAATGCAAACAGCAATGTTGAATGCTACTACTGTGGTAAAATGGGTCATACGGCTAAAGACTACTATAAAAAGCAGAATGACATCATGAATGGAAAACTGCAACAAGACAATTATGCATCTTCTAGTAGACAGGGTGATGACAGAAATGAGCATTTGTTTATGGTACAGCACATGAACAATTTTGTGACAAGTGCAGAAGAAAGCAACGATGTATGGTATGTTGACTCAGGTGCATCAAACCACATGACAGGTCATGCAGAATGGATGGAGGATGCAAGGAAAATGGAAAAACCAGGATTTGTGGAGACTGGTGATGATACTGCACATCCTATTGTGCAGATTGGAAAATTCCCCTTGTTTATGCAGGATGGGAAAAAGAAATACCTGTCCGATGTATTTCATGTCCCGAATATCACCAAGAATCTGGTTTTTGTTGGTCAAATGGTTGAGCAGGGCTTGCAGGTCAGATTTAATCCTCATGGATGCTTTGTTGAGGATATGAAAAATAAAGGTCGCTTGATAGCAAAAGGAAAGAAGAAGGGCAGAATGTTTACGTTGGATGCAGACATGTCTGAATTGAGTGCAGCAATGTTTGCACATGGGACCGGTGTAGTTGCAGATATTGATATGTGGCATAAACGCATTGGCCATGTTAATGTACAGCGACTTAAATCAATGCAGGCCCAAAATATTGTTGCAGGATTGCCTAGATTCAAGGTTGCAGAAATGCATAAGGTATGTGAAGCCTGTCAGTTTGGAAAACAGGCAAGGAAACCATTTCCTAGACATGTTCAAGAGAGTAAGAAGCCATTGGAATTAATCCACTCTGATGTGTGGACTACTAAAGCTACATCTCTTGGAGGCTGTCATTATTTTGTCACTTTTATTGATGACTATAGCAGAAAAATTTGGGTGTATTTTATGAAAAAGAAAAGTGAAGTTTTTGGGCATTTCAAAACTCTTAAAGCTATGGTTGAAAAAGAAACAAGCCTGCAAATAAAATGCCTAAGGTCAGATGGAGGGGGAGAGTACCTCTCAAATGAGTTTGCAAGGTTCTTGCAGGAGCATGGCATAAAGCAGCAATATTCATGCAGTCATACTCCACAGCAAAATGGAATTGCAGAAAGAAAAAACAGGCATATTGGAGAGGTATCTCGTGCCATGCTCAATGAAAAAGACTTGCCAGATTTTTACTGGGCTGAAGCAGTTGCTACAGCAGTCTATATAATGAACAGGACTCCCACTGCAGCAATACATGGGATGACTCCAGAGGAGAGGTATACTGGTAGGAAACCAGATATTTCTCATTTGAAAATTTTTGGTTGCATTGCCTATGTACATGTGCCAGATGAGTTGAGATCCAAGTTGGATCCAAAAGCTGAGAAGTGCATCTTTATTGGTTACTCTCTGCAGCAAAAAGGGTATAGATGCTATAACCCTTCTACTCGTAAGTTTACAATGAGCAGAGATGTTGTTTTTGATGAGATGAGTAGCTGGTATAAACCAGTAAATGTGATTGATGATGTAGATGCACAAAATGGTAATGCTGCACAGAATTCACAGCAGCAGTCACAAAATATTAGTGGACCTGGAGCGTCCTCTAGCAGTGGTTCACATTCTTCGCCAGACAGGCAGATTGAGATCAGGAGAATCTTCTCAAAGCAATGCAGATAGTGGTATGCAGGTATCACGAAAAGGAAAAGAGAAGGTAGATCAGCCCATGTTTGATGTGAATGCAGGTCACTCTTATGTGGATGGTGAATCCAGTGGCTCAGAACAGAGCATTGATGATGAGTTGGGTATTCCTTCTATTGTTACACCTGGAGTAAGGAAGACCAGGGATGTTTTGAGAGCACCTGGGAGTGAACCTATTTTGCGCAGGTCTACGAGAGTTAGGTATCCTGTGGATAGGCTGAAATATGATGGATTTACAGCCATTCACTATGCATATATGGTCAAAGTGATACAAGAACCAGAACCCACTTCTTTTGAGCAAGCCATGGGAAAAGAAAAATGGGAGAAAGCCATGGATGAAGAAATGGATGCCTTGGAAGCAAATGCTACAAGGAAGAGAAGCACGAACATGGAGAGAAAAGGAGAAGAGAGAAGGCAGCAGGAGAGAAAGAGGAATCTGCACTGAATTCGGAAAATTAGATTAGGTTGGAAAATGATAATAGCGAAATCTCTCTCCATCCGCAAGTATACACATCACTTTGCAATGGTACTTCTTGTAGGAGAAACTTGTAAGGTTTTTCAAGATCAGCAATATCCTCATATGTGGTGCCCAAGCACGTAGTCATCACAAGCTTGCCAACACTACAAATAAAAACTTGTAACTAAAAAAGACAAATAACTCAAATAAATGATTAACGGAAAGCAAGCAAGTTTCCATTAAATGTACATTTTTTCTTGGCCATGAATACCACTAAGAGAGTTAGATCACCAAGTGGGATACAGCTCTTGCAGAGGCAGTATGGATTGGACATGCTGTCCAAATATGGGATGACAGGCTGTAAGCCTATTTCAGTTCCTTTGGAGCAGAATGTGAAGCTGAGCGCAGATGCAAGTGAGCTTCTGGAAGACCCTACTATGTACATATGCATAGTAGGAAGTTTGATTTATATGACTATTACCGGGCCAGATTTGAGCTATGTTGTTGGATTGGTAAGTCAGTTTATGCAGGCTCCAAGGAAATCGCATTTGGATGCGGCTAGACGCATACTCAGGTATGTGAAGTCCACATTGCAGTATGGACTATTTTATGAGACTGGGGTTCAGATACAGTTGCATGGATACACTGATGCTGATTGGGCTGGTAGTATTTCTGATAGACGATCTATCAGTGGATATGTGTTCTCTTTTGGGAGTGTTGCAGTCACTTGGAGCAGCAAGAAACAACCTACAGTTGCCTTGTCGAGCACAGAGGCTGAGTACAGGGGTGCAGCAATGGCTGCATGTGAGGTAGCTTGGTTGCATAAGCTACTTTATGATATGCATCAGTCTACAGATGGGCCAGTGTCATTTATTGTGATAACATGAGTAGTATACACTTGGCAAATAACCCGGACCCATAATGAAAGGCCTTATGCTTGGTTATTTAAAGCACAACGACCAACAAGAGCAGAAAAAGTAGAGGTGAAAGTTGTGCATCAGCCTAACAAAGTGCAAAAAGTGGGCATTGGTGAATATGCTATTAATTTTTCATCAGATAATGACTCTGATAGTGATATTACTTGCTGGTTGTCCACCTCAGAAGACACAACCCTCGAATGTTTAATGGTTTCAATAATGGAGGATAAATATCCTATGGATGCAATCCATGAAGTCAATGATTTGAATGGTTTATTTCTTGAAACATGTTCTGAATATTTTTTGCATATAACAGATCATAAATCTTTTCACCTAATGCTTTAAAGCAAGCTGCGCAAGTTCAGAGACCTGCTTGGTGTGCAGGAATTGGGATTGAGCTCGAGGGGGAGTGTTGAGATATCGAGCTCCACTCGTGATATGCCAGGGTGACCGTTGTGCATTTATGTCACGGACTTGTCAGTTGCAGATGCGGTTGGTACACCGCCCATGAATAAAAGCTAGATGACAGCTATCCTTATCTACTCTAGTTCGTGGCTTAGTTAGTATGCCACCTTAGTTAGTTGAGTTTGGTTTGAGACCCATATATAGGGTTCTTCTATTTCTTTGTATGAGAGTTCTTTTTGGCTTACACAACTAAGAAGAGGAAAACTGTTTTCAGCCTCCACCTTTGTGTGTATTCCCCCATTGTGCAAGCAAGAAAGCTACAAGTGAGACTCCTTCCTTCTCTCCCACAATCTTGAAACCAGTTACCTCCAGCTATCTGCCTGACCCTATCCAAGGGGGTTGTTAGCCCCGTTGGGTACGTGGACTGAACCCGCCGCGAGAGGTCTCTCCGTGGGTGCTACTTGGAGCAGGAGGATGCTTGAGTGCCAGGGGAGGCTCTGGCCGTAAATCCCTTGCCTCCGGATCCTGCACAAGAGGCCGAGGTGACTTGAGATGGGATCTCGAGGCCCACATACTAGTCAACGGGCGGAACTTGGAATAGCGATTCCTAAGGATTGCTGGAATAGCCTTCGGCTAGATTTATTTGATGTATTCCAAAGACTGATAAATAAAGATCAAATGTTGAAAAGGAACTTGCTTGACATTGTTTTTTTATGTCAATGCTTGAGTTACATAAAGGAACCAGTGAATTAATTTGGTTTAATTAAGAAAGCTATTTTTGCTTGTCAAACTAAATGTGGTAGGTAACTAGATAACTAAAGCAACCTGAGGAAAGTGCGGTGGACATGACCATGGGTCCGTCCTACGGAAGAGTGGTCCCAGTTGGCCGGGAACTTTTCTCAAAGGAATTGACAGCGAGGTAACAAAGACCTAGAATCTATAGAACTAGAGTCCCGATTTATGTTGTTTTAGGGGAACGGAATGGGACTATGCCTTACGGGCAGAGAGGTCGAGCTTCGCATCCCTCTCATTTCCCATTCTCCTTGAACCAAGTGCAATATAAATCCGCTTCGACCCTGATGTTTCTGCGCAAAGTAGTTCGTCTGGGGCTGGATGCTAATTACCTCCTAGGAACTTGATCATTAGGGAAACCCTGATTCAGGTCGGTTCTAAGTGGGAACGGCCAGAATGCTTCCACTTCGTGGCAGACTTGGGAAGACCTAGATCGCAAACCCCGTGACATTCCTTAGGAGTGCCGGGTGGCGCTTTCTACACTCTCTTCCCGATGGGCTGCTAAGACGTGTCCTACAAGTAGATAGGGGGGACACGTTACAATGGCTAATCATTTCTCTCTATTGTGGAATAGTTCATTCCATATAAAATACCATATTAGAGCATTTGGAAACTTTCCAAGTTTCAATTTGAAATATGTGATAATTATTTGACAACGTTGATGAGACCTCAAATGGGCCGGCACTAGCTATGGCACTAGCCAGACCTCATGCTCATAACAAACAAACACACCCTCATAGCCTTGCAGGCCAGGAGCATCTATCTACTGCTAAAGGACGAACTGTCCTAAAGCCTAATCTATGCGTTTATAGTTTTGTAGTCCAACGTTTCCCTTTCTATAAACTCCACAGAGGGAGAATCCATACACACTGGCAATAAATGCCATGATAATCACATACATGGGAGGCAACCTCTCGGTGGAATCACCACGGCCCCACTGTAGCTCTCCTACATCGCAGGGATTACCCCCTTGATGAGCTGCTCAACATATAAAACAAACGAACAAAATCCACTCTTTCGCTTTGAGAGTATTCCACAAGATACCATGTGTCCTTACAAAATAATTCCCCAAGAACCGAACGTCTATCCTACGGCTTAGGTTGCCTTTTCACACTCAAGCGTGGGTCATCATCATCGAAAATAGGTGCTATGCATCTAGTCTTTTGTATTCTGATACCATGGTCAACATGCACATGCAAAAGTGGATGATCCTAAAGTGCTCAAACATAATTAAAATTAGAAATATGTGGTGCACAACCAGGCTTTCCAATGCTCATTCACTACCTCGTTGCGGCGATGTAAGGAGAGCACCGAGACAACACTCGTGCTAATATCCTCTTAATTAAAATACCACAAACTCTATGTCATGATATGCATCAGAAAATCAGCAATAATCAGCATGCAAATCGCATCCCAACCCCCTACGTTTAGGTATTGCTTTCGTTGCATAGGTGTAGAGGTTCATTTTGTCATGTTTTAATGTATGAAAAGCAATAAATCACAAAATTTGACAAGGAGATAGGGCAAACTGAGGCTAAACCTCATGCTTTACCACTACCATACATCCACAAACAATCATTATATCTTTCCTTATTTTTGTGAGCCGTATTTCTATTTTTCCCTCATTTTTTCTATTTTCTTGATTTATTTATCAATAAAATATGCTATTTTTTTATTTTTCTTGTTCCAATCACTTCAGCATACTAACATTCAATATATCTTCCATTTTTCCCCCATGGGAACACATTTCACCCACCCGAAACGACAAAACTACCATTTTACCGCTTAAAAAACAGCCATATTTCGGGTTTATAGGAATTAAATAGAGTATGTAAATCATTGCAAAATCAAAATTTTCTGATACACAGCAATTAATCATGATGCAACCAGCACACAAACAAATTTTCATCCAATAAGAATATCATTATCATCATAAACTATCAAAAAAACTTCATTTTTCTTCATTAAAATGGTCATACCGTGTTTTTACGACACCCGAGATGCATTAAATGACTGCATGACCAGCAGACGGAGCCTCCATTGCTCTCAATCCAATGCTGCACATCAATCTTCAACATCTCCATCAATCTCTATCACCGCTTCCTTCAAACCCCTTTCTGGTTCCTCCTTCAAGATAGTGCACATGAACAACCCATAGAAAGGAGAGAGAGGGAGGAGAGAGAAATACTAGATTCTAATCTCTTCATCCAGATAGCCATATCTCACGCGAAGACCAGCGATAGAATCAGGAAAGAGGGAGAAGTTGCCGGGTATTGTCGGTTACATGGGTTCTTTGCAGCCTAGAATCATGATGTGTGAGAGGGGGGGGGGCAATTTTCGGCGCCTGTTCTTCATGCCATCTCCATGCCATTTTCACGTTTTTTTTCTTCAAATTGAGAGAGGGGGGGTTAAAGTCCCAAAGGGCACCCCCCCTTTGGTCTTAAATTTTGTCCACCCTTTCAAATCTTGGCCAATTTTTGGCCTCTTCCGTGTCAGGGCTCCATTTCAGCCTCTGAGAAATCCTGCGCATCCATCTCAGCATCCCACACTAATTGGCAGCTCCCGGCATCCCATACCACAGTCGGAAAAATTATCAAAAATCTGCAAGTGTCACTCAAGCACCTTTTAAAAGTCGTATTTCACTTTGTGCTTAAAATCGTCCTAGCTGCAACCGCCGCCTTCGATGTTGAATATTTTTCCCCTAAATTCCAAATTTTTTGGCAAATTTTAAGCACATCCTGGGCTCAAAACTCCGCTCTCATTGGTGACCATGGGATAGGGCGACTCAGCCCGTTGAATCCCACAACAGATCTGCACAAAACAACCAAAGGAAGCATCAAGCTGATACAAAATAGATACATACCAAAACACAGCACAATGCTCACCTACCCCCTGACAAAACCAAGGCATGAAATCCACAAGGAGTAGGCCTAGCATAATCTGATAGAAGGTCCCAAGCTAGTCACTAACTGACTGCTCCAACATGGCCAAACTAAAAAGAACTATCAAAGAGGTTGCCCTAAGTGGTGGTCTGAACGACCTATCTAACTGAGGACAACACAACCAGGAGCTCCTACTAGGCAAGGACTCCTATAGCCTGATCAAGAAGTATTTTCTTTTAGCACATTTCTTCTTTTAGGTTTTTATGTTTCCATACTCGAGCATGTAAAAAGGAGGGAGTTGAGCGTAGTGAACCAAGGAGAACAGGGCATCGGCCTCAGGTCCTATCTCGGTATCCAAGAACCTACCAAGCCCTCGCGAGGCAGCACTTAATCATTTTCTGACACTCACTTTTATTTTCGCTCCAACCTTCCTTACTTTCTTCTTCTCCAGTGAGATGCCACCCCTAGGAAGACAAGGCATCGACCCCCGGGTCTGACTCGTCCCCAGGAACCTACCAAGCCTTCGCAAGGCGATGATCAACTACTTATAGATTTTCATTTCTTTCCTTTTCTAGTTTTATAGGGGTTAGAACCCCTTTTTACACACCTCTGTATATAGTTATTTTCTTTGAGATATTCAGGGTTTTTCTTTCCTCTCTATCATCATCATTTTTGCCTCTGCCAGGCTTCTCTAATTGCCTCACAACTAACAAGAACTCCTAGAATGGCTACCTAGAAGGCTAGCAGAACAGGGTCACTAGGACTACTTTCCGAAACAGGTCTTTCGATGCCTGGCAATGTCTTTACAAGAGGCAACAACTACTCAGACCTCCCTCAGACATACCTAACCTAAACCTGGGACTTCATGCCTTGGACGCCGGTCCCCAATAAGAAAAGAAAATCCCCTACAAGTACACAGACACATAAAGCATAAAAACACGTTACTCGTAAAGGAGAGATATCACCTAGATAGGGCCACAAGAAGTCTCCACCGACATAGGCTCCTTCCAAGCTCTTCTTTGAACCTGTCTAGCATGGGACTAAAATAAGAAACCATTAACCGCACCCATACTAAATAGAAAACTGGCCCTCTTGGCCTAATGAAATAACGCATTTCACTACAAAAACCGATCGGCCCTCTTGGCCTAACGAAATCAAACAGACTAGCATCTACACAGCCCTCCCCGAAATTGTACAGATATACAATAATATACTCCTTTCCAAGGAGGAAAAATAAGGCTCGCAGCCCTAAGCTAAATGCATAAGATTATGACCCATCCCTCCTGCATATATAGCAAGAGGTGTACGCATAACATGTTGTCTAATCAGCCTATGGGTCCAGGATAACAACGGGAGATGGGTCTCGACTACTCTTTGCGTCACCCATATCAACCATCGCCTGCGATATATTGCATGCTCTGATAACATTCCCCACAAGAGACTGGGTCATGTCTCATTATTGATAACAATATCCAAACTAGGACCACAGTTGAAGAAAATGTCTTTTTCATAGGCAAGGTTTGCGAGTGAATCCGCAAACTGATTCCAGTAACGTGGAATCAGATGAAGAGACACTCTCTCAAACTCCTCAAGTAGGGTCATGGTAGTTCAATGATACATACAAAGGATGGGATTCTGCACTGTGTATGTCCCATCTAGCTGATTCAAGATCAACTGGGAATCCCGTTTTACTAACAATAGCCGAATACCACCTTGTTTGGCAATATGCAGTCCCATAATCAAGGCTTTATACTCCGTCATGTTGTTAGTGAATCCTACCTCGAGATAAGCAGCTAACTTCATCGTAACTCTACGTCGGGGATCTCAGATTACTACTCCAACACTCCCTTTTTATTAGGGCCCCTAGACACTCCGTCAAAATATAATGTGTACGTCCACAATGGGTTTACAAAACCTGCCATCACAAACTCCTCTATTCGTAATTATGATAGTCAAAATTTAACATGTTTAAAGGATGAACTGACGGCTCCATCCCACCTTCTTCATTAAACTCAACAGGGATACTTGTCAACATTCGTAAGCAGTGATGGTAGAAGACTTTGATCTCCCACACAAAGGTTCCATCATCTTACTCAATCACATTGTATCCTTTGCTCCACAAGATGAGTTTCCCCTGATGGTATCTCTGCTCCAGATATGGGTGCTCCAAATAAGGAATTAACCGCCCCATCAACCAGCATTAAGCTCTTTTGCAAGTCTCAAATCAGCCCCAGCATGGACCTGCAATGCATTTTGCCATGTTAGCATACTCAAAAATAATAAGATTTAATATTATTAAGATTAATCTTATTTTTAAATTCTACTCCCTGCAGATCAGCTAGTAAAGCCGTAAACCTATTTTTCCCTATCCTGACAATCTTGTAGGGGCCATCCCATCTAGGTTCCAGCTTCCCTAGAAACAGCTCCCTACGCGCATCGTAGTACAGAACTAATTGTCCTTTTTTAAATGTATACTTCTTTGCTTTAAGGTCGTGCAACGGCTTCATCCGACGTTTAGCTACCTCCTGGTGTAATAAGCTCTGCAATTTCAGTTCCTCCAGGTGAGCTATAGTCGTGAACCATTCAAAGAGTGAATCCTCGTCTCCCAAAGAGTGGTTAATTGCAAACCGTATGGTTGGCAACTCGATTTCGAAGGGTAACACACACTCTTCCCCATAAACTAATTTAAATGGAGTATGGCCGGTAGCTCACTTGAACGTTATATTGTACGCCCATACTGCCACATACAACTTCCTGTCCCAATCTCGTTTCTTCTCTGAGACTATTTTAGACAAGATACCCACAAGCTGCTTATTAGTACTTTCGACTTGCCCATTGGCTTGCGGATTATAGGGGGTCATTTTGTTATGCTTGATTTGCCAAGCTTCAGTCAAGGCTTTTGATCACTTTATTCAAAAAATGGATTCCACGGTCCGACACTAGTTCCTTCGGTGGACCGAAACGGCAGATAATCTGCTCTAATAGCAAACTTGCCATCTCTTTTGCATTGTCTTACCTGTCCTACCTCGTCGCCCGTGCTTCTGACCATTTTGTCAAATAATCAGTTGCTACTATAATGTACCTCTTCTGGGTAGTAGACGACAGGGTGATAGGACCCACAAAGTCAATGCCCCACTTCTCAAATGGAAGGATAGCCATAATAGGCATAACTGGGCGTTTCCTATTCTCTCTGTTGTCATGTCTTTGACAAGTATCACATCTCTTAACGTACTCAAAGGAATCTTGGAAGATGGGCGGCCACCAATACCCAGCTCTTAAAGCTTTCTGTGCCATCAACCGTCCAGCGAAGTGCCCTCCACACACAGAGTCATGGCACTCTTCCAAGATGAAAGGAACCTCATCAGGCATCACACATCAGTGATAGATATCATCAACACCTTGTCGATATAGTGTTCCTGCGATCAAGGAAAACTTCCAAGCATGTTGTCTGATTTTTCTCTTTTCAAATTTTGATAAACCAGCTCCAGTCTCTCTTGTTGATAGATAATGTGTGATAACAGCATACTAAGATGGGATAGAAGCTGTATCAATTTTAAACATCTCTTCAATATCACTTTCTTCAGCCAAAGTCTCTTTCGGCTCCCCGAAATCCACAAGGCATTCCACAATGCCCTGCAACCTCGGTGGCTTACTCTTAATCTCATAATAGAATTCATGCAAAGTGATTAACCACTTTTCCAGACGATCAAGCGGTTGTAGCTTGTTCATAAGCAATCTAAGCCCTTCTGCCTTCATATAGAAAACTACCTTCTCATAGAGTATGTAGTGCCTGAATTTTTTAGTCGCAAAGACCATCGCAAGGCACAACTTCTCCATGTAGATGTAGTTAATTTCTGATATGCCCAATTTTTGACTACCAAAATCTATCAGATGATACCACTTTTCATGGTAGCTGCTGATACTATGCATGGTAGCTACTGAAAATATGTAAAATACCTTGCCACTTTTAGGTACTTTTAAAACTGGTGCTTTTACTAGCTCCTGTTTCACATCCTTGAAAGCTACCTTACAAGGGTCGCTCCATACAAATAAACAGCTAAAGGATAATAAGTTCATTAATGGTAACGTTCTTTCTGCCAAGGCATTTATAAACCTTCGATAGTATCCTACCGATGACAGAAAGCTATGTACCTCTTTCGGAGTGCATGGTGGACTCATAGTGACTATAACTTTGATCTTTTCAGGGTCAATTTCTATCCCTACTGAACTGACCACATGGCCCAGCAATAGCCAATAAGGCACTCCAAGGACACACTTCCGTGGGTTAAGAGCGATACAAAATTGTCTGCAGTGCTCAAAGCACTTTCTTAAGATAATCAACATCCTTTCCCTTACAGTGGCTACCCCCAGGTCATCGATAAATACTTTCAACTCATCTGGGGAGATGTCACCAAAGGTCTTGTCTACTGTTCATTGCCATGATCCAGGTGCATTGCACAAACCAAAGGCCATCACAAGGTACGCAAAAGTACCAAAGACAGTAATGAAAGTTGTTTTCAACTTGTCCTCTTCTGCAACTGCCATCTGGTTGTATCCTGCAAATCAATCCATGAATGAATATATTTCCCTACCTGCTAATTGATCCAAAATCTGGTCAATAAATGGCAACGCGTAGTAATCCTTAACCGTCTGCTTATTCAGCTCTCTAAAATCTACACATAGTCGGATCTGGTTGTTTTTCTTCTTCCGGATGACAACTGGTGAACACCATTCTATGTACTGTACAGGGAAGATTAAACCAACTTTCCGTAACTTCTGTAACTCCTCAAACAGCCCATCCCTCAATTCAAAAGGCATACGTCTTACTTTCTGATGCACAGGACGACTGCCTTCTTTTACAGGAATAGTATGAGCAGCTAGGCTGGGAGGAATGCCTCTCAGCTCGTCATAACTCCAAGCAAAGATATCGTGAAATTCTTGAATCAAGGACACATAGTCTTCCTTTTCTGCTGAACTGAGCATGGAACCTAATTTAATTGGCCGCGAATCATTCGGCGTGCCAAGGTCCAACTCAATCACATCCGCGTCTCTTATCCTATCCTGAGACTCTATCGGCTCATTTAGAGTTATCTAATAAATATCCTCTGTAGTGGACCCCTCTTTAGATTCATCACTGGATGATGTCTCACTACCAGATGGATCATCTGCCGTTTCTAATTCAGTAGAGGATAAAGGAGCTCTCTCACTCTGAGGAGACTCAGGGTAAGCATCGACTATTACTCGATTAGCACCTCTACCTAGAACCACTCGACCGGCGGGTATATCGACTTGACAGTCTGTTCGTAAGATCCAAGGCCTACCTAGCAAGACTCGATAGCTAGGACGTCCTACAAATCTTATCACCCTAGAGTCCAAGAAGCATTCTACACTTGCAACTATAACATGGACTTTAGTAACGCAACCTTCTGGTTGCCTTAGACTATCATCAACCATTCTAAGAAGGGTAGAGCTATCTTTTTGGATGCCTAGACCCAACCTCTCCATCAACTCTGAACTCATGATATTGACAGAGGACCCAGTGTCTATGATAGCATGCTCTACTAATATTCCATCCACGTATGCTAGAATCCTAGGGCAATTCTTTTCAGCATGATCAAACCAATCTTCCCCTACTCGTGCTATGCCCAAAGGTTCTACAATATATCCAATACGTAGGATCTTCTTGAATTCCTTGCGTACTCCTGGAGATAATTTAATCAACTGTAAGAGGTTTACATCTGTTTTGACTTCACAAAGAGAACTTGCTAAATCAAAATCATGATAGGTAGCCAAAGCTCTCTTTTCTCGCCAAACCATCCTTTCCTTTGGTCTCGGGACCGGCTTTGGTGCTTCTTTTTTAGCTATTGCCTTCTTTCTTGGCACTTCCTCATCCTTCTTAGGATCGACTTTTCTGTCATCAACAGCCCTTAGAGGTCCACCTTCCACGCCAGGATTGAGGACTTGCGTCCCCTTATCCCCTTGCTTAGGGTTTTCCTCAACCGGTTTTGCATTATCTTTATCACCCTCTTTAGCCTTTTGGCCTCTTGTCACGGCTCGTAGGTTAGAGGTTTCAGCGCCATTGATGCATACAGCCTCGATAAGGCTGACTCCATTGCCTTGTGGCAACTCCTCTATAGTGGTCTTTCCCCTTTGTAGTATTTGTCTTGGTCCATCATTTTGCTGGAGGTTATTACCTTGCACTCTATGATTAACTGGACCTGGCTGTTTACTCCCTTGTTGGAGGGATCTAATCTTACTCCAACAGGTAGCAGCTAAGTGGCCTGACTTCCCACAAATATCACATTTAACATTTGGACAGTTTCTAGGGAAATGTTGACTGCCACACCACTTATAGCTGAATCTTGAGGGACCACCCTCTTCAGGGCGTCAACTCCCTATTAGATTCTGTTGCTTCTTCAGGAAATTGACGTCAACAACTATTTGCCGATATTGTTCAGAAATCATATTGGTGTAGTGCTTCATCATATCCTTAACTTCGCCAAGGACATTAGAGGCACTCGACTCATAGCCTTGATCGTCTCTCTGTCGTTCCATTGGCCTAACAATTTGATTGGGCATTGGTTGTTGATTCACATGAACAACATTAGGGTCCAAAACTTGGCCTCCAACATTTGGTGGAGCCAACTGACTAGCCATAGGCATACTCACACTGGGAGGAGCTAGTAGCAAAGATACACTTTGAACCATGCTTCCTCTCCCATTAGGGTTATTCATAGGCATCCCTTGACTTCCATTTGTCAATGGTAAATTGCCTCTAGGTACTAGACCCGCATTAAGATTTATTCGAGAGGAGTAGGCCGTTTGTAATCGTGACTCTACTCCTTCTGGCCACATGATGGTGGTGTCTATATCAGCCAAAGCCACACTGCTCAATTGTACCTGAATGTTGAAATCCAATCCATGCAAGAAGTATTGCAATTGGGGAGCCGGCAGAATAGGAATGTAAGTTTGTAACTTACGAAACACTTCCTTAAGCTTCTTGGCATAGGCTTTTACATTCTCATGGGGGTCTTGGCGTGTTACATTCAAAACACGCAACTAGTATTGGCCACCTCTTTCAGGGGCATTTTCTCCTCGGAAAGCTGCATAAAATTGGTCGATTGTAGTGATGGTTCCAGTCTCTATGCTATGATACCATACTGCAGCCCTTCCTTTTAACGTCATGTTAAAGAACGTCATGAGATGTCCCTCATCTTGGATGCAGTAATTAAATATTAATCTTTGGAATTCACAAATGTGAAACTCCGCATCTTCTTCGGCTAACCCATTAAAAATGGGCAAAGGCACTCCTAAAGCTGGCAGATCCGGCATCCCTGTAGGAATTGCAATGGGTTGTGCCATGAAGACAATCAAATTGACAATAGGAGTTTGGACTGATGGAATCACACCCCCACTTGAAGTGGGTTGACTTGGTGGAAGAGAGGAAGAACTTGCGCTTCCTTCTGCACCTAAACGACTATGTGCAGCAGTTGGGTTACTAAGACCACTGCCTCTTATGCGTATCGGGCTACTCCTTTGAGGAGAATAGCGACTTACAATCTCCAATCGCCGTCTAGCCCTCTCAGCACATTCTGCTTTTTGTATTTCGGCTTGACGGTCCTTGTCAGAGGACATAAACCAACTTTTTGGTCCCTAAAAACCCTAGATTCGAGAACCACCACTTGTTGGCGGCTCTCGGCAAACGCACCACTAATGGGACATCAAATGGGCCGGCACTGGCTATGGCACTAGCCGGACCTCATGCTCATAACAGACAAACATACATTCATGGCCTCGCGGGCCAGGAGCGTCTATCTACTGCTAAAGGACGAACTGTCCTAAAGTCTAATCTATGTGTTTATAGTTTTGTAGTCCAACGTTTCCCTTTCTATAAACTCCACAGAGGGAGAATCCATACACACTGGCAATAAATGCCACGATAATCACATACATGGGAGGCAACCTCTCGCTGGAATCACCGCGGCCTCACTGTAGCTCTCCCACATCGCAGGGATTAGCCCCTTGATGCACTGCTCAACATATAAAACGAACGAACAAACTCCACTCTTTCGCTTTGAGAGTATTCTAGGAGATACCATGTGTCCTTACCAAATAATTCCCCAAGAACCGAACATCTATCCTACGGCTTAGGTTGCCTTTTCACACTCAAGCGTGGGTCATCATCATCGAAAACAGGTGCTATGCATCCAGTCTTTTGTATTCTAATACCATGGTCAACATGCACATGCAAAATTGGGTGATCCTAAAGTGCTCAAACATAATTTTAAATCAGAAACATGTGGTGCACAACCAGGCTTTCCAATGCTCATTCACTACCTCGTTGTGGCGATGTAAGGATAGCATCAAGACAACACTCGTGCTACTATCCTCTTAATTAAAATACCACGAAATCTATGTCATGATATGCATCAGAAAATTAGCAATAATTAGCACACAAATCACACCATTCAAACATCCCAACCCCCTACGTTTAGGTATTGCTTTCGTTGCATAGGTATAGAGGTTCATTTTGTCATGTTTTAATGTATGAAAAGCAATAAATCACAAACTTTGACAAGGAGATAGGGCAAACTGAGGCTAAACCTCATGCTTTGCCACTACCATACATCCACAAACAATCATTATATTTTTCCTTATTGTTGTGAGCTGTATTTCTATTTTTTCCCTTATTTTCTCTATTTTCTTAATTTATTTGTCAATAAAATATGCTATTTTCTGATTTTTCTTGTTCCAATCACTTCAGCATACTAACACTCAATTTATCTTCCATTTTTCCCCCATGGGAACACATTTCACCCACCCGAAACGACAAAACTACCATTTTACCACTTAAAAAACAGCCATATTTCGGGTTTACGGGAATTAAATAGAGCATGTAAATCATTGCAAAATCAAATTTTTTTGATACACAGCAATTAATCATGATGCAACCAGCACACAAACAAATTTTCATTCAATAAGAACATCATTATCATCATAAACTATCAAAAAAACTTCATTTTTCTTCATAAAAATGGTCATACCGTGTTTTTACGACACCCGAGATGCATTAAATGACTGCATGACCAGTAGATGGAGCCTCCATTGCTCTCAATCCAATGCTGCACATCAATCTTCAACATCTCCATCAATCTCTATCACCGCTTCCTTCAAACCCCTTTCCGGTTCCTCCTTCAAGATAGTGCACATGAACAGCCCATAGAAAGAAGAGAGAGGGAGGAGAGAAAAATACTAGATTTTAATCTCTTCATCCAGATAGCCATATCTCACGCGAAGACCGGCGATAGAATCGGGAAAGAGGGAGAAGTTGCCGGGTATTGTCGGTTACATGGGTTCTTTGCAGCCTAGAATCATGATGTGTTAAAGTCTCAAAGGGCACCCCCCCTTTGGTCTTAAATTTTGTCCACCCTTTCAAATCTTGGCCAATTTTTGGCCTCTTCTGCGTCCGGGCTCCGTTTCAACCTCTGAAAAATCCTGCGTGTCCGTCTCGGCATCCTGCACTGACTGGAAAATCCCAGCATCCCGTATCACAATCGGAAAAATTATCAAAAATCCGCAAGTGTCGCTCGGGCGCCTTTTAAAAGTCGTCTTTCACTTGGTGCTTAAAATCGTCCTAGCTGCGACTGCCGCCTTCGATGTTGAATATTTTTCCCCTAAATTCTGGATTTTTTGAAAAATTTTAGGCACATCCCAGGCTCAAAACTCTGCTCTCACACGTGTCTAAATCTTGATCCATATTTGAAAGTGGCATTTAAGAAGGTAGGTTATATAGAATTTAGGGTAGAGTCCATCTTTAAGTAAGACAATAAAATTTGACCATGTGGTCAAATAATAAAGGTATTGGGAGTATCCAAATTGCATGGAAATTTCCAAATTTTCTAATATAATGTTGTAAGTGAGTTATTCGCTAGCAAAGCTCACTGGATAATCAAGGTTATGCTCACTAGGTTGGCACAACACTGCCCCCATGGCAAAATTTGATGCATCAATGTGCATATGGAAGGTAACATACCAATCTGGGGCTCTTAAGCTAGAAGCTAAAGTTAGAGCCTATTTAAGCCTTTCATAGGCTTGTTGACATGCTTCAGTCCACTCGAATACAATCAATAGCTTATACAAAGTTCCAGTAATTAATGCATAGTTTTGCACAAATTGCTAGTAGTGCCTTGTGTGGCGTAAGAAACATTGAACTCCCTTGAATTTGATCAGAGGGGGAAGGTCTACAATTACCCTGACTTTCAAGGAGTCTATGTGGCAATGTGCCCTAGAATACAATCGTGCTTCACCCAAAATTGGCACTTTAAGGGGTTCGGTGAGGGACCATATGGCCTACACTATTTAAAGACTATTCATAGCTTTTCTAAATGCTCTTCCTAGTTGGTGTGGTTACACAAGTCATTGATAAATACCTCCAACTAGTTTCTAAGCATGTCCTTGAAGATGGCACACATGAGGTGCTAAAAGGTAACAAGGGCATTGGTCAGCCCAAATGGCATGACTATGTAGGCAAACACCCCCCATTCAGTGGCAAATGCCATCTTGTGCTTGTCGTCTAGATGGGCTTGCACTTGGTTATAGCCTGAAAAGCCGCCTAGGAAACTATGGGCTTCCTTTCTTGCTACTCTTGCTAGCATGTTCTCAGTGTATGGTAATGGGTAGTTATCTCTCCTTGTAGCTAGATTGACCTTTTTATAGTTTATGCACACTCAAAACTTCTCATTCATTTTCATGACTATCACTATGGGTGATACCCAGTCTGTGTACTCTATCTTGTAAATGAATTCTACATTTAATAGCTTATCAATCTCCTCCTTCACTACATGCATATGCTTAGGATTCATTGCATATGTTTGTTGCTTAACTACTATTGCACGACGCATCATGGAAATATTATGAGTCACGATACTTGGATCTATTACTTTCAACTCATCGAAGGACCATGCAAACATGTCAGAGAATTCTCCTAAGAGGTTAAGGAGATTAGTCTCTTCCTCCTTAGTTAGGTCATTTGCTATGTACACAGGTCAAGGCTTGTCCCCTTCCCTTTCCAAGTTGACTTCCTAAACTCTGGATGATCCTTTGATGGGTTCACTTGCTTGCCCTTTCCGCTTGGCTCCTACACCACTATTTCATTACCCTTCTTGAACTTTGTGAAGCACTTGGGAAAATCTTGGGGTTTCTTCTATCGATCAACTTTTATAGACTTTAATTGTTTCCTTCTCTCGTCATCAAAATCCTCATACTCAGACTATATGTTATTTTCAGGGTTCATGTTCTCAAGTTTCTTCTCACTTTTAATGAGAGCCCAATTGTATAACAGGTTTAAATCATGCACCTTAGCCCATTGCCACTCCTTTCTTTCCATGAGATCCTTCAGGTACTTTAGGTTTGAAGCTGGGTCACCAGCTAGCTCACTTGATAGATACCTGAGGATTCTATGGAGTTCCAATTTGTTAGTTGGGACATGATAGGCGATTGATGCCAGTCAGCTGATGATGGAACTCCTGGCCATCATGCATAGGGGCAGTATGGATAGGTTAGAAGTTGTGGCTTTGTTAGGTTTGCTAGCTGAGTCTCATCTTGCCTATATTAATCCTCATCATCTAAGAATGGCAAATCAATGGTTGCCAATAAATGCATCCAGTCACGCTTATCCTCAAGACAAAGAATGTACTTATTTAGGGGTCCATAATTGCTTCTAGCCTTTGAGTCACCCTTCAACATGGCAAAGATGGGATCTAGGTCCAGTGATGAGGTTCCCCAAGTATCCATCTCTACTCGGGATCTATTTCCTAAGAATATTAGGCCCCACTACCCTAATCCTCTATCACTCGAAAATTTCATCATTCAAGGTCTGCCTAGCAAGATTTCATAATCTACTCCCATCATGACTATAAAGTTCACAAAGAATTGAATTCTTGCTATCTTTAAAGGCCAATCCTTCAGGATTCCAAAGGCTCTAACCTTCATCCCATTTGCTAGACTGATATTGAACCATGTAGTTTCGAGCAATGGGTTTTCCCAAGCTTGCAGGATTGCATGGCTAAGTACACTAACTCCTACTCTTGTGTCTACTATCCCCTTCCATGTTGTATCTCCTAGGGCAATGATAGGTAAGACTATGTGCATCTTAGTGCCTTCCCAAAAGTTGGGATTTAGACATTGGATTCAGTGTTAGGCTTGGTATGTGCATCATAACATCATGGTCAAGCAAGTCTTGTGGTTCATGTCGATTGGTTCATTCTACCCATTGCTTCAACACTTGCCACAATGCAGGGTTTTGTCTAAGCAATTCTCTCAGTGGAAATGTTAGAAGAGCTGATATAAGTGTGATTAGAAAATTTTCAACCTTCTCCCCCTACTTCCTAAACTTGCTACCAATGCTCTTGGGTAGGTTTTCTATTCATGGCATCCATGTTCTACTTATGAGGCTATGCATGCGTTGATGTTGCCTCTCCTACTCTCAAGTACATGGGAGAGACTGGTGGGCTCATGGTTGAGAGTTTGTTAATCTTATTCTCAACAATGGATTCAATAGCCTGCAAGTGAGCTTGTACTTATTTTATCCATTCTTTGACCTTATCCGCAGCCTTTAGTTGTTGATTGGGGTCAAGGTACTCTCCAACCTTAGCCCTTCCCTTCTCTCTCATCTTAGGAGCAAATGCTTCTGCTTTTGCTTCAGTAACCTACTTTCCCTTTGTCAATGTGGTCTCACTCTTTGTTTTGAGTGTTACTTTTGCATCAGTCCTCTTTTTCTCCTTCGCTAGCTCTTCTTTCCTGTAGAGGTTGCATCTAGGTTCCTAGGTCTAGGTAATGAAATACCAACCTACTTTGTTTGAGCTCATGTCATTACATTTATGGGAATGGGTGTGGTATTGTTGTCCGATGACTCAACATAAAAGAGTCTGAGCAGCACAGATGGTACGATTGCCAAACTAGTGGAGGGTTTTCACCTAGGAAAATTAGTGAATAGGTGTGTGACTTCGCATTTGGAACACCTCAAGTTAGCCTCCTCTCTATTTGCTTGCTCCTTTTTAAGGCACGAGGATGAGATATACCTTGGATGGTTCTAACCTCCTTCTAGGCCTCTACCTCTCCCTCTGTCTAAACGCATGACTAGCATAGGCCTAAATTCCATCAATATGGGATTACCCTCCTCATCATAAGAGACATAAGGGTTCACATATGAGTCTTCTCCAATGATTCCTCTACAAAGTGCAGTAGAGCATCGCATGGTAGATGGGTTACTACAGGTCTTGGCTATTTAGGGATTCTTGTTGGGTTGATGTCAATCCTTGGAGCGGCTGGCTTTGAATCATTAGGTGATGTGAGTAGAGCCAAAGGGGTTTCCCTTCCAAAATATGGTTTCCTAACTCTTGGATAGTATGGTTTATTGCTGGTATGGCAACCGCCTTGGCAATCAGCAGTGCATAGCATCATGCTCAAATCTTTCGTAGTTGGCACAAGGTTAAGATCTAAGATCAGGACACTCAGATGGCAGGTGGTTCCCTCCACAATGCACACACTGCATGTGAGGTGGTATTGGCCTTCATATTGACTCCTATGGTCTGGTGGTTAGCTCTGATTTTAGATCAGCTATCGCTTGGGTTTGTTCAATACTCTTTCCTATATCTTGCTCGCCAGGTACCGATTTTTCATGCTAAGTTCTACGGTTCTCTCAGCATTAATAAACGTGTTGTTCCCTTGTTGCATAACCCTAGAGCTTCTCTCTCTAAGCAAGTCATCCACTTGTATAGCCTCCTCAAAGACTCTTGCTGGCACATCCATTTGCAGATTTGAGTTGCTCACTAGGGCCTTATAGAGTTCTTCATTGCAAATCATGTTGATGAATATAGAGAAGACTACTCTCT
This sequence comes from Lygodium microphyllum, assembly GCF_053477565.2. Taxonomy (NCBI): domain Eukaryota; kingdom Viridiplantae; phylum Streptophyta; class Polypodiopsida; order Schizaeales; family Lygodiaceae; genus Lygodium; species Lygodium microphyllum. The sequence goes on from NC_141161.1 coordinate 124,103,232, forward strand.
CGTTGGGTCACTTAGCTACAAGTATCCTCTTGTAGAGACTCCTCACATGTGTGACGTAGTCTTGTATGTCCTCTTTGTCTCTTTGGCTTACATTCATCAACTTAACAATGAGGTTCTGGGAGTATCCTACCTCAGAGAATCTCTTGATGAAGAGATCGTTCAAATCACTAAAATTATTGCATTCAGCATTGTTTAGGCTTGTAAATCAAGTCCTCCCTTGTCTCCTAAGCAAAGACCAAATAGTTGTGTCCGTTGAGCATGATCCATGAGGTTGTTAACCTCGCACACTTGCTCAAATTTCCTGATGAAGCTATAGGGATCATTGCCTGCTTGATATTTATTGAGCTGCTTGGCAACTATGGGTCTCTTTATTTAGCTCCTGGCATTTGGGGTGACTCGTAGCCCAGCTATCAATGCCGATGAGGAGGTTGCCCCACTTTTCTCGGTATCAATATTGTCTAACAATCATTTTGTGAGTAGCTCCCTCACTGTAAGGTTGGCTTATAAGGCTCTCTCCCTATCACCATTTCCTCTAGTTTTGTTTCTCCCTGAGATGGCTAGGATCATGTGAACCTCATTGAGCTCTCTCTCCTTGTGCAATCTCTAAGCCCTTTGCTCCTGCCTATAGCTCATTATGCACTATAGTGCTATCCTTCCTAGCCCCCTCTCCTCCTCAAGATTGGCAATGATATCAGTGAAACTCTTCCATGATGCACTATCCTTGTCTGTTGGTCATATTGTGGTCATGCTATGTGATATCAGATGTCATCCGGGTATCCTACCACATTGAAGTCGAGGTCAAGGTTGAGGTCATTCTTGTTCGATCTTGTATCTACCATGGCGGTTGCCATGGTGGTTGTCTCCTAACCCACCAGTACTTCTATGAGTTTGACTAGACCGGATAAAGATGTGTCTCTAATCTTATCTAGTCCTTCCTTTCCTCACTGGTCTGATGGTTTTGTCTTCCCTAGATGTTTGTTCCTCATGTCTTGGGTCACTCATCTAGTTTCAGGGGTTTCCCTCCTATATTGGTGAGTTTGTTTCTTATCCTAATCCCCTTTAGTATGTTTCTTGTTAACCCAATCAATCGACAAATATATACATACTTACATGCTTGAGCAGTGCAACTCATTGTGAACTTTATGAAATTGGACTTTCTAGTTTTCACATGCACTTAAGTGTCTATGATGTAGGGTGCAATCTTCAATGAATTCAATCACATTCAGTTAGTTTCATGCAATTGCAGCTCTTTCATGGGGGATCATGATTACTCCAAACAATCAATTTTGGGTCCCTTGTGGGTTTTTATAGGTGGTCTAATGGGTGATCAGCTCGAGTGGTCAAATTAAGTCTCTACCGGGGGTAAGCCGCCAATAAACAGTAACTTTAGTCACTCTTGTACTATTAGGTTAAAGTTTTGATGAGAATCAACTCTATGGTCTCATTTGCAGGTCTAGGTTCCAACCTAAAGTGCTAGTAGGCAACTAGAAGGGGGCTAGAAGTTGATCTTAGCAAGTCATCAAGTAGTCGAAATGGGCAAAAATAGAGTTTTGGACTTCGATCTATAAGTGTCTGAGTTGGCTATCTAAGGCTGAGGTCAACTGTTTGAGACCCGAAATAATGGTCCAAGTTTGAGTGGAATCTTGTTAGAGTTGGACATCAAAGTGGACTTAAGTGACTCAAACGTTTGAGCCCAATGAGAATTCAATCATCCAAGGCCTATGGTCGCCACTCGAGTGGCACAAGAAATATGCCGAATGGCACAAAATTGATTCCAATGATTCAATGCACTACTTGCTACTACACCCAAGATTCCGGCTTAATGCAACAAACATCAATGAAGATGTAGGGCATATGTGAAAAATTCGAATGTGACGGTACCAAGTATTGTTGTTGCTACTGCCTCTTGACTTGTAGCTCTTTATCTCTCTCTCTCTCTCTCAATCTCTCAGTGTGCAAATGAGCTCTCTCTTCCCCCTTTCTCACCTTTTATTTCTCTCTTTCTCTTCTCTATCTTTTTTCTTTCTTTCTCTACTCCCCTGCTTCACGGTTATATAGAGACTTATCTTTTCCTTCTTTTTTCCTTCTTTTCCAAACATTAATGTCTCAAACCTAATCAAAATATACTTCTCCTACTCTAACCAATGCACACAAAGCTTCCTAAATGTGAATGAATCCACAATAGAGATTGAATGGCCTCTGACTCCCTCACTTCCTACCTAAAACCAAGCACCATTTCAGAGACAAACTCCTACTCAAACACTCAATTTGGAGAGTGCAAGCATCAAGCTTGAATCCACTTGTCTTGACAACGGAACCAAAATGTCACTGCTCTCATAAGCACATCAATAAGACCCATGGACCACTTATTACTTCAAGTGTTTCAAGCCGAGAGCTATGGCTACCTCTCAAATATCCATGTGTACTCTCCTACACACAAATGTGGTGAACTTACCTTTGAATCTGATCAATTTTCCTCCTCCCCCAAATCCTTCAGTAGCTCCATGATCCAAGATCCGCTCTTAAGAAAGCTCTATCTCCAAGCTCCAAGCTTTGACCTCTATAGCCATATGCGTGAAAAAAGAGAAGAGAAGAAGGAGAAGATGAAAAGAGGAGAAGAAGAGCTTCTCTAAGGTCCCTCACTCTCACACACACTCTCTCTCTCCCTCTCTCCTACACAAGAATGAAGCAAGAGCAAGACGTAAGAAGAGAGCAAGTTTGGCCACACACCAAGAATGAGCTTCTCCATTCATTTTTTGACTTTTATACATGCCCTATCTCCTCCTTGGGTGGCCATTCCCTTTTTGGTCCAACCGTTTCTTCCACTCTTTCTCCTCCTTCTTTTCTATTAGCATAGCCTTAGCCCATGCCTCTCATTTTTTTACAACTTGCACAAGAGAGAGCCCGACGCTCTTCTACAAAATGGATTACAATGTGCTTGGTGCTCTTCTTCCTAAATATTAATGTGTGATTGTTCTTGTATGCTTTCTCTTACATTTATAATTTTTTTCATGCACTTCATGTCTTTAGATTTTCTTGAGTGTGCCTTTTTCCTCCGTCTTCGTCTTGCCTTGGGATTGTCTTCCACTTTTGATTTTTCAAAATTTTTCCATCTTGGTCTTCCGAGAGTTAACATACACTCTATGGGGTCTTATAGTACTTGCTAGGTGTATTCTATTGTGAGACATAGAGATGGATTGCAATTGACTTATCCATCATCCATGCACTATAAATGGGTGGTTGATTTAGTGACAATGCCTATAGGCATTTGGTAGATGTGCTATCTTCTACTTGTATGGGAGGATCTAACAAATCAAGTGGAGGGGAGAGCTCTCAGCTCACGAAGACTACATAGGCAATTTGTAGATTTATCTTGGAAGAGATGTTTTGCCAATATGGATATATTCACAAGATTACAACAGACAAAGGGGAATTGGATGCGGATAAGGCTCATGATTTCTTCTCACAGTTGGGAATTAAGTTGGCTCTGAACATAGCATACAATCTAGAAGGTAATGGCAAGAGCGGAACTGGACGCTCACTTATCATTAAGACAATAGCAAAAGCATGTAGAGGTAAGATAAAGGACTGGCCAAGAATGCTACCATTTTATTATGGACTGATATAGGACGATGCATAATGCAATGAAAAATCCCTATTGAATTGATATATGGTTAGAAATCCATTATGCTAATTGAGGGCATGGTTGCTACATGGAGTGTGTTGCCTTGGCAAGAACGGTTGAATAGAGAGGAATTGTTGACTTTGCACATTAGAGGACTAGAGAAAAGTCCAAAGGACATTGAGTTAGAAGTTTCTAGGTTGTGGGAGCATCAACTCATATTGATCTCAGCACTCCCCCTCAAGCTTAGCTCCAAAAATATCAAAGCTTTTTGACTTCTAGGGCCTTGGTGAAAATATCTACAACCTGCATAAGATCAATGTCACCTACCAAGACTTGCTCTTTGATAAAATGATAATGAACCTCAATGTGTTTTATGCATGCATGAAGAATTACATTCTTTGCGAACCATATTCTATTCTTGTCACAATAAATGAGAACTCTCTTGTCTATCTATATTCCCAAATCATCAAATAGATTTTGTATCCAATATACCTCACATGTTGCCATAGTAGCATCCTTGTACTTTGCCTCTGCACCTGATAATAAAATAGTGGACTATTTCTTACTATTCCAAGTCACATTTCCACTCCTAAAGAAAAACAAATAGCCCAATGGTGGACTTCTTGTCAGACACACTACTTGCTCAATGTGCATCAATATAACCAAAATAACCACACCATCGAGATGGCCTCATAAAAGATACCACAATTAGTGTGGCCTTAAGATACTACAAGGTTTGTCTCACACTGTCCAAATGAGGCTTGCAAGCTACATAAACTAACCATATGGATTTTCCATAAACTATTATGATGGAGTTTGATCAAGCTCAGTATTCTTCTACATCAAGCATCGAAAAAGGTACATCATCTATTCTTTTTGAATCTCTCCATTTCCATTTGCTAAAGCATAGCCAATTGGCGAAGGAGAAGTTAGGCGGAGTACATCCTCATTGCTCGATTGAAAATTTTGGCATTGATTTACTGAATTTTGATTCCCAACCATTGAAGCTTGAATTCCCATCATTATGGGCTTGAGAATTCAACCCATTAGTTTTCTTTCTTTAATTAATACTTCCTACAATTGATTCATGAATTCAAGTATATTGGCATCTGAATTTTTGAGTGATTTATTATCTATGTGTTTGCAAATCTCTAAATTTTGATCTCTTGTTGATCTTGTACATTAAAAAATCCAAGAAATTGTAAAAGATGAGCTTAGTGATTTAGTGAGTCATTGATTACTGAAGATAAACCTTTCTTAGTCCTCTTTGATTTCATTGAGCTTTCAAATCTTCAAGACAGCTATGTAGTTACAATATGGCCTTATGATAGTAGTGAAGATCAAAGAATCTTCCTATACATTCTCGAATCCTCTAATATTTCACCCATATCAACACTTAGCTTCACATTTTGATCTAATGGCATTGAGATTGACTTATAATTAGCCACACCATATTTCATCAACATATCCAAGATGTACTATATTTGTGAGAACCATATCCCCCTAGGTGCTCTTTCATTTCAATGCCAAGAAAATACTTCAGCTCTTCCAAATCTTTCATGTCAAATTTTTTCTTGAAAAGACTCTTCACATGCTTCACCTCTTACACATTATCACCCCCAACAATCAAATCATCCACATACAAGCAATGCCCCTACCACTATAATTCCCATAAAGTGAATGATATGTGTTTCCAACATGAAAACCAATAGAGATAATATATTATGCTATCTTTTCAAGCCATTCTTTTCTTGGTTCCTATTTAAGTCCATAAAAAGATTTGCATAGCTTATACATATAGTTAGGGTGGACCGTGTTCTCATAGCCCTCTATACACTTCTTTCAACTCACCATGTAAGAATTCATTCTTTACATCCATTTGATGTAGGACCCAACCTTTTGCTTCAATCACTACAATGATAGCTCTTACAATTACCATCTTTACCATTGGAGAAAATGTCTCCTCATAATCAATTCCATCAATCTATGCATAGCCTTTGGTAATTAGCCTTGCTTTTTTATACCTATTTATTATTCCATCTGCATTATGCTTTTTTATAAATCCACTTGCAGCCTACAGTTTTCTTTTCCTCAAGCAATGATACCAAATCCCAACTCTAATTTACATCTAATGCAACCAATTTCTCATCCATGGCTTTCTTCCAAAGCATATGACCAGTAAATTCCTAAAAACCAGTGGGATCAATTGATTATGTAACATTCTTCATATATACACGATGGCGAGCAATATAACTATCATATGTCAATCTATTTACAATATACTATACTCTCATTGACCTACATACTTGCGGAGCACTCTATGATCCCTTTATATTACCCTTAGTTTTCATTACACTAGGTGTATGAATAACTAGAACACTAAACTCCTCATCCATACTTTGATTTGAGCAATCAAACTAACCATCTATATGGGAATAGCCTATAGAAATATCTAGCACACCAAGGGGCTCAATCATGTTTTCTTTTTTCGTTTCTGATATACTTATAGGAGTGCTATTTGCACGCAATTTGGCAGTCCATGGTCTCTAACCTACTAGAAGGACTCTTTTGGTCCACTCAATGCCTATGATTATGGATCCATATTCTTTATCCAACTACATTATCTTTTATATCATCTACAAAAATCCAATTTTAGCAAAACGTCAACTACTCATCTCATCAAATACACCATCTTTACTCACTATTATCTTGCCTATAACTAGATTATAATACTTGTAATCCTTTTGCTCAAGGAAAAAGCCAATAAATATGCACTTTACAGCTTTTAGATCCAATTTCCTTATTAGCTCATCATGAACATGAACATATGCAATGCATCCAAATAATCTAAAATGTGACAAATCTTTTTTTAAACTAGTAAACTTATCCTCTAGTGTCACATCATGCACTACGATAATGGAGTCTTGTTCATAATATACATTATTGTAGAGACACCTTTAGCCCAATAATAATGAGGCATGTTCTTTTCAACCATCAAGCCTTGTGTAATTTCTACAATGTGCATGTTCTTTCTTTCAATAACATCATTCTCTTGCAAAGTATACTTGCATGTAAATTGCCTTTGAATTCCATGTTGTTTCAAAAAATTATTGAATTCATTGGAGAGGTAATCTCCCTCTCCATCTAATGTCAAGTACTTAATCTACATACCTATTTTGTTCTCAATCAGATTTTTGAAATCTTGAAAGTGAGAGAACACCTTACTTTTCTCTTTCATGAAATGCATATATACATTCCTTATATGATCATCAATAAATGTTACATAATACTTACACTCCAACCATTGATGTAATATGTATAGGATCCCATACATCCAAATCTACAACATTAAGTAAATGCATGTTTATATGTTTATCATGAGGAAATGCATGTCTTGTCAATTTTTCAAATTGGTATGCTTCACACTTTTTGCATATTGGGACCACTTTGAACTTAAGCAAGTCAACAAACTTCATGTGACTACAATCGCTACACATTTACATGGCTAACATATTTATACCAAATATTAATATTAGCCACAACTCATGCAACTTGTGCAAACATAGTAGCCTTAAGCTCGGGCACATTTACATCTAAGGTAAACATTCTTCCCATATGCTTGTCTTTTGAAACCAATTTGCATCCATTTTTGAAATATTCTACAAAGCATCCATTCTAATTGAACTTTACTTGCAATCCTTACTCAAAACCATTTGCCCAACAAAGACCAAGTTCTTTGTGATGCTAGGCACATGGAGCACGTTAACCAAACACTTAGCATTTTCATCTTCCATAGATAATGGGACACTCCCAATATGAGCAATAGGATGTGTTATATTATCACCTATTTACATAGAACCAGGCATTTTAGGATTTTCATTTCTCTAAGCCGTTCTCCATGAGATGTCATATGATTAGAGGTACCTAGATCCACATACTATGCTTATATCATTATTCATTATTACTAATGCATCTACATTCACTGCATTCATCATGTGTTGCATAACAAACAACTACTCAATTATCAACATGATTTCTACTAGATGCATAATCGTTATGCTACCTTCTTCCATTTTTGTTATTTTCACCTCTTTTCTTTTCTAGACAATCACTTGCAATATGAATTTTCTAACTACAATCATAGCATTCTCTATTATCATAACCTGCATTCTGTCTACCACATCCTAAATGGCTTTCCCTGCGTTGAGAATGGACTTTACCACTTGTATGTGATTGCTCCAATGAGTCATGAGATGGCCTTGATTTTACCATAGTGGCCACCACAGTGGCCTCTATTACCTTGACCTCTACCTCTACTTGTGCTACAATAAAGTATATGTTCTGAACTATTATTGCTTTATGATGAGAATGTAATAAGACCTAAGTTTTTCTCATCTAATATCAACATCAATATTAGATATGCAAAATTAGGGGATGGTGTCTCTTCAATTGATGGAGGTTAAAGTTGCTTGTGCTCACTAATAAAGCATATTTTCCTTCACTAACTTTGGAACCTTATTGTTATCTCCTTCAATGTAGTCCCAATAACCTTCACCTATCAAGAATTTGGCCAATTTTAAATTCCAAGCATGGAAGTTATTCTTATCAATCTTGTCACCAATAATCCGGTTAGACCCCTCAGACATGGTGTAGTAAAATTTGAAAATCTACTTTTATCAATAACATGCTAATTTAGGTAAATTATCACCTATACTGAGCTCACCATATAAGCGTAGCCTAAGAAATACCTATAATAGTTGATAGAATCAAAATATTTTCTTCCACACTGAATACATGTAATTTTATTTTGTGAAATGATAAGGTTTATGTAGTACGTGAATCTAACTAAATTTGCATACGAACAACTCTAACTCTCAAATGGAGGTTGAAATGCCCCGAAACACAAATCCAATTGCACAATTTTACACCAAAGATCTTTGCACACCCTTGAGCACTCCATGCTCACAAAGATGGCTGATCAATCAAATATCCTATAAGTGAAATCTTCACGTGTACTCCACAATAAGGCTTTCTTGTAGACTCTTGTGCTTGAAGCTCACAACTCCTCACGTGAGCATTGCTCTAATAACATGAAAAGATCATGGGGGGACACAGAGAGAGAGAGAGAGAGAGAGAGAGAGAGAGAGAGAGAGAGAGAGAGAGAGAGAGAGAGAGAGAGAGAGAGAGAGAGAGAGAGAGAGAGAGAGAGAGAGAGAGAGAGAGAGAGAGAGAGAGAGAGAGAGAGACCTTGCAAGGCACACAAGATAGGAAATTGAAAATCCTAGTCTTTCTTCTTATTCTTCTTCTCGACTATAACAGTCTACCAATAATAAAGAGAGAGTACAACATAGATAATATACAAGTGGTCCATAGTGTGAATATAGCAACTAGAAAGATGACTAGATAGATATCCCATAATTCAAACAGATGGATTAATTGTTATCTAACCATAAAGTACGCTAATGCAAGTATCAATTGCATCTCTGATATAACTGCGAAAACAATCATCTAGATACATGTGTGTCAGCTTGTGTTTAGCTTGATATATCAACAATTGAAGATAATTTTGAAACTACAATACATACTCAAGGCTACAGATAGCATGTTTTTCTTGATTTGAGGTATACACAATACGCCAAAAAGTTTCTTAGACTCTATATATAATATCAAAAATAAAATAGTATATGTTCCTTCAGCTCGGTGTTTTGCATTGTTTGAGACTATCATAGTGATGGATTCTCTTAAAGTCCTTAGAGAACTATACCATTATTTCTTACTGGTCATATGTTGAGATGCTCCATGATCTAGCAGTGACATATGATTTTTTATGTCGAGAAGTGCTAAAAAATGGCCAAAAATTCCAAATTTTAGAGGAAAAATAGACTTTGTCGAAGGTGGCGGTTACAATCAGTACGATTTTAAGTGGCAAGTCCCTAGAGCACTAGTTCTTATTTGTATGAAAAATCAAACGGTGGTGGATGGCCGAGCTAGATTTTTCCTAGATGCAAAACGACGTCAGGAATCCAACGCAAGTTTCGAATTTCCATTTCGAGGTCATTTCATCCCCCATTTAATCCTCGCAAGGTTCAGGGTTGTGAAGTGGCTACTCAATCTGAAAGCGACGGGGCCTAGCTTTGTAGATTTCGATGTCACGGAACCACTTATCCAGACGGATCTCAATTCCGACGTCGTTTGCCCCCTCAAAACTGGAAAAACCATTTGTTGGAAGTGTGAAACCAACAAGCCATGAACTAGATATTTGGTTTAAAGCTTGCAAGTTCTTAACAAAGAGCTTAATGACAAGAAATGAAACGCCATGGGGGGGGCACTTTTTTTTTGTGCCTCCCATCTTGGCAATTATTGGCCATTTTCTAATCTACACACACACACACGCACAGAGAGAGAGAGAGAGAGAGAATCCTCTTGGGCCTGAGATGCCTCTATTCTTAACCCTCCATCGCCAAAATCTGATCAAGAATTGATGCACTGAGCAAAGAGATAAAAAACCAGTCTTTCTCTCTCCTCTCTCTCTCTCCTGCATAGAGGCACTTCATGTGGCAAGAATCAAGAAGAGGATCGGGTAATGGATGCTTGTCTGGGAGGCACCGGATTGTTCTAAGAAGCTGAGGAGACTGAAGGCTACAGATCTATGCTGAAATCCATGGCTGGTGGGTCGATACACAGTCCCAATTAATTATTCAAGAAACTCGAAACACGCAAAAAGGCGATATGCTCTATTTTATGAAATAATTTTGCTTGTTTTTTATCGTTCATGGTCTAAATGGTGTGCGCATGGGTTGAAATTTTATTTGAATGTTCCTTGCATTATGTTTGAGGGCTACAATCACTATTATGCAAAACCTCTATTGATTTACAGCAATTATAAATTTTCAAAACCCGAAAAAACACTAATTTTGATGAAAATTGATAGTTTCTTTTATTTTGAGTGGGAAAAAATGAGTGGACATGGGATAAAATAAGGGAAAATGCTGATTTTCAGTTCAAATGATCAGTCATCAGAAAAAAAACCAAAAAATACCTATTTTTTATTAAAAATAAATATAAAAATAGAAAAAATAGAAAAAATGGAAAAAAATATTTTTTACGCTAGAAAAAAATGGAAAAATAGGATCTATGTGTGTGAATGTTTGACGGGGCTGAAGCATGAGGTTAAGCCTCATTTTGGCCTTGTCCTTTGTGTTAAAGTGTGTATTTATTGCTTTTACATTTAAAAATGATATAAAATAACCTCTACACCTGTGCATCGCAGCAACATTTAAACGATGAGGGGGAGGATGATGTTATACAATGTTTTAAACACTGAAATAATACAAAGTCTAATTGTTCTCTTTATGCATAATATTTAGGATGCGATTTATTTGAAAATAATGAATCTAACAACACAAGGTTAGCCTTGGTGCTAGGTTCCTACAACGCAACATTGCGTATTAGTGGAAATTCATTAAAAAGACTATTTTTGCACGACACATAGGCTGATTTTTATACCATAATTGTTTGTGCACAAAGTAAATCATTCACTCATGCATGAATCATATACACATGGTATCTATTCCTGGTATGCATAGCACTTGGTTGAGTTATAAATGACCCACACTGGAGAGAGTAAGGCAACCAAGCTGTAGGTCTAGACTGTGGGTCCAAGGGGACGAGTAAGTGAGGATTGGTACATTCCTAGAACGATATAATATTGGTACCAAGAGTGGAGTCTGTTTCGTACGTGTTATATGTGTTAGCAACACATCGAGGGGCCAACCCCCAAGGTGTAGGAGGGTCGCAATGAGGCTGCGGCAATTGCCCAGGGGTGCCTCCTATGTTATTCTACGTGGTAAATTACACCAAAATGTGTAGGGTCTCCCTGGAGTTTGAAAAGGTTAAGGGTTGGACTACAAAACACGATACAAATGCAAAAGGTGCGTATGATGGCAAGGCAATGTATCTTGTAGACGCTCCTGACCGCGAGGCCGTGGGGTTGTCTTGTGCATGTTAGAGGTTCGGCTAGTGCTATAGCCAGTGCCGGCCCATTTTAGGTCCCATCAAGCACCCAAGATCCATTGACCTTTGAAGTCTAAGCTAAGAAACAAACCTCCTTGATTGCTATGAATAGCTCCAACTCAAGTTTAATAGTATTCACATAGCCTTTGCCTTTGGAAGGAGACCTTGTATTGCCATTCTCTTAATCATTCTCTTTGTTTATGGACTTCTTTATCATGTGACTACTCTTTCCATAAAATGTTACTTTCCTTTCAACTTCTTCTTCCTACCTTTCTTCTTCTCACCTTTAGCTTTGATATTTGTGTTGTGAATGCAAATCTCCACCATTCCTTCCATTAGTATTTAGGCGCATCTCATCCTCCAATAATATGGCACTAGAATCCTAAAAATTAAGAGCACGGGTTCTTACTTGTGTATTCAATGTTGTGACTGAGTCATTATACATGGGAGCAAAACTTTGATGCATCTCCTAGATAGCTCCTCAATTGTATTTGTTATCTTGACCACTTTGCCATGTTGCCATGCAAAATCTTAATCCATGTAATGAAGCCCTCTATTACTTCTCCATCAAAAAGCTTTATTGTTGCAAGATGATTCTCCAAGATTGAATCCTAATTTGGTTTCTTGTCTCATATTGACATCTTACTAGATCCCAATCTTGGCCATCTTTAAACGTTGTTAGATGAAAGTGAGAATAGAATTAGATACATAATAACAATGGCATAGAGTTCATCTACATTTCTTTATTTCTAGGCATGAAGAAGAGTTGGATCATGTGAAATTTAGTTAGGATTTCTTGGATTAGGGGTTATAACTGGTTTAGCATCAATCTCCAAAATGGTATCTAAGAGCTCATATAAATCAAACATGGCACTAATCCTGAACTTCCATAAGATATATTTTGTTCAATCAAGTTTTCCTTTCATGAAGGTGGGTGGAGAAATTCCTAAGGTTTGCATTGATGTAGCCATATTGTTGCTTCCTCCAATATTGTTATTGTTGCCAACTAGTTGACATCACTTTTAGTCTTTTCAACAACCAAAGTTGAATTTTCTTATACACTGTTGTTACGTTGAGTGCATGGTGCTCTAATAGCATGTAAAGCAATAGATCATAACTAAAGTCAACATGAAACATAGGTACAAGAGAGAATAGGAGATAATTAAAAATATATTTTTCTCTTTTTACTAAATAGATACAAGCAATGACTAAAGGCTTTGTCCACCCCTACTCTCCTACAAGCTTTGGTGGTGATCTCGATAGATGCCAGATGGAGGACAATGAGTGTAGAAGTTATCTAACAACTCTCACTAGATGCTTAATAGTTATGTTGTATCTATACACACAATAACATCATAAAGAGGTCAACATGATAAGTGAGAGAAAGGTGGATCCATAAAGTGGATGGTAGGTGGTGGATCTACAAGGTTGATGGATAAGGTTCTTGGCGGAGTAGGATGTCAAAAATATCATCCATCAATACATAGGATATTAAATATCCTCCAACATGGCTCCCCTCAACTCACCACTCATATATCTCACCTTAACTCTCCACCCACATGGTCCATCCAACCCACCAACCACCACTTCAGAACATTTCCAATAATGTTTTCCAAACCCCCATAACTCATCACTCAATGTATACCATTAACTATTTTCCACTTGACCAAATGGTCGAGTCCACATAGGCCATCTCACAAGTATCTAGTCTTCAAAGATTAGACCCCTTCTAGTGTCTAAACTAGGAATCCCACTAATTCCTAGTGCCCATCATAGCTTCTTCTCATTTGAGATCCTTACAACATTTAGTGCTTGGATCATAAGCAAGTAACCTAAGATGCCAACTTCCAATAGGGCCACTTACCTCCTTTTCTCCATTAGGGCCTTTATCATCACATCTCACCTTCATCTCCACCATCTCAAGATTCTCTGACTCAAGCTCTTAACTAGAGCTCTTTATCTCAATCACATCTCCATTTCAAGCTCGTAGAGCTCTTCAATATCTTGAGCTTCTAGGCTCTCCCCACCTCAAGTTCTAGTGGTTTACCCATACCAAGAGGTAGCCACCCCCTACCTTTACTCTAGGTCCAACCACCTTGACTCAAACTATATTACCATCCTTGCTTATACAACTACCATCATAGGTGTCACCACCCTCATCATTACCTCCAACTAACAAGGATCTTGTATTGATCTTGAGCCAACAAGTCCACCTTGATCTTTCCCATTCATACAACCTCAAGCTCTCCTTGATGTCACCTCAAGACTATCACCCTCCACAACCCATCGTGAGTCATCTATTTAAGCTAATCATGTTGATGGGAGCCAATAGAGCACTTCAATTACAATCTATATAGCTTTGTATCCTCTTATTATACTTATTTCTTCTTGTAAAATGCAAGACCCAAGAAATGGTTGAAAGAATGCAAATTTTTAGCCACTTCAAAGTCCTGTATTTAAAAATTTTTCATGATTCTTGTTACCATGCAAGTGTATATAACAAAATAGGTTCAAAAAAGCATATGGGAGGCTTCTTACTGATTTAAGAACATTGGCTTGATGCAATTTTTGTTTAGAAAAATCTTCCTTTGGTACTACTATGATATCAATTATGTCCTCTTCCAAGTCTTGAGGAATTTCAACTTCACTTATATCTAATTGTAGTTTTAATACAGGAGTCCATTCATTAGGAAAACACTAACATAATTTTTTCCATGGTGGGTGGAAGTGACAATCTCAAGTGCCAATTAGTGTGGGAGTTCTAGATGGGTGGGCGAAAAATTTCAAACCTAGATTTGAAGGTGGGAAGCAAAAGTTGTGTGTGCCCGAGTGTGAGATTATGAGGGGTGTTTGATGTGTAGGAGCTCGGGTAGATTCATAGAGCCAATGTCAATCCCATTTTTGGCCCTGATAGGTGGTGCATTTATTAGAGCTACCAATAAATGGAAATTTTTGAACCTTGGATAATAGGGACCTAGTCAGTTAATACATGCCAAAGAGTATCAAGATAGATCCAATATATCCTGATAGAAACTATCACGCCGAGATTCAATTTAAAAAAAGAGTGGAAAGGGCTGGACAAAGAGTAGAGATCCTTAGGAGATATTGTCCTAAGCATAGCAATCCAATATCCATGATAGGCAAAGTTCTTGTTGACCCTATTATTCCAGTTAATCTGTTAGGGGGAGAAGGAAGCTCTAGCATCCCTCTTTCCTTGAAAAGACAATCTTCTTCTAGTGGGAGTGTAACTCCCCTGATGTGAACTCCTAGAGCAAACCCAATCGTTATCATGGCACAACCAATTGTGACACCTACAAGAATAGTGGATTTGCTAGTGCTTGGTTTTGCCTACCCATTTTTAATGGGTTACTAGAAGAGAATGGAGAGCTCCATAATAGTGAGTTCTAAAAGTTAATGTTTAATTGCTAGATTTAAGACAAGGGACATCTCATGATGTTCTTTAATATGACTTTGAAAGGAAGAGCTATGATGTGGTATCATGGCATGTTGGCTACATTTTTTGAATCTAAGACATCAAGAGTCTCATGAGAATGCTTGAGCTTATGCCAAGAAATTGAAGGAGGTGGTTTGCAAATTGCAAGCCTCTATTCCTATTCCACATGCTACCTAGCTATAGTAGTTTCTACATGGATTGGATTTTTACATCCAAGTGTAGTTGAATTGTGTTCGCTAATATAGATACTACTATTACACAAATGGAGGAGATAGAGTCATGATTATAAGTGGCCTATGTATCTAGGGTAAATCTCAATTCAAGTCTAGGTCCTAGAAATAATTTGACATTAACCATAATTAGTGGAGGTGAAGGTGCGATAAGTACACCCATGACAAACCTTACTATAAGAGGAAGCATGATGCAAAATATACCTATGTTGTCAGCTCCTCCTAATGTTGCTATTCCAATGGCTAGCCAAATGGCTCCGTTAGATAGAGAAAGCCAAATGACAAATCACAATGTAATGCCAACTAAGCAGCCAACAATACCTAACGGCCAGGTGGTTAGGCCATTGGGATGCCAAGCAAATGATTATGGTTATGAGTCTAGTACATTGAATGTTCTTGGGGAAGTCAAGGACATGATAAAGCATTATATTGATATGATATCTAAGCAATATAATTAAATAGCTGCGAACACAAACTTCATGAAGAAGCAAAAGAACTTAATAAGAATTTGATGCCTCGAAGAGGGTGGTCTATCGAGGTTTAGGTGTAAATGGTATATCGAGGTCTAGTTATAAATGGTGTGGTGGTCAATACTTCCCTCAAAACTGTCCCAATGTAAAATGTGACATATGCAAGAAGTCCAACCACTTAGCAAACACTTGTTGGGAGCAAGATTGGTTCCCTTCAGCAAGTAGACAGCCATGTCCTATTAATCATCGAGGACAAGGAAACAACCTTTAGCAAGATGACAGACTAAAGGAGATTTTATAGAGAGGAAAGGCTATTGTGGAAGAGCTATCCACTAATGTTAGTGGCCTAAGTTTGATAGAAATAGTGCATGTTAATGGTACTGATCACTCTAACTTACGAGTAGTTACAAGAGGTTAGAATGCTAAAGAGAGTGATAAATATAATATAAAACCTATTGAGAAAACTCCTTAACAGGATGATAATGGCAAGTAAATTCTTAGCCCTAATGTACAAGGTGGTTCTTTGAAGGCTGCTAATGACAGAGCAAACTTAAATAAGGAGTCTATGAAGAAGAAAATGAATGCCAAGAAAGAGGCACCTAAGCTTGTGAAGCGACCAAGAGAGCAGATGGTTTGATAGAAGAAGAGGACTATTGCTAACTTTCAAAAATTCAATCCAGAAAGTTCTCTTTGTGAGGTTAAGTCTAATGTTAACCTTCTACAATTAATTAAAATATCCCTAGGAGTGCGTAAGGAATCTAACAAGATCCTTCACACTAGATATATTGTTGAACCCTTGGGTATAGCCTGTGTTGGGGTGATGACTAGTTTGAGCATGTCGATGCCCAATGGCGGTAGCTTATGTTGATGGTATATCGATGGATCATGCCATTGTGAATACATGATCCTCCATTAACATTATGAGCTCAAAATTGATGGAGAGGCTAGGACCAGAGATCCAAAAAATATGCCTCCATAATTCTAAGGATGGATGATGACAGTTTGAGACAACTCGAAGGTTGTATTACCAAAGTCCATGTGACCATTGCTAACATCAAATGTATCATGGACTTTAGGGTCTTTATGACTACTTAGATTTGTAGCTCTCATTGTGCTCTTTATTTCTAGCTATAGAATATATGAATCTGATATCGTATGCAAAAGTTATAAAAGTGTTGTCAATCTGTCAACTATCCATGACTTTGTAGCATGCTTTGTATCCACTCAAAACGGATAGAATTCATGCTTCTTAGCTCAATAAGTACTCAACAAGGCTCATCTAATCCCTGGAATCTCCTTGATAACTTATGAGGAAGCTAGAACAAGCCAGGAGAAGGAAATACTCAATGCATACCTCAAGAGAAAGAAATAATGGCTACCATGAAACCTTGAATTGAAGTGTTGAATGTAGGCTAAAGAAAAGAATAAAGAAGCTCCTCAAGTGCCCACTTTGATGATAGTTGAAAGGTAGAGCCTAAGTAAAAGCACACAAGTGAAAGAAAGGGCAAAGCAAGATCTATGGTGGATGGAGCAAGAGAGCAAGAGAGAGAGACACCCTATGTGGGAACTCCAATAGTCACAATGTGAGACCGTCGTCCTTCCCTTATTCAATAGTCAGGTAGTGACAGGTGCCCACCACCTACAATGTAAAGGTATGCGGTCACTGTGTGTAAAGTAAATATAGGGTGGCATAGACAAAAGCATCTTTATCCCAACACCCAGGTTGGAAAAAAAGTGCAGTAATCACAAATAATTAGCAACATTAGTGAGCAAATGTGCATCAATAGAAAACAACATCCCCATCCTAAACATGAATATCTAATACCATGTCAAAAGTAGGGCAATGGTGAGAGTGTAGAAGAGTGTTGTAATAGACTATACAACATAAGAGAAAAATGAGAATAAAATAACATTGCAAAGTGAGAACTTGGAGATATGCTTGAGAAATGGAATCCATATACCAACAAGTCAGTCACATACAATAGTGAGTCACTAGCTGCGTGGGCATTGGCACTAGCTCCCTCTCTCTAATAGGGCTTATACTAAAGTCTATAGATGATGAATGCCCAAATAGTGGAGGAGATAGTCAAATAAATAGGCCAAAAATATGCCAACAATGTGGTACGTCAACTAGCAAAACAAATGCTAAAGTCACCATCATACAATGACCCTCTACGAATAGGTCAAGTAGATGAAAGTTAAGCCTATTTTTCAATCCTTCTTACTTCATATGACACAATTATAGGATTAGCTTTGACATATACAATTTAATCTTCTAGAGGAACATGTTGTGGGGATTGTACTCTACAAGCTCCTTCCAAAGTTTGATGGAGTAATCAATGCTTTGAGGGCCTAGTCAACTTCACAGCCAATGAGTTTCACTATTATGTCCTCAATGTTGCTTGAGCATGATGCATCCTTGAGATTATATGGGAGCTTTCCATGATGATATGGTGGCTATTCTTAGGCATTTGTATCTTTTGAGAGGGGAAATGAACTATAGAAGGAACACCTATAGAAGGACTATAAGGTATTACTGGCTTTACAGAAGAAGGAGAAGAAAAAAAGGTACTAGCCAGACCTCATGCACACAACAGACAACCCCACCACATAGCCTTGCGGCCAGGAGCATCTAAGACTCACTCTACACTAAATGCTAATGTCGATTCTGCATTTGTATTAGGTCATAGTCCAACGTTTACCATCCCTTCTCCTCAGAGGGAGATCCCATAACATTGTGACTCTCCTACACCTCGGGGATTGGCCCCAAGATGCATCGCTCTAACATGAAGTACACACGATACAAGCTCCATTCTTTCATATTGAATGTATTCCAAGAGATACCATGTGTCCTTACCAAACAATTCCCCTAGAAAACGATCGACTAGCCTACAACTTAGGCTCCTTTCCACTCCATGTATAAGTCATGCCCTAGGAAAACAATTGCTATGTAATCCAAGATTGATACCATGGCATGCATCATGAATAGTGCTTATGATCCTAGTGCACAAAAAATATTTATCAAATCAGCACTTTGTGATGTAGAAAAACAATCCTTTCATGATCTTCACTAAACATATGCTTCGATGTATGGAGACTAGCATCGATTTCTCGTGCTACTAGCCTCTTAACCTTAAATTTTGTATTGTCCTATATGATGTGCACAAACAAAATATCAAAATTTTCTTCATTTTTAGCACTTAAACTCTTCCACAACCCTTCTTTTCCCCCCACCGCTTATGTGTTGCCCCGTTGCATAGGTGCAGGGTATTATTTTTTATCATTTTCAACATATAAACCAATAAAAATGCACTAGAACATAAAGAAAATGGTGATATGAGGCTTACCCCCGTACCTTGATCCTTGCCAAACATGCACAGACACTAACCATAATTTTCTGCATTTTTCTAAGCCCCAAAACCCATTTTCTTTCCATTTTTCCTAATTTTTACTATTTTGTACTATTTATTTATGCATAAAAATAGGCTATTTTCTAATTTGTGATTATGGATTAATTATAACAACTGAAATATGTTTTGTATCAGAATTTTATCCCATGCGCAGCTCTTTTTTCCACACCCGAAACCAATAAAACCTTCATTTTTACACTAAAAACGCGCTTTTCGAGTTTTAGAAAATTATTTTCAGCATTATGGCATAATGTATTTTGGTTTTCTTGACATAGAATCGTCAAACATATAGCAAACAACATTCTCACCAATTTTCATTCAGTATGAACATCATTTGGACTATTAACAATAAAACAATAGCCATTTTCCTTCGTAAAAGAGAATTACCGATTTTTTCCTTTTGTTGCGGGTTTTTTAAAATCTGATTTGGGACAGCAAAATAGTCCACCATTGATGCTCATCCCTTCTCCAATCATCCATCTCCAGCCCCAAGTCGATTCAAAAGCAATCCGGCACCATGTCAGACAAGCATTCACCACCTAGGCTTCATCTCCCTTCACATGCAGGAACTGCCCCTTGTAGGAGAGGGAGGGAGAAGAGAGAAATACTAAAAAACAAAATTTTAAATCCTCCATTAAAGCGGCCAAGCTTATAGTCATCTTGTTCCTCTCTCTGCCCTGATCAAGAATCTCCCTCTCTCTCTCTCCAAACAAATGTGTATCGGAGAGGCATCGAGCAAAAATGAAGAGACGCATTGATGCTTCCCTCTCTGTTCATGACAATTTTTACATTAGTTTCAAGGCTTTTATTAAGCCTAAGGTTTAAAACATTAAGATAACTGGTTCAACCTTTTGTGTTCACACTGTCCAACAAATGGATTTTTCAATTTTGAAGGCCCAAACGAACTCCGATTTGCAATCCGACTGGACAGGCGACTTCATGGCATCGAACTCCATCAACCTGGCCTCTCCCACACACTTTATGGCTTTCCAATCCGGTAGCTACTTTATAATGCTGAACCTTGCGAGGATTAAATGAGGGGTCAAATGACCTTCGATTGACAAACCGAGACTTGCGTTGGGTTCCTGACGTCGAAATGCATCTAGGAAAACTCTAGCTCGACCATCCCACCACGTTTGATTTTTCATGAAAATTGTCTCTTTAACACCTCTCGGGCACTTTCCGGCTTCAAAACGGGCTCCAACGCTTCAAGAACGGGTCCAAATCAGGTCCTAAAATCTAGCTATCATAGGGTAATAACATTAGTATATTATTGAGTGTACCTCCATTGTACAAAGAAAATATTATCATAAATATTTGAGAACATGTAAACTCTATACATCTTACTAAACATCCATGAATCAATTGCATATTCTATCCATGGAAGAATGAGTAGATATAATAAAGGGATTATTTGATATATTTAACAAATGCTTTGGGTTACATTGACAAAAGTATAAATAAATATAAGAAACACATTTTCATTTACCATTCATCAACAATACAATTGAGTCTCTTTGTCTTCTACCTTTCTTTCTCACAGCTTTCATGGGGCTTCTCATGCTCTTATCTTTCTCTCTTGCTCTCTCTTGTTCTAGTTTTTTTCTATATTATTTCTCTCTCTACAGATTATTTTCTCTCTCCTCCATGTCCTCTGGTGGCATGACAACTATAGGCTCCTTAATAGTAGTTGGAGGACAAACCTTTGTGGGCCTTAGTGTTCAATTGGGCTAAAGATGCTATGTCTATCAACCAATTCCACAACAAGCTATGATGGAGATACTTCTTAAAATTGCTCAAGGCATGGACACCAAACTTGCACGTTTAGATTTCTAGTTCACCATCCTACTAAGTCTAAGTTGATTGAATGATTATCAAATGGGGGAAAATGCAGCAGCATCACTTTCAACTCTTCATTGCCCTTAACTCAGCTTTCCATGCCATGTCCAGCTTCTAATAGCTCATGCATTAAATCATTCTAATATGAATTCTAGATATGCATAGATAGATTAATCAATTCCAATGGCCGCATGCTTTGCATAGAGACATGTGAGTATTGGAATTTACCCTTTTGAGACTCTATATGGTTACAAAGTGCCCATTCCAACAGTCATGCTCAATGAAAAGATCAACCCTCAAGGAAAGGAAGAGCTAAAAAGAATGAAGGCCCTACCTCATCAATGTAAAGTGAATCTTAGGAAAGTGCAAGAGCTTTCATTGGAAGGGCTTATCTATAGATGTAAAGGACTTTGTATCACAATGTATTCCATGCCAACACAACAATGGTTGCACTTTTAAGACAAAATGTCCATTATAGCCATAGCCAATCTTTTAGGGTAAATGGACACACATTATTATGGACTTCATCAGTGGTTTAACAATGTATTCCATGCCAACACAACAATGGCGGCACTTTTAAGACAAAATGTCTATTGTAGCCATAGCCAATCTTTTAGGGTAAATGGACACACATCATTATGGACTTCATCAGTGGTTTAACTACAATCAAGAAGGGTTGGAATAGTATCTATCAGGTGGTGGTTAGATTGAAAAAAGTATCTCACTTCATTCCTACAAAGACTCAATTTTCAGTACATCAAGTGGCAAGCCAATTCATGGAACAAGTGTTCAAATTACATGGATTACCTCAAGTCATTGTACATGACCATGACTCCAAGTTCATGAGTAACTTTTGCCTACCATCCCTAAACTGACAACAAAACAAAGGATGTTAGTAAATGGCTTGAGACTTATATTCACCACTATTGCCATGATGTGCAACATGTATACATGATGCTTAGATTCATTTGATTGAGTTTGCTTACAATAATATGACACATGCAAGTATTGGAGTTTTCCCTTTTCAGACTCTATATGGTAACAAAGTGCCCCTTTCAATAGTAATGTTCAATGAAAAGATCAACCTTCAAGGAAAGGAAGAACTAAAAAGAATGTAGGCCCTACTTCATCAAAGTAAAGTGAATCTTAAGAAAGTAGAGGAGCATGTGAAACTCTATCTAAATGAAGGAGGCCCATGGAGTTTCAAGAAGGAGAGTTAGTGCTTTTGAGAGTACCCAAGTTAAGATATGCTACTCTTAAGGATGGCTCAAGTAATACATTGGCATATTGCTATTATGGGCCATATAAGATTCTCACAGGTTGGTGACTTGGCATATAGACTAGAACTTCCTTTCTGTACCAAGATTCGCAACGTTTTCCATGTGAGGTAGCTTAAACAAAATCCATATTGTAATATTCAATCAAATGGAAAGATTTATCCTTGGAAGAAGCTTCTTGAAGACTAGTGTCCATCAATTTTAGTCCCCCATTTTACTACAAACAATTTCAAGATAGCTTACTATTTTAGAATAGTTTTTATTATAAAATTTTCATAGAGATGTGAAGCCTATATGGTTGAAATTACATTACATAAGTTTTCTTTTGATGTATGGAATGCTTCATTTGGACTAACCTATCAAAACTTATCTCAGTTTTATTACAATAGGGTCTATAGTAGACAACATGCTCTCTACTATGTGCAAGAGCCTTTTCATGAAGCTGTTCTAACCAAATTCTTAACTTTATGGTCCACAATGGACATGGTCTACTTGGTTCTCTAATTCAAATCTAATCCATTTTATGAATACTTTTTCAGATTTATACATTCTTGTAATCATTGTAATAGAGTAGCACTCTACTTGCAATCATTTTAATAAGCCCATTTCTTGTTTTTCAAGGCAAAAACATTTGGATAGGGATGGATTGTAAAGAACTGAAAAATACACTATTATTTTAGAGGAAATAAGTGGAAAATACTCTAGTCACATTGGCATGAGTATATAAGATGTGTGTGTGTGTGTGTGTGTGTGCACAATCCCCAAAGGGAAAAAAACACCAAAACATGTCTCTACTACTACTACCATAATCTCTCCTTAGAATCTCTCTCTCTCTCTCTCTCTCTCTCTCTCTCTCTCTCTCTCTCTCTCTCTCTCTCTCTCAACATGAACAAGTGAATACAAACCTAGGTTCTTGCCATGAACAACACCCCCCTACACACACACACACACACTCTCTCTCTCTCTCTCTCTCTCTCTCTCTCTCTCTCTCTCTCTCTCTCTCTCTCTCTCTCTCTCTCTCTCTCTCTCTCTCTCTCTCTCTCTCTCTCTCTCTCTCTCTCTCTCTCTCTCTCTCAACATGAACAAGTGAATACAAACCTAGGTTGTTGCCATGAACAACACCCCCCCTACACACACACACACACACACTCTCTCTCTCTCTCTCTCTCTCTCTCTCTCTCTCTCTCTCTCTCTCTCTCTCAACATGAACAAGTGAATACAAACCTAGGTTGTTGCCATGAACAACACCCCCCCTACGCACACACACACACACACACACACACACACACTCTCTCTCTCTCTCTCTCTCTCTCTCTCTCTCTCTCTCTCTCTCTCTCTCTCTCTCTCTCTCTCTCTCTCTCTCTCTCTCTCTCTCTCTCTCTCTCTCTCTCTCTCTCTCTCTCTCTCTCTCTCTCTCTCTCTCTCTCTCTCAACATGAACAAGTGAATACAAACCTAGGTTGTTGCCATGAACAACACCCCCCCTACGCACACACACACACACATCTCTCTCTCTCTCTCTCTCTCTCTCTCTCTCTCTCTCTCTCTCTCTCTCTCTCTCTCTCTCTCTCTCTCTCTCTCTCTCTCTCTCTCTCTCTCTCTCTCTCTCTCTCTCTCTCTCTCTCTCTCTCTCTCTCTCCTTTTTTAAAAAATGAGACATGAATTAATAAAAATGGAAAGTAGGTTTCTAAATTAGAAACCTTGTCATCTAGAAGTTTGAACTCTCTTTCACCTTCCTTCACATCCTTTGAGAATGCAACTATGGTTTCCAAAAAGAAAATAATAGGTTTGTTTTCAACCATGGGAGAGAGATTAAATAAATATACACATAGAAGAGGTATCAAAATTAGAAACCTTCTCATCTAGAAGCTTGAACTCTATTTTACCTTCCTTCACATACTTTGAGAATGTAATTGAGAACTATAGTACTACTCTAAAGAGTAGGACTAAAAGGGAAAAAAATAGGCTTGTTTGCAACCATGGGAGAGAGAATAAACACTCTCATGTGCACACACATAGAGATTGGTTTATTTTATTAAAGGGGGTATGGAGAGGGACATAGAGGTCAAGACCCACCCTATGGACATGCATTATGGAGAGAAAACTTAGAGAGTCAATTGTGTTATTTCCTCTGGGGGTTCACCTTATAGGACATGTAAGATACCATGTGAGTTGAAAAGAAAGGGTATTATATTTAATAAAATTTACAAGATTGTATTTACAATAGGGGTTTTTTAATTACAATATGAAAAAAATATATAAGTTTAGTAAAGGGATCATTTAAGACCTTATAGCATGTAAAGAAAGGGTATTTCTTAATATCCTTTGAATGCATGTTACATAAAAGATTTCTTATATGTGGACCCCCTCAGGCTATTTCTATATTTACATGAGAGAGATGGGGAAAGTGCAATGTTTGATTAGGGTCCTTTTAGTACTTTACAATACCTTAAAATTTGGGACATTAGAAATCACCCTATCCTATAAACTTACTTTCTATCCTACATCCTATCCCACCTCTAGCCCAAATACTTATTGAAAGAAATACTAAATCTATATCATAATCTACACTACAATCATAGGGTGATTCCTAAGCTCCCAAATTTTAAGGACGTATAATTGTTGACATCAGCTTCTTAATGTGATCCATCTCAGTTTCTTGCAAATCATGCCTACTTGAAAATCTTGAAGCACATTGATGCCCATGAATAGGGGAAAATGCACCACTTAAATAGCGTTGATACATCTACCAAAGGAGCATCTTCCCTAACTATGAGATCATCTATAAATCGAGAATATGTTCAATATTGCCCATTTTCTATAGTAAAAAGGGAGGCCAAGGGTCACATCAAGAAGTTGAAAGCAAACACATACCTTTTTTGGGAAACCTTCTATCAAACCTAGTGATAGCCATCACCCAAGTCAATGAGGATGGTACAAGGTCATGTTTTTTCCATGGACTAAACTATTATAGATCATATTGTACATTACAGCTTTTAATCTCTCCTTAGACTAGTATCACTATACTTGTAATCTTTATTTTGTCGTAATTTAACCACTTGGAATATATAATTGTAATTTGTAATCATGGTGATTTTTTTGAAGGGGATGCTTCATCAGTGGATGTACTTGCATAACACACACATGTACATGCACACATTATGCATACATACTCAAATTAGATATGTTGAAATCATTCATCATATAACAACCAATATTAATAGAAAATTGAATAGAACACAATTTACAATAAAGAAGAGAATTAAAAAAAGCATCCACAACACAAGATTGGGTACAATCCCCCTCCATGCATGTATTTATTAGTTTGTATTGAACTTATCTTCTCTAAAATATCATTGAAAAGCATCCCCTTTTGGGGTTGTTGCTTTCTTTGCATGAATGCCTTGCTTTTTGTTCTAATTCTTTTTAATTCATATTCTAATAAGCCTATTCTAATGTTTATAAAATAATAATAATGCCTCCTAGGCCTTACAAAATAGTCACATTCATAAATATATAAATTGCATGTAGGTGCCTACATTGTCCTTGTGCTAATGACCACCCAAATATTACAATAAACCATAAGCAATTCCTACATAGCAAAGTGTGCTTCCTTAGAATATTTATTCCACATAACTATGTCTAATACTAATAATCTCCTAACCACAACACAAAACACATTAGTATCCTTCCATCTATCTACTTAGCATAATGTAACTAGTGTCACACACAGTACTATGCGTAATATGTCACAAATCATGTGATAAATAGGCAAAACCATAGTAAATTTCTATTTTCATTGTAAATTTTGACAATTTCCATCATAATACACGGGGGTTAAAAAGTAATTGTCCTTGTTTGGTAAAATTTACATGGGTGATAAGACGACACGTAGTAGTGCTACTTCATGTGACAGATATGCACTACATTTCTTATGAAAATAATTTAACCATGGATTTTTCGTGGAACACTATCTCATGTGGTGAATCTATGCCCATGGACATTGATGTGCATGTGAGTGGTAAGCAGTCATTATATGATCATAAGTCAGAGTTAGTATTATCTTTTGAATCCACTTGTATTTTTCAATAGAATGGTTTTGATATTCAACTAGATACCAATGATACTGATTTCCAGTCCTAGTTGTGGTTTGGTCATGGTCAATAATAACTTTGGGTATTAAAATGTTATGCCTTTCTTTAATAACAGAGGATCATCTACAATTGGAGTCACTAGTGTAGTTCCTTTAAAAGGTTTTAATCGACTAATATGAAAAGAGTTATGAATCTACCAATGAGAAGGAATTCTCAATCTAAATGTATTATCATTGAACTTATGACCAATACAAAATGTCCATAACATCTTTGAGCTATTTTGGTTTTCCAATGTCTTTCAATGGATTTCAACATCCTCTTTTCAATTTGCCACCAAACTACATCATTTTTGTTGGATGTAATAGCCTCATGTTTTTTATTTTCTTGGGCTGCATATCTCAACTGTGATTTCTTAACCTTTTCACTGACTTCTTTTATGATTTTCCTATGATCAATAACTAAAGTATCAATATAACTAGAATATTAGCAACTATAGTGGTCATAGGGATATGTAGTTTCTTTCTATAAACAACTTTGAATTATGCTCTACTAGTAGAGCAAAATATTATAAGCAAATTGGAGAATATGCAAATTTTTATCCCAATGGTTCGATCTATAAATGGTGTTTGCTTTTAGGGTGAAAAGCTAAGATGAAGTTCAACTTAGAACATAGTTTTTAAAATAATGCTACCCAAAATTAGTTACAAAATCTACCATCACGATCACTTTTGGAAATCAATGATGAGAAAAGTTAGTGTTGATGAAAAGTATTTATTTTGGAAATCCCTAATGAGGAAAGCTAGTGGTGATGAAAAGTTTAGCAACTTAGGATTTTCCATGATAACATTTAATGTGTTAACATATTATAGCTATAGTAGACTCAATTCCATGTAAGCTAGTGCATGCATTTCAAACATTGCAATACTCCTAAAAGATGCAGCAATACACAACTTTTTTTTATAGCAGATGACTCCATTTACATGTGTATAATTATCAAAAGTAGTGGTATTAATATTTTGAAATCTTTACCAAACGATGGAAAAATAAAAATTTGTTGCATGTGTAGAAATTATTGCATCAAAATTTTGAACTACAACAATAGAAATATAATTCTAATAAAAACCAAGTAAATGATGAGATATAATATTTTTTGTAGGCCTATAGCTCAATGCATCTATAACCACATTAGCATGATTGAGCTAACATCAGATGGTAAAAAAAGGCCTAAGAGGAGAGAGAAAATAGAAAGAAGAGAGAATGAGAATGCAAAGGAAAAAAGGACTAGAGCATGTGTGAGAAAGATAGAAATAAGAAGAGAGAGAAAGAGGTGGAATCCATTAAAGCTATGGAGAAGAAGGTGGAAGATGATAAGGAATGTTTATTACTACATGATGATGACAAAAATAATACTCTTTACATCTTATATACTCGTCCTAGTGTGGCTAGAGTATTTTCCACTTATTTTCTCTAAAATAATAGTGTCTTTTCCACTTCCTTACATTGGATCATTGAATGAAAGGAACCCATTTGATGTGATGGTTAGAGATATGAAATCAATTCAATCAATGTTTGATAGCTTGTTGATATGTTTTCATAAGAACTTTGGATTCCATAAGATAGTGCTTCCAAATATCTAATGCATGCACTATAGCCAATAGTTTATTATTATAGGTATCAAATGGTGGAAATAGAGTGATCATTCTGCATTAAAATTGTATATATTCCTGAACCATTAGTATTACTTAGTACTAAAAGAAAGACCAAGAAAATTTTGACAAAGGATAGGCATATGGGTTAAAAGGCATTTCAAGGTAGCAAAAGCTTTTTGTTGGGTAGGATTCCATCTGAAAACAATTTTCTACTACAACAACATGGATAAAGGGCAAAGCAATCAATGAAAAATTTGAATAAATTTACCCTAAAACTAGATAATCCAAGGAAAGATCTAACTTCATGCATACTCTTAGGGATAGGCCAGTCTTTTATGGTTTGACTTTTCTTAGGGTCTATTGTTACACCTTTAGCAAAAACTATGTGTCCCAAGTACTCAATTTGATTTCGAAAGAATGAAATCTTATCAAGATTTGCATACAAGTAATTTTTATGTAATAAAACAAACATAATTTTCTTCTTCCAATTTACCTAAAACAAGTATATCATTTTAAAAAATAATCACAAAACCTTAACAATTCAGAAATATTTGATCTATCATCCATGCAAATGTAGTTGGTATATTAATAAGACTAAAAGGCATAACAATTAAACCATAGTTACCAGATTGTATCTTAAATATGATCTTAAATACATCAATGGAATCAATATGAATTTGATGATTTATTGATTTGAGATCTATCTTACTAATAATTGTGCGCCCCCGAAATCAATAAATATTCCACTCTTAGAATAAAGAACCAATTTTTGACAATCACCTTTATTTATTTATTCAATCAAAAGGACATGTGCACCAAATGGAGAAAAAATAGGACAAATCAAACCCTTTTTTGACAACTCCATCACTTGTCTTTGTAGTTTTTTAAATGCCAAATACTACACTTGCATGGCGCTTTGTGTGGTGGAGATACCTTAGAGAAAAGCTCTATATTGTAATCTAGGTCCTCACAAGATGATGGTAATTCAAGTGGATAATGATCAACAAAGCAAGGCTTATATGATTCCAAAAACCTTTTTTGTCTATGGGTCAATGTAAAAGATTCAAGAGATTCTACTTCAATCACAAAAATCTTATATGTATTTTCTTGTTTTTTGTGTGCTATTTTACCTTTTCTATGACTAATTAGTAGAAACAATCCAATCTTAGGTTCACTAGACATACCTTGTTGTCCTTTGTTTGATACCTCTTGTTGCAATGTCTCTATAGTCCAATCAAAAGCATAATCAGGCACTTCCTTGATGTTGTGCAGTTGGGCCATAATCGTATCATTGTTGGATGCAAGTTCTACCTAGCAATCCCTCAAAAATGACTATGTTCTCTATAACAATGGTAGGTAAACTTGACCTTTTTTAATTAAACATTAAGATTTGTAGATTGAGACTTTATCTTCTTGTCATTAGAGCCAAAAATGCTTCAAAAAAATCACTTGTATGAAAATGATTAAGTTGATATTCCAAATTTGGATACTTGGATGTGATTAATGAAAGAATATATGATTCATTGAAGAGATCGGTCATTAAATATCTTCAATCTTTAATGGATGTTAAGGACCACCTTTTCAATCTTATTCTCTTGGAGCTTGTAAAATTTTGTATTTTTGAATTTTTGCACCAAAAGACACTCGTTTGTTCCTCGATGTTCATTTTTAGCACCTTTGTTCTTTTT
Organism: Lygodium microphyllum; assembly: GCF_053477565.2. NCBI lineage: Eukaryota > Viridiplantae > Streptophyta > Polypodiopsida > Schizaeales > Lygodiaceae > Lygodium > Lygodium microphyllum. The sequence goes on from NC_141161.1 coordinate 124,132,980, forward strand.
CCTTCTCTGCAACATTGTTGCCTCGTTAAGGGTTCTCCACCAAAATGTTTACTACTACCTCGTCTAGCAACACAAGTGCAACCCCACCACACAAGTATAAACTTACTATTCAACTAGATCCCGTTTATTCATTTTGGAGGAGTATACACCATCGAGCATTATTGGACAAGGACGAAGCTAACATGTTACGATTACAAGAAAAGAAGCATGTAGACTTATGGGTGGATGTAAATATTTATCCATTGGACCCTTCTACATGTAAACATCCTCCTTTTTACAATATTAACGACTTCATAAGATACGTTGGAGATGGTTGTGATGGGATGCTTGGCTATTGTATGAGGTTATGTTCTGCATCTCATGCATTAAGAGAACACATACATGAAATGAAGGATTCATTAACATCGGCACAAAAAACTATTTCTAAGCTGACGAACAAGAATGATGTTCTAAAAAATTCTAACAAGTCATTGCAAGAAAAATTACTATGCTTGAAGGAAACTCCAATAGGATTTAGAGAGAGAAAAAGACCGCTAAAAAATATAATGGGCCGACTTTGGGGATGAAAGTAAGTCTCCTATACCTTGCCTTTTTTTATTTTGAAAGTCTCTTCTAATTCAAATATCTTATATACTTTGTTGCAATGTGATGGGACCTAAACCGGGCCGGACCTCTATCTCATGCGCTCAACAACCCCACGGCCTCGTGGCCAGGGGCGTTGATGGCACATACATTGCCTTCCTACACATCTTGCGTTTGTATTACGTCGTTTGTAGTCCACTCTTCTCTCACCCACTACTCCTTAGAGGGAGTCCCTTACACATTGCCTAATGGCACGAAGCACAGACATAGGGGGTCCTCCAACGGCTGAGTGCCGCCACCCCTCTGCGACTCTCCTACACCTTGTGGGGATTGGCCCCTCGGTGCGTCGCTCAACATAAAAACATTTTGTACGGTACCAATTGATCGTATACAGGAATGTACCATTGTCCTTAGTTCTCTTTCCCCTAGACCCCATGACTAGCTTATGGCTTAGGGTATCCTATCTCCCACTCAACGTGGATCAAGGTCCTAATGAAAGCAATTGCTGTGCATCCAGGATTTCTGATACCTTTAAATATTTCCATGATTTATGCATATTGTGGATGCTAAGTGCATAAACAATTATAAAATCAATATTGTGCACATGTGGAGAACATCCTTTTAATGGTTTTCAGCCTACCGTTCTTATGCGGCGTTGCATGAACCTAGCACTGAGGAAACCCTCGTGCTACTAGGCCCTTATTCTATAATTATTTACCGACCTATATGGTATGAAAAAACCAGCAAGCTTTTCATCGGTTCACTCAACATTTAGACACATTTTAACCACTCTACCCTCCCATCGATCAAATGTTGCATTGTTGCATAGATTTATAAGGCATTTTGCCATCATTTTATGTGTAAAAAGCGGAAAAAGACACACTAGAACAAGAAGGTGGGGCTGAATTGAGGAAAATCCTCATGCTTCAGTCCCCACAAACGTTCACGAACATTGTTCTTAATTTTCAATAGTTTTCCGCACTCGAAATGCATTTTTCCCCAATTTTTAGTGGTTTTTCTCTATTTTTCTTGTATTTTTCCTTATTTTTCTGCATTATTTAATTACTTAAAATTCAAAATAGGTTATGGGCTGTGGCCCTTAGTTCCTTCTTGCAACACAAATGAAAATTTAGTTGGTGTTCCTATTTATTCTTCCATTTTTATGCTTTAAAAATACCATTTTCCCTTGGTTTTCCATATTTTACGTATTTTAGTGTATTATTTTGGGCCACAAGATGCGTGTTTTTCTGATTTTCTGATTTTGATCAACAAATACTCATGGAAAACAGCAACATAAACAATTTTTAGCCCACATGAACAACATTTTACCAATCAAAAGCCATGAAATCTCAAATTTCCTTTGAAAATTTTGAATTACCGCTTATTTGCGTGTCTCGAGTTTCATGTCCATGGCTGCAAATCTGAAAATCAGCAGCACTTCATGCTCATGCCGATCATACGTCACCATTTCCAGCCTGTGGAGCGATCCGATCGATGCCAGACAAGCCTCCACCATTCTTTCTTATTCCTTTCTCTTCCCACATGAATCCCCCCTTAGAGGAGAGAGAGGGAGGAGAGAGAAAGATTGATTTTCTCTCTCTCTCTACAGGCTGCCATTGTCTGCGCGAAAGAGGGTGATGTGAAGCGGAGAATCAATGTGGTTGCCTGCTGTGATTGGCTCTATGGCTTGCTTAACAGCCATGATTCGCATTTGTGGGGGGGGCGCCATTTTTTCACGCGGCGCTGCTGCACGCCGCCCCCCCTCTACTTCGTTTTGTTTTTGAGGGGTGCCCCTTCCCAAAGGCACCCCTTCACTTCTCCTTTTGGGCACCTCCTTAATTTTGACCGGCCTTTTGGCCTTTTTCCCGGCCTTTCTTGCATACGGTGTCCGAATCTAGTTCTGAAAATTTTTGTGAGCTCCTCTCGGCATCCTGGACTGGTCGGCAGCTTCCCTGACTCACACAAGCACATAGAGAAATTACTAAAAATCCGCAAGTGTTGCACGGGCGTCCTTAGAGCATTTTGACGCTTAAAATCGTCCTAGGTCGAGCCGCCGCCTTTGACATTGGATATTTTTCCCTTGATATTCATAATTTTTAGCTATTTTTAAGCAATTCTCGGCACCAAAATTCCGCTCTCATTGGCGACCACGGGATAGGGCGACTCAGCTCGTCGAATCCCACAATAAATATGCACAGAACAACCAAAGAAAGCATCAAGCTGATACAAAGTAGATATATACTAAACACAGCACAATGCTCTTCCTACCCCCTGACAGAACCAAGGCATGACATCCACAAGGAGTAGGCCTAGCATCATCTAATAGAAGATCCGAAGCAAGTGACTAACCACCTGCTCCAACACAGCCAAACTAAAAAAACCTATCAAAGAGGTCGCCCGAAGTGGTGGTCTGAACTACCCACCAACTAAAGACAACACAACTAGGAGCTCCTACAAGGCGAGGATTCCTATAGCCTGATCAAGAAGGATTTTGTTTCAGTACATTTCTTCTTTTAGGGTTTTTTTTTTATTAACATACTTGGGCATGTAAAAAGGAGGGAGCTGAGCGTAGTGACCCAAGGAAAATAGGGCATCGGCCTTAGGACCTGTCTCGGCACCCAAGAACCTACCAAGCCCTCGCAAGGCGGCACTTAATCCTTTTCTAACGCTCACTTTTATTTTCGCTCCAACCTTCCTTGTTTTGTTTTTTTTTTTTTCCAACAAGAAGCCACCCCTAGGAAGACAAGATATCGGCCCTGGGTCTGACTCGTCGCCAGGAACCTACCAGGCCTTCGCAAGGCGATGATCAACTGCCTATACATTTTCATTCCTTTTCTTTTCTTTGATAGGGGTTAGAACCCCTTTTTACACACCTTCGTATTTATATTCATCTTTTGGGATATTCAGGGTTTCTTGGCATCATCATTATTATCTTCTCGCAGGCTTCTCTAACTGCCTCACAACTAGCAGGGACTCCTAGAACGGCTGCCTAGCAAGCGAGCAGAACAGGGCCACTAGGACTTCCTTCTAAAACAGGTCTTTCAATACCTAGCAATGCCTTAACAGGAGGTACCGACTACTCAGACCTCCCTCAGACATACTTAGCCTAAACCTGGGACTTCATGCCTTGGTTGCCGGTCCCCAACAAAAATATATCCCCTCGACAAGTACAAATACACATATAACAGGAAAGAAAGGTACTCGTAAAGGAGAGGTATCACCTAAATTGGCCACAAGAAGCTTCCATCGTAGCAAAGGCTCCTCCAGGCTCCACCAAATTCCACGAATCACAAAACCTGTCCAGCACAACACTTAAAACAAAAACCCAATTAAATGCACCCGCACTACAGGGAAATGGCCCTCTTGGCCTAATGAAATCAAACATGACTTCGCATAACATCCTCCTGGAAACAACTATGATAGACATCAAAGCATAACATTCCCAGGGGAACAGAGGCTCCTAGCCCTAAACTAGGTGCATTAAATTATGACCCATCCCTCCTGCGTATATCACAAGAGGTGTTCGCATCACATGTCGTCTAATCAGTCTGTGGGTCCAAGATAATAAAGGCAGATGAGTCTCGCCCACCCTCTGCATCACCCAGATCAACCATCGTCTACCAAAGAGGGCATGTTCAGAAAGCATACCCCACAAACGACCAGGTCCTGTCTCATCGTCAATAGATATATCGGGACAAGGGCCACAATTAAAGAAGAGGTCTTCTTCATACGCAAAATTAGCCAATGAATCGGCAAACTGATTCCAAGTTCGTGGAATCAGCTGAAAAGACACTCCATCAAATTCGTCTAGCAGGGCTATGGCAGTATGATGGTACATGCAAAGAATGGGGTTTCGTACCATGTACGTCCCATTGAGTTTATTTAAAACCAACTGAGAGTCCCCTTTCACCAACAACTGGCGGATACCACCCTTCTTTGCAATATTCAAACCCATAATCAGGGCTTTGTATTCTGCCATATTATTGGTAAAATTCACCCCAAGATAAGCAGCTAACTTCATGACAATGCGTCGTCGAGGGTCTCGGATGACGACTCCTACACTTCCTTTTTTGCATGGACCCCTGGACACCCCATCAAAGTACAAGGTGTATGTCCATAAAGGGTTTACATATCCCGCCATCCGGAACTCTACTCGTAATTATGGTAGTCGAAATTCAGCATATTCAATGGGTGGACTGTAGGCTCCATCCCTCCATCATCATTGAATTCAACAGGGATGCTCGTCAAAATTTGTAGGCAGTGATGGCAGAAGACCTTGATCTCCCAAATAAATGTCCCGCCTTCTTGCTCAGTCACCTTGTATCCTTTGCTCCACCAAATGAGCTTTCCCTGATGATACCTCTGTTCTAAATATGGGTGTTCTAAATAAGGGATCAGACGACCCATCAACCTCTATCACGATTTCCTTGCAGATGTTTGATTGATCTCGCCTAGACCTGCAAGGCAGTCATAGTATTAGTGCAATCAGAAATAATAATGTTTAATCTTATTAAGATTAACCTTATTTTTAAATTCTATCCCCTCAAGGTCAGCTAACAAGACTGTGGATTTATTCTTTCCTATTCTAACGATCCTATAGGCCCCGTCCCATTTGGGCTCTAGCTTGCCTGGAAATAATTCACGTCGTGCGTCATAATACAGAACAAGCTATCCTTTCTTGAAGGTGTATTTCTTGGCTTTGAGGTCGTGTAGCTGCTTCATTCGGCGCTTCGCTACTTCTTGGTGCAATAAGCTCTGCAGCTTAAGCTCATCTAAATGTGCCAGTGTCGTCAAGCGCTCAAAAAGTGCGTCTTCATCACTCAAAGAATGATTGATGGCAAATCGAATAGTCGGCAGCTCAATCACTAAAGGCAAGACACACTCCTCCCCATATACTAACTTGAACGGGGTATGGCCAGTGGCTCGTTTGAAGGTCGTATTGTAGGCCCACACTGTCACGTATAACTTTTTATCCCAATCTCGTTTCTTTTCCGACACAATTTTGGACAGGATGCCCACAAGCTGCTTGTTGGTGCTTTCAACTTGCCCATTGGCTTGCGGGTTATATGGGGTTGTCTTGTTATGCTTGATTTGACAAGTCTCTGTCAAACTTTTGATCACCTTATTCAGGAAATGGGTTTCGCGGTCCGACACTAATTCTTTCGGCGGACCAAAATGGCATATTATCTGCTCTAAAAGGAAACTAGCAGTTTCTTTAGCATCATCTTTCCTTGTTGCACGTGCTTCTGACCACTTTGTGAAGTAGTCAGTTGCTACAATGATATACCTCTTTTGTGCAGTCGACGACGGAGTAATAGGACCCACAAAGTCTATTCCCCACTTCTCAAATGGAAGTATCGCCATAATAGGGGTGAGTGGTCGTTTCCTATTCTCTCGACTATCATGTCGTTGACAAATATCGCATCTCTTAACATACGCAAACGCATCCTGGAAGATGGCAGGCCACCAATAACCTGCTCTTAAAGCCTTTTGTGCTATAAGCCGTCCAGCAAAATGGCCGCCGCAAGCAGAATCATGGCACTCTTCCAAAATGAATGGCACCTCGTCAGGCATCACACATCGGCGATAGATGTCATCAACCCCTTGCCAATATAATGTACTTGCGATCAAGGCAAACTTTAACGCTTGCTGCTTAATTTTCCTTCTCTCAACTTTAGATAATTCGGATCCCGCCTCTCCCATCGATAAATAGTGCATTATTGCAGCGTACCAGGAGGGAATAGATCCCGTATCTATTTTAAATAACAACTCCATGTCACTACCTTCATCCACAGATTCTTTCGGCTCCCCAAAGTCCACAAGACATTCCATGATGCCTTGCAACCTTGGTGGCTTACTCCGGATTTCATAATCAAACTCCTGCAAAGTGATTAACCACTTCGCTAGACGATCAGGCGGCTGTAGCTTATTCATCAATAGTCGAAGCCCCTCCACCTTCGTATAAAGCACGACTTTCTCATAGAGAATATAATGCCTGAATTTCTTGGTCCCAAAGACCATCGCCAGACACAACTTCGGCATGTAGGTATAATTGATCTCTGAAATGCCCAATTTCCGACTAGCAAAGGCTATCGGATGATACCACTTCTCTTCCCAAATTTGGGCTAAACAGCAGCTGATACTATACATGGTGGCTGTTGAGAATATATAGAACACCTCACCTCTTTTAGGTGCTTTTAAAATGGGAGCTATTGCTAGCTCCTGTTTCACATCCTCGAATGCTACCTTACAAGGGTCACCCCATACAAACAAACAGCTAAAGGACAATAAATTTGTAAGCGGCAACGTTCTTTCTGCCAAGGCGTTTATGAATCTACGGTAATAACCAACCGAAGATAGAAAGCTATGAACTTCTTTCGGAGTGCGTGGTGGACCCATGGCAACTATAACTTTCACCTTCTCGGGATCTATCGCAATTCCTACTGAACTGACCACATGACCCAGCAATAGCCCATAAGGTACTCCAAAAACACACTTCTGTGGGTTTAGGGCGATGCAAAATTATCTACAGCGCTCAAAGCATTTTCTTAAAATGATCAACTGCCTTCCTCTCACGGTGGCAGCCCCTAAGTCATCAATAAACACCTTCAACTCTTCAGGGGATATGTCACCGAATGTCTTATCTGCTGTTCGTTGCCACAAACCAGGCGCATGGCATAAACCAAAGGCCATCACATGGTATGCAAAAGTACCAAATACAGTAATAAAAGTTGTTTTCAACTTGTCCTCTTCTGCAATTGCCATCTGGTTATATCCTGCAAAGCAATCCATAAACGAATATATCTCCCTACCCGCTAATTGATCCAAAATCTGGTCAATAAATGGCAACGGGTAGTAGTCCTTAATTGTCTGCTTATTCAGCTCCCTAAAGTCTACACATAATCAAATTTGATTATTTTTCTTCTTTCTGATCACAACTGGTGAACACCATTCCGTGTGTTGCACAGGAAAAATCAAACCCGCTTTCCGAAGCTTCTGTAACTCTTCAAATAGTCTGTCCCTCAATTCGAAAGGCATACGCCTTACTTTCTGTCGTACAGGACGACTGCCCTCTTTCAACAGAATTGTATGAACAGCCAGACTAGGAGCAATACCTCTCAGCTCATCATAACTCTAGGCAAAGATATCACGGAATTCCTAAATCAAGGCCACATAGTCCTCCCTTTCTGTTGTGCTGAGCATAGAACCTAATTTGATTGGCCACGAATCATCAAGCGTACCAAGATCTAGCTTGACAACATCTGCATCTCTTATATGATCTTGGGCCTCTATCGGCTCGTTCAAAGTGATCTGATAGATGTCTTCCGTGGTGGATCCCTCTTTGGACTCATCACTCGATGATGTCTCACTGGCAGATAAATCTTCTAATGTCTCCAATTCTGTAGAGGATAGAGGAGCTCTCTCACTCTGCGGGGACTCAGGATAAGCATCAACCACCACACACTGGGCACCTCTGCCGAATATTAGTCGATCGGTGGGTATATCTAATTGTAGTCCGCTTGCAAGATCCAAGGTCGTCTAAGTAATACTTGGTAACTTGGATGGCCTGCAAAACGAATCACCCTAAAGTCCAACAGGCATTCTACATTTGCAACAGTGACATGGACCTTAGTAATGCAGCCTTCCAACTGCCTCAAACTATCATCTGCCATTCTGAGAATTGTGGAGGTATCTTTTTGGATCGCAAGACCCAACCTTTCCATCAGTTCAGAATTCATAATGTTAACAGATGATCCCGTGTCGACAATGGCATAATCTACTAATATCCCATCGACATAGGCTGCAACCCTTGGGCAATGCTTCTCAGCATGCTCGAACCAGTCATCACCAACTTGCGCAATACCCAAAGGTTCTACGATATACCCGGTACGGAGGATCTTTCTAAATTCCTTGCGTACTCCTGGAGAAAGCTTAATAAGCTGCAAAAGATTCACATCCGGCTTGAGTTCACAAAGAGAGCTCGCCAAATCGAATTCATGATAGTTCGATAGAGCTCGCTTTTCACACCAAATCATCCTCTCTTTAGGTCGCTGAACCGGCTTTATTGCCTCTTTTTTAACTTTCACCTTCTTCTTTGGTGATTCCTTATCGACTTTACTTTCCACGGGCTTCAAAGGTCCCCCTTCCATGGCAGGATCCAAAACTTGCGTTCCTTTGTCGCCTTGTTTAGGGTTTCCGTCGACAGGCTTATCCTTGTCGGCTTCTCTACCCTTTTGACCTCTTGTAAGAACAGCTTGCAGATTAGAGGTTTCAGCATCCTTAACGCGTACAGCCTCAATCAAACTAGCCCCACTACCACTAGGTAGCTCCTCCACTGTAGTCTTTGGTCGTTGAAGTATTTGTTTAGGCCCGTCTTCTTGCTGGGAATCATTTCATTGCACACGATGATTAACAGGCCCTGGTTGCCGACTACCTCGCTGGAGGGAACTGATCTTACTCCAGCAAGTAGCTGTTAAATGGCCGGGTTTTCCACAGATGTCGCACTTAACATTTGGGCAATTTCTTGGATAGTGTTTCCCACCACACCATTTGCAGCTAAACCTCGAAGGTGCACCCTCCTTTGGGTATCTTCTTCCTATCAAATTTTGTTGTTTTTTAAGGAAGTTGACATCAACGGCTATTTGTCGATACTGCTCCGTAATCATGTCGATATAATGCTTCATCATGTCCTTAACCTCGCGAAGAACATTGGAAGCGCTCGACTCATAGCCTTGGTCATTACCATGTCGTTCCATCGGCCTAACAATTCGATTAGGTACTGGTTGTTGAGCCACAAGCATGGTATTAGAATTGACCGCCTGGCCTCCACCATTTGGAGCCATTTGACTGCCCGTAGGCATCGACATGCTAGGGGGAGCTGGTAATAAAGGCACATTCTGCATCATGTTCCATCTCCCATTAGGATTAGCCATCGCTATCCCTTGGCCACTACTGCCATTGGCCATTGCCATATTGTTTCCCAATGCTAGACCCATATTCGAATTGCCTCGAGAAGCATAGGCTGCTTGTAGTCGGGATTCCACCTCTTGTGCTCGTGTAATGGCAGTATCTATATCCCCCAAGGGGACACTACTCAACTGCAATTGGATGTTAAAGTCCAAACCATGTAGGAAATATTGCAATTGGGCACTTGCGGGGATAGGAATAGAGGTGTCCAACTTATGGAAAACCTCTTTTATTTTCTTCGCATAAGCACGAATATCCTCGTGTGGTTCTTGGCGCGTCACGTTGAGTACACGCAACCAATATTGCCCACCCCTTTCAGGGGCAAACTCCCTTCAAAAAGCTCCATAAAATGAATCAATATTCAATATGTTTCCGGCTTCTAAACCATGATACCACATGGCAACTCTTCCTTTGAGAGTCATTTTGAAGAACATCATTAAATGTCCTTCTTCTTGGATGCGACAGTTAAACATCAGCTTTTGAAACTCCCTAATGTGGAGTTTCGCATCTTCCTCAACTAACCCATTAAAAATGGGTAGCGGATAACCTAGAGCCGACAAATCCGTCGTTCTTGCTGGGATTGCAATAGGCTGCGCCATGACGGAAATTGGATTTGCACTAGGAATAGGGGATGGTGGGGTTGCACCTCCCGCACTTGATGTAGACTGGCTTATGGAAGGAAGGGGAGCACTAGAGCTTCCACCTTCTCCTTACTTACTGCTTGTGGCCCCAAGACTACTAGATCCCTTACTCACTCGTAAGGGTTCAGCACCACTACGCTTAGGGGAATATCTCCTAAAAATTTCAGCACGTCGCCTAGCTCTTTCGTCTCTCTCTTGCTTTTGGATTTCTGCTAGATTATGCTTATCGATAAATAACGGATCAATCATAGTATCCTTTGGCATAAACTGCTAATTGGTCCCTAGACAACCAGGATTCGAGGGCCGCCACTTCTAAGCAGCTCCCAACAGACGCACCACTGATGGGACCTAAACCGGGCCGGCACTGGCTCGTGCACTAGCCGGACCTCTATCTCATGCGCTCAACAACCCCACGGCCTCGCGGCCAGGAGCATTGATGGCACATACATTGCCTTCCTAGACATCTTGCATTTGTATTACGTCATTTGTAGTCCACTCTTCTCTCACCCACTACTCCTCAGAGGGAGTCGCTTACACATTGCCTAATGGCACGAAGCACAGACATAGGGGGTCCTCCAACGGCTGAGTGCCGCCACCCCTCTGCGACTCTCCTACACCTTGGGGATTGGCCCCTCGGTGCGTCGCTCAACATATAAACATTTCATACAAAATCCACTCAAGGTACCAATTGATCGTATACAGGAATGTACCATTGTCCTTACTTCTCTTTCCCCTAGACCCCATGACTAGCTTATGGCTTAGGGTATCCTGTCTCCCACTCAACATGGGTCAAGGTCCTAATGAAAGCAATTGCTGTGCATCCAGGATTTCTGATACCTTTAAATATTTCCATGATTTATGCATATTGTGGATGCTAAGTGCTCAAACAATTATAAAATCAATATTGTGCACATGTGGAAAACATCCTTTTAATGGTTTTCAGCCTACCGTTCTTATGCAGCGTTGCATGAACCTAGCACTGAGGAAACCCTCGTGCTACTAGGCCCTTATTCTATAATTATTTACCGACCTATATGGTATGAAAAAACCAGCAAGCTTTTCATCGGTTCACTCAACATTTAGACACATTTTAACCACTCTACCCTCCCATCGATCAAATGTTGCATTGTTGCATAGATTTATAAGGCATTTTGCCATCATTTTATGTGTAAAAAGCGGAAAAAGACACACTAGAACAAGAAGGTGGGGCTGAATTGAGGAAAATCCTCATGCTTCAGTCCCCACAAATGTTCACGAACATTGTTCTTAATTTTCAATAGTTTTCCGCACTCGAAATGCATTTTTCCCCAATTTTTAGTGGTTTTTCTCTATTTTTCTTGTATTTTCCCTTATTTTTCTGCATTATTTAATTACTTAAAATTCAAAATAGGTTATGGGCTGTGGCCCTTAGTTCCTTCTTGCAACAAAAATGAAAATTTAGTTGGTGTTCCTATTTATTCTTCCATTTTTATGCTTAAAAAACACCATTTTCCCTTGGTTTTCCATATTTTACATATTTTAGTGTATTATTTTGGGCCACAAGATGCGTGTTTTTCTAATTTTCTGATTTTGATCAACAAATACTCATGGAAAACAACAACATAAACAATTTTTAGCCCACATGAACAACATTTTACCAATTAAAAGCCATGAAATCTCAAATTTCCTTTGAAAATTTTGAATTACCGCTTATTTGCGTGTCTCGGGTTTCATGTCCATGGCTGCAAATCTGAAAATCAGCAGCACTTCATGCTCATGCCGATCACACGTCACCATTTCCAGCCCGTGGAGCGATCCGATCGATGCCAGACAAGCCTCCACCATTCTTTCTTCTTCCTTTCTCTTCCCGCATGAATCCCCCCTTAGAGGAGAGAGAGGGAGGAGAGAGAAAGACTGTGTTTGCTTCATCGAACATCTCCCAATCCAAAGATGAGAGAATTGGTACTACAAATCTTCAAGGTATCCATACACACCTACTCTTGAGGGAACCACATACTGTGCATAATACACAAAAATTCTACAAGTTTCATAAAAAAAACTCGCAGTATGATCAACATAAATAATATCAACAAATTCTTTATGAATGGCATGGAATGTTCCGCTGAGGCTCTCGATAGATTGCCCTCAAAACTTGTCGATGGAAAGATATCTACAACCAATAATCTACTATTTAGCATTTGCTTCAAACAAAACAATATATTCACATATATTTTGCAACTCAAACTTATAGTGTGCTTTGCTGTGAAAAACATTCTCGTGGAGCCAAGTACATATCTCTAGCCATGTAAACATGTTGTACCAAAGCAAACCAGCCTTGAGGTATAGTTTTGAAAGAAATGATGTATCACTTCAAGTGATGTTTGATATCCTCTCATTTTGTTCTTTTCACCTTATGAGAGCCCCTGCAAGATGGTAGCATTGTAACCCAAGCATTTATAGTAAATGTTTTGGGCTCCCATTCTCTATTTGTGCTTTTGCTATAGATGGTGCAACAGTTTATGGAATGAGAATGACACCTTGTGGATGCCATAAAAAGACAATAAGCATGTAGACAATGTGCAGAGAAAGAAACCTAAAGAGAGAGGTCACAGATCTAAGGGCGAACCTCAAGGAGACAAATTAAAAATACTACAAGCACCAAGAAGATCTTTGAAAATTCTCTCGATTTTCAAAATGGTCTAAATTAACTTAACTCTGTCACATCTTTGTCATATGTTTTGTTAGCTTTTATTAGTTAATAGGGCCTTAGGGACTACCAAAACTTGTCAGGTTTTGAAGAATTCGGCTAAATAGGAGGGAAAACCACAAAATGGACTCTACTATCTCAAAAGCGGAGGAGATAAGAATACGATAAGTTTGTCCACATGGTGAAATCTCTTTGGCCCTTTCCTTAATCCACTAATTAACAAAAGTGCCTTTTTTGAAGCGTTTTTGGCTCTAATGTTTCCACGCTTTTTTTTTTACCACTTTTTGGTTGGAAGTTAGATGTTTGGTTGGTTGGAAAAGAACTAGAGCAGTAAAGGATTGAAAGGTTTATTTGGTATATGGTTTTTGTTGGAAGTCCATGAAAGGGAGAGAAGGATCGAAGCTTGGACTCGAGAGCTATGGTGGGAGAGCAAGAGCAAGAAAGAGAGAGACAAGAAATGGGAACTCCAACAATCACAATGTGTGACAGGGCCTTCCTTTATTCAAACTGTCACTAAAAGAATAAAGAATAAAGCGATGGTGACGGGTGCCCGCCACCTGCATTGTGCAATGGCAGTGACCATGAGTGTAGTAATACACGGGCGGCTAGGCAGAGGCGCTTTTACCCCCAACAACCTCCCACTTAAAGGCCAATCTGCCCTAGTGAGGAGTGAAAAGAAAAAGAAAAAAAAATACAGTACAACATGTACACATGTACAACAGGATGAGGAAAGACGTCATGTCATCCCATGCCCATCAACCTCCTGAGGAAGGCAAAGTGCTTTGTAGAGAGGCTTTTCGTGAGCAGATCTGCAGGATTCTGGTCAGTCAAGATCTTGACAAGATCAATAGACTTGTCCTCAATGACCCCACGTATGAAGTGATACCTCACCTCAATGTGTTTCGTCTTTGCATGGAAGACCAGATTCTTGGCTAGCTGAATAGCACTCATAGAATTTTTTTGCAGTGTAGGGATAGCATCAATACCAAGGTCATCAACCAAATGGCCTCCTTGCAAGCCTCAGTGGCTGCAACATACTCGACCTCTGTAGTAGAAAGGGCCGTGCATTTCTGCACCCTAGACATCCAAGGAACAACACCTCCAGCATATGTGAATACATAGCCGGAAGTGGACTTCCTACTATTTGCATGTCTTGCATAATCAAAGTCGGTGTACCCCACGACTCCTATATCCTGGCTGCCATAGCATATGCTCATATCTGCAGTGCCATTCAAGTACCTCATGATACCCTTCACGACATCCCAATGCTTCTTGCCAGGTGTAGCCATATAGCATGCCACAACACCAACTACAAAGGCAATATCTGGACGAGTGGCTATCATGGCATATATAAGACTGCCCACTGCGAATGCATAGGGAATCTTGGCCATCTCGGCCCTCTGCTCGCCCTCTGCTCATCTGTCTACTGACAATCAGCCTGTGATACCTTCACATAAGAAGGCAATGGATAGCTAATAGGCTTTAGTCGTCTTGCATGTGGAAGCACTCAATGACTTTATGAATGTACTCCCTCTGTGACAAGTAGAGGAGTCCCTGATGCCTATCGCGTCTAATGCGCATACCAAGTATGTGAGCGGCCTGTCCCAGATCTTTCATCTCAAAGCTCTTCTTGAGCTGAGCCTTAAGAGCATCTAGCTCATCATGAGCTTTCCCTGCTATCAACATATCATCCACATAGAGTACCAAAATCAATAAAGAACCATCACAGGCATTCTTCTATAAAGACATGGATCCATAGCACTCCTGCTATAGCCCTATGACTGCATAAAGGCATCAAACTTATGATACCACTCCCTAGGTGCCTGTTTCAAGCCATAAAGACTTTTCTTCAATTTGCATACTAGGTGCTCCCTGCCAGGTTCTGCAAAGCCCTTAGGCTGCTCCATATAAATCTCATCATGCAAGTCCCCATGTAAGAAAGCCGTCTTGACATCCATCTGGTATAAATCCAAGTCAAGCTGAGTAACCAAAGCCAAGACTAAGCACAGGGTTGTCATCTTAACCACAAGAGAAAAGACCTCATCAAAGTCCACACCATGCTCCTACTTAAAACCCTTTGCTACTAATCTAGCCTTGTATGCCGGCTTGGGGTGTCCAGGGGTACTTTTCAGCTTGTACACCCACTTGCATAGCAAAGCCTTCTTGCCCGTAGGCAAGGAAACCAAATCCCAAGTGTCATTCTTATGCAAGGAGTCTATCTCAAACTGCATAGCCCTCTCCCAAGAGTGACTGTCGCCCCTGCGCATAGCCTCATCATAAGTGAAAGGCTCTCGTGCATCTGTAACCAAGACATAATGCATCGAGGGCTGAAATTTATCAGGTGGACTTCTGTCTCTAGTAGACCGTCTCACGGCAGGCTCTGTTGCCTACCCAGCTACCTGTCCAACACCCTGACCATGAGCATCTGCTGCAACGATAGGCTTTCCAACTAGTTGTGCGGGAGCTCTCGGCTCCTCCTGAAATATGACCCTGCGGATCTCAACAACTCTCTCAGAGGCTGTCGATGCATCTTGTCTTCATGGAAGACTACATCATGGCTACGGATGACTTTCCGCACCTGCGGATCCTAGAGATGGTAACCCATCTTGCATGCATCCCCATAACCAAGGAAAATGCATTTGACACTCTTAGGATCCAGCTTACTTCTCTTGTTTCTGGGCGCATGGCAAAATGTCTCACATCCAAAGACACGTAGATGTGCATAAGAGGGAGGGTTTTCCAATCCATACCTCCTCTACAATCTGGAAATCCAAACCACTAGAAGGTGATCTGTTTATGACATGCACAGCTGTACTAACTGCCTCAGCCCAAAAGCTCTGTGGTAGACCTGCGTGGCTAAGCATACTACGAACACGCTCCTGGATGGTTCTATTCATCCGCTCAGCCAAACCGTTCTGGGGGGTGTAGGGGGCAGTCAACTAACACTTAATACCCCTCTCATCACATAATTGCTCAAAAGCACGTGAGACACACTCACCCCCATTATCTGTCTGTAGGCATTTTAGCCTATACCCAAACTAGTTCTCAACCAATGCAAGCCATCTCTGAAACATATCCAAGACATCGGATTTCAGCTTAATGGAATAAGCCCAAAATTTTCATGAAAAATCATCTATGAACATAACAAAATACATTGCACCACCCATAGACTGACAAGGCATGGGCCCACAAACATCCAAATGTACCAATGCCAAGGGCTCACTCATGCGTGGCCTACCAGACTTCTTATGCGTAGACCTAGTCTGCCTGCCATAAAGACAATGCTCACATGAATCAAAACATGCATAATCAAGGGGCGGTAAGTACTGCAAACCAGAAAGCATTTTCATTCCCTTCAAAGACATAGAGCCCAAACGGGCATGCCAAAGAGATACATGTGGGATAGAACCTACAGACAAAACATGATCAAGGGAAGAAGCGGATACAATCAGGGGATAGAGGTTGCCAGTCTTGGTACCTCTCGCAATCACAAGTCTACCACGAGTGATCTTCCATGCAGAGTCTCCAAAAGATACATGATAACCTGCGTCATCAAGCTGTCCAGCTGACAGGAGACTGCGTGTCAAAGTAGGTACATGACATACATCCTGCATAACAAGACTGCTGCTAGAAGGAAACTGCAGCCTTACATCACCAATGCCCACAATATCAAGAGAGCTATCATCACTCAAGCGCACAGAACCCGAAACAGTACGATATAAATGAAACCACTCTTGACAAGGTGTCACATGAAAGGACACACCTGAGTCCAAGAGCCAACACTGTGCATACATAGAGTGTATCTTTGTCATTTGCGAAGCACTAGAAGAAGCTGCAAGGATATAGTCATCATCATCAACATCCTCAGGCTGCATAACATTGATCTCTTCAATTTTAACACTGGACTTTGCAGGCACTATGCTGCGATTAGAAGACTTATCCTGCACTTTGTCTTTCCCCTTATCTTTGCACCTTTCATTGCGCAGTTCATGGCATTGTGGCCTACTATGGCCCTTTTTCCCACAATGGTGAGACAAGTAACATCTGCATTCCTGCCACGGGATTTACTATGTGACTTCCCACGAGACTTGGATCGAGATTTCTGAGAATTCCGTCCACGGCCACTACCACTGCCATGCTTTCCATATCCATCATTCTTGCCTCTAACTGTTATAGCATGCGACACACGAGAGGCATCCAAATTCTTACGGTTAACCTCTTCTTGCAGAAGAGAACTCTCAACATCAGATAATTTCAAGGTAGTAGTAGAGGCACATAATGCAGTGTGGATTACATCCCATGACTCATTAAGAGTACCAAGCAAGAAAAGAGGAGTGCAATCCTCTGCAAAAGTGATGTCCTGCGAAGTTAAGTTCTTGAGTATAGCATGGAACTGGCTCAAGTGAGTAGATATGGTCACATTCTCCTTCATGCGCAGATCCATAAGCTACTTCAGCCAATACATCTAACTCGCTGGACTTTTCTTGTCATAGAGATTTTTTATTTTATCCCACAACTGCCATACACTCTGTTCTTCCTCAAATACATTGTAGTGAACCTGTTCTATGAGAGATAATACTGTTGGGGGTAAAGGCGCCTCCGCCTAGTCGCCCGTGTATTGCTACACTGACAGTCACCGCCATTGCACACTGCAGGTGGAAGGCGCCCATCACCGTCACTTTATTCTTTATTCTTTTAGTGACAGTTTGAATAAAGGAAGGCCCGGTCACACATTATGACTATAGGAGTTCCCATTTCTTGTCTCTCTCTCTCTCTCTCTCTCTCTCTCTCTCTCTCTCTCTCTCTCTCTCTCTCTCTCTCTCTCTCTCTCTCTCTCTCTCTCTCTCTCTCTCTCTCTCTCTCTCCCTTTCAAGTGGTATCAGATCTCATCTTCCCGACTCTTGAGCTTGGTTCGTGGCATTCTCAACTTCCCGTTGACTCCCCACTCACATTGGGTCTCCTTCCCGACAGCCATAGCTCATTCTCTTGAGCTCCCATCACTCCCCGGCTTCCCAAACTTCTTCCCGGCCTATTGAGGCACCATCAGGGCATTGACATTGAGGTATTGCTTCATTATTTCAGAGTTTTACTTCAGTTCTCAGGTCTCATAGGCTGTAAACAAGTTGTGGGCAGCCATAGCTCACACCTCTTGGAGCTTCCTTCACCTGGATCTTGCTTCCAGCCTATCAACACTTACTGAGGCTTAGTGTAGGCCTTCTTTGGCCCTCGTTTGTGCCCCCTTTGGGCCCCATTGTTGACACGTGGGACAGCAGACCCCCCCAGCCAGCTCACTTTTTTTGGCACCTGTTTCAAAATCTGGCCCAAAAATCACTCTTTTTGTCATATCTCGAGCATTCGGAACCCGATTCAGGCAAGGTAAGAGTTGGGGTTTTGGCACGCTTTGAACGTGATGGTGATGTTGGATTTGCCAAATTCTGATCTTTTGCGACAGATTTCAGGTGTGAGACAGCACGTATTTGTATGCCTATGCTTGTTTGTGCATGACTACATAACCGGTTTGATGCCTATTGCATCCCGATTGATTGGGGGATTGAAGCTACATGTAATGCTATGATTTTGGCCTGATTTTGGGACTAGAAATACACAGTTTATAACAGTAAATGCATGCTGAATACTCTTGGGCTGAAGCTATCTTTCATGCTTTGACATATGCCTATTGGTTTCCGATGTATGTCTTGGGTTATGCTATGATGTATTGATCATCGAGGGACGACTTTGAGCTTGTCATTGAATCCGGATGCTTTTGGAAGCTTGAGCTTATTTCAGCCCGCACTTATTGACATGGGTATATGCTTTGACAGTGATACTTCTTGGGTTTATGCATACCCGTTGCCTACGGCTTGATGCTCATGTCACGGTTGATTACCATATGCATACATTGAGCTTGAGTGCTCATTGAAACTCCACCTTGGATACATTTTGGATTATCTGGAGTAGTCTTGGATGTTACTTGGCTTGTCAGAGTTTGCATTGGGATGTATTTGATGTCTTACATACTTACGGATGCTACATATGGATGCTCTACCGCCTAATGTTCGGGATGTACTATTGATGTATTGTCTTGGACTTATGTCATTGACAATGTGTCTTGCCTTGACTTGATCTCTTGAGCTCGTACATACGACTTTTGTGCCAATGGGAGCATTCTTGAATGCTTATCAGATATTGAGGAAGTGATACTTTTATGCATTGAGCCGTTACATGCCATTGAGCAGTTAACTTGAGACTTTGGGACTTCTTACCTTTTGGGATGATAGATGTCTTGGTTCACTGTATGCTTATGAGCTAAGTCTCAGTTTTGGATCCGTATCTTTGTGAACTAACACCTACTTGTGTCAAGTTTTGGTAGTGGCAGGAACACTTTGCCCCGTTGACTGGGGGTGTGCCTACTCACTAGCAGACGTTTGTATGACATACTTGGGTGTTGGATTCATGCTTATCGACTGTCATATGCTTATGCTATGTCTGCATGATGCCGACTTTGGTCTTAGCAATATCTGATTGCCTTGAGATCCGATTTTGGCACTGTTAGCTCTCTTTTACTGAAATCTGAAATTTATTACAGCAAGCATATATGTATGGAATGACATGGATTTTTCATGCTGAAACACTCTGAAATCGTGTACTTTCACTAGTACTTGGTGGGCAGCAGCTTTGCTTCCACTTTCCTCGCCATTTTCCCTCGATTTTGGTGATTTTTTGGTCATTTTCTGTAGTAAACAGCAAGTAGTTTTGAACTATCTACAGTCTTCCAGCCTGCATTATGGTGAGTTTGTCCACTGATCATGCTATTTTCAACATCACTAAGCTTGATGGTATGAATTACTCTTATTGGAAGAGCCAGATTTGATAGGCGTTGGTGCAGAAATTGCAGATCAAACCTTTGAGGTTAAGCACGCATCCGTCTACAACTATGCCAGATGAGGAATGGCTTGAGCTTGATGAGTTATGCAAGTCCACCATTATATTGTCTCTCATAGAACATGTTCATTACAATGTATTTGAGGAAGAACAGAGTGCATGGCAGTTGTGGGATAAAATCAAGAATCTCGATGACAAGAAAAGTCTAGCGAGTCAAATGTATTAGTTGAAACAACTTATGGATTTGCACATGAAGGAGAATGTGACTATGTCTGCTCACTTGAGCTAGTTCCATGCTATACTCAAGAACAAGACTTCGCAGGACATGAATTTTGTAGAGGATGTCACTCCTCTTTTCTTGCTTGGTACTCTTAATGAGTCATGGGATGTATTCCGCACTACATTATGTGCCTCTACTACTACCTTGAAATTATCTGATGTTGAGAGTGCTCTTCTACAAGAAGAGGTTAATCGTAAGAATTTGGATGCCTCTCATGTGTCGCATGCTATGACAGTTAGAGACAGGAATGATGGATATGGAAAGCATGGCAGTGGTAGTGGCCGTGGATGGAATTTTCAAAAATCTCGGTCCAAGTCTCGTGGGAAGTCACGTAGCAAATCCCGTTGCAGGAATGCAGATGTTACTTGTCACCATTGTGGGAAAAAATGCCATATTAGGCCACAATGCCATGAATTGCGCAATGAAAGGCGCAAAGATAAGGGGCAAGACAAAGTGTAGGATAAGTCTTCTGATCGCAGCATAGTGCCTGCAAAGTCCAGTGTTAAAATTGAAGAGATCAATGTTATGCAACCTGAGGATGTTGATGATGATGATTATATCCTTGCAGCTTCTTCTAGTGCTTCGCAGATGACAGAGATACATTCTATGTATGCACAAAGTTGGCTCTTGGACTCAGGTGCATCCTTTCATGTGACACCTTGCCGAGAGTGGTTTCATTCATACTATACTGTTTTGGCTATTGTGCGCTTGGGTGATGACAGCTCTCTTGATATTGTGGGTATTGGTAATGTTAGGCTGCAGTTTCCTTCTGGCAGCAGTTTTGTTATGCAGGATGTATGTCATGTACCTACTTTGTCACGCAGTCTCATGTCAACTGGACAGCTTGATGACGCAGGTTATCATGCATCTTTTGGAGACTCTGCATGGAAGATCACTCGTGGCAGACTTGTGATTGTGAGAGGTGCTAAGGCTCGCAGTCTCTACCCCTTGATTGTATCAGCTTCTTCCCTTGATCATGTTTTGTTTGTGGGTTC
This sequence comes from Lygodium microphyllum, assembly GCF_053477565.2. Lineage (NCBI taxonomy): Eukaryota > Viridiplantae > Streptophyta > Polypodiopsida > Schizaeales > Lygodiaceae > Lygodium > Lygodium microphyllum. The sequence goes on from NC_141161.1 coordinate 124,154,013, forward strand.
TATCCCACATGTATCTCTTTGGCATGCTCGTTTGGGCCATATGTCTTTGAAGGGAATGAAAATGCTTTCTAGTTTGCAGTACTTACCGCCCCTTGATTATTCATGTTTTGATTCATGTGTGCATTGTCTGTGGCAGGTAGACTAGGTCTATGCATAAGAAGTCTGGTAGGACACACATGAGTGAGCCCTTGGCATTGGTACATTCAGATGTCTGTGGGCCCATGCCTTGTTAGTCTATGGGTGGTGCAAAGTATTTTGTTACGTTCATAGATGATTTTTCATGGAAAGTTTGGGCTTATCCCATTAAGCTGAAATCTGATGTCTTGGCTGTGTTTGAGATATGGCTTACATTGGTTGAGAACCAGTCTAGGTATAGGCTAAAATTCCTAAGGACAGATAATGGGGGTGAGTATGTCTCACGTGCTTTTGAGCAGTTATGTGATGAGAGGGGTACTAAGCGTCAGTTGACTGCCCCCTACACCCCCCCCCCAGAATGGTTTGGCCGAGCAAATGAATAGAACCATCCGGGAGCATGCACGCAGTATGCTTAGCCATGGAGGCCTACCACAGAGCTTTTGGGCTGAGGCAGTTAGTACAGCTGTGCATGTCATAAACAGATCACCTTCTAGTGGTTTGGATTTCCAGGTTGTAGAGGAAGTATGGACTGGAAAACCCCCCTCTTATGCGCACCTCCATGTCTTTGGATGTGAGGCATTTTCCCATGTGCCCAGGGACAAGAGAAGTAATCTGGATCCCGAGTGTCAAATGCATTTTCCTTGCTTATGGGGATGCAAGCAAGATGGGTTATCGTCTCTAGGATCCGCAGGCACGGAAAGTCATCCGCAGTCATGATGTAGTCTTCCATGAAGACAATATGCATAGGAGCTTGAGAGAGTTGTTGAGATCTGTAGGGTCATATTTCAGGAGGAGCCAAGAGCTCCCACACAGCCTGTTGGACAGCTTACAGCTGCAGTAGATGCTCATGGTCAGGGCTTTGGACAGGCAGCTGGGCAAGCAGCAGAGCCTGCTGTGAGACGGTCTACTAGAGACAGACGTCCACATGATAGATTTCAGCCCTCGATGCATTATGTCTTGGTTACAGATGTAGGAGAGCCTTTCACTTATGATGAGGCTATGCACAGGGGTGACAGTCACTCCTTGGAGAGGGCCATGTAGTCTGAGATAGACTCCTTGCATAATAATGACACTTGGGATTTGGTTTCCTTGCCTACGAGCAAGAAAGCTTTTCCATGCAAGTGGGTGTACAAGCTAAGAAGTACCCCTGGACACCCCAAGCCGGCATACAAGGCTAGATTGGTAGGAAAGGGTTTTAAGTAGGAGCATGATGTGGACTTTGATGAGGTCTTTTCTTCTGTGGTTAAGATGACCACCCTGTGCTTAGTCTTGGCTTTGGTTGCTCAGCTTGACTTGGATTTATACCAGATGGATGTCAAGACGGCTTTCTTACATGGGGACTTGCATGATGAGATTTATATGGAGCAGCCTAAGGGCTTTGCAGAACCTAGCAGGGAGCACCTAGTGTGCAAATTGAAGAAAAGTCTTTATGGCTTGAAACAAGCACCTAGGGAGTGGTATAATAAGTTTGATGCCTTTATGCAGTCATAGGGCTACAGCCGAAGTGCTATGGATCCGTGTCTTTACACGAAGAAAGCTCGTGATGGTTCTTTATTGATTTTGGTACTCTATGTGGATGATATGTTGATAGCAAGGAAAGCTCATGGTGAGCTAGATGCTCTTAAGGCTCAGCTCAAGAAGAGCTTTGAGATGAAAGATCTAGGATAGGCCGCTCACATACTTGGTATGCGCATTAGACGCGACAGGCATCAGGGACTCCTCTACTTGTCACAGAGGGACTACATTCATAAAGTCCTTGAACGCTTCTGCATGCAGGAGTAAAGCCTATTGGCTGTCCATTGCCTTCTTATGTGAAGGTATCACAGGCTGATTGTCCATAGACAAAAGAGCAGAAGGCCAAGATGGCCAAGATTCCCTATGCATCCGTAGTGAGCAGTCTTATATATGCCATGATATTGCCTTTGCAGTTGGTGTTGTGGCATGCTATATGGCTATACCTGGCAAGAAGCATTGGGATGCCGTGAAGGGTATCATGAGGTACCTGAAGGGCACTACAGATATGTGTATATGCTATGGCAGCCAGGATATAGGAGTCGTGGGGTACATTGATTCTGATTATGCAAGACATGCAGATAGTAGTAGGAAGTCCACTTCTGGCTATGTATTCACATATGCTGGAGGTGTTGTTTCTTGGATGTCCAGGGTGCAGAAATGCACAGCCCTTTCTACTACAGAGGCCGAGTATGTTGTAGCCACTGAGGCTTGCAAGGAGGCCATTTGGTTGGGTCATTTGGTTGCTGACCTTGGTATTGATGCTATCCCTACACTGCATTCGAATGCTAGGAGGCTATTCAATTAGCCAAGAATCTGGTCTTCCATGCGAAGACAGAACACATTGAGGTGAGGTATCACTTCATACGTGGGGTGTTGAGGACAAGTCTGTTAATCTCATCAAGATCTCAACTGACCAAAATCCTGCAGATTTGCTCACGAAAAGCCTCTCTACAAAGCGCTTTGCCTTCCTCAGGAGGTTGATGGGTGTGGGATGAGATGATGTCTTTCCTCATCCTGATGTACATGTGTACATGTTGTACTGTCTTTTTTTTCTTTTTCTTTTCACTCCTTACTAGGGCAGATTCGCCTTTAAGTGGGAGTTGTTGGGGGTAAAGGCGCCTCCACCTAGCTCTTGAGTCCAAGCTTTGGTCCTTCTATCCCTTTCAAATACAATAGTGGACTTGTATAACTCATCAAGCTCAAGCCATTTCTCATCTGGCATAGTTGCAGGCGAATGCCTGCTCAACCTCAAAGGTTTGATCTGCGATTTCTGCACCAACACCTGCCAAATCTGGCTCTTACAATAAGAGTAATTCGTACCATCAAGCTTAGTGATGTTGAAAATAGCATGGTCAGTGGACGAACTCGCCATAATGCAAGCTGGAAGTCTGTAGACAGTTCAAAACTGCTTGCTATTTACTACAGAAAATGACCAAAAAATCACCAAAATCGAGAGAAAATGGCGAGAAAAGTGAAATCAAAGCTGCTACCCACCAAGTACTAGTGAAAGTACATCATTTCAGAATGTTTCAACATGAAAAATCCATGTCAGTCCATACATATATGCTTGCTGTAATAAATTACAGATTTCGGTAAATGAGAGCTAACAGTGCTAAAATCCGATCCCAAGGCAATCAAATACTGCCAAGACCAAAGCCGACATCATGCGAGCATAACATAAACATATGACAATCGATAAGCATGAATCTAACACCCAAGTATGTCATACAAATATCTGCCAGTGAGTAGGCACACCCCCCAGTCAACGGGGCAAAGTGTTCCTGCCACTACCAAAACTTGACACAAGTAGGTGTCAGCTGACAAAGATACGGATCCAAATCTGGAACTCAGATCATAAGCATACAATGAACCAAGACATATAATGTATCATCTCAAATGGTAAGAAACCCCAAAGTCTCAAGTGTCTGTAAGTGCTCAATAGCATGTAATTGCTCAATACATAAAAGCACCACCTGCTCAATATCTGATAAGCATTCAAGAATGCTCCCACTGGCACAAAAGCCGTATGTACGAGCTCAAGAACTCAAACCAAGGCAAGACACAGTGCCAATGACATAAGTCCAAGACAATACATCAATAGTACATCCCGAACATGTAGGCGGTAGAGCATCCGTATGTAGCATCCATAAGCATGTAAGACATCAAGTACATCCCAATCCAAACTCTAACAAGCCAAGTAACATCCAAGACAACTCCAGATAATCCAAAATGTATCCAAGGTAGAAATTCAATGAGCACTCAAGCTCAACGTATGCATAGGGTAATCAACCGAGACATGAGCATCAAGCCGTAGGCAACGGGTATGCATAAACCCAAGGAGCATCACTGTCAAAGCATATACCACTGTCAAGCATGAACCATGTCAATGAGTGCGTAATGTCAAAGCTCTTCCAAAAGCATCTGGAATGAAATCCAAGCTCGAAGTCATACCCGAAGACCAATACTTCATGGCATATATCCAAGACATAGGCCGGAACCAATAGGCATAACCCAAGGCATGTGTAATAGCTTCAGCCCGCTTTTATTACAGCATGAAATGACTGTAAAAACTGAGAAATTTGAGTCCCAAATCAATGACAAAATGATGGCATAACATGTGCAATCCATCCCCAAGTCGATCAGCATCCAATAGGCATCAAACCTGTTGACTATGTATGTCTAGACAAGCATAGCATTTACTGTCAATGTAGCATCAGCATAACATGACTGTGAACTGCTATAAATAGTCCCAAACAGTGTTTGAATCAGCCCCAAATCAATGTCCAATGCTCAAGCCTTCAAGACCGAGCCATAGACCATGCAAAGAGTGCATTATGAAGCCCAAACATCATGCCAATGACCACTAGGAAGTAGGGGGCTGCTTTGGTGCTATACGTAGGCTACAAGAAATGGCGCAAACTGTCTAGATCTATAGGGGAGGCCTGCTGCTCACGTGGCTGAGGTTTGAGGTGTTGGGGGGCAAGAGAAGTGGCCAATGGTGGCCCACAATGAGCCCCAACAAGTCTTGTTTAAAGGCAAGTGAGATATGAAGCAAGGGAGCTTCAATGGTGGCTGCCCCAATCTTGTTTACAGTCTGTGAGACTTGAGAACTGAAGTAAACCCTGAAGAAAATGATCAAATACCTTTGGTTGAATGCCTTGAGGGTGCCTCAATAGGCCGGGAAGAGGCTCGGGAAGCCGAGGAGTGACAGGAGCTCGAAGGAGTCGGATATGGCTGCCGAGAAGGAGACCCAATGCGAGTAGGGAGTCGATGGGAAGCTCAGAATGCCACGAACCAAGCTCAAGAGTTGGGAAGCCGAGCTTTGATACCAGTTGAAAGGGAGAGAAGGATCGAAGCTTGGACTCGAGAGCTATGGCAGGAGAGCAAAAGCAAGAAAGAGAGAGACAAGAAATGGGAACTCCAACAGTCACAATGTGTGACCGGGCCTTCCTTTATTCAAACTGTCACTAAAAGAATAAAGAATAAAGTGACGGTGATAGGCACCCACCACCTGCAGTGTGTAGTGGCGGTGACTATCAGTGTAGTAATACATGGGTGGCTAGGCAGAGGCACCTTTTCCCCTAACAGTCCAAGATGGTTAAGTTGTTGCCCACAAAGGTTTTGGGAGATAGATTAGAATTCTTTCTCAACATTATGAGCATAAGAGATAGTATCGTGAAGTAAAAGAATTCAACTTAGCTTGGATACTTGGACTTCAAATATATTTGCGTTGCAGCATGCTCTTAGGAACTTCCTAAAACATGTGCAAAAGCAAAAGTCATTAAAATCTTTCGGTGTAGGTAGACACATTATTGCCTCCTTGCCATGACAAACTTGCTGAAATTTTCCTTACTTGAAGATGGAATCGAGATAGAAGGAAATTTTATTTAACTATTACTTGAGAAGCATCCCAAGTCTTTGAACGCTTGGTGCCATGGCAAAGAACATTCCACCAAAGCAATGCTTTATCCATCAAATAATTTGTAGCATAACTTCCTCATCATAATCATCAAATTGGCTCAACCAAGACAAAACAAGTTTGTCATCCATTTTATGATCAAGTTTAGCAAATTGGAATGACTTAAAGTTGGTTTTTAAATCCTTATTGGTTTATCATGCTTCAAAGATAACTTTCAAGATATGAGTAATACATTTGCCTCCATGAGAGCGGAGTTTTGATGCCAAGAAGTGCTTAAAAATAGCTAAAAATTACAAATATCAAGGGAAAAATATTCAACGTCGAAGGCGACGGCTCGACCTAGGACGATTTTAAGCAACAAAGTACTTTAAAGGCGCCCGAGCGACACTTGTTGATTTTTGATAATTTTTCAGACTTCTCTGTAGCTTGTCAGGAGTTGCCGGCTAATGCGGGATGTCAAGCCAGACGCCCAGGATTTTTCAAAGCTCAATTCGGAGTCCGGACGGGGAAATGGCCAAGAAACTGGGCAAGATTTGAAAAGGTGGACCAAACTTTGGTCAAGTGGTCATGACCTTTGGGAGGTTGGGGGCCCAAATTTTATGTTACATGAAATGAAGGTGAAAAAACGTGATTTCATGGCGTGAAGAAGCGTGGGCAGCAGGTGGCGCATTTTTCGCTTCATCCTCTTGATGGATGATTTCCAGGCTGCAAATAACCCACCCAACTGACAATGGGGCTGATCTTCTCCTTCCTTGCTGACTCTATCGCCGTGCTTCGCTCCTCAAATGGTGGCCTCAATGGAGATCTCTGATTCTAGTCTTTCTCTCTCCTCACTCTCTCTCCCTTAAGAGGTTGTTGTTGTGTGGAAGAAGACAATGAAGAATGATGGAGGAAAGCTTGTCCGGATGAGACCGGATTGCTTCCGGGTGAATGAAGATATGAAGAGTGCTGATTTTGAATATGCTGGACATTGAATGAGGGCTGACACGCAGTCCCATAGCAAAACCGAGATCCCGAGACACAAAGCCTAAGCAGTAATTCAATTTTTATGAAGAAAAAATGAGTTTTTATGCTATTTGGTTGATGAAATATTGTTCCCATGGGCTGATTATGCATTATGTTGTTGTTTGCTATGAGTTTGATCAGTTTATGCTCATAAAATCAGAAAATTATAAGTGTTATGAATGGTATAAAACCTGTAAAACACGCGTTTAAGAGGCAAAATGGGGTTTTTTTTGTAAAATAAAGGGGAAACATGAGATATAACATCAATAAAACCCAAAATTTTGTTGTCAAAGAACCTAAGGGCCACAACCCATAATCAATTTCAATTTCTAGTCATTATTCATTGAAAATAATAGAGAAAAAATACTAAAAATGGTGAAAATGGGTTTTAAATGGGAGAAATTTAGGAAACGATAAAAGGAAAATTCCAAAAAATCACATAAGTGTTTGTGCAATGTATAATGAAGGTAGAGCATGAGGTTAGCCTCGATTTACCCTCATTTCTATGGTTTTGTCCGTATTTATTGCTTTCTCTACAAAGAAATACACATAAAATGACTCTTACACCTATCAACGATTGCAAAATATTAAACGGTAGGGTGAGAGGGGAGTTTGAGCCTTAAAGTACAATCTTAAATCTGATTTATGTGTTGCATCATGGTTATAGGACGTTGTTTTAAAATAAAGGAAAAGGCAGCACGAGCGTAAGGCTCGATGTCTCTCCTCGTTTCAATACATAAACGTTAGCATGGAAATCATGAAAAGATTGGTTGCGCACGATGCACAATGCTGATTTTCTATTGTTTGTGCACTAAACCATTCACATTATGTACTATGCATGGTTCATGGTATCGAAGGAAAATGTCCTGGACTACATAGCAATTGCTTTCTTAGGACTTTGACCCACGATTGAGAGTGTGAGGTTATTCCTTGCCATAGGGTAGAGGATCCGTTTCCTAAGGGACTGTGAAGTGAGGAAGCATGGTATATCTCCTAGAAATACGAGAAATATAAAAGAGAGGAGTTTGTGTTCGTTTGTGTTATATGTTTAGCAGTGCATCAAAGGGCCAATCCCTGAGATGTAGGAGAGCTGCAGTGGGGCTCCGACTATTAGTCGGTAGAGTGCCTCCTATGTGTGTGTGATCGTGGCATTGCCAATCTATAAGGGTTCTCCCTGTGAGGAGTTTTAGGGAAACGTTGGACTATAAACTATAAACGCATGAATTAAGCTTTAGGGCAGTTTGTTCCTTAGCATTAGATTGACGCTCCTGGTTCGCGAGGCCGTGAGGGTGTTTGTGTGTCATGAGCATGAGGTCCGGCTAGTGCTATAGTCAGTGCCGGCCCATTTCAGGTCCCATCACTCCAACTTGAGTGGATGGATTTTGTTTCCATAAATGTTTTGGAAGTGCATCTGTGACTTGATTTAAATTATGTTAAAGATCAATTTGTCGTTGTAAAGTAATGTTGGGAAGAGGCAATTCCATATTCACTTCATCTATATTGGAGGGTCTTGAGATCAAGCCTTTAGATAATCCTACAAGTTGAATCTTTTGTGTGAACATGTTTTTGGAAGTTTTAAATGCTGGTATAATATATTTTGCTTCTCTGCATGTGAATTGGAGGCTTGTGAATAAATTTCATGGCTTTTGCACAAGAACAAGTCTTGAAAATCCTCAAGTAGCCTTTGTAAGGATGGTTGTGCATGAATGAAGGTAAAGAATACCCCCCTTCTTAAATTTGAAAAATCGTCTACTTAAAGTTATAATAAAGCTTAGACTAACCTTTTAAGTTTAAAGCTTTAAAGCTTCATGTTTTTTAAATTGAAACATAGACAAATCGAAATGAAACAAATATGAATTGTTTGTCTGAAATTTGCATGATGGTAGGTGGATGGAAATTTTGGCCATCCATTTGATGGAAGTGGAGTTAGAGGAGAGAATGAAGTGGTTTTGAATGTGTTTGATCCCCTGGATTCAATTGATGGTTATTGATTATGCTCTCTCCCCTTATAAGGAAAAACCATTTTGCCCCGCATAGAGAGTGGTTTTCTCACAACCATGTGGTTTTTGGTTGGAATCGTGGTGGGAAAAGACATTTGTAAGGACCTTGGAATAAATAGCAATTGCAAACGGTACAACTTTAATGTAATTAAAGGATCTTTCATTCATAGGTGTCTTATGAGTTCCTAACAATATAATAATTCTATGCTATGAAGTGACAACCATAAAATTAATCCTATGCATAGAATGCCCTTCCTTAGAATATTTATTCCGCATAACTCCATCTAATCCTAATGAACTACTAATAACCACAAAACAAAATATATCAATATCCTTCCATCTATCCACTAGGCATAATGTGACTAGTATCACATGGAGTACTACACATAACAAGGCACAAATTATGTGACAAATAGATGAAATCCAAAAAAATAAAAAAAAACTTATTTTCATAGTAAATTCCTTTGTCCATATAAACAAAATATATAGAGAGAAAACACATCATTCCAAGTGCAATGCATACATGTTGCATGAAGTGCATGTGTTGAGCTTAGTATAAACTCCAAGAAGTGCTTTATCAAGATAGAAATGTGAAGAAGAACTCAAGCTCAATATCACATTTCCTTCCAAAGAAATCATATTTCCACTCAACATTCTAGTTCCACCTCCACATTGGGAAAGTGCACAATCTACCATTCATAACAATGTAATTTAACAATAGTGGAGTGATTCATAAGGGTGCATCAACCATGCAACTTTTCTATCTCTCTAAAAAATAACAAATATCAAATGAGTAGTTAGTTTGAAAACCACCCTTGTATTGCAAGGATTTCCACCATGAGAAGTAGCATTCCATGCGAGGAACACTCGGCCGTTTCTCAAAAGCTTTGCAAAAAGTTGCCATGAAGCAGTAAGTGAAGTTTTCGCTCAACAATCCATTTTTCCTCTTTTCCCTCTCTGTTTCTAATTTTTTTCTTCTCTCTCCCCCAATTCCCTATGCCTAATTTTCTCTCTCTATATATTTCTCTCTTTGCATTTTATTTTGGTTTATTTTCTCTCATCTCCTTGTTCTCTCTCTTGCTCTCTCTCTCTCTCTCTCTCTCTCTCTCTCTCTCCTTTTCCTCTCTTTCTCTCTCTCTCTCCCTCTCCCCGCCCCCCCTTTTTCTTCTCCCCTCCTCTCTCCTCTCTTTTCCTTCTCTCTCCCTCTCCTCTTTTTTCTTTCTTTCTTTCTTCTTCTTCTTCTTCTTCTTCTTCTTCTCTCTCTCTCTCTCTCTCTCAAATCTTATCTTTCCTCTCTCTATAATTCTCTCTCTATGTGTTCATATTCTCTCTTCTTCTTCTTCTCTCTATCTCTCTCTCTACTTTTCTTCTCTCCCCACTTTTCTTCTCTCTCTCTCTCTCTCTTCTTTTTTCTCCCCCTTCTCTCCTCTCTTTTCACTCTCTCTTTCTCTCCTCTTTTTTAATTTTCTTCTTCTATCTCTCTTTTAAATTTTATATTTTCTCTCTCTATAATTCTCTCTCTCTCTCTCTCAATTCCCCCTCTCTCTCCTCTCTCTTGTCTTCTTTATTTTCATATATATATATATATATATATCTCTATCTTTCTCTAGGTTTTTTGTTCTTTCTCTCTCTCTCTCTCTCTCCTCATTTTTCTTTTCCTCTCTCTTTTTCTCTCTCAATATTTTTTCTCTCGCTCTCTCTCTCTCTCTCTTTTCCCTTTATATTCTTTCCCCCTCTCTCCCTATTTCTTCTCTCTCTTAAATTATATATATATATATATATAAAGTAAAAAACTATATAAAAGGATTTAACTTAAAAAATAATTTTCTCTTTCGTTTTCTCTCTCTCTCTCTCTCTTAAATTTTATCTTTTCTCTCTATAATTTTCTTTCTATGTTCATATTCTCTCTTCTTCTTCTTCTTCTCACTTTTTTCCTTCTCTCGCTCTTTCTCTCTCTCTCTCTCTCTTAAATTTATATTTCCTCTCTCTATAATTCTCTCTCTCTCTCAAAATGCCAAAAACTATGTTTAAAAATTAAAATAGAAAGGGTTTTAAAAAATATTTAATTAAAAGAGGAAGAAAAAAAGGGAGAAAAGTTTAAATTAAAAAGTTCAATCTAATTGAGAGAGAGAGAGAGAGCGTATGTGTGTGTGTTTTGATTTAGAAAGGAGAAGAAAGAGACATTTGTGAAAAGTTCTATTTAATTAAAAAAGAAAGAGGGAAGAGAGAACCTAAACGTGAGAGAGAGGGGGGTTTAATTAAAAACGGGAGGGGAAAAAGAGAGGGAGAGATTACATGAGAGAGAGAGAGAGAGAGAGAGAGAGAGAGAGAGAGAGAGAGAGAGAGAGAGTGTGTGTGTGTGTGTGTGAATTTTAATTAAAAAGGGGAACCTGATTTGGGAAGCCTTGTGGAGGTTCGGGGCTTCTTGAACCTACAACCAAAATAATATAGTAGTATAGATATAGTAGTTTGGGAAGGGAAGTAGGTTCGGGAAGCCTTGTGGAGGTTCGGGGCTTCATGAACCTACAACCAAAATAATATAGTAGTATAGATATAGAATCCATATGCAATTAAACATATAATGGACTACTACATATGTTGGGGACTTCACTTGAATTATATACTTCTCATACATCAACACAAATAGCTTACTATCCATCATTTATCATGGTAAGCACCTTATTTTTTGTATCTTTAACGCATGTAATATAGGCTCTACCACTTACATGTCAATGGACACATGTGTATACATCCTCATTGCTTCACATGAGACCATGTTGTCCATGGAAAACTAAACATATAGGGGCAATAAAAGCTTGCAACATAAGAAACATTGAGATAAATACCTAAAATACTTGACAAATTAGGGATTGATAAAAGGGTAATGGCCTATTGCTAAGAGGAAATGGATGGGAGAAATAGTTTAACAAGCTATAATTATGTCATTTTCGGATGTGAAATGATTTGTGCCACTAGGAAAGTAGAACCTAGGGTTCAAACTCATGCAGCTGCAATACTCAACTCAGTCTCACGCCACTAGGTTAGGGTCCCATTGGCATAATCACGTCATTTTTGACCTAGCAATGCGGTCTAGGAACATTAGTGTTAATATCTTGTCCATTGGCATAGATCGAGGGCATTTTCTAAGGTGTAAGGGAAGGGCATTCCCTAATTTTGCACGATTATTTTTATTTTGATTTGATTATCATTTATTTTTGGGTAGAAGGAGTGTGGGAGAAGCTATCGACGAATATGGTAGTTGTAGGTTGGCTGGCGATGATTCTTCACTGCCGCCATGGATCCGAGCCCGCAGCTGGGGTGGCAGACGAATAACAATACCCATCAGTCCAGTGGCCTCAAGCGAAGCAGAAGCTGCACCGAACATGGATCCGTTCCGAATAATACTCCACAGTATCAACGCAGAAAGCCTTCTAAGAGTGACCTTTCAGCCCCGGATACATCGAAGGCTTCTGCTTCATCCAAGTAGGTCTCCTGCCTTTGCGATTCAGGCTTTTATCCTTTTGAATGCCGTGCTCAAGCTTGATAGCTTGATTCGACCTCAATTCTTTTGTATCAGTAGGTCAACTTGCATGTCTTAATTGTGAGATTTGTAGAGTGATGATCTCTTTTTGATGGTGGTCTGTGTAGTGGTAATCTCTCGAAACCCTTGAGTATTTACAGGGCCCGTCCATGTCCTGATGCAAACAAAAAAAACAGTGGTTTTTTTGAGGGAGTCACTGCGCTTTTCGTTCTTGGGGGTGTTAATCTGAAGCGGCTGCAGGTTTGTATTTTTGATATTCAGTAAATGAACATTACATAATTGACTTTAGTTCTCTAGAAATAACTTCAATTTTCCAGGATCTCAAGCTTATATGCTTTTATGGAAAGTTGTAATAGCTTTCATGTCTAAGATTGATCCTGCAATATTTTTCATGCCACCTGAAATTGGCTGTTCTGTCAAGTCGGACCCTGGGTCCACTTAAACAGTTTCTACTGATGTTTTCAAATGGCCATGGATTTACTTCTTGTCACAAAGCGGACAGACTCTGCAACAAAATTCAGGAGAGGGGCTTTTTTTTTGCAAGTAAAGTGTGGCTAATTATATTACTCAGAAGGTTGAATACAACGAAGTGCACATGCTCAACAGACCAGCTGGAGCTGATGCAAATCACAAATCCATCATGTATACAAGCCTCTCAAGGTAGTCTGGGGAGGATGGGGGCAAGAAGCCATGGCGGGGGGGGGGTTGGGGGGTTGTATCGCCATCTGTGGGGCTGCCCGCCTGCATCATGAAGAATAGATCATGGCCGCCTCGAGTGCGCAGAAAGTGAAAAAGAGAGTTCCTGATGGACTCAAGACTTGCCTTGCACCTAGTCCCATCAGCTGCGGAGGGAGTGGATGATGGAGGTCCAAAGCTCTGCCAAAGTTGCATATATTGAAAGGCACTCCCGGCCAAAAACCACTTGACAACGCGCCTTCCAAATGTGCCATCCTGTAAGATTGCCTTTGATCTCCCATACCTTTGAGCGCTTTGTTGTGGGCTCCATTACTTGGTAGATGGGTAAAGTCTCCAAGCCAACCATTGCACAAGACCCAGCCTCGATGAGAAAAATCGTATCCTGCATCCCGGCCTCTTACAAGAGGTGACAGCCCTGACTGACTGCTTGCTAGCAAAAAGCCCCCCATGAGATACATCCAAGGCTGGGTGCCACACGATGGAGAATACGGTAGGCTCCTCTCCACACGAGTTGTGCTACCTTGCAAGACCATAGGCAGTGCTTTGGAGTTTCCAAGTGCTGCTATGGGCAGTGCTTATAACCTCCATCCTACTGCATTTGGGCCAACCAACTCCCAACAGCCAGACCCCCATGTGCCAAAAGCCAAAGGAAATGTGACACCCTCCTCGGCCTCCAGCTGTCCCATAGGCGATGCCAGAAGGTCCAACGGAAGGCATTCGTGATGCTATGCTCTGTATCTTGGGGGTCTCTGAACTAGGGCCTTGCGAAGGCCCTGCTACACTCGAAGTAAACTGCGGAGAAAGGAAGATCTGGGTGGCGTGATCAGGGCAGTCGTGAAGATCTATCTCAAGGATGGCCTCCAACCCCTGCCAAGCCTCGGTCTACACTCTTGGAGACCCTCCTGCAAAAGAACCTTCCAGGTCTGCCCACTTGGTGTGAGACCATGGACCACTAGCTTGCCCAAAATGGCCAAGCTCTGGAACTCTGGGTCAATGATCCCAAGTCCTCCCTCAAACCGATGGTTGCCTACGCCACCTTGACCCGAGAGTCCTTGGAACCGTCTAAGCCAGCCCAAAGAAAATTCCGCACTAGGCGGCTAAGCTGAACTACATAAGATAAGGAGAAACACCAACAAGAGGTGATATACCAAGCTGTCGCTAGGAGAACCTGGTTGACTACCAGGGCTCGACCCGCTAAAGAAAGGTGGATAGTGCTCCAGTAGGTCAGCTTCTGCCTAATAGAGTCGAGAACTGGAAGAAACTATTGGGTAGGAGTGATGTCAAGCCCCATTTGGAACCCTTGATATTGGACGGTTTGTCCCTTGCTCACCCATCTGAACCCCAGGCGGACACCCCATCCGGATCTGTAAGAAAACCAACCACCTTTCGCCAATTGATTTTTGCTCTCCAACTGTAGTGCAAGATATCTCCAAAGCTAGTCTCACTCTCTCCAACATGAGCTCATCATCCTCTACATAAAGAGTGGTATCATTTGTATACTTTGAGTCTAGTAGCTCAGTAACTGTAGTGCAAGATATCTCCAAAGCTAGTCTCACTCTCTCCAACATGAGCTCATCATCCTCTACATAAAGAGTGGTATCATTTGTATACTTTGAGTCTAGTAGCTCAGTCTTTTCCCTCACTGGAAGTTGTAGGCCACATAGCCCGCTCACTCATGAGCGGAGGAAATAGGACATCGCCTCCGCAAAGAGTAGGAATAGATATGGGGCAAGAGGGCAACCTTGCCGGACAGATCTCTCTAGCCAAAACTCCTCTCCCCTCCTGCTACCAATGAGAACCTTGCTAGTGGCCGATTTGTAAAGTGCCGAAATCGCGCAGATCCATGCCTGGGGGAAACCCAGCCTTGCCATGGTGCCCTCTAAGAAGTCCCAGTCAACCTTGTCATAGGCCTTCTCGAAGTCCAGGACTATTGCCAATCCCTGACCACTGTGCTGATCCATGGCTGTAGGCGACAGCTCTCAGCTGCTGGCGATTGCTCCAAACTGTCCCAGACTACTGTTCAGCCTGTTGTCCATCATCTCCAGGGTCAGCCAGCCTGTGTTTTCAGCATTGCAGGCACACTCTCAGACACTGTTTCAGCTTGCTGTTTACAGCAGACTGTGCACAGTTTCCAGCCCCCGATCGGTGGTACAGTGTTGCGTTTACCAGTTTCCAGCCTCTAGACTGCTGCGTTTTGGTGACCAGCCTGCTGCCATTCACTATTCAGCACTCCTACACTCGGACTGGTGGTCACAGACTTGGGATCCATCTTCGGTGGATGTCACACTCCGACATTGCTCTGCCCTTGAGCACATTGTACACTCTTACATTCATTTACAGCATTCATTCACTTCAGAGTTGTGTTCTCTCTTTCCCTTCTTCTGTTTGTGTTTGAGTCTTTGTGTTTGAGTTTTGAGTTTTGCGTTTAAGGTTTGAGTTTTGCCCTTTGTGTTTGGGTCTGTGTCTTTGTGTTTTTGTCGTGGTTGTACACTTTGTGTGTCCTCAATGCAAACCCTAGCACTCTTCTTAACATGGTATCAGAGCCGGTGCTCTTGTAAAGAGTATCCTAGAGATATTGTTCAGAGCTAGTCTTTGTGGGAGGCATACAATATGACTCGTAACCGAATCACAATGTCCCAGACACCTTCTCCAGTTCCTATGATGTCTTATCAGGCTTCTCCATCATTGGAGGCCCTGAGACGGCATTATGGACTCGGTGAGGAGGGCGACACTCCACCTTCACTAGGCTTCACTAGCATGATAGAGGAGGACTTTGAGGAGTACTATCGCAACAAGTATGGTGATGTTTACACCCCTCCTACCAGTTTTGCTACCACATCCGGACCGGTTGGTGAGCCTGGCCACCTCTCTGATCATGGAGGACATACGGCATTCCGAACGTCTGGCGATCCATCTTCATCATCTCTGCCAGGTCCAATTTCAGGTTTCTACAATTCTTTTGTGTTGCATGAATCAAAATCCTCGCCTGTTTCTTCTTTTGAGGTATAGGATCCGGATGGCTTTGCGTATGTGAACTTCAATAGAGGGGGCTCATGAAGCATATGGAATTTAGGTACATCTACAGCTTCTGTTTCATTTGAGCATATCACACACACTTCTCACTTCCCTCCCATCCCACCCTCTTCTATATCACACCTTGATCATCTCTCATCATCTTTCCAAAATCTTGGATTACACTCCACATCTGCTTCACACACCGTAGGGGTTGGATCTTCCATCTCCACTCCTAGCACCTTTTTCTTCCCCACCCCATTCTCTATCTCTTTGCACCATGGTACTTCGTTAGGGGGAATGCCACCCTTTAACACACTGCCTCTCACCTTTCAGCAAATGAGCACACCCATAACTCCTGGGTCGACTGTGACGGGCATCCCCCTCACTATCCCCAGCTTCACATCTTCCATGACCACTCATACGTAGGGAACTCCATCCTCAGCTTATGGTGCGTCTTCACACTCTCCTTGGGTTACACCTATGCAGGGATTCCCATCTTTTGCTCCCCGTGTTTCCATCCCACCTCCTTGGGTTCCTCATGTGGCTACCATGCCCATGCCTAGTCAGCCCATCCCTACCTATGGATCCACCTTGCACACTACCCGCATGCCTGGTGGGCACTCTGGAGCCCATTCCCAAGTGTACTCCACTCTCCCATCCTACCCCCACTACACTTTTTCACACTATCCATCTCCGAGCACTACCACTCTTGTTGCAACGACCAAGAATGCCTTCACGGATAAGACACGTTTTAACGGGTCAAATTTCACTACTTGGTCGAATTTCATGCAACAAGTGCTTGAGTCTTAGGGTCTTTGGGACCTCGTCATTGGTGTAGAGCCTATGCCGGACTCTCGACTAGCTCACCCTGACTACATCCGTCAATGGAGAGTCCGCAATGCTACAGCCAATGTTGAGCTGATGCAGGGATTGCTTCTTGAGTTTCACTCTCAGTTGTAGCACTTCCCACTCACGTCAGAGCGTTGGAGTTACCTTCTTGACCGCTATGTGGCTCGTGATCGTACTCGGCACATCAATCTCGACTTTGAGCTTCAAGAGTTCTCTCTTAAGGAAGGAGATGATCTGAAAGTCAAGCTGGCTGACTATAGGCGGTTACTTGCCGAGTTCGCCACTACTGGCTCTCCAAAGTCAGATGACGATCAGGTTACATTCTTCTTGAATAAGTTGCCCGCAAAATACTTCAATTTCATTCAACACATCATCTCCCAATCTCGATTGCCAACCTTCTACTAGTTTGAGTGCCAGTTTTTGCGTTACACAAGGCTGCATGATCAAGTCCACAAGAAATCCTCATCACAGTCTTATTCAGAGCAAAGGGGGTTGGTTGCTTCTTCTTCAGGAGGGAAAACCACCAGTGGCAAGAACTCGCTAGTTGCAAAGGCAAGCCAATTAAAGGGTAACTCCTCTTCCTCTGATGGAACCAAAGAATCAAGACCTATCTGGCAACAACTCCCTAAGAAAAACTTGTTTTGCACACATTGCCAGAGAGCAGGCCATGTGGATGAGGAGTGTTGCTCCAAGGTCCAAGGTCTTCCACCTAAAAAGCCTTAGCAGACCGCTGCGACTTCACAATCAAGTGATGCTACACCTTCCACTGCTACCCCATCTACTCCTCCAGCCCCCACAGCGACTGTTGGACATGTGGCACCCGGACAGCCTCAGCGGCCATCCTTCTCTATTCCTGAAGGATTGGTTGATTGGTCTGCAGGTTCCAATCCCGTTGCACTTCATGCATCTATCTCACCTTCCTCCCCACCTCGTCAGGCGTTCCCTTGGCAGAGCCCTGCTATTGGACGTACGCGATGGTGGCCATCTTCTTAGACTAGCATGTCTCTAGGTCCTTTCGGATACCCTAGGTCAGTCTAGCATTCATTTTTCGCACTCTTAGAGTCGAGCCCATAGGATTTTTGTCTCTATATTTTAAGTCTTCCGCTGCATTTACTCACACACACATACACATTTGCATCTTTGCACTTGTTCCTTCAGTTAGCTTTTCATTTTAGTTTAGTTTTGTTTTTTGGAGCATCTCACTACTGATCTCTGTGATTGCAGACTTTGATCTCCTTTGCAGGTTTTGTTTTCTGTGTAGGGCTAACATGCAGGTTTGCCTAGTCCTACCTGGGCTGGAGACTTGGGATGTGCGCCGTTCCTTCATGGTTTCATCATCCTTGGAGTTTTGCTCTTCTACCAGCATGGAGGCTTCCCCTCTCGTGGTGGATCGTGCAGCATCTCTCTTGATGCTATCATGGCGGTGACTTCTACTAGCTCTTCCAGTTGGGATGCTTCCTCCTTCTCTTCATTCCTTATGGTTCTCGGCACCATACGAAGACCGACATCAAGCTCCTCTTCCTTCTTCGGCATCTACATTCAGGTTTAGAGGGGGTTCCTACCCTTCTTGGTATTCTACAGGCTTCAGCACTTTGTCTTCGACATCGGTTTC
Source organism: Lygodium microphyllum (assembly GCF_053477565.2). NCBI lineage: Eukaryota > Viridiplantae > Streptophyta > Polypodiopsida > Schizaeales > Lygodiaceae > Lygodium > Lygodium microphyllum. The sequence goes on from NC_141161.1 coordinate 124,172,300, forward strand.
TTCCCCCCTGTTGTACCTTACTGTGCATTACATGATTTCATCATCTTTGTATTAGGGCGCTTGGGCAAGTGAATAATTTCCCCATGCGGGACACTGTCCAAGTGGCACCTACTGCATGAGCATTCTTCAGTATGCAGCATACTTTGCATCTCATTGTGCAGAGCACCACTTGAGCGGATTCTAAGCTATTTCCACCGGCGGCTGTTGTTACCACACCACCATCCTTCTTCATCACATGGATACCTCATCACCTACTTTTTCTCATCATCGATACCCTGAGTGGATGGGTTAGCTTGTACTGTTTTGTGATGTGTTGGGTGTATCCTCCCTACTCTCGTCTTCTGAATCACTATTCCTCAATCGGCCGCATCCCATAAAATTTACCACACTTATTCAAAAAAAAAAAACACATAAAATTTTCATGTAGTTCCATCCGTCTTTGTAGGGTTTGGTAGGCCACTGGGCAGCCGACGTGCACCCTTTGTCCAATGCCCTGTCCTCTCTGGGGTGACTACTTGGATTCCCTTGGTAAGATAACCATCGCCTCTATAGTCTTGGTAAGCCACTGGGCAGCCGACGTCGTGCACCCTTTGTCTGATGCCTTGGGTGCTTTGGGGTGGGATGCCTTGGGGTACATCAACATCACAATGGCTGGCCTAACCTTTCGGCTCAGTTTTGGGCCTGAGAGGGGGTGTTGAGCTAAAATATGCATTACTTGCTTATTAGCCTCTTAAACAGCCCTAAAACACACTAAAAATGCTCTTTTAGAGTAAAACCCTAAAACGGGGAGCGGTTCGAGAGAGTTCAATGGAAACCCTAAAACGGGGAGTGGTTTGAGAGAGTTTAGTGGAAACCGTAATTTTTGGGCTGCCCTTCCACATCTATAAATAGACAGGCTGCCCCCATTCAGCAATCATCCTTGTTTGCAGGTTACACCAGCCCACACACCCTCTGCTGCTATTGGCGCCCAGTTTCCAGCCTGCAGCCCACTTCCATTTGCTGTCCAGCCATCATCGACTGCAGCCACATCATCTTCAGCCTATCCATGGCTGTAGGCGACAGCTCTCAGCTGCTGGGCTCCAAATTGTCCCAGACTGCTGTTCAGCCTGCTATCCATCATCTCCAGGGTCAGCCAGCCTGCGTTTTCAGCATTGCAGGCCATGACACTCTCAGACACTGTTTCAGCCTGCTGTTTACAATAGACTATGCACAGTTTCCAGTCCCCCGATCAGTGGTACACTGCTGCATTTACCAGTTTCCAGCCTCCAGACTGCTGTGTTTTGGTGACTGACTTACCGCCATTCACTATTCAGCACTCCTACACTCGGACTGGTGGTCACAGACTTGGGATCCGTCTTCGGTGGACGTCACACTCTGACATTGCTCTGCCCTTGAGCACACTGTACACTCTTACATTCATTTACAGCATTCATTCACTTCAGAGTTGTGTTCTCTCTCTCCCTTCTTCTGTTTGTGTTTGAGTTTTTGTGTTTGAGTTTTGAGTTTTGCATTTAGGGTTTTGAGTTTTGCCCTCTGTGTCTGTGTCTGTCTTTGTGTTTCTGTCGCGGTCGTACACTGTGTCCCCTCAGTGCAAACCCTAGCACTCTTCTTAACAAGCATTGGGGAGTTGATCATGCACAGGGTGGCACAGGGGAGTTGGTCGTGCAAAGGGAAGTGCTGACAAGGGCGCTGGAGGCGGACATGGCTAGGCCGGCTGGCATATGTCTGGTAGGCGACTACTCAATAGGCGCTGCTAGAGGTAGCGCGGTTCTCCAAATACGGCTTGGATGACCAAAACCTCTTGCATGCATGAGAGGGGCGAGGGAAAGTCCGCAGTGGAAGAGCCGACATTCCAATAAGAAGAGATGACTAGAAATAGGTATAATGGTTATGTTCCTAAGATGTCTAATACATTCAAGGCGGTCATCCATGTGGCAGTAGACAAAAACGGGTCACCTATGCACCCAGGCTTCAACAAGCTCAAATGCTTGGGAAAGCCACAATTGTATTGTGATCGCTAAATAGTGGCCGATGCAATTTTGGAAATACCTCTTGTGCCCCCACACACCCCCTTTTTGGTGAAAAGACAGCTTTGATCAAAACTATCCTAGTGATTATCTTCAGCTGAGGCTGATTAAAACGAATGGAAAACCACCTCTAGTTGTTGTATGTCAATGTGGTCAAAGCATCAAATTTGCATGAAAGAGTGAACGATTTCAAGCTGTCCAAACATACCAAAGAGCTCAATATCTCGTCTATGTCAGAAATTGAGCAATTGGATGGTGAAAGAAAAAGAGCACCTCTCAAAATAGCTTTAGACATTTTTTGCCTCAAGATTTTGGATCTTAAACAACATGAAACAAGCTCAAACTCTTGAGAGAGAGATAGTGGGATCAAACTATGTGACACACCATATCACTTCAATGCATGCACCTGGGACATGAGGCATCTGCAAGGCTCCTACCAGGAGACTCCAGTTTTGGTAGCTGGCAATGGGTTTTTGTATCAATGGATTTGATTAAAGGAGAAGATCTGTGCCTTGTGTAGTGTATGATCTCATGTCTTCAAGGGCACAGATCTGCACTACAACTATCAGCCTTGCACACATAGTTGTGAACATGAAATGTTTATTCATCACTTTATAGATTTGTGGTAGTTTTGTTTTGGGAGTGTCACCATCAGCTGACCACTGGGCAAGTTGCTTAGTTTAAAGGCCTGCAATGTATCAATTGTACTGATTTTGTTAGAAATAAAAAAAGTATGTGCTTGAGTGGACACTTACCAGCTGCAAAACCAGTCAAACCGACTTAGTCACAAATCTAGGTTAATACACCATTTGTGATTGGATTTTTCTCTTGGCTGTCACCAAATGCTAAGCTTCTAGATACAAGAAAACCTCAATGTCTATATATCCAGGACAACATACCAAGAATTGAGGTCAAATGGCTCTCATATAAGTACGTGTGTACTTACACACAATGACAGAGTGCAGATGAGGATTTGACATATTCCATCAATTTTCAGTGAAATCTATTAATGTACGCCTCAGAAAGATCTTACTGAGGTAAGTACTCATCCAAAGCCCTATATAGACTTCAATGATACAACAAAGATATTTAAAAAGTGAGGGTAATACAAGGGCTGAGTGAACAGTCCATCAGGCGGTTTGCAATGCCAAAGTATATGTGACTCTGAATGGAAGAAGGTGCCAGAGTCCGAAGTGTGAAGAAAGGAAACTTTCATCCTCCTCTTCTTGCGCTCAGAGCTACCTTATAACCTCTCTTATTTGTGGTGGAGAGTGTGGACAATCTCTGTCCAAATCCTAAAGTCTTTAGAAGTATGTATGTCCTGTAAGTGTATGACATGACTGCATCTTGCAGTCTAGCGATACTACTAGCAATCAGTTGTCTCTTGTGACAATATTCACAGTCCACTCCTTTTTATGAAAAGTTTGCAGTGGGATAAATGTCAAGTACTAACTAGAAATGAGAAAGGAATGGCTCCCATGAAAATCCATGTGAACAAGCTTTGTAGGAAAAGTGGCTCTATGGATGGTCATTTGAGGCAATATCTCAAAATGTGCGTGTCTTGTGTCAGATCCTGGCCAAAGACATTAAATATGACCTTAGAAATGTCTTTTGGTGTCATGGGGGTAAGAGAATTCAGGCATGCTTGAATCCCTGCTATTGCAAAATGGTGAATTTGCAGCAGACCTGAAGCCATTTAGCCATCTATAGCAAACTTGACTTGCATGCAAAGGTTGAAGACTCAATTTGGAATAAAGGGGCAAATTGAGGACTCTTGTTGATGGTTTGGGGCAGACAATGGAAGCAACCTCAGATTTGATAGTACATTGGGCATCATAAAATGGGGTGCTCCTCTATCTCTGACTCTCGCTGACAGATCTGGTGTATATGTTCTTTTTGGGGTACGGATGTATATATGTTAGTCTTAATCTCTGACTTGTGTGAGGAGTTGCGTATCTGGCCAATAACACATGTAATCCCATGCAATATGTGAGTATCCATGTACCTTTGGTGTATAATAAAGCCATCCTCAATGGTGTGGAGAAAATGGTCTTGGTAGAAAGCCATCTTCGTCCCCATCTTATGTATTGGTGTCAGCAATGTCCTCTTGGTCTCTAGTTGAATTAGATCTTGTTTGATGATCCTGCCAATCTTTGAGTGGCTCAAAGTGACAGATGGTGCATCAAGGGAGTACTGAAAGGAAGGTAGCCTATCTGTGCTAAGACCATATAACTCAAACCATGATGTTATTTGGGCACACCAACATGATGTGTTGCCCTCTATAGCAAGCTGTCATGAGGACTCAAGGGCCAATCATGCATATTTGTGTTCGGGGAGCTCTCATAAGTTGTGTACGAATGAAACTGATCTAGTAAGAGCCTCTACCACAATCGGAGGAGCCCCCAATTCAGCTCTAATAATCTCATGTTGGACTGATGACTTACATTTGATCATCTTGGAGATCATGGATACCAATGGCCTTTCCATTGATCTCCATCCATCATATGTACAACTTGATCTCTTGCAGTGGTCAAGGCTCGGCCCCCAAATTTGTACTCCATACAACAGTGTGGATGTAACTATAGTATCAAATAGCCACAACTTAGTGCAAGGCTCTTGGAATTCTATGTGTGAGCACATCCTCTCTCGCCCTCCCAGTGTTGTTCAAGTCTCGTCTCTGCTGCCTCTCATGGAGAAAGTGGGCCCTATAACTAAGACCTCCAAATATGTATAAGAATCAACATACTCGACCAATTTCTGTCCATAGATAACACTTGGTGCTCATCTCTTGACCCACTGCAATGTAGTATTTAACACCATAACATTGGTCTTGTCAACATTAACTGAGAGTCCACTAGCTTGTGCATAGGAGTGTAGTGCATCTAGATGTCTCTGTAGTAGCCCTTGTGGGGAGTGAGTTATATTAGCACGATGTCAATTACACATAGTAAGAGGGCTTTCCAAGTATTGGCTAATAGGGCTCCTCTATTTCCTCCTCTGCAAATGTCAAAAATCTCATCGATGTATAATCCAAAAAGTGTTGGTGAGAGAGGTTATCCTTGCTTCACTCCAATGGTGTAATGAACATGGGCTAAGAGGCCCTCAGTTGTCTATACTAGGTCAACCACCTACTCCTATATTGCTAGAATACCCCAAGTGAGCTCCCTAGGTACTCCCATGTTGCATAATCTGTGCATCATCTTGGTGTTGGGTAATGTGCCAAAAGCTTTGCCAAAATCCATAAACCAATAGTAGATTTGTCTCCCATGAGCTCTACCCTCCTCAATAATGGCTTTAAGTGTGAGAATATAATCCAGTATCGAAAAAACCCCTCTTGAATTTAGACTATCCCTGTGCCCTAAGGCCTACTCTGCCTGCCCATTGATTCAATTCCTGCTCAAGGATGGAGACATATGACTTGGCCAATGTGTGGCCAGCCATGATGGTGTGATAGCTACTGGGTAAGGCAGGATCTCTTGACTTAAGGATGGGTACAATGGTATTAGTGTTCTAGCTCTCAAGAAAGCCTTCACACAAGGCTCTATTAAACATGTATGCCAAGAGTTTTGGCACATATCTCTAGCACATATCAGGCACTCAACTACCAGTCTATCATGATCTTGTGCCTTACTATGTGTAACTTGTCAATGGCCTCACATACCATGCTCTCTGTGGAGAAAGTAGCTAATTGTGGGCAAGATGTTAGTGGATCTAGGGGAGGGGGCTGATCTTGTATTATGTACAGGCTGGCTGCATATTCTCTCCTTGTGTCGGGGGATGTGAGAGGCATGGCCGGACAATGCTCTTTTAAAAGTCTCCACACCTCTTTAGAGTCATGGCTCAAGAATAGCTAGTATAAATCTCACTCCAATAACTAGGCAAGGAAAGTTCTCTTCTTCCACCATATGAGGCATCTAAAGAGTGTCCTTGTCTATTTGTGAGTAGTAGCTCCTAGTGCTATCTCCCACTATGTGCTCTAGTCTCCCAACAGCCCTCATACCAATTGTTCCAAGGTATCACCCCAAAAGGAGTTCGTTGTGTGGGCCATAAGGAAAAGTTGTGCTTGGTGCTATATGTAAAGCCTCACTGTCTCCCTAAAGTGTAGTATCTCGGATGTTTGAGAACTACATGAGAGGCATTATCCTATGTGTATCGAAGATCCACTTTGAATGAGAGGTAAGCATGGTCAACTGCAACTCCAATGGGATGCTACAATACTATGAGATCATGGATATGGGGTGAGGATTGGGTTTTTTTTGTTTGGGGGGGGGGGGGGGGTAGGCTAAAACATAGTCAACTATATTGGCCCCATGTTGGTGGGGGTAACATGTGAATGCTATTGATGAGGGAAATCTAGCTATGCCATTGGATATGGCTAATCTATGTGTCATACCCATCTCAATGAGGTAGTGCCTCTACTCTATGTATTTAGCCACGTCCTATGAGATATGCTTCATCCCCAAATTAGATAGGTCTAGCTCCTAGAAGATCCCATCTAATGTGTCAAAGAAGCATGCTTGGCAGCAAGTTGTTGGGCCATTAAAGCCCCCTAATAGAATGACATCATCCTCTCTAGAGAACGCTAGATCTCCTAATCCAAAACTGCATATCGTGATTGCCCCTTTGGAGTGGCATATCTAGATGTCAAGGGAGGGAAGTAGCATATGGCAATAATCAAGGAGCGTCCTCGCACATGTATATTTGACCTACTCATCTCAATGGACTACCTAGATTCATGAATAGAGCTCCTCCCTAAATAGCATTTTGGGGAGGGGGTGTAAAGAAATACCCTAACACAGAAACACAAATATAGGTGTATGACAAAGCTGAATAGAACATAGTGGGTTAGGGCAACACAGAGACAATGAACATAGTGAAGGTCATAAATGAATGAATCTATATAATATAATGCTCATGTAGCAAACATACTATGTAGTGAAGGAATATTGTACCCCGAACTCTCGTGTCTCGAGGAACAAGGTAGAGGTAATGAGCTGGAGAGTGTGTTGTACTCCTAATGGATCCCAAAATGTAGCAAGAAAACCTCCAAGATATTTCCAGCAGCAAACATAGTAGATGCTGTCAAACAAAGTAGTGAGGAGAGAGAGAACTGCAAAATGCAGCCTATAGAGGGTATAGGACTGCTTGGTGGCAATAGACAAGGCAAAACATAGTCTTCTGGTTGTCCAAAAAGGATAGGCAGCAGTAGTACACACCAAACGCACTAATAGCAGTCCATAGAGCAGTAGCTGCAGCAAACGTAGTCTATAGATAGGCCACCTAGTTGAAACACAGTCTTTGGGAGGATGACGACAGCTGGTAGTAGTAGCAACTAGGGGGTATAGGCAGTGTCAAAGGACTGGAAACAAGTGCTAGATGGATGGAGACAATGTAGGGCAGCCTCGGCTAAGATGTTCTCCGTGAAACAGGGTGTGGGCAGCAAAGCTAGAGCACCTAAAACGTGCAAAAACAAGATTATGCTGAATGGGAGGGCACGTTGTCTATTTTTAGAAAGTTTGGGGCCTCTCAAATTAGGATTTACATGTGGTACATTGAAGCCCTCTCGAACCGCTTCTGGTCTAAAAGAATTGTTAAAATTCATTAATTAGCTTAAGTTTTGGGGTTGTTTAATAAAAGTTGATGGGAATTTAGCTCAACACCCCTTCTCAAGCCCAAAACTAAAACTAGAAAGGGATTGTAAACAAGCCCAAGTCCTTTTCAATTTCTTTTTCACAAGGCGTCCCATCCCAAAGCAGCTAGGGCGTTGGGCAAAAGATGCATGTTGGCTACTAAGTGACCTACCAAGACTATAGAGGTGATGGTTATCTTACCAAGAGAAGCCAAGTGTTCACCCTGGAGAGGATAGAGCATTGGACAAAGGGTTCTCATCAGCTGTCTAGTGGCCTACTAAGTCTTGCAAAGGCGGATGGAAATTCAACATAATTTTTTTTTGGGGGCAAGGGGGGATTTTTTTTTTGTTTGTATATCGAAGGCCTTGACCCATAGGTGCCCAGGGAGCTCTATTGTGAATAGCATAGAGCATGCCATGTTCATGATGGTCCAGTTCCTACGATCTATGATGCCTTTCTAAGAGGGGGAGTCGGTAGAGGTAAGCTGGCGAGAGATGCCATGCTCTTGTAGAAAAAAACCTTGTGGGAGGTAAACTCGCCACCACTATCACTCCTCATGCATCCTTGATGACGACTCGTCATGTTATGAACCAGCCGCACGTAAGCAGAGAAGGTAAATGTGTCAGACTTATGCTAGAGAAAATACACCCACATGTATCTAGAATGATCATCCATTATAAAAAAGAAATACTGTGCACTGTTCAAGGTGGATATCGATCCACAAAGATGAATGTGAATCAATGTAAGAGGTGCCTTAGCTCTATGTGTGGATTGTTGAGGAAATGGGATACAATGCTGTTTCTTGAGTTGGCATGTTTTACAGATAACTCGAGATAGCTTTAGGCGAGGAAGGCCCTCAACTATTTGTTGATGTGACAACTCATAAAGAAAGTCATATGTGAGATGTCCTAAGTGAAAATGCCAGAGATGTTCAGTGTTTGTAGACTCTTGTGTAGTAGCTAAAGCTTGGAAGTGGTGAAACTCAAAGCCCTCAGTTGTCGGCTTGGAAAGAAATTGGGTCATGTGGTACAGGTCGCTAGGCTGTGCCTCACCCCTGCAATCACTAAATGAGTCTGAGAATCAAGGACCTCGATTGTGGTTTTGTAAAGCAGACTGCTTATGTTAATTGGCAAAAGTTGCTGAATGGATAATAAGTTTACCCCAAGTTGGGAGACATGTATACATAATCCAGTGTAGCATGATCCGGGTCTTGGTTGGTGGCAAAATTGATGCAACTGTAATCATGAATCTTGATTGAGGAGCTGTTTTAGACATGGACTATCCCGGCTGCAGGGGCTCAAGAGATGAAAATGCCGGAGACATGGGTTATATGATGAGTAGCTCCACTGTTCACAATCCAAGAGTAACTAAAGTACTTGCTTGTGACGAGTGGGCCTTTGCAACCACCTCATCAAGAGGCAATTCGCAGATGTGGATGAGACTCGCATACTCAAATGTCTTTGAGGAAATGGTGTGGGCACATGTAGAGCAATGTGACTTGTCCTCTAGTGTTCAAAATGATGTAGACTGCAATGGCTAACCGGTGGTAGCGTGGGTTTGGCCTTGCCACTGCCCATGTTGAGGGTTGCCACTACCCTACCTCCCCTACTAGGGGTTACTTGATTGGAGGGTGGGGGCTCGAAGTCTTGGATTTTGGTATTGTGTATCTTGCCTTTGATCGATTGCTGAGAATGAAGCTCAGGTAGTGAGCCTTGCATCAACTCGACACAATAGCGGAGGTGTTCCTAGCTTTCCATGAGCAGATGACCTTGTATAGGACAATTGTAGGATCAGGTTGGAGTTCGAACCAAGAACATGTCTCATTAGATTGGACCCAATAGTGAAGTTTGACCCGTTAAAACCACTCTTACCAATAAAGTCATGTTTAGCTGATGAGGAAGACGAACCATGAGTTGTTTGATAGGTGCGATAAGATGGATAATGAGGATAAGGAGATGGTTGAGGGGGGATAAGTAGGAAGAAGAGGAGGAGGTGGGTAGGCAGAAATAGGCTGGTATTCATTGATTGATGCGGAGGCACTAGAACATGAATGTTTCCATAGGGTGCTGGCGGAGGTAGAGACACCAGGACACATGAGCCTTGTACATAATGAGCTGGATAGACTAGGTAGGGACTAGATTCACAAACACAAGCATGTGATCAAGGAAGGGAAGTGGGTGAAACATTATGTAAAAGCCTGAGCTGTTCTTCAAAATGACAGGGTGCATGTATATAATATATGACTGGCTTCCATATGCTGAAACGGCAACAGACAATAGGCAGTAAAAAAAAAACCAATAAATGACTAAAGGGAAGTGCTCTCAATGTCACCCACTGATGGGCTCACAAGTAGAAGATGGCCATAATGCTAAGAGTTTCCTCCTCTACTGACATTTGGGCTCTCAATCATGTTCTCAGTAGGGGCTCTAGGAGCCATCAATTACATGTCTTCAATCAGTTCAGAGAGGCTGCACTTTAGCACTGTTCTTTTCCTTGTTTATTGCAGAAGCTTTCAACTTATATAACAGGAGTCTGGAGCTTTTGACTACCTATCTGTTGAGGAGTTGATAGATGTGGAATTTGCCATTGATTACCAGTAAGCCTGTGGAAGCTGCAGGTGCACAGATCAGAAATCTTGTGGCTGTGTTAAAAAACAGATGGCTGCCATCACAAATAGAGGTTGCTTGGGTTGTACCTGAAAGGAAGTAAAAGTTCACTGGTCCTAAAAGGAGCACTTTAGGTAGTATATAGCTTAACAATGCTTCCTTGCATTGCTCTTGATATTGTTATCTCTTAAATTCTCTAAAATTGCTTTTGCTCACCTTTACAAATATTCTTAGCAACACATCTGTCCTGCAGATATGGAAAGAGAGAGTTAAAGACCTTGGTGGATCTGTGGTTGAGTCGTGTGAAAATGTATGCCAACATTTGACACACATTTTTGCATCAAATGACAAATTTTTATCAAAGGAAGTCGCAATAAAGAATTTGCAGAACTGCAACAGTTTGGTAAGCTTCTTCGATGTATTATTATAACCTAAGATGTAGTCCTGTTTGAGATAACAAATGTTGAATTAGTCTCGTGATTCTTCTCCTAAATAGTGTCACATGATACGTGCTTTATGCTTGTGGAAATCTTATGGAGAAGTCCATGAAAACTGAGTACTCTTTGGGATATTACTCTTCCATTCTTAATGGCATGTCTATGAAACATGTACATCAAATAAAACAGCTTTTGAACTGTCTTCTCAAAGTATGATTAATTGTACTGAAGGGTTCGACCACATTACATACATTGTTGGCATGAGGTGAGGGCTTTGGATCTCTCTGCTGTGTCATGGAGTATGAGGACCAGTGACGTCTAGGGTTTTTCCTCCTGGAGCTCTAGAGGCATTGCACAACATTCCTATGAGACAAAATACCAGCTTGCCCAGAGAGACCCAAGCAGAGATTAGTGATGGATTTCTTCCACAGATAAGATACCATAGGCACTACGTGTAAACGCCCCGAACAACGTAGTATGCTTAACAATTATGATATTCGCTTGTTTTCGAGATTTAATATAAAAGAGAATGAACACTTAAAGCTGAAAATGAAAATTGCTCACAAAATTACAGCCATGAAAATGTAAAAGTAATGGAGACAAAATTGAGGGTTGAAGATGGGCAACCCCCCCTGAAGGAATGTATTTCTGCTCAACCCAAGTCCCTTAGGGAAGAGCTCAGTTACAATCAACCTGAGAGTGAGAAGAAGTAATTCTCACTCTCACAAGATCATGCAAAGATGTACAAACACACATGCATTATCTATTATGCAATGATAAGAACTGATTTCTTTACAATATGAGAGAAGAAAAAGGAAAATTCAGCCTTTCTCCATCGTTGATCAGCAGTACATGGATAGGGCTTACTTCTTGTAGCTAAAATGGAAGAAAGAGCTCGAGAAGGAGGTGCTGTAATGAATTTACAGGCTTGCTGACTTGTAAAAAAAAATAGTGATAGAAAAGGGAATATGGAGGAATTTGATAATGGAGAAGTGGGGGATGATGATGGGGATGGATGGGGCCAGTTTCTGGCTATCTGTGGGTGCTGTTCATGAGTTTATAGCAAAGAAAAATGATGATGAATGAAGAAAAACGAGCTCTTATTTATAGGAGAGGGGAGAGCTAGTACAAAAGGGGAAAGTGGAGTAGCACAAGACAAGTGTCCAGTCACATGTCATGAGATGTGACAAGTGGTGGGACACTTGGTGTCTTGACACTTGTCTCTTCTCTATGGCCTTCCTTTCTGGGTTGACTACTGTCAAGAATAGAAACAACCAAATTTAGTAAGCACAGTCAGAGTATAGAACTTACTATTTTTAGAATGACATCCCTATTTTTTAGGACTAGCATTTTTAGGCTAATTCGAGGCTCCTAAAATTTAGGGACCTCCTAAAATTTAGGGATCTCCTAAAATTTAGGGACCCCCCCAATATGGGTATCATATGAAAGCTTTTTCCGTGTACATCGCAAAAATGGTATCCGAATCTTCATGTGACTTTCCTATGCAAAGAAATGTGCATTTCAAGCTTTCAGCCCACACATGCACATTATACAAGCATTTCATGATCATGCCATCTTGTTGATTGTAACTGTCTGTTCTGGTGGATCTAGCCCACACTTCAAGGCATCAATCCTTTCTGTGTGTGAGTCTAACCCTGATATGCGTGAGTTCTAGTCACAGGCGCCCAATCGGGTCATATAGGTGGAAGTGTGAACTATCTTTTCTCTAACCCATCGCGTGGGTCCACCATAACCTGTGACCACTCATCAGTGGCCAGCTCCAATGCACTTTTCTTCATATCTAATTAGTGCAAAGGAAATAAATTTAATAAATCATTATATAGACAAATTAATGAAAAAGGATACAAATTCTGTTTCTATAGAGTTGTGACAGCCCTCTGGCTTTAATTCAGCTGTCCTCAGCTGAAAAGCTTCTTGATATTGCTGTAGAATATTTGGGTAATCCTTCATGAATTTTTCATCTACCCACTGTGCATCTGTTGTGGGTAGATTCTTGAATTTTAGTAAGAATTTTCGTGTCACAAGGCCACTTCTCGTGGTTCGATCCTTGAGAAACAAAATCTTTTCAGGTTCCAAGAGTTGCTCTATTTCTTCAACTTCTGGGGGATCTTCAGTAATGGGTTCCTTTGGTTCTGGTCCTATGTAAGGTTTTAGCAAACTTACATGAAAAGCATTGTGTATTTTCCAATGAGTAGGAAGCTCAAGTCGATAAGAAACTTCATTTATTTTCTCAATCACTTTGAAGGATCCAAAGTATCTACTGGAGAGCTTTGGAAAAGATGAATTTTGACCAGAACCTTGTTTGAGCCTGCTTTTATCAAACTTTAGCAAGACATATTGACCTTTTTCAAAAGCCAAATGTCTTCTTCGTTTATCTGCTTGCTTCTTTTGTCGCTCTTGGGCCACTTTGATAGTGGCTCGAACTTGATCCATTGTTGTTTTTAAATCTGAAGCAAACTCATCAGTAGCAAAAATCTTATCTTTAGTGCGAATAATTGGAGGAGGAATCACTTTACCCTGTATTATTTCATTTGGAGCTTTCCCTGTGGATGAGTGCACTGTATTGTTGTAAGCAAACTCCAATAATGGAAGATATTTCTCCCATTGTGACTTATGTTCACTAACATAAGCTTTCAACATATCCAAAAGAGTGAGATTCATCACCTCTGTTTGGCCGTCAGTTTGAGGATGAAAAGTTGAAGAGAACTTTAAAGTGGTTCCCAAATTCTCAAATAAAGCATGCCAAAAGTTACTTGTGAATTTGGAGTCTCTATCTGAAATGATCTCAGAAGGCATACCATGTAATCTGAAGATATGTTGAATGAAAAGTCTTGCAGCTTGTGCGGATTTCAATGTTTTATGACATGGAATAAAATGTGATTGTTTGCTGAATCTATCAATTATGACCCAAATCATATCATGACCTTGAGGTGTTCTTGAAATACCTGAGATGAAATCCATTGTGATAGATTCCCATGGATCTTTGGGCACTGGAAGAGGTTGTAACAATCCTGGAATCTTCTGCCTATCATATTTGGATTTTTGGCATACCAGACAAGCCTCAATGTAGTTATGTGTATCTTTTCGTAATGTTGGCCAATAAAAGTAGCGCTCAATTGCACTTAGAGTAGCTGCCCTCCCTCTATGCCCTGCATAAGGGGGTTCATGACTTTCTTTAAGCACCTTTTGTCGAACAGGAAGAGTGACACAAAGGCGATTGTTCATGAGAAGGTAACCGTCTTTGATGGAATAATCTGGATGAGAATCTCCTTGCTGTAAATTTGACCAAATTGCTGCAAAATCAGTATCTTCATCATAAGTATTCTTCGTCGTTTGAAAATCTTCATGATGAGCCACTGTAATAGTTGCAATGCGAGGCACTCTAGAAAGTGCATCAGCAACTACATTTTGTTTCCCTGGAGTGTACATAATTTGAAAATGAAACATAGACAATAAATTTTCCCATCTTGCATGTTTCTCCTGCAAATGCTTTTGAGTCTTGAAATACTTCAAGCTTTGATGATCGGTTTTAATAAGGAATTCATTGCCTAAAAGATAATGTTTCCATATCTTTAAAGCATGAACCACTGCTAAGAGCTCCTTTTCATAAATGTCATACCTTTTCTCCACATCATTTAGACGGCGGCTTTCAAAGGCTACTGCATGGCCTTCTTGATTTAGCACTGCACCAATACAATCACCGCAAGCATCTGCTTCCACCACAAATGGTTTTACTAGATCTGGAATGATAAGAACAGGTCCAGAAGTAAGAGCTGCTTTCAGCCTTGTGAAGGCTGCCTTCTCTTTTTCCTTCCATTGGAAAGAGATCTTCTTCTTTGTAAGGTCATGAAGTGGAGAAGCCATATGTGCAAAATGCTTGATGAAGCGGCGGTAATAAGAACATAAGCCAAGAAACGATCGCACCTCATGTACATCACGAAGATGAGGCCATTCTTGGATTATCCTGATCTTTTCAGGATCCATCTGAATCCCTTCAGAAGAGATGACATGCCCAAGGTAATTTATTTTATGCATGAAAAATTCACTCTTTTTACCATTTACCAAGAGTTGATTTTGTTGTAGTAATTGTAGAACAATTTCCAAGTGTTGATGATGCTCCTCTTCATTCTTGCTAAAGACAAGAATATCATCAAAGAAAGTACCGACATATTGTCGATGCTCTCTAAAGATGCGCTCCATCATTCGATTAAAGGTGGCTGGTGCATTGGTTAATCCGAAAGGAACCACCAAGAATTCTTAAAGACCGTATGAAGTGCGGAAAGCAGTTTTGTGTACATCTTGTGGTATTACCCTAATTTGATGATAACCACTCTTTAGATCAATGCGGCTGAAAACCTTTGAGCCTCCTAGACGATCCAAAATGTCGTCAATTCTAGGAATAGGAAACCGATTCTTCACAGTGATTTTGTTGAGGGCTCGATAATCAATGCACATCCTGAATGTGCCATCTTTCTTTTGAACAAGAAGAACTGGTGAACAAAATGGTGAGCTACTTGGTCTAATTAGCCCACGGTTGAGTAAGTCTTCGACTTGCTTTCTGATTTCTTCTTGTTGAGGACGGCTCTCACGATATGGTGCTATATTAGGAGGAGAACTGCCCGGGATAATATCAATATGATGGTCTTCTGGCCTTTCTGGGGGAAGCTGATAAGGAAGATCTTCCGAAAAACAATCTTTATACTTTTCCAAGAGCTGAAGTTGCTCTTGGTTTTCAGCATTCATATTATCTTTTACATCAGTGACATAAAGCAAACAACATTGAACACAATCCTTAATTGCTCTAGAGACTTGCATATGGCTTACCATAGGTATGGTGTCTCCAGAAACTCCAGCTTGGATCTCGTACTTCTTGCCTTTGTTGGTGAGTTCTACCTTCTTTTTCTGAGAGAAGATGGTTGAATCTACTCTATGATTCCAGGGCATGCCAAGAATCACATCGCAACCATCAAGGTCTCCGATACAGAAGGTATCTTCGTCACTGTAGCCTTGAATTTGAAACTTGAGCTTGCCAATGTAGGGTATCACAGTCTTCACTGTGTCACCTTCATCAACATTTAAAGCTTGGCGAACTTCTGCCGGTGTCCATCTCTTCATTCTTTAATCCAAGCTCTTTAGCTAATTGCAAGGAAATGATATTTTCATTCGCCCCAAGATCTATCAAGAATAGTGCTTGCTTACCTTGTAACTGTCCCCAAGATTTTAATAATTTGCGTGTCTCTGGAGTGTGAGTTGTGTTTGCAACTACATCACTGATAGCATTGATTTTCACTGGCGACTTAGGCTTGTTGTCAGAAACCTTGCTTTGTCCCTTGTTTGGACATTGCTTCGCTATGTGGCCTGTTTGTCCACATTTAAAGCACTTTCCTTCTTTCATGAAGCGTTGCTTTTCTTCTTCGGAAAGTTGCTTTGCTTGTGGGTATAGATTGGAGCGAAATTGAGGAGCATTAGGAGGTGCATAGGGCTTCATCTTCTTTTGATTTGATGGCTACTTTTGCGACTGTTTTTGTCCTTCATTTGGGGCTGAATACTCCTCATCATCAGGTACTCTCTTCTTATCATTCTTTTGGAACGATTTGTTGCCATTGTGCTCCATTTCCCATGTCTCAGCATGGTCAATGAGTTCCTTGAGACTAGAACAATGATAATGATTAAGAGCAGTACGAAGTTTAAAATGCAAACCTCCTTGAAACTTCCTAAGCTTTTCCGAACTGCTAATCTTCTTGAAATGTTGGACCTTCAAAAGTAGCTCCCAAAATCTCTTGGTATAGTCACCAAGTGACTCATTTTTCCTTTGCCAAAGCCGATCCCATTCCATTTTTACATCTCTTTTGAAATGAACAGGAAGAAATTGGCTTTGTATCAGGCGAACAAAGGACCGCCATGATTTTGGGGCAGCATGATCATATTCCAACCCCGTCCACCAAGTATGGGCTAAGTCGGTTAAATGTAAAGCTGCAAACTTAATCTTTTCTTTTTCTTTATACTTGTCACGACCATACAAAATTTGAAATTGACGAATAAACTTCAGAAGAAGATCAGGATTTCGGGAACTATCATACATACTGAACTTGATCTTCTTTTCAAGTTGAGATAGTGACTTAGTCTTCTTCTTCTTCTTATGCCTTCGTCCATTCTCGGATCTTGAGTTTGAAGATGATGAAGTGCTTGATGGGGATGGAGATGGAGACGAGGGTGAAGAATGTCGACGCCTTTGACGATGATGAGGTCTTCCACGAGAAGGGTGTGACTCTTCATTACTAGAAGAGGATCCATCAGAATAGGCGCCAGATGACTTTGAAGAAGAGGATGAGCTTCGATGCGATCTCTTTCTTTGTCTTGAAGTAGAATGGGACTGCCTCTTAGAAGTAGTTGGACTTCTTGATCCGCTCCTTTCATTGGTATGGCTTTGTCTCCTTGAAGTAGAGGGGCTTCTTTCCTTGAATTCTTTGGGATTCTCAACTTTTTCTAGTTTGAGAAGTTGCTCACGAATTTGCTGATTCTCCTCTCTAAGACTTTGAATGGCTTGAAGGATAGCACTCGATTGATCCATTGAGACTAAAGAAAAAAAAAAAAATGCTCAAGCACTCAATGCAAGGGCTGAAAACAAACAAACTTATAGTTGTAAGCAATACCAGTGGTGGTGGTGAGGACTGAGCCAAAGCTCTGATACCACTGTAAACGCCCCGAACAACGTAGTATGCTTAACAATTATGATATTCGCTTGTTTTCGAGATTTAATATAAAAGAGAATGAACACTTAAAGCTGAAAATGAAAATTGCTCACAAAATTACAGCCATGAAAATGTAAAAGTAATGGAGACAAAATTGAGGGTTGAAGATGGGCAACCCCCCCCGAAGGAATGTATTTCTGCTCAACCCAAGTCCCTTAGGGAAGAGCTCAGTTACAATCAACCTGAGAGTGAGAAGAAGTAATTCTCACTCTCACAAGATCATGCAAAGATGTACAAACACACATGCATTATCTATTATGCAATGATAAGAACTGATTTCTTTACAATATGAGAGAAGAAAAAGGGAAATTCAGCCTTTCTCCATCGTTGATCAGCAGTACATGGATAGGGCTTACTTCTTGTAGCTAAAATGGAAGAAAGAGCTCGAGAAGGAGGTGCTGTAATGAATTTACAAGCTTGCTGACTTGTAAAAAAAAACAGTGATAGAAGAGGGAATATGGAGGAATTTGATAATGGAGAAGTGGGGGATGATGATGGGGATGGATGGGGCCAGTTTCTGGCTATCTGTGGGTGCTGTTCATGAGTTTACAGCAAAGAAAAATGATGATGAATGAAGAAAAACGAGCTCTTATTTATAGGAGAGGGGAGAGCTAGTACAAAAGGGGAAAGTGGAGTAGCACAAGACAAGTGTCCAGCCACATGTCATGAGATGTGACAAGTGGTGGGACACTTGGAAACTTGTGTGACAAGTGTCTTGACACTTGTCTCTTCTCTATGGCCTTCCTTTTTGGGTTGAATACTGTCAAGAATAGAAACAACCAAATTTAGTAAGCACAGTCAGAGTACAAAACTTACTATTTTTAGAATGACATCCCTATTTTTTAGGACTAGCATTTTTAGGCTAATTCGAGGCTCCTAAAATTTAGGGACCTCCTAAAATTTAGGGATCTCCTAAAATTTAGGGACCCCCCCAATATGGGTATCATATGAAAGCTTTTTCCGTGTACATCACAAAAATGGTATCCAAATCTTCATGTGACTTTCCTATGCAAAGAAATGTGCATTTCAAGCTTTCAGCCCACACATGCACATTATACAAGCATTTCATGATCATGCCATCTTGTTGATTGTAACTGTCTGTTCTGGTGGATCTAGCCCACACTTCAAGGTATCAATCCTTTCTGTGTGCGAGTCTAACCCTGATATGCGTGAGTTCTAGTCACAGGCGCCCAATCGGGTCATATAGGTGGAAGTGTGAACTATCTTTTCTCTAACCCATCGCGTGGGTCCACCATAACCTGTGACCACTCATCAGTGGCCAACTCCAATGCACTTTTCTTTATATCTAATTAGTGCAAAGGAAATAAATTTAATAAATCATTATATAGACAAATTAATGAAAAAGGATACAAATTCTGTTTCTATAGAGTTGTGACACTACGAGAGAGTGAACACAGAGAGAAGAGTGAGAGAGAGAGAAAAGGAGACAATGTAAATGCAGAAAATCTGCGGTGTAGTATGCTGTATAAGAGTGCAGAAATACAGAGAGGGGGCAAAGGAAATATTTGCGTATGTCTCCGACTTGATGACCTCGATCTCCGTCAGCCCGAGCACAGTCTGTCTCAGCCAACATATCTCAAGATTAGAATCTGAAATCACTGAATAATGAATGATTGGAGTGTGCCACCAACTGGCTATAGCCAAAAAGAATAGCAATCATAGCAGCAGGTCGGCTGCATTAAATGTAGCCGACTGCACATAAAATACTGCAGAATCTGTCCGACTGCAGCAAACTGGGACTCCTGTACCTGTTGTGCCATGTGGCACCTGTACCTCGATTGTTGACGACTGTCCAGGAAATGACACTGTCTAACACCCCCTCTCAGATCTTGGATGGGTCAAAAGACTGAGGGATCTGGAATGTTGCCGAAGAAGAGCCTGGAGAAGCGCCTTCGTAAACAAATCTGCAAGATTATCCTCCGTCTTACAATACTCCACATCAATGGTCCCATCTAGAAGTTTCTCCCGAATGAAGTGACACTGGATCTCAATGTGCCTCGTCCGGGCATGGAATACGGGATTCTGTATGAAGGCAATGCAACTCTCATTGTCGCACCGCAGAACAATAGGACAAGTTTGGGCGCAGCCAAGCTCCTCCAACAATCTCCGAAGCCACACAACCTCACATGTGGTGGAAGACGTAGCCCGATACTCCGCCTCAGTAGAAGAAAGGGCTACCATGGGCTGCTTCTTGCTACTCCAAGAGATAACATATGTGCCCAAGATAAAACAGTAGCCTGTAGTAGACCGTCGGTGGTCCACATCTCTAGCCCAATCCGAGTCACTTCAATCTGCAAGAACCAGATCGGAAGCATCTGCACTTGTGGGATAAGAAATCCCTAAGTCAGAGGTCCCCCTCAAATATCGAAGAATCCTCAGGGCAGCTTGCCAATGTACCTGTTTGGGTTCCGTCATGAACCCTACTAAAAGACCCACAGTAAAACAAAGATCAACATGAGTGTTGAGAAGCCAAATCAAGGATCCAATTAATTGACGGTAGCTTGAAGCATCCATCACTAGAGAATCTAAGTGTGACGTGGCTGGCCTTCCAATTCGGATCCATAGGAGTAGTAATGGGCCGACAAGTCTCCATCTCAAAAGTCACCAAGAGCTCCTGAATGTACCTTTGCTGAGAGATGAAAATCCCCCTTTGAGACTGATAAATCTTGTGACCCAAGAAGAAATGAAGAAGCCCCAAATCCGTCATCCCGAATGCCTGATATAAAGCTGTCTTGGTCTCTCAGGCCTTCTGTGCATGATCCCCTGTCAAAATCAAATCATCAACATACAACACAAGCTGCGGATCGGCCTTGGAGCGCGGATATCCCAACTTCGACTGAAGAAACGAGTCAATCTTCTCGTTCCATGCACGCGGAGCCTGCTTGAGGCCATACAAGGCCTTCTTCAACCTATAAACTTTCCCATCCGAGGATCCAAAGCCAGGAGGTTGCTCAACATAGATCTCCTCCTGCAATTCACTATTCAAAAAGGCCGACTTTATATCCAATTGATAAACAGGCCATCTTCTATGACCAGCCAAGGCAAGAACAGCTCGAATAGTGGCCATACGAGCAGTGGGGGAAAAAGTATCATGGAAATCAATACCCGGGCGCTGAGCAAAACCTTTAGCAACAAGGCGAGCCTTGTGCTTGTCCAAAGAACCATCGCTAAGATACTTGGTCTTGAAGACCCCCTTGACACCAATCACCTTCTTGTGAGAGGGACGAGGCACAAGAGACCAAGTGCCATTCCTCTCAATAGCCTCCAACTTGGCTTCCATGGCCTTCCGCCAATGATCAGACTGCAAAGCCTCCTTCACTGAAGTGGGCTCTCGATCCTGCATAACACGGGTGAGTAAACAATAGTTGGAGCAGAAAAGCTCCGAAGAATGTGCCTGATTCCTCCGTGATCTCCGCGGTCCATCCTGCGGTTCCCACTCCTTAAGGACCCCCTCAATCCCTGATCTCGGAGTGTATCACGGGCCCAACGAGGAGGACGAATCTTGCCCCGTCGCTCTCCATCTGCTGAAGCCTCAGGAACATCCACCGACGGAAGCTCCTC
Organism: Lygodium microphyllum; assembly: GCF_053477565.2. Taxonomy (NCBI): domain Eukaryota; kingdom Viridiplantae; phylum Streptophyta; class Polypodiopsida; order Schizaeales; family Lygodiaceae; genus Lygodium; species Lygodium microphyllum. The sequence continues at coordinate 124,193,355 of NC_141161.1, forward strand.
GAGGGTGGTCAGTGGAAGAGAAGACTCTAAATCCGAAGAAGAATCTCCATCAAGAGGCTCTGGCTTCAAGGAAACTGTCTTGGGAGGCCAACTCTCCCCTGGATCTCCAAGGACGGGGTGCTCCTCACCCCTCTCTGTGACCGGTACTTCCACGAACCGCACATCTGGGCTCGTGTAGACATCTCGCTTAACGGGATCAAACAAACGATAACATTGGGATTGGGAGCTATAGCCAACAAAAACCTGTCGTCGGGAAGCCGCCTCGAACTTATCACGCTGCGTGTTCGGAATGTGCATATAAGCTTCACACCCAAAGATCCTGAAATAAGAGACATCAGGCTTAGTCCCGAAGTAAGCTTCAAAAGGTGTTATCCTGTCAATGGCCGAAGTGGGAGATCGATTAAGGATGTGAACTGCAGTAGCCACTGCCTCGGTCCACAAAAACTGAGGTGTCTGTCGGTGCTCCATCATGGTGCGTGCCATCTCGATCACACTTCAGTTCTTCCGCTCCAAAATGCCATTCTCTTAGGGAGTGTTGGTGTTAGCAAACTCCTGGTGAATGCCCCTATCTGCAAAAAAATGAGCAAACTCATTAGACATACATTCACCTCCCATGTCTGAATGCAAGGTCTTCAGTCTCGCTGGCCAAAACGGTTCTCCTAAAAAAGAAGCCAATCCTTGAAATGAGAGAAAGCCTTCGACTTCAAAGTCAAGAAATTGGCCCAAATCATCCTATTGTAGTCATCTACGATCAACATGAAGTACAAGCTTCCCTTCAGGGACTTGGTCCTCATCGGGCCATAAAGATACGTAGATACGAGCTCCGTGGGGGAAGTAGACCTCCTAGAAGCTTTGTTGGGAATCGCATCCCGATGCAGTTTCCCACAAATGCAGGAGACACATGGCTGATGGCTCACCACCATGTCCGGCAAGCCTCGGACAAACGACCCTTGTGACGCCTTCCGCAGGTACACGAAGTTCAGGTGGCCAAACTGAGCATGCCATAGCTCGGACTGTGTCTGAGAAGTAATAAAAAGAGAAGAGCAAGCTAAAGAAGACTTCAATTTGTAGATTCCATTCTTCTCATACCCTGCAGAGAGAACCTTCCTCGATCCACGATCAAGGACTCGAACAGTATCACTGTCAAACTCCACCAAGAGGCCAAGAGCACAAATCTTATGAACCGAAAGTAAATGATACCCTAATCCTGGCATATGCAACACCTTAGAGGTGTGGGGTACCACCACGTCCATCTAGAATAAGCTGCATCTTACCCCGCGCAGCAATAGACACAGAAGAGCCATCTCCAATGAGAATTTACCCATGCGAAAGTCGCAAATGGGCAACACCAACGGAAGGAGTCTCGTGCCGTGAGGCACCACTGTCCACAATCCACTCTCGAGCCTAGGGAGTTGTCATCGCAGCATTAGAAGTTGTCGGTGTAGAGTCCTCAATGACTGCTAAGTGAAGAAAAGTAGCTAATGAGGGTGCAGCCACCGCTCTAGAGTCCTTCGTGTCCTTCTTCTTGGTATCCTTCTTGTCTTTGTCGGGGCGATCCTTCTTCTAGTGACTGGTTTTTCCACAAATATGGCAAGTTGATTCCTTCTCCTTGTCCTTCTTGGATTTGTTGTCCTCCTTGGTCCTTCCCCTTCTTCTGAGAGGCTTGACCAACCAATGCCTCCGATTTGAAAGCATTTTGTCCCTTCAATTGTTTCTCCTGGTCTAAGACCATAGGAACCAACTCTTCCCACCGAAGAGTCGACTCCCGCCCTGAAGCAATAAGAGCGGAATAAAAAGTACCGAATCGTAGCGGCAACTGGGATAGTAAAGTGATCACCATGTCTTCGGAGGAAATAGGCTTCCCCGCATTATGAACTTGCATCTGAAGCTACCGAAGCTTGTTGATGTGTTCTCGAAGCGAAGAAGACTTATTCACAGACAAAGTCCGCATCTGCACCTCCAAAGAAACCCTCTTCATTAGGGTCATCCGGTTGTACATCTGATCGAGCTCCAGCCATATCTCACGAGCCACCGTTAAGTGCTCAATGTGAGCTATCACGGCTGTGGTGCAAGACAGAAACAGAAAATATCGAATCCTAGCATTCAATTTCTCCCAATGAGATTGGGCCTTGGTCAACTCTGCACGAGCATTGGAAGAGAGTTTGGACTCATCCCTCACCGAGGGCCTGTTAATCTCCTCCATCACCAGTTCCGCCAAAACATAAGACTCTAAAATGGCCAACATCATCACCCGCCAGATGCGGTAATTGTCACCATCAAGCTTTTGATCTGTTGAAAGAGCCGGTAGGACAGGTACCTTTCTGTCCATGATCGCCTGAAACTCCAAATTAGTCTCTGTAGACATGTTAACCTGCAATACCTGCACAAACGCAAAAGCAGCCCCCTCTGACTATGAAAATGCAGCCTTCTAGGACTGATTCCTCCACTGCCCAAACCTTCTTTACTTGCCAGAGGCGATGAAAAGGTAAAATCTGCAATGGAAGGCCTCAAACGCAGCCTTCCTCCCCTTCGAACAGCAATAACCTGCAGCAAATTTACCGATTAGACTCCTTTCCCGCACGCCCATGCTTGCTTCAGCCATGATCCGATGCGCAGCCTTCCCGCTCGCCCTCGAAACCTGGAAACGCAGCCTTGTGTCGCGCTGAAATCTCCTCTTCAAATAGGTTCAGCCCTTAGTCAGTCCATCTTCACGGCTCTGATACCATGTCAGAGTGCAGCGATGCGGAAGCGTAGGACAAAGACTGAGAGAGAGTGAACACAGAGAGAAGAGAGAGAGAGAACACAGAGAGTGAACACAGAGAGAAGAGAGAGAGAGAAAAGGAGACAGTGTAAACGCAGAAAATCTGTGGTGTAGTATGCTGTATAAGAGTGCAGAAATACAGAGAGGGGGCAGAGGAAATATCTGCGTATGTCTCCGACTTGATGACCTCGATCTCCATCAGCCCGAGCATAGTCTGTCTCAGCCAACAGATCTCAAGATCAGAATCTGAAATCACTGAATAATGAATGATTGGAGTGTGCCACCAACTGGCTATAAATAGCCAAAAAGAATAGCAATCACAGCAGCAGGTCGGCTGCATTAAATGCAGCCGACTGCACATAAAATACTGCAGAATCTGTCCGACTGCAGCAAACTGGGACGCCTGTACCTGCTGTGCCACGTGGCACCTGTACCTGCCTGCTGTCCGACTGCTGACGACTGTCCAGGAAATGACACTGTATAACAGCTAGATACCTTGTACATACAGTTTTTAGACTTAGAGATCTTTAGATGTTAGCCTTATACTAGGATGTATTTTTCTTTTACTTCATGATGAGATGACATTCGACATAGATGTACAACCGGATGTTGGCTTTGTCTCACAGGCCACATTTGCCTTTTGCAGATGTTAATATCACACACACACACACACACACACGCACACAAAATCAACAACCCCACCCCCCACAAAAGAGTAACTATTTACTGGTTTGATCTGTAATTTTATCACCCACTTGGCTCTAGCCCCCTCTTTATGTGCATTGATTGGCTTGAGCCCCATACTTTGTTGACCACTAAAATTAAATACTTGTATTAACGGAAAATTATCATGCATTTTAGCCTAATTATACTCCACAAAAGCAGCCCCAAAAAGAAGTGTTTATGAACAAAGGTATTTATTTGGGACAACAGGAGAACTGCCCAAAAGTCCCCTATCAAGGGACATGTGGGCATCGTTCAGTCATCCTGCATTCTTGCTTTTTCAGCCATCAGCCACTCATCACTCCTTCAGTCTTCCACACATGCATTAGGAGCTGTCACTATCTGAAGCAGTTGCTACCCTGCTGTTGGAGGTGCTGCCTGGCATGTTTGCTTCCCTTTAGAGCTGCTGCCCTTGGTCTGCTGGAGCTGTCACCATCAGCATGTAGGTCATTGTCTGCTGTCCTACAGTGCTGCCCTGCTGATCTCCCGTCGCTTGTCTTTGGAGCAGTGCAACCTATGGTTTTCATCCTATAGCCAGCATATTTGCTGCCAAGAAGCCTTGATAGATGACATGATCATTTTCTTGATCATCTGATGTCTGTGAAGCAGCAAGCTGCTATCCAGCCAGCATACCTTGCGTTTTGCTGCCTAGAGTCTTCACTAGCATCCTATTGCTGAGAAGATTGCTTTTCGCTCCCTCAATTGCTGCCCATGTTATCAGCCTACGTGATGGATTGCTGCTGTTGCTGCATTTTGGGATCTGTCTTGAATATGACATTGATTGCTGCTGTTACATGATGAATATGACATAAAGAAACACAAAAGTTTGACAATGCGATAAACACAGTATTAATGAGTGCTCCAATAAAGATGGAGATGTATAGTGATGAAGATGATACAAGGTACCTTGGACCTCCGTAGGGCAGAGGTGAGCTAAAAGTCCCCCTAGGATCCAAACTGCACATGTGACACAGGCTACTTGAAAGAAGATATCTATATTGCCTCTATAGACTTGGTGGGTTAATTGGCTAGTTGATGTGCACCCGTTGACCAATGCCCTATCTAGTTTGGGGTGGGATCTTTCAGTTATGAAAAGAGGGTAGAGGTGACTTACGTACCATCTTAGACACAATCCTTTTTGGGCCGGAGAGGGGATGTTGAGCCACTAATATTAGGGTTTGCACTCGATCATAATCATTTTTTATTAACCTCTAACGTACAATATGTAAACCTCTCGAAGCCATAGAACACAAGTAAGCAATGTGTTGACAACATCAATGAAACAAATTTTGTACCTTGTCAAAATTTGCATAGCCACATACATGTTAACTCCTCAATCCTCGAGATTCATGTGGTCTCCTTGAAAACAGCGCAAAAAAACAATTAATGCTAAACTATAAAAAATAAATGGCATATTTTTTATAGTAGGACGAACCCTCTATAAATAGGAGTCTGTGTTGGTGCATCCCCAATCCCTCACTCTACACCAACCAGCCTTGAGCTCTCTCCCTCAAAGTACTGCCCCCACCCCTTCCTGGAGGACATCACCAGTTCATGGAGGCTTCACCAAGTGCCTATCTGCTGTCCACAGCATCTTCTACATAGGGGACCTGATTTGAAGGGTTCCGTTTAAGTTCTGCTTTCACTCAACAAACAGGCCACCCAGCTGCTCATGAGCCTTTCTCACATAGGTGACTTGTTTCTGGCCATTTGCCATAGTCTTCTCCATCAGATAAACCTGCATTTTCTGCTGTATCAGGCTGCCAGCATCGTAGCTCACTCCTGCAGCAGTCGCCCTCATCACCAGCCTTGCATTTTGTTTCTGAATGTCATCTACCTTCTGAGATTGCTGCATTTTACTAGTAGGCAGACCACCCGCCTTCATTATGAAATTTTTGATTTTGGTTGTGATTACAAAGAATGCCCAGTAATTCATCATAGCTGGTCATTGAGAATCTTGATAAGAACAACTGCTAAGCTTGGAAGTTTAGGATTATTCATTTCTTGATTAGAAAGGTCTATGGAAGTAAATAACAGAAGAAGAGAAGGAACCATGGCTCCCACTGAATGGAATTGTAAAATCTTGTAAGGTTCTGTATTGGGTATCTATTGCAATGGCTGATAATATGATTGGGCATTGAGGCTAACTCGCTGGAGAAGGTATGGGATATGGAGCCCCCCATAGATCTCCAACCTGCCCATATGACATCACAAAAGCCATGCAAGCATAAAGAGAAACATAGTGAGATGTACATTAGATTCACCTTCAAGCCATAGAGCCAAAAAAGCTCACCCTCAAGGTTGGGAGCCAAGCCTCTATTGCAAGAGTTGGCAATGGGCCAAGGCTTTACCACAAGAGTTGGCATACCACCAACACACCAATAGAGGTGTGTAGGTAAAGTGCCAAGGGTCTGGAGTCCAAGTGTGGTGATCACTTGATAAAGTGCACAAATGAGCCATAGGTCTTTTTATAAAAGTTAACCACCCTAACCTTAAAGTGCCCTAAGTGTGTTTACACTACAAGGCCCTTTAGCTGTCGTAACTTTTAGGGCATGTTCACACCTAGTGATCCCTAGTGACCAAATGGTTAGTGTCAATGGTGAATGATGTGGGTGCCCATCCCATGATGCCGAAGGATGTAACATAACAAACATAGTGGAGAAGATTTTGATCATCAGTGTGCTGCTATCTTTTTATCTCAAAGGTTAAAACAAAGTGGATCAGGAGAGGGCAGATGCACATATTATCTTTAAGCATGATCAAGGAGGTTTCCAACAATTGCCCTTATTTTTAATAAAGCTTGAGAGCTTGAGCTGCAAGCTTCATCAAACGATCCATTGTTTTGTTACGTCCAACATTGGCCATTGACCATGGACCATTTCTGGTAAATGAACATCCATACTTGGGGCCCTTCTTTTTGTCATCCTCGGAGTATCAATACCAATGGATAGACCAAAGTTTCAAGATGTCTCCTCTCTTCACTTAGCCAATACAAGTTCTGGAAAACACCCAACAACTGCAACTAGCCTTTGGTCTCTCATCTGTTTCTTGGTCCTCAGCTAACACAATTTTACAAAGATATCTCAAACCTACAAACATAATGATCAATGTCTAGACAATCTTTAAACATCATTTGCTTAGTTTCCATAATCAGTTCTGATGTTCCTCTTCTGTTTGAAGTGTATTCTCCTGTCTATTATCATTTGTTTTCAAAAATCGATCTTTCCTTCCAAGTGTTTTATATATGGAACCCTGTCCTAACTATCTTCTGTCTTTGTAAAGTTGGTTGTACTAAAGGCTCTTATCAAGCTTGCTGAAGATTTATTAGAAACTTTGGGTGATTTCTTGTAGACATTTTTTTGTACTTATTTGATAGAATGTACAAAGAGTTTCCATCAAGCTTGCTGAAAATTTATCAGAAGAATGGGTGATTGCTTGTGGAAACGTTGTTGTACTCATTTGGTAGGATGTGTTGTTTGACAGATGTTTTTAAAGTACGAGTGGATTGAGCATTCATTGAAAGAAGGCAGACTACTTCCATGTGAGCTGTACTATCTTGAATATGCATGTACACATTGGCCTCGTTGTAAGATTGTTGCTATGTCAGACAACTCTGCAGTTCAATTGACTGCAGCCATGACATCTGAGGAAATGAAAAAGGATCACATTTGCAAGGAAATTGAGAGTTCACATGCAATAACTAAGACACATGGCCTGCAGAATGAGATGGATAGTTTTGAGGCTGACTTAGATCTAGATGGTGAAAATAGCCATACACAGGGTGACTTCAAAGCTCATGAAAAGATTGAGGAGATGCAAGAACGCCCTTCCTTAAACAATCATATTACGAGATTTCTTAGGGAAATGTGGGACATTTATGAGTCTGTTCTTGGAGATGAATGGAGGGCTCTAACTTATCGAAAGGTTAGTTCTTGCTTAGAAAGATCAATTAGGCTGAATCTTTTTGTTTTTATAGAGAGACAGGACCAAAAAACTAATGTTTTTTAATGCAGGCAGCAATTAACCTTGAGAGGCTACCATTTCAAATATCAAAGCCTGAGGAATTACAGAACTTGCGAGGAATAGGAAAGTCCATGGTTGAGAAGGTTAAGGAGATATTGGCCACAGGAAGACTTCAGAAGCTTGATGCTTTGAATGCTGATCCCAAGGTAGAATAACTGAACTTAAGCTAATGTCAAAATTGTTTGATATGGCTGTCATACCCAATGTTCAAGTGCTTTTGACAATTTTCAATGAGCTATTATGATCACTTCAGAAGCTAATACTATCCACATGAAAGATTGCTGTGCTCTTTTATACTCTTTCCTGAAGGTATTACAACCTGCCAGACTGGCTATTTACTGAGCTCTTGTATTAGACTTCTTATTCTGATGTATCCTCATAGTTCTATATATATAGGGTTTATCTTGTACTTCTCCATCTGGAAGTTCTATTCTGATGTATCCTGGTAGTTGTACTTCTCCATCTGGAAGCCCTCTTGCTTTAGGAACTTGCTTGTTTTTTCAAAATTGCTTTAAAAAACTCCTCTGCAAATATAATCTTGTGCAGTTTTCTTCCAATTTTGACTTCAAAAATTTTGGCTTTAAATTTTTCTTCAAATTTTGACTTAAAAAACCCCTCTTGATGAACTCACATGCTATACTTACATATTTTAAGTTAAACACCCTAAGTCTATTTATTGCTTGTGAGCTTAGGTTCACTATAACATCTCTTGTTTTACTGCATGGGGGCATTGAGAAGAAGCCTCTTGCTTATTACTAGATTCTTCTCTTTTTCTTTTGGGAGGGTGTTTTTTCGGCCGGGGGGGGTTGGCGCAGGGAAAGAAAGTTATACTAATGTCTACAAAAGGCCAAATTGGCCTTGAGACCAAAATGTTACATTTGAAAGTAGGGAAATTTCCAAAGTCCCAAAATAGTTGTCATCTAATTCTATGACTAACTAAATGGATAATAAACAATACATAGCTGATGAAAACAATGTGTAAACCAGATACAATGTGGAACTACTTTGAGGGTACTCTCATCCTGAGATTCTCTCTCATGGGTCTATCTAGCATAGAGAGGCTGAAGTGGCAAGATATGGTTCCCCGATGGCGATGTAGTATCCTTTGTATTTGTAGATAATGCCTCCTACGGGGGCATGGACCAACTGGGCATGACGATGGGCTTTGCATCTCTTGGTGGCTGTTTCTAGGGTGACTCAGGGTGGGGTCACTAGTTGGTCTGATGGGGCTTTGTGGTAGGAGTGGTCAATGCTTTTTGTAGAACTCTATGAGTATACATTGGTGTGTCTCTCCATGTGCCTACTTCTGAGTCTGTAAGAGGTGCTCTCTATGTTGGTGCAGCTCCAGTAAGAAGAGCTCGAGACATCTTTGATCTGGAAAGTCCATCATCTTGGATAATGCCCCAAATCCCTCTCTAAATAGGCAATGGAAGCATCCTTTGATCTCATGATATACTGGGCATCTGCATATGTAGTGCTCCTTTGTCTCTGGCTTGAACTCACAGAGCTGGCAAATCTTGTCCTCCAGGAGGAGGGAGTGTACGTCGTATCTGCTTGTCTCAATCCATAGTTTGTGTGAGGATGTATGGAGCTGTCGAATGGCTCATGGTACACCACGAGACAAGTGTGTATCCATGTTATCTTGGACGGATAACAAAGCCATCAGGAGGTATGTGTAGAAGATGCTTTTAGAAGAAAGCCATCTTCATCCCTAGATCCTTAGTAGGTGTCAGCCATGTGCTGGCTGTGTATAGTTGTCACAACTCTATAGAAACAGAATTTGTATCCTTTTTCATTAATTTGTCTATATAATGATTTATTAAATTTATTTCCTTTGCACTAATTAGATATAAAGAAAAATGCATTGGAGCTGGCCACTGATGAGTGGTCACAGGTTATGGTGGACCCACGTGGTGGGTTAGAGAAAAGATAGTTCACACTTCCACCTATATGACCCGATTGGGCGCCTGTGACTAGAACTTACGCATATCAGGGTTAGACTCGCACACAGAAAGGATTGATGCCTTGAAGTGTGGGCTAGATCCACCAGAACAGACAGTTACAATCAACAAGATGGCATGATCATGAAATGCTTGTATAATGTGCATGTGTGGGCTGAAAGCTTGAAATACACATTTCTTTGCATAGGAAAGTCACATGAAGATTCGGATACCATTTTTACGATGTACACGGAAAAAGCTTTCATATGATACCCATATTGGGGGGGTCCCTAAATTTTAGGAGATCCCTAAATTTTAGGAGGTCCCTAAATTTTAGGAGCCTCGAATTAGCCTAAAAATGCTAGTCCTAAAAAATAGGGATGTCATTCTAAAAATAGTAAGTTCTGTACTCTGACTGTGCTTACTAAATTTGGTTGTTTCTATTCTTGACAGTATTCAACCCAGAAAGGAAGGCCATAGAGAAGACACAAGTGTCAAGACACTTGTCACACAAGTTTCCAAGTGTCCCACCACTTGTCACATCTCATGACATGTGGCTGGACACTTGTCTTGTGCTACTTTTCCCTTTTGTACTAGCTCTCCCCTCTCCTATAAATAAGAGCTCGTTTTTCTTCATTCATCATCATTTTTCTTTGCTGTAAACTCATGAACAGCACCCACAGATAGCCAGAAACTGGCCCCATCCATCCCCATCATCATCCCCCACTTCTCCATTATCAAATTCCTCCATATTCCCTCTTCTATCACTCTTTTTTTTACAAGACAGCAAGCCTGTAAATTCATTACAGCACCTCCTTCTCGAGCTATTTCTTCCATTTTAGCTACAAGAAGTAAGCCCTATCCATGTACTGCTGATCAACGATGGAGAAAGGCTGAATTTCCCTTTTTCTTCTCTCATATTGTAAAGAAATCAGTTCTTATCATTGCATAATAGATAATGCATGTGTGTTTGTACATCTTTGCATGATCTTGTGAGAGTGAGAATTACTTCTTCTCACTCTCAGGTTGATTGTAACTGAGCTCTTCCCTAAGGGACTTGGGTTGAGCAGAAATACATTCCTTCGGGGGGGGGGTTGCCCATCTTCAACCCTCAATTTTGTCTCCATTACTTTTACATTTTCATGGCTGTAATTTTGTGAGCAATTTTCATTTTCAGCTTTAAGTGTTCATTCTCTTTTATATTAAATCTCGAAAACAAGCGAATATCATAATTGTTAAGCATACTACGTTGTTCGGGGCGTTTACAGTGGTATCAGAGCTTTGGCTCGGTCCTCACCCCCAACACTGGTAGTGCTTACAACTATAAGTTTGTTTGTTTTCAGCCCTTGCATTGAGTGCTTGAGCATATATTTTTTTTCTTTAGTCTCAATGGATCAATCGAGTGCTATCCTTCAAGCCATTCAAAGTCTTAGAGAGGAGAATCAGCAAATTCGTGAGCAACTTCTCAAACTAGAAAAGTTGAGAATCCCAAAGAATTCAAGGAAAGAAGCCCCTCTACTTCAAGGAGACAAAGCCATACCAATGAAAGGAGCCGATCAAGAAGTCCAACTACTTTTAAGAGGCAGTCCCATTCTACTTCAAGACAAAGAAAGAGATCGTGTCGAAGCTCATCCTCTTCTTCAAAGTCATCTGGCGCCTATTCTGATGGATCCTCTTCTAGTAATGAAGAGTCACACCCTTCTCGTGGAAGACCTCATCATCGTCAAAGGCGTCGACATTCTTCACCCTCGTCTCCATCTCCATCCCCATCAAGCACTTCATCATCTTCAACCTCAAGATCCGAGCATGGACGAAGGCATAAGAAGAAGAAGAAGACTAAGTCACTATCTCAACTTGAAAAGAAGATCAAGTTCAGTATTCTCAGGGAACTCATTGACCATGCTGAGACATGGGAAATGGAGCACAATGGCAACAAATCATTCCAAAAGAATGATAAGAAGAGAGTAGCTGATGATGAGGAGTATTCAGCCCCAAATGAAGGACAAAAACAGTCACAAAAGCAGCCATCAAATCAAAAGAAGATGAAGCCCTATGCACCTCCTAATGCTCCTCAATTTCGCTCCAATCTATACCCACAAGCAAAGCAACTTTCCGAAGAAGAAAAGCAACGCTTCATGAAAGAAGGAAAGTGCTTTAAATGTGGACAAACAGGCCACATAGCGAAGCAATGTCCAAACAAGGGACAAAGCAAGGTTTCTGACAACAAGCCTAAGTCGCCAGTGAAAATCAATGCTATCAGTGATGTAGTTGCAAACACAACTCACACTCCAGAGACGCGCAAATTATTAAAAGCTTGGGGACAGTTACAAGGTAAGCAAGCACTATTCTTGATAGATCTTGGGGCGAATGAAAATATCATTTCCTTGCAATTAGCTAAAGAGCTTGGATTAAAGAATGAAGAGATGGACACTCCGGCAGAAGTTCACCAAGCTTTAAATGCTGATGAAGGTGACACAGTGAAGACTGTGATACCCTACATTGGCAAGCTCAAGTTTCAAATTCAAGGCTACAGTGACGAAGATACCTTCTGTATCGGAGACCTTGATGGTTGCGATGTGATTCTTGGCATGCCTTGGAATCATAGAGTAGATTCAACCATCTTCTCTCAGAAAAAGAAGGTAGAACTCACCAACAAAGGCAAGAAGTACGAGATCCAAGCTGGAGTTTCTGGAGACACCATACCCATGGTAAGCCATATGCAAGTCTCTAGAGCAATTAAGGATTGTGTTCAATGTTGTCTGCTTTATGTCACTGATGTAAAAGATAATATGAATGCTGAAAACCAAGAGCAACTTCAGCTCTTGGAAAAGTATAAAGATTGTTTTTCGGAAGATCTTCCTTATCAGCTTCCCCCAGAAAGGCCAGAAGACCATCATATTGATATTATCCCGGGCAGTTCTCCTCCTAATATAGCACCATACCGTGTGAGCCGTCCTCAACAAGAAGAAATCAGAAAGCAAGTCGAAGACCTACTCAACCGTGGGCTAATTAGGCCAAGTAGCTCACCATTTTGTTCACCAGTTCTTCTTGTTCAAAAGAAAGATGGCACATTCAGGATGTGCATTGATTATCGAGCCCTCAACAAAATCACTGTGAAGAATCGGTTTCCTATTCCTCGAATTGACGACATTTTGGATCGTCTAGGAGGCTCAAAGGTTTTCAGCCGCATTGATCTAAAGAGTGGTTATCATCAAATTAGGGTAATACCACAAGATGTACACAAAACTACTTTCCGCACTTCATACGGTCTTTATGAATTCTTGGTGGTTCCTTTCGGATTAACCAATGCACCAGCCACCTTTAATCGAATGATGGAGCGCATCTTTAGAGAGCATCGACAATATGTCGGTACTTTCTTTGATGATATTCTTGTCTTTAGCAAAAATGAAGAGGAGCATCATCAACACTTGGAAATTGTTCTACAATTACTACAACAAAATCAACTCTTGGTAAATGGTAAAAAGAGTGAATTTTTCATGCATAAAATAAATTACCTTGGGCATGTCATCTCTTCTGAAGGGATTCAGATGGATCCTGAAAAGATCAGGATAATCCAAGAATGGCCTCATCTTCGTGATGTACATGAGGTGCGATCATTTTTTGGCTTATGTTCTTATTACCGCCGCTTCATCAAGCATTTTGCACATATGGCTTCTCCACTTCATGACCTTACAAAGAAGAAGATCTCTTTCCAATGGAAGGAAAAAGAGAAGGCTGCCTTCACAAGGCTGAAAGCAGCTCTTACTTCTGGACCTGTTCTTATCATTCCAGATCTGGTAAAACCATTTGTGGTGGAAGCAGATGCTTGCGGTGATTGTATTGGTGCAGTGCTAAATCAAGAAGGCCATGCCGTAGCCTTTGAAAGCCGCCGTCTAAATGATGTGGAGAAAAGGTATGACATTTATGAAAAGGAGCTCTTAGCAGTGGTTCATGCTTTAAAGATATGGAAACATTATCTTTTAGGCAATGAATTCCTTATTAAAACCGATCATCAAAGCTTGAAGTATTTCAAGACTCAAAAGCATTTGCAGGAGAAACATGCAAGATAGGAAAATTTCTTGTCTATGTTTCATTTTCAAATTATGTACACTCCAGGGAAACAAAATGTAGTTGCTGATGCACTTTCTAGAGTGCCTCGCATTGCAACTATTACAGTGGCTCATCATGAAGATTTTCAAATGATGAAGAATACTTATGATGAAGATACTGATTTTGCAGCAATTTGGTCAAATTTACAGCAAGGAGATTCTCATCCAGATTATTCCATCAAAGACGGTTACCTTCTCATGAACAATCGCCTTTGTGTCACTCTTCCTGTTCGACAAAAGGTGCTTAAAGAAAGTCATGAACCCCCTTATGCAGGGCATAGAGGGAGGGCAGCCACTCTAAGTGCAATTGAGCGCTACTTTTATTGGCCAACATTACGAAAAGATACACATAACTTCATTGAGGCTTGTCTGGTATGCCAAAAATCCAAATATGATAGGCAGAAGATTCCAGGATTGTTACAACCTCTTCCAGTGCCCAAAGATCCATGGGAATCTATCACAATGGATTTCATCTCAGGTATTCCAAGAACACCTCAAGGTCATGATATGATTTGGGTCATAATTGATAGATTCAGCAAACAATCACATTTTATTCCATGTCATAAAACATTGAAATCCGCACAAGCTGCAAGACTTTTCATTCAACATATCTTCAGATTACATGGTATGCCTTCTGAGATCATTTCAGATAGAGACTTTAAATTCACAAGTAACTTTTGGCATGCTTTATTTGAGAATTTGGGAACCACTTTAAAGTTCTCTTCAGCTTTTCATCCTCAAACTGACGGCCAAACAGAGGTGATGAATCTCACTCTTTTGGATATGTTGAAAGCTTATGTTAGTGAACATAAGTCACAATGGGAGAAATATCTTCCATTATTGGAGTTTGCTTACAACAATACAGTGCACTCATCCACAGGGAAAGCTCCAAATGAAATAGTACAGGGTAAAGTGATTCCTCCTCCAATTATTCGCACTAAAGATAAGATTTTTGCTGCTGATGAGTTTGCTTCAGATTTAAAAACAACAATGGATCAAGTTCGAGCCACTATCAAAGTGGCCCAAGAGCGACAAAAGAAGCAAGCAGATAAACGAAGAAGACATTTGGCTTTTGAAAAAGGTCAATATGTCTTGCTAAAGTTTGATAAAAGCAGGCTCAAACAAGGTTCTGGTCAAAATTCATCTTTTCCAAAGCTCTCCAGTAGATACTTTGGACCCTTCAAAGTGATTGAGAAAATAAATGAAGTTTCTTATCGACTTGAGCTTCCTACTCATTGGAAAATACACAATGCTTTTCATGTAAGTTTGCTAAAACCTTACATAGGACCAGAACCAAAGGAACCCATTACTGAAGATCCCCCAGAAGTTGAAGAAACAGAGCAACTCTTGGAACCTGAAAAGATTTTGTTTCTCAAGGATCGAACCACGAGAAGTGGCCTTGTGACATGAAAATTCTTACTAAAATTCAAGAATCTACCCACAACAGATGCACAGTGGGTAGATGAAAAATTCATGAAGGATTACCCAAATATTCTCCAGCAATATCAAGAAGCTTTTCAGCTGAGGACAGCTGAATAAAAGCCAGAGGGCTGTCACAACTCTATAGAAACAGAATTTGTATCCTTTTTCATTAATTTGTCTATATAATGATTTATTAAATTTATTTCCTTTGCACTAATTAGATATAAAGAAAAGTGCATTGGAGCTGGCCACTGATGAGTGGTCACAGGTTATGGTGGACCCACGCGGTGGGTTAGAGAAAAGATAGTTCACACTTCCACCTATATGACCCGATTAGGCGCCTGTGACTAGAACTCACGCATATCAGGGTTAGACTCACACACAGAAAGGATTGATGCCTTGAAGTGTGGGCTAGATCCACCAGAACAGACAGTTACAATCAACAAGATGGCATGATCATGAAATGCTTGTATAATGTGCATGTGTGGGCTGAAAGCTTGAAATGCACATTTCTTTGCATAGGAAAGTCACATGAAGATTCGGATACCATTTTTGCGATGTACACGGAAAAAGCTTTTATATGATACCCATATTGGGGGGGTCCCTAAATTTTAGGAGATCCCTAAATTTTAGGAGGTCCCTAAATTTTAGGAGCCTCGAATTAGCCTAAAAATGCTAGTTCTAAAAAATAGGGATGTCATTCTAAAAATAGTAAGTTCTGTACTCTGACTGTGCTTACTAAATTTGGTTGTTTCTATTCTTGACAGTATTCAACCCAGAAAGGAAGGCCATAGAGAAGACACAAGTGTCAAGACACTTGTCACACAAGTTTCCAAGTGTCCCACCACTTGTCACATCTCATGACATGTGGCTGGACACTTGTCTTGTGCTACTCCACTTTCCCCTTTTGTACTAGCTCTCCCCTCTCCTATAAATAAGAGCTCGTTTTTCTTCATTCATCATCATTTTTCTTTGCTGTAAACTCATGAACAGCACCCACAGATAGCCAGAAACTGGCCCCATCCATCCCCATCATCATCCCCCACTTCTCCATTATCAAATTCCTCCATATTCCCTCTTCTATCACTCTTTTTTTTACAAGACAGCAAGCCTGTAAATTCATTACAGCACCTCCTTCTCGAGCTCTTTCTTCCATTTTAGCTACAAGAAGTAAGCCCTATCCATGTACTGCTGATCAACGATGGAGAAAGGCTGAATTTCCCTTTTTCTTCTCTCATATTGTAAAGAAATCAGTTCTTATCATTGCATAATAGATAATGCATGTGTGTTTGTACATCTTTGCATGATCTTGTGAGAGTGAGAATTACTTCTTCTCACTCTCAGGTTGATTGTAACTGAGCTCTTCCCTAAGGGACTTGGGTTGAGCAGAAATACATTCCTTCGGGGGGGGTTGCCCATCTTCAACCCTCAATTTTGTCTCCATTACTTTTACATTTTCATGGCTGTAATTTTGTGAGCAATTTTCATTTTCAGCTTTAAGTGTTCATTCTCTTTTATATTAAATCTCGAAAACAAGCGAATATCATAATTGTTAAGCATACTACGTTGTTCGGGGCGTTTACAATAGTTGAATAATGTCCATCCTAATGATGCGGTTCAGCTCCTCTCGACGGAGTTCCAAGTGAGGGCAATCCAAGCCGTACTATAGAGGTGGGAGGTGATCCATGTGTAATCCATGTGGCCATAACCATGCCTCTGTCTGAGCATACTAACACTCAGTATCCCCTTGCAGTGCTAGCTATCTAGAAGACTCTAGTGTGAGTTGGGAGTATCTTTGTCTCGGCAAGTTCTAGAGGCTATGTAGGAAAATCACTATTTGGAAAAGGATCTTTGCCACCACCATGGGTGGTGCTTCCATCTCTCCTTTGATGATCTCATGTAGTACAGAGGGCTTACTTCAAATCATGCATGAAATTATTAGTATTAATGGTCTCTCCATGTGCTCCCATCCCTCATATATCTCCTCTCTCTTGGATAGTGGTTGATCTTGTGTGGCTCTCCTCATATGATAGAGGCTTGATCTCCATATGGGGACGCAATATAGAAGTGCTAGTCTGTCCAAAGTATCTAAGAGCTAGAGCTTCATCTGGGATTTCTAAAACCATATCTGTGTGCATTGGCTCTCCATCAACCCTAGGGCCAAATAGCCTTGTGTCAATCTATCCTTTGCTGCCCTTCTCAAAGTAAATCTTGGTCCGAAAACTGTAATCTCCAAGTAGACATATTAGGTGGACTGAAAGGGTGTGAACATATCTCTAGCATGTGATAGATGCTCTGCTACTAGTCCATCATTGTCTTGGGCTTGGCCATTTTGGAGTCTATCAATGGTGTCTTGAACCCTCAGGCTGTACTGAAGAAGGTGGATGACATGGGTCTTTCCTCTGATGGTTGAGGTAGAGAGGCTTGTTTGGTTATATGATATAGTGAGGTGGCAAATGTATGCCACATATTTGGAGAAGTAATGGGTGTATGGACTTGGGGCTCCTAGAATGTCTTCCATGCCTCCTTGCTGTCCTACCCCAAGAATAGCTGGTAGAATTCATGCTCCAATTTGGATAGCCCTCCTTTTCCACTGGACTAGGAGATGAAAGACTGAGCATGTCTGGCTGTGTGTATAGGTCCCTCATGCTTTGCCTTGCTAGAGATGAAGATGGGTTTCCTTGCACTCCTCGTCATACCAACTGTTTTGTGGGTCATTCTTGCTTGGAGGGGTGGAATGGGGACATGCGTGGGGAATGTACATGGTAGTTGAGGTGTGAAATGCTCTGCCAAGCTCTGCTGTAAACTCCTCAAGGGGTGTGTGAGGATCCATCTCGTGCAGGCTCCACTAGATATGATTTGAGGAGGCAATCACTGTCAATCTGGTGAAGTGAGATCTAGGGAATCTCTTGTGGCTGCTCACTGGAGGGATCACATCATGTCTGCAGGTGATGGTAAATTGTAGGTCAGCATGGTCGTCTACAACTGCCAATGAATGAGGGGAGACTTTGAAAGATTGAATGTCGAGGATGAGAGATAAGGGCCCTAAAAATAGTCCACCGTGCTCACTCCTAGTCTCTGTATAGATCCTCCAGAGGGGCCTCCTCAAGTACATCTTTTTTTTCAAGTAAAATGTGGCTGATTATATTACTCAAAAAAACTGATTACAACAGAGTGCTCATGCTCAACAAACTAGCTGGAGCTGATGCAAAGTCACCAATACATCATGTATACAAGCCTCTCACGGCGGTCTAGGGGGGATGGGGGCAAGAAGCCGTTTGGGGGGGGGGGGGGTATATCGCCAAATGGGGCTGCCTGCCTGCATCACAAAGAACAGACCCTGCCCGCCCCAAGTACGCATGAAGTGACCACGAAGCTCTTGACAAGCCCTGGAATTGCCCTGCACCTGATCCCATCGGCCGCGGAGGGAGTGGATGATGGAGGTCCAGAGCTCTGCTAAAGTTGCATCTGCTGAAAGTCTCTCTCCGCCGAAAACCTCCTAGCACCGCGCCTTCCATATATGCCATCCAGTAAGACTCCCTATGATCTCCCAAACCTCTGAGCGGTTTGCTGTGGGCTCTAGTACCTGGCGGATGGGTAGAGCCTCCAGACCGACCACTGTGCACGACCCTGCCTCGATCATGAATATCGTGTCCTACATCCCAACCTCATACAAAAGGTGACGGCCCTAGCTGATTGCCTGCCAACAGAAAGCTCGCCATGAGATACACCCAAGGTTGGGTGCTATACGTCGAAGGATACGGCATTCTCCTCTCCACACGAGTTGCGCATCCTCACATGACCAAAGGCAGTGCTTTGGGGTTTCCAAAGGCTGTTGGGTGCAGCGTTTACAGCCTCCCTCCTTCTGCATCTGGGCAAGCCAACTTCCCACCGCCAAACCTCCATGTGCCACCAGCCATAAGAAGTACGACACCCTCCTCGGCCTCCAGCTATCCCATAGGCTGCGCCAGAAGGTCCATCAGAAGGGCTTCGTGATGCTGTGCTCCGCCCAGTGCCTACTGCGTGATGGCGCCCAGTCCATATCCTCCTGCATCAGTACATGTCTGCCAATCCTGACAGTGTACTCTAGGAACCTGGGTGGCTTTTTGGCGACCACAGAGGCCGGCCAAAGCCACTCTCATGGATCCCACTCTAGCTCATCAAGTGGTCTGCCCTCCCAAAGCCAAAGGTGCCACTCCCTGAGCTCCTTCCAGAAAAAATAGGGGTCCAGTCGCCATGTCTTCCCCTGAAGACCCACCACCCGAATCCTCCTCCACGAAAGGGTGGCAATCCCCTCATCCTGCTGCCCTCTGTCAAGGGCCAGACGTCCCCCCTTCTAAACGGCGAAGAAAGTCCTCTGCGGGGCGCCACCCACTCTACCTGCCACCTGAAGGGGGATGCCTGCTGGTGAAAACCTAGCTGCCCATACCTCCCCGGGCTCTATCGGCTCTCGTATCGGGGGAGCAAGCCATTCCGGAGGTATTGCTGCGTCTATCTCTCTTCTCCTCAACACCACTCCTCTCTGGCAGCCTGACACTCACTGCAACACCTCCTCGTCCGCCATCTTGTACACCTCTCGCCATGTCCTGATGGTACGAGCCGGGCCGGCCTCCCACCCAGCCCACTGTATGTGGGGGCGCTCACCTATCTGTGCCCCTTCCCGATATTTAACCTAGAGGTTCCAGATCATCGGCTAACGGTCTATTTCCTCGTGGCAACCTGGGGGGTTCTGGCTTAGGGCCTTACGGAGGCCCTGCCACACTCGGAGTAGGCTATGAAGGAAAGGTGATCTGGGGGGGGTGATCTGGGCTGACGTGAAGATCCATCTCAGGGATGGCCTCCACTCACCGCCAAGCCTCGGTTTGCAATCCTGAAGGCCCTCCTGCAATAAGACCTTCCAGGTCTGCCTGTCTGGTGTGAGACCGCACACAACTAGCTTTCCCAAGAGGGCCATACTCTGGTACTCTGGGTCTATGATCCCAAGCCCTCCCTCTGACCTATGTCGTATGATGGTCGCCCACGCAACCTTGGGCCTGGAATCCCTGGAGCCATCAGACTCAGACCAAAGGAAATTCCGCACTAGGCGGCGAAGCTGCACTACGCACGATGAGGAGAAGCACCAACACGAGGCGATGCACCAGGCCGTCGCTAGGAGGACCTGGTTAACCACGAGGGCTCGACCGGCTAGTGAGAGGAGAACCGTGCTCCAATAGGTCAGTTTCCTCCGAATAGAATCAAGGACAGGAAGAAACTGTTGGGCAGGAGTGATGTCGAGTCCCACCTGAACCCTAGGTATCGGACGGTCTGCCCTTTGCTCACCCATCTAAATCCCAGGTGGACACCCCACTCCGTGCTGGAGTCCGGGTCTATGAGGAAACCAACCGACTTTCGCTAGTTGATTTTCGCTCCCGTTGCAACGCAGAACACATCAAGAGCTAGCCTCATTCTCTCCAGCATCAACTCATCGTCCTCTATATAGAGGCCTGTGTCATCTGCGTACTTTGAGTCTAACAACTCAGTCTCCTCTCTCACTGGAAGTTGGAGGCTGTGTAATCCGCTCACACGTGACCTGAGGAAGTGAGACATCGCCTCTGTGAAGAGTAGGAATAGGTATGGGGTCAGGCAGCAGCCTTGTCAAACCGATCTCTCCAGCCGAAACTCCTCCCCTTGCCTTCTGCCTATGGAAACCCTGCCGGTGGCCGATCTGTACAGGCCGGAGACCCCACAAATCCAAGTGTGGGGGAATCCCAACTTCACCATGGTGTCCTCTTGGAAATCCCAATCTACCCTGTCATAAGCTTTCTCGAAATCCAAGAGTAGTACTGCCAATCTCTGCCCACTTTGCTGAGCCCACTCTGTCGCCTCAAAGAAGGTAAATACATTGTCTAGGATGCTCCTATCGTGGACAAAGCCTGTCTGTGTATCATGAATGATATCTGGAAGCACAGGGCGTAATCGCCTACCAATCATCTTTGCCAGTGCCTTATAGGCCACTGACAATAAGGTGATCGGTCTCCACTGGGAGAGCTCCAACCGGTCTCCCCCTTTGGGGAGAAGACTGATAAGGCTTGCCGAGAGACTCCCTGGCATTTGTCCTGAGGTGAAGATCTCCTGGAAAGCCCTCAGTAGGGGCTCCTTCACCACTCTCAGTAGGTAGTGAAGAAGGCCTTAGAGAGGCCATTCTCCCCCGGGCATTTCTGCCCATCCTGTGTATGGAAAGCCTCCTCTAGTTCCTTCTTTGTGAAGGGGGCTAGGAGGGAGTGTCCCACTCCTCTGTGACGAGGGACGGGATGTGATCCCATACTTGCTGTCTACATCTTTGTCCTCTAGCTGAAGCTATCTCCTGCTGGAAAAGGCGCCTTTAATAGCCGGTGGCAATCTCCATCACCTCATCTGGGCTATCTCCCGTGGTGCGGGGCTGGTGCACCTGGAAGAACTCCCTGCACATCGTGTCCCCCTTCCGCGCCCAAAAGGTTGCTGAGGTGCGGAAAGAGAACTCCGAGCACCTATCCTCTAGGCTAGCAATGGCTGCACGCGCGCGCACCTCGTATTCGTGGAGGGTGGGATCCCCTGGTGCCTCCTGCAATAATCTCAACGTGGCTACAAGGTCCCGCCGGAGTGCTCTCTCCTCCTCCCAACACTACTGCCTGGCCTGTATGGCTGCCTCTTGGCAGATTTTGCTTGACTCGGCTAGGACCTCTGCAACCTCCTCTACTATCCGGTCCCTCCTGTCCCACTCTCTGGTCCAAATCTGCTCTATCTGTCTCGTCACCTCCTCCCTTCTATAGATTGAGTCAGGAATCCGACAGGATTGTGTATCTAGGGAATCTATTGCGTGCCCTAATCTCCGTAGGGGCATAGACATTGAGGACTCCAATACACGAGTCCCCAATATCCAGTCTGATCCATAGAACCCTTCCTGCCACTATCGTCCCGTGGTCTCGTACACAGGTGGTGAGCTACTCGGAAGTACCTTCCCAATCCGCTGAGCCTGGGTGAGGGTGAGCTTGTGCTCTTGCAGAAGCAAGATGTCTATCCGTCCAGCAAGGGCAGGCTGCAACTCCTGCTGAATAATCAACTTTCTGGAACCACGTGCCCCACTGTAGTGGAGACGGTTCACATTCCAGGATGCAAGGTGTAAGCTCATGGGGAAACCTGTGATTGACCGAACAGGCATCTGTTTAGTGTAGATGCTGCAGATGAGGAGGAGGGACTATGAGACATGCAAGTGCGCTTTGCAGCGGGTCTGGATGGTGAACTCCAACCCCCCATGGTGGCCCTCGGCCAGACCATAGGGGTGATAGATGCTCCAGGTAGTACTATCAATGCATCTATCAGCCATGCTGAAAATCGCGACTCTGTACACTGGTAAAAGCGGGCTGCCTGTGCCGGGGGCCACTCGATCACGTCCCTTAGAGCTCTCCATTGTGGAGGGGCTCGAAAGATAATGCTCAAGTGTGGGACCTCGGCACTAGTCCACCAGTTAATGTCCATCATGCAACCTAGCCACTGTTGTGCAAACAGTGCTAATCCTTCATCTCCCATCCACTGGGAGATGTGATCCGCCACTTGACTCTTCAACTCCTCCTCAATCTGTGTAGTCGTCCACTCCTCTGAGTGAGAGGACTGAAGAAAAAAGGCGTAGTTTGGTCCATCCGGTGGTGCTAGTAGGTGGACCTAGCCCCTCCTTGACTTACGAACCACGAAGATCCCCACCTCTAGAGGTAGTGGGAACTCTCCGCGCTCCGCAACTCGCAGGTAGGACCATGTGCCACTGTGGAAGAACTCTTGTGGCAACAGCTGTGCCTGTCTCGGGAAAGTGTGGCGAGTGGTAGGGGCGGATGAGCTGGTGGCTGTGTGGGGTGGGACGGGCGGGTGGAGAATATGGGGGGACTGCGGTCCTGTCGGGTGGGACGGGCAGGGGGGGCTGTGGAGTGCTCTGCCGAGAGGGGGTCGCTCGCCCGCCAACACTCTGCTGACGAGGTTGGGTCTGAGGAGCTGGCTACGCCTCCGCTTGCCGTCTCCCTCTCTGTCGTCTCTGGACCCGTGTGAAACTGTCGGCATCCACCTGTGGACCTGTGGACCTGTGGGCAGAGCCGCCTTGGCTCTGAAACGCGTACAAACTGCTGCTTGATGCCCAAAGTCGTGGCAGCGCACGCACTGCCCTGGTTGCCCAATCACAAGGACCTGCTACCTAAAGGAGTGCCCGCCTGCCTCAATCTCTAGGAACTGTGGGATATTCTTGACCTCTTTCACTGCCACCCGTACCTTTGGGACTCCTGCTGTTGTCATTGCATCCGCGAAAGACGCAGGAAGGACAATGCCGAAGAGCTGTCCAAAGTCTTCCACCAACTGGCGATACTCAATCACCAGGCCGGGGAAAAGAAGGGTGACCAGGTGCCAAAGAAACCTGTTGTGGAGTGCAAACGCCTCCACAGTAAAGCCACTGTACCAAGGGACCATGTATATAACCCCCTTCGTGGATGCATATGGTGAACTGGCGAGTAGCTTGCGAGCTGCGTCTGTTGAGCTGAGCTGGACCATGAAGATCCCTTGGCCCAATAGGACCATCTCCATGATCTGCGCTATGCCGATGCACAGCGTGGAGTGAAGCCAGTCCCGAAGCCGGGCCCTGGCTGGGGAATGTCCTACTACCTGACCATAAATTGTTGTTTCCATTAGCTCTAGCTCTTTAGCTCGGACGGCTAAGAGCTGCTCCTTAGAGAGGACTACGCGCAAGGTGTTTGACTGGGGGGCACTCGCTGAGTGCGCCGGCGTCTGACCTTAGGTTTCCATTGCGTGTCCCTTCTAGGAGAACCTACCTATCACGCTGCTGTGCTACTGGAGGGGGAGTTGCTGCAGGGGGAGGGAGCAACTGGAGGGGGGGGGGGGGGGGGGGGGTGTTGATGGCGAATGGGGGGATTTCTGTTTTCGATGGTGGTGGTGTGACAGTCTGACAAAGGGCCAGGCCTCCGGGCAGGACAGTATGTGGGGGGCGGGGGGGTGGAGGGAGGAAAAGATAGGCGGGGGCGGGGGCGGCGGCCAGGGGAGAAAAAAACGGGGATGGGATGGGCGGGACAGGCCTCCTAACAAAGGGCCAGGCCTCCGGCCAGGACAGCATGTGGGGGTGGAGGGAGGAAAAGATAGGCGGGGGCGGGGGCGGGGGCGGGGGCAGGGGCGGCGGCCAGGGGAGAAAAAACGGGGATGGGACGGGCGGGACAGGTGCAGGTGGGCGCAGGCGGAGGGGGCAGGGGTGGGCGCAGGCGGCAGGGCGGGCGCAGGCAGCGCGGAAGGCGCAGGCGGTGGCGCAGGGAGCTGGCGATGGGGCCCTGGCGAAGGCGAGGGGGATGGGGCGCAGGCGATAACGAGGGGGGGTGGCGATGGTCCTGGCGATGGCCAGGGGGGGTGACGCTGGCGATGGCGCTGATCCGGCGGGACACGACGATCAGACGGGTCGGGTGGGGTAGCTTACGTGACGTGACGGGGTTGAGCCGCGAAAGGGTAGCAGCCTCAAGTACATCTGGATGCTTGCTTATGTGGAAAGCATGTGAGAGCATCGGATCTTGGCCATCTAACCAAGCCGTTAAGAATGGCTAATCTGTATGCGCCTCCGAAGGCTAGGAGGTGGTTGCCATACTCTGTGCGCTCTGCTGTGTCTTGTGACGTCTAGCTAAGCACCATCTCCTCTGGTGCTATCTCTCTGTACATGTGGTCCTCTCTCTCATTACTTGATAAAATATCAACTCAAAACCAAGTGCAATATGACATGTAAGAGCTATGCACACTGCTGAGAATATAGTGAAGATTTTGTTTGGGGTCCTAGGCCTTTTCACACATTTAAGAATCATTGAAAGATAAGAAATTTTTGAGCCTCAGGATCCTTGATAGCTATACTGAAAAGCCTAAGTTCCCCCTACTAAGTGGATCCTGTTGTTTTCTTTCATTTTTGGGAATTTTGGGTAGAGATCAAGTAAATTCTTACCCTTCAGGTCTATAGAGTTGCTTGCCTTACAAGAATGCTACAAGTTTCCAGTTTTTCTTTCTCTAAGGAGTAAAATGCAACCTTCAGCACCATCAGCAGTGATACTGGTACCACTGGTTTCAAATGACACCGTGTATAAGACAGTGCTTTATCAGTTGGCTTAATAGACACAGATTCTCATAGATTTCATCCCATAAAAAGGTACAAAACCATATGCTCTTTGCATGGGCAAAGTTATCCAGACCAGTTGGCAATATTTGGTTTGTTACAAGATAAATATCACTTTGTCCTTTTGCGCCTTTCTTCTGTAGTTTTTCCTAAAGGTTTCTGCTTAGATTTTCTCCCATTTTTGTTCCATCAAGAATTTGTCAGGGCTGGTGCAATAATTTCCCTTCCCATTTACTCTCACATGTTTTTGCCTTATTCACCTCCTCTTGACCTGTTTAATCCTCTCCTGCTAAATATTACCTATCCCTTTATTGTTTGGACGGAATATTGTTCTTGTTGATATGACATTACTCTTCTTTCCCTCCCTCTTATGGGAAGAGTATAGCCAAGCTTTGTTCTTATTGCTAGCCTGTCTTTCTTTGTTTTGGCAGACTCTTGCCCATGCTTTGGCTCTTCTTCTTACACGAGTGCTTGACTTTGGGTTATGTAATGATTGGGTTCGCTAAAGAACAGTTTCAATCAGTGAGTATTTTTTCTGTAACTTGCTATGCAAATAGCATTGCACAGGTTAAATAAATTCATGCCATAATGTGTACATGCAGGTGAAAGTGCTAAAAGAATTTGCATCAGTGTGGGGTATAGGGCCCAAACTTGCACAGAAACTGTATCAAGCAGGTCATCGAACCATTGATGACCTGTCTAGAGACCCATCCTTGTCTCGTACAGCACAAATAGGTGTTTTGTACCATAAAGATCTGATTGTGCGGATACCACACAATGAAGTCAAGGAAGCAGAAGAATATGTGCAGATGGTGGCTGAAGAGATTTGTCCCGGGGTACTAGCCACAATATTCCTCCTTTTGTAACTGACATCTACCAAAGGATATACTTCATTCACTGTGGGTTTGCTGTTCTTGAAAATGTGTCATTTTTGCAGGTAAGCATACAAGTGGTTGGCTCATATAGGAGGGGAAAATCCACATGTGGTGATATTGATATTTTGGCTACTCATCAGGATGGCTTTAGGTATGTACTAGAATATGAACAAATGCCTACATGGCTCAGAAAGCACCTTCCAACTTTTTTAAAGAGCCTGTGAGGTTGGAAAGTGAACATGTGTATATTGTCATGTTACACTTCTTTTGTAGGAAAATAATGTGTAAAATCTATGCTTGCCTACTTTAAGAAAGTATTGACATGACTTATGGTCTTAAAGTCATGCAGGCCTGTTGGTGAAACTAGTAGGGAAGTTAAAATTTACTGGCTTCATTGTTGATGGCCTACACTGCAGCGATCATAGCTCTGAGGTCCTTCAGATGTTTGATTTCAAATCTTATGAAAGATTATTTTTTATTCCCTCTTAACCCCTCCTTAACCCACCTTGCATTATCAGGGTATAAGGAAGGTTGATACATTCATGGGTGTTTGTCGATTAGCAGAGAAGAAGCTGTACCGCCGTCTGGATATCAAGGTATGATCTGAATCAGCCAATGCTACTTCTGGTGTGTTTTAAGGGCTTGGGATATTCACAATGATACCTGTCAGAAACAGGAATCTAACACCCTCTTTGAACCTGTGGAGGACCAAAGTTTTATTAAACTATAAGAGCCTTGGTTTAATTTGTGAAAATTTATGTGTTTCTATTTCTTTATCTTGGATGTATTGGGAAATTCTGGAATTCCCTCATCATATGTTTTGTTCTGCAACTTGCTATGCCTTCCAAAATGTGTAGATAAGGGTGCGATACAGGGCTCACATGGCTTCAGGCACACATGTTGCACACTTCCATTCCAGTTGTAGTATACAATGATACTTTTCACCTTCTCCGTTGTCTCCAGTCTTAGGGCTTGTCAATTGTCATAAAGTGTACACATGTACACTCTTCCACGAAGCCTATTAAATAGACAGAACTCCATCATCCAGATGTGTGATTGGACTAGTTAAATGGGTGGAATAGTCCCGACCTGATCTGCAGCCCACCAGTTGCCGTACATACAACATGGTGTAGATCTACCTCCAGTGTCGTTTTGCCATCGCTCCAGCTTTGCTAGACCTTCTCTTGCGTTATTTCAAGACGTTGAAAGAAAGGGTAATAATCTGGCACATCAAGTTGTTAGCAGTATGGTCCTCTTTTCAGTATCTGTTCTATACCCAGTGAATGGTGCTTTGATTGGACAGGAACGGGTAGTTTGGCTCATCAAGTTGCTTATAGATGGAGCTGAAGCCCATACATGGTCATTTCTAGCACCATTTTTCTTGTTTAGTCCTCTGACCCTGTCACATATTGTTGTCTAGTAATGGCAGCATTGCTTTTTAACAGGCTGATGCAAGTGCTTGTACATGAATCATCTGGATATCGAGCCCATATATGGATATTCCTAGCACCCGTTTTCCTTGTTTAGTCCTCTGACCCTGACACCACATTGTTGTTTCATAATGGAAGAATTGCTTTTGAAAACTGTTGAGCCCCGTCTCTTCCCCCCACAACCTCCTAAGGGGAATGCATGCTCGTTAGATGAAAAGAAAGGGGAATGCATGCTGGAGTGAGGACCACTATCAGTTGGGTCTTTGTCTTCCTTACCAATGCCAATTGGATGATTTCTGTTTCTTATTTGTGGCGTTAAAGGTTACTTGTTCTCCGTTTACAGGTTTATCCAAAGGAATGTTATGCATTTGCTTTGATATATTTCACCGGGAATGATGTTCTCAATAGAAAGTAAGGCCCATTTCAGTAAAAGTTTATGCTTGTTTTTATAACAAACGCCTGTCCTGGTGTCTCTCTCTTTCTGCTCTGCTATGTTTGCCTTGGACATCTGCACACATATTGTATTTTCATACTTTCTGGCAGGATTAGATATGCAGCTCAAAGGAAAGGGTATAAGCTGAATGATCAGGGCTTGTTCCTGAGGATTGGAGGAAAAAATGTGAGCTCAAGTTCATTCTCAACTTAGGCCATGGCAGGTTCATGTTTAAGTCGTTTAATGTGTTGGCATGCATTAATATTAGCAGGTAGGGCCAGTAATAGCAGATGAAATTTTGGCTTCAGAACAAACTTGATCTCTACTAGACTTTCATCAATATACTATGCTTAAGTGTATCCTATTTGAAAGCAGGGTGTAGCAACTACAACTTCCATAGCTTGTGAGACTGAAGAGGAAGTTTTTAATAAAATTGGGTTCCCATATTATGAGCCCCATGATCGAGATCTATGAGGAACTGTGCGCTTGTCAGGATCAATTCTCATGGAAATGTTGTACATTCAGGTGCAGCATAAAATCGGCATACTCAATCACATAAGGGTGGATGCCTTGTATAATAGAAGTAAAGCAGCTACTAGTTGGTTGATGCCCGCAAGGGTTACTCTACATCATTACTCACCATACTAAATTGTACCTCATAAATTCATTATGGTCTAATATATTCATTACTCACCATACTAAATTGTACCTCATGAATTCATTATGGTCTAATATATTCATGTAATCACATCTTGTGGTTCATCCCTTTTACACACCTTTCTCTAGATATAATCTCATAATCATTTTAGTGGAGGAGCACCTTTTAACACTACATTGAAGCCTCCACCTTTTTGTCACTAGGTGTACATTTTAATGTCGTTTTGGACCTAATGACTAACTTGTTTTATCAATGATGGGCTTTGGGAGCCATAGTTTCTCAATCATATAGAGCAAAAGATAAACCAACCCTTGGAATATAGGGACATTTGTCCTACCACTCCATACATGCATTGATAAAGAATCTTGGGATGGATAATTTGGATCCTAAGCTATGGCCTTGTAACCCATCATTTTATAGTTGTATTAAGGATGCAGCATGCGAAGCAAATCTCCATTGCATTGGCTTTGAAGGATATGCTTCACAAGCCCTTGATTCACAGAGTTAGGCATATTCCTAGCATAATAGCATTTTTCAACCAAATCGTGCAAGTCATTTTTGCAAGTGTCGTAGAAACATTGAAAATTCTCTTATGGGAAGGCCCTTGTGATTTTCCTTCTTCTAATATAGCACATATCAATCAACTTGAATAAGTCATTTTTGCAAATGTTGTAGAAATGCCATAGAAACATTGAAATTTTTTAATAGGAAGATGCCTAAGGCTTTTCCTTTTTCAATCTTGAATATCATATATAGTGCATCGAGTGCAAAAGGCATGTGTAGTAACATGTTAACTCCACATGAAGGCAAACATCAATCGAACCCAAAAAATTACTCAATACTTAATGGAATGGCATGTTTGGTGCCAACAATTAAGGCCTAGTGTTACCTAAAAGTTTATTGGTAAGTGACCTTCAACATCTTCATAGACACAATTATCTCTATCATTTAAAGCTTCAAAGTAGAATTCAGTCAAAGCATCCCCCATTCCAATTTTCCTTTATCTAGACTTTGAGAACTTCAACTCTATAAGTCTTTTGGCTTAAAATGAATCTCAATTTGTTGGTGTAAAAGAGAGAAAGCAAGCAAAGTGGAATTTCAACACTTTGATGCACTATGGACATCCTTTGTCTTATAATTTGCCCTCCTCTTTCTAGAAGGCAAAGAGACAAAGCACACAAAGTGCAATATTAAAATTTTGTTGCACTATGGGACATCTGTTTGCTTATAGTTTGCCCTTTTGCTATGATGCTTCAATAATGACATTAATTGAAGCATCCCATCTTGACACTAGAGTTAACTAAGGAGAAAATAGCATTGAACTAAACCCTCAAGTTGTCTCGGAAGGGTCACTCACAAATATGTAACCATATCACGTGTGTTTGAAATAAGAGCTTTTAAATATCATTTTTAGATATTTTTTACATACACAAGGGTGCCATATAAAGGGTTGTTTATAAATTGAATATTAAAGGGGTGTGTTTTATTTTTGAGAAATTTTCACATGCACATGATATATAGAGTTTACATATAGTGAACTTCCTAAGCAAGTAGTTGCTTTGCATGACTTCATAGACACCATGATCACACTTGGAAGATGATTGTATTGCACTCATAAAGGGTAGTATATGGGATACACTAGAGTTCACAAGTAATGAATGAATGATTGAGGATGAGAAACCCTAAATATATAGCACAAAATAATGTCGTAAATGTGACCAGATCGGCCATCATTAGATGTTAGTCGACCAATAATAAATGCTAGAAATGCCACACTAATGACATATAAAAACTGCCAGATGGCCAACCCACCAAACTCATGCACAAGTTGACTTAACTGCTAATACCCTCTCTTAGATCATGGGTGATTTGATACAATACAATGAGACAATGATAAGGACTCATAATAGGCCATACAACAAAGACCACCAAAATAGAATCATGGATACCTAAGTAGTGGGTGCGCAAGCCACCACCAAGGTGTCTTGGGGACAACATGATGTCAATGCCAATTATATTAGAACCTGAAAATAGAGAAGAATCATGATAGTTCTCTATGTCTATCAATGTCTCGTAGTAGCATGCATGACCATCCTATCAAAAATGCCCTCAAACATATGTGACCATGGATTTCCCACCTTCAATGAAACTGCCAAACTCTCCTCTCCCTCATGTGAGCTTGCCAAGCCTGCCCTTTATCAAGAAACAACCCATCATGAACTTAGATGTCAATCCTAGCTCAGAGATGTCCCTCTCTGGAAGTGTGTACCTATATGCATGTATAGATGAGGCTTACTTGCCCCACCTCACTACCCTCTCACACTCCCTCTTCAACATTAGAGAGTCGTGAGGGATAACCACATCACCTACACTAGAAAGCAATAGGAGGGGATGTTAAGCCCTTCCTGCAATTGGAAGTAGATGACCCCTTTTGCATCATGGCCTTGGCCTTGGGAAAATGATCTAAATCAGAGTTGGAGGAAGAGGATGACTTAGTAGAGGAGTCCCTATCTTGATTCTTCTTCTTCTTTATCTTTTGTGTGAAGCTACTAACTCCTTACAATCCTTGCAGAAATGTTACTTCTTGAGCCTTTGACTTGTTCTTCCTGTCTCCCTTCTCAAAAGCGGAAAAAGTATCATCATGGCCACCATGCCAAGATGAAATCCACCCTTGAAACCACCACAAAGATGCCTCATGCTTAAGCAGCATCGAGGATATATGTAAAGCTCATTGGCATTGATGACATATAGGCATGTAAAGCATTAGCCACTCCATCAAACTCTAGAGGAAGCCTTGTAGAGCACAATCCCCATAAAAAGGGCAAACTCCATGTGATGAAGTTGATCCTTTACTTGGGTAACTTGAAGCAAGAATGACTAAATAATATCCTTTGATTTGAACTTCATCTACTGGAGTAGGCCATAGAGGGGTAACTATATGCACAATTGAGGGAACCTCATACAACATATAAAGCTTTACCCATATCACAGAAACGGTCCTGTAGGAGGTGATCACAGAAAGAAATTCTTTAGAGATACCGCAAAGAAGAGCAGAATAGGCATAGGTATCATTGGAATCCCATGTAAGCTTATCTTCCTCATAGTTGTCTTGGTCCCAATTAACAAGAAGAGCAGTGGGAGGTTGAGGATGCTCAAGGTCTCCAAAAACAACGTACTATAATTGCTTTTGCACAAACTATACTTTTATAACAACACTCCATGTTAAGTAATTAGGTTCGTGAAGTTTGTCATCATTAGAATAGCAGGGGAGGAGCCATGGGAGACCATAGGATGAGAAGATAAAGGAAAGAAGTGGAATAGAAGGAGAGCACAACCAAAACATAGCATAGTTTGCACTAAACAGAGTTCACATAGTGTAAAGACAACTGATCACAAAATAATAGCTGTGAGAGGACAAAAGCTCATTAAACACAGCCAAAAGGGGAAGATTATATCCAACAAAACTTAAAAATATAGTCATCTAGCTTGTAGGTGTAATAAATGTTAAAAATGTAGTTAGTTGGAATCAAAGTGCAAAAAAAAGCATTAAATGCAATCATACCACAATAAAATAATGCAGAAATGCAAAAGCAGACTGCTATAGACAAAACATAGGTACCAGATGTTTGAAAACAACGGGTTGATTTTGAGCAGTGACAAGTCACCAAGTTAGAGCTGATAGAAGAAGATTAGCAATTAGTAGAGGAGTGATGGAAGACCGCTAACAATAGAAAACAACAACAGGAGTGTAGATCCTTAAATATGATAGCATGTCAGAAGTAAATGCAACAATAGAAACAAATAAGAGTGTGGAAATAAACTACTGAACACAAGGTACAAGAGAAGGAAAGACAAAACATGAGAACACTACAAAGGAGAACTCAAAGATCCCCTTGAATCCCATCCATAGTTGTCTATTGACTCTAGCTATTGGTGACTAGTTTTTGCCTCTCCTAATAGCTATATTTACAGTTTAAGCAAGTCACCATACTATCCAGCCGCTTCCAATTCATATTGTAGCTTGTGTTTACGACAGTGCAAGGCTAGTTAGCATCATCTTCACCATTCTCTATTGTCACCCAACTTCTTAGAAAGCCTCCAATGATTAGCTACCATAATCTTCAAGCAATTACATTTTTTGTTTACCAATTCGGAACCCAGAGGCTACTGCATTTTGGTTTTTCCAATTTGTTGTCCTTTACTTTTAGAATCAACTCAGCTTTGATTGGTTGTTACAACACATAGGATCCTTCTTAGGTTTCCATTATGTTAGCTTTATTTATCCTCATGTGTGAACACACATTATTGTGTGTAAAAGTGTGTGTTGAGATGTGAACACCTTTTACACCACTTAGCATTGAATAAGGGTGAAAGGTGTAGGTGGATACCTCAAGCTATATATTCAAGCTTTCATACCACATATCTTACATATCAATATCAATCGATCTTTCAAATTGGGAATACTTGCAAGACGGCTTACCAAAACAACTCTCCCAATACATGATTGATGCTTTCTATTATTTAGGAGAAAGGATGGCCCCTTCTCTATTAATTCTTGGAATTGGAAATCTATTCCGAATTGTAATTTTGTTGAGGGCCCTGTGTCCACACATATGCGCTAAGATCCATCTTTCTTCTGCACAAATATGGGTGACCCAAATCAATTTTTTTTGTTTGCACTTATATCTACCCTTGATAAAAGCCACTTATATCTATCCGTAACTTGATCGATGCTGAGGAACTACATGCTTTTTCTATTTTTGTGCTATAGTGTGTCCCATTCTCTTAGGAAGACATAATCAAAGACCAAGGCATAGAGGGCATAACTCGATGCCTCCCAAAGGACCATAAAAGGAACTTGAATAACCTATCTATTCTACTTCCAAGCCTGTTTACAAAACAAAAAAATAGAGTAGCAAGATTATACCAAGAGAGGAATCGGTTTAATATCCACAAGTTTACTAGGCCAACTAAGAGGAATATAATGCCATTTCTACAATTTGAGAGCCAATGTACCATAAAAGGTCTCCAGCTTTTGCCTCATATTAGTTCAAATGAAAACCTTATATACTTGAGAAGTATATTTATCTCTATACCTTTAAACGAAATGTCCTTTAGACATGGAAGGCCATCGTAAAAATGTAGAGCCCGAGTGGAAGCATATAAGTGAAAGCAAGAGCAAAGTAAGAGCTATAGCGGATGAACCAAGAGAGTAAGAAAGAGAGACACCATATGTGGGAACTCCAACAGTCACAATGTGTGACTGGCATTCCCTTATTCAAATGCCACTAAAAGAATAAAGAATGAAGTGATAGTGATGGGCGCCCGCCATCTGTAGTGTACATATGTGTGGATATTGACAATGTAATGAATACATGAGTAGTTAGGCATGGGCACCTTTACCCCTAATAATCTCCTACTTAAAGCTGAATGTACCCTTACTGGTGAGAAGAGAACAAGAAAAAAGTGACAAAGTACAATAGTATATAAAGTACAATAGAATGAGAGGAAAGATGTCATCTCATCTAATGCTCATTAGCTTCCTAGCTTCCTAAGAAAGACCAAACATTCCTCTGAGAGACTTTTAGTGAGTAGATCTATAGGATTTTGATTAGTTGAGATCTTAACAAGCTCAATGGACTTATCCTCAATGGCCTCTTGGATAAAATGGCAACACACTTCAATATGCTTTGTCTTCACGTGGAAGACCGAATTCTTGGCCAACTAAATAACACTCATAGAATCTAAATGTAGTGTAGGGACCATATCAATAATATCAAGTTACGCTGCCAGACGGCCTAGCCAGAGAGCCTCCTTGCAAGTATTAATGGTTGTAACATACTCTACCTCTGTAGTGGATAGAGATGTGTATTTTTGCACCATGGACATACAAGAAACAACACCTCTAGCAAAGGTGAAGACATAGCCAGATGTGGACTTCCTACTATCTATATATCATGTATAATCAAAGCATACGAACTTTACTTAAGTTTAGGAAGGAGACATGGTAGATCCTCTTCAAGAGGCCATGGTATGGATCGTGCTGGTAGTAACCAATAAAATAAGTTAGATAAACAATTTAGTAAGATGCAAGTTTTAGAAGGCTATGATAATTCTCTAGATATAGGGAGAGCTCTAGAGGAAGAGATGGATGGCAAAATATAGGTCATAGCAATTTTAGCATTTTTTGTCATTACTATGGAAGAACAAGTCAAATTGTAGCCCATTGTTATGATAAGAAGGATGTATTCATAGTGGTAAATTACAGTAAGGGAATTATGAATTGTCTTCAAGACATAATTGTAAAGGAGTGAGTTAGGAGAAAGAGAAAGAAGAGAGAGACTGTTGTAGAAGAGAGACAAGGTGAGTGTAAAGGAGAGAAAAATAGAAAAGAGGTATGAGAAGCCATGGAAGCTGAGAGAGAGAATATACAAGATGAAGAGACTTTTGTATTAACTAATGATGAAAAATAAAAGTTCTTTACACTTTATATACTAGACACAGTGTAGCTAGTATTTTTTCCACATTATTATTATTTAGATGATTTTCAACCTCTTATATTCTATCCCTACCTAAATTGTTTTATCCCCAAAAACAAAATTGTGACTTGTTACGATGTATGGGATATAAGAAAAACAGAGTACTACTCTATTTTAGTCATTAGAAGGTATGAATCAGTGGAGTAATCCAATATTTTTGAATAAATAAAGGAGCTATGATTAAGTACATTGTATGTATATAAGTGGAGAATGAGAAAATTTAAAAAAAACATGAATATTTGGCCAAATAAGTGTTGTAGACATGGAACAACATGCTATCTACTACAGGACCTTGCTATAGTAAAGCTAAAGTAACTTTTGGTAGGAAGCTCTGATTGCGGTATACTATACATCTTTTTGAATGCTTTCAACTCATGTATGTTGTTTTTGCTGACCATAGTACATGATAAAATCTCCTTTAAAATAGAGAGCTATCTACAATTTATCTAAGCTAGAACATAGCCATAAAAACGACTAGTCTTAGGCCAAGATTACTTCCTTAACATAAGGAAACTTCTCCACAACTAAAACTGTCTCCAAGAAGCTTCTTTCAATGGTAATCCTTACCATTTGATCAAATATTCTTTGATCATTTTTAAATCTAAGTTTCTTGTCTCACTAGCCAATAACCTCTCCAAGCACATATTGAATGATATCCTCCTTATCCATGGGTGGAAGCTCCTCTATATAATCCATAGTAGATCCAATAAAGAGCTTTAAGCAACTCACATGGAAGACATTGTGAATTCTAGTAGATGAAGGAAGTAATTGTAAAAGGTGAAACTCCTATAATGAAATTAAAAGGTGAAACTCCTATAATGAAGTAATCCATACAAAATCTTAAAAGGTGAAACTCCTATAATGAAATTAGTAGAGTTATTGTAGGCAAACTTAGTCAAGAATGACTATGAATCCCATGCATTCTGTACATCATGGCAAAAATGTTCAAAGTCTCCAACCACCTATTAACCCTCTCTATACATTAGGGGAGTTTTGAGATCTCGAAGATGCCTTTTAAGATGGAGAGAGAGTGCTCTAGACCAATAAGAGCAAAGCCACTACAACAAACGTTCCATTTATGAAAATGTAAAAAATAATTTTATAAATAGACATGGATACAATATTATTATGAAATTTTATTATGAATATTTATATTTATCATCTCGTAATTGTGATTATGATATCCTTTACATTTATAACATAGGGTCTTAGTCACTTTGCATTAATGACATATCTGGGATTGTATGATAATGACAATTGAAACTAAATTCAAATTGCCCAAAAGCTTAGTGCTCATCTTTTTTAACGTTCTTGTTTTGTTGTTCTTGACTCTTTCCTTCTTTGGTAGTTGCTTATTGCTCTCTCTCTCTTCTCTTTGCCATGGATACAGAAATTCAATCTTCAACAAGGTGCCCAAGCTCTGAAATCAGATCCATATCTGTGTTTAATTCATTTCAAATAGATGGAAGATAGATTCCTACCACTATTAGCAAAGGTAGCTGGATTACCATGCAATAAGAAAAACAAAGGAAGAGACAGAGATGTAAGAGCTCCTATAGCTCTGCTTGGAAGGGTAGGATCAAATATTTCAGACTTGGAGTAAATGGGAAAGGCATAAAAGAGGTTTTATTACAACACGTATTTATAGAGGGTTGCATTTGAAACCTAGAGCTTCAAGTCTTCCATTGCATAGATCGAATTGTAAGTACTTTGTTCTCAATGCTTTTCTTTTATTAAACCTGGTATTAGGTTTTATTGTAAAAATTTTATTTTTATTTGCAGATGTCTATTCTTCTAATCTTGAGGAATGGAAGCCCATCGAGTCTATTATTGGTATTTGTGATATTATGCATGGTTTGATTTGAGAAAAAAAGTACAAAGGTAGGAGAAAAACATAGCTTATAAAGAATGAAATGTTTTTTATGACCATTCTTATATTATTCATATGCATAGTGGCTAATGGAGAGCAATATCCTCGCTTCCTTTGCCTGATTTCACAAGCCTTAGGTGGTCTTTACCAAGTCCAATCACTAGTGAGAGCTATAGATATAATATTTTCTAAGATATAAAAAACATTAAAACTTAATATCTCAAGTAGGCTAAGCAAGATTACTTTGTTTTGTAAGAGAGGGAAAATAAAATAACAAGAATAAAATACTAGCTACACTAGTCAATATAAAAGGTGTAAGGGACTTGATTTTTGTAACATCATTATCATAATACAAGTCTCCTTTATCTTCTCTCTTTCCCAACTTTCATGGCTGCCTTCTCTCTCCTCGTAACTCTCTTTCTCTCTCTTCTGCACCTCATCTTCTCTCTCTTTTCTTTTTTCCTCTCCAATCCACTCCTTGAGAAGTGGTATCAGAGCTTCTCAGGTTCTTGATCCAGTTAGTCATATTTTGTTTAATTTTTCCCTTTTCAGCCACACAAATCCAAGAACTTTAGGTACACAAATACAGACATGGCAGGCCAATAGACATTTCCAAGAAGAAGACAGGCAGCATTGAAGATTGGAAGACCAATAGACATTTCCAAGAAGAAGAAGATAGGTAGCATTGAAGACAGGGTAGCAAGCCTGGAGCAGGCAGAAGACCTTGCAATTTTGTGCGAAGCTCATCCTACAGGATCACTGGCAAAATAGAAGGATGGAAGAAGCTTGTGAGGGTGTTCCATGTGGAGGGGATCAACCCTAGGAGGAAATCGCAGAAAAGAAGGACCCTTTCTAGTCGCTACAAGCTCGAAGGATCTAAATGCAGGAGTCTCTTCCATGCAGGCTTTCTCCTTGTGTTCTCCTTCTCCTTCTTCTGTATTTCTCCACTGATGTTCATCATCAATGCTTTCATAGTCATACTCTGACATGGATCAAGAGCCTCCAGGGCAGTCAATTTGGTATCCATTGTTGCGACGCTCTCCTAATCAATCTGTATAATGACATTTGCAGTGGAATCCGAGGAACGATTGTTTTTCTGAATTATATCACGATGATGACGATGATGAAGGATGATCCTTCTTGTCCTTCTCCTCCCTTTCGAGCTCCTTCTTTTGATTCTGCTTCTTCTTACAAGACAAAGCCCTTCCTCCACAAGTAAGGTGTTTTGGCTCTTGTCTCCTTGTTGCACTGCACACAAAGCGTCGGCATTGCTTGGGCAACGTTACTGTTAATAGCGACATACAACCATGTGCACCTGAAAACACAGTTGGCCTTAAGATGATGCAGAAGAACTAGAAAACAGGTGCGCTAGAGAGCTCCACTTGAGATGTACACATACTTCACACATGCTCAAGGCTTTCCTCCAAGCTTCTGCATCCATTTGTCAAAAATTTTGGACTATCTGAACTCACGATACCTCAATCATAAAAAGAGGGGGATGCCCTGTGTGCTCTGCGTGGTGTTCTCCCACCAGACCCTGGGCTATGCTACAGCCCATCCCACACAGCTTTGCGCCTAAATGCAAATCCTTGTAAGTGAATCTCATCATCCTGTGGTGCGATGAGCCTGGAGTGTTCTTACTACTCCTGAAAAATGGAAAAACACTGCATGAAAGCAAGGCTTCTTCAAGTTTTAGGAATACAAAAACAGACAATGGGATTGGAGTAGGAATGCAAGATTCAGGGTCTACAGATGCGCATTCAGCCTGTCTTCCAGTAGAAGATGCAAGATAGCCCATTGTAGTGGGGGCTTCGAATGAGGCCAGGAGAGTTAGCTAATTTTGAAGATGTGAAAGATCACTCTGCATGTGAAAGTAGAATTGGAAATCATGATGTGCCATTACCTGGGGGGTAGAATGGAAATACATGTTCTTTAGTGGTAGACATTAAGTTACTAAACTTA
This sequence comes from Lygodium microphyllum, assembly GCF_053477565.2. Classification (NCBI taxonomy): domain Eukaryota; kingdom Viridiplantae; phylum Streptophyta; class Polypodiopsida; order Schizaeales; family Lygodiaceae; genus Lygodium; species Lygodium microphyllum. The sequence goes on from NC_141161.1 coordinate 124,232,250, forward strand.
GGCAAGGATGCTCCAAATGCAGATGAATGGTGCATCTTGTCAGAGCTAAATAACTTTGTAGTTCCAACTATGCAATTGTGCCATGTCAGTAGGTGTTGCAATGGACATGTAAAAGGCAATTCTGCGCCTAACAGCATGGAAATGAATGGTGAGAAATCAAACGCCATCTCAATAAAATCCCCAGATTGCATTTGTTGCCATCGAAAGAACCATTCGATGAATTAAGTAGATAGGAATGTGGGAACTCTAGCATCAAGAGTTGTCTCGAAATGAATGGTAATCATGTCAATGATCAGGAGGTTAAAGATAGTGCTCAAGAGGTTGTGATTGCATCTTGTCTACCAGAGTCGGGAGTGTGTTTTACAATAGAAAGTTTCATATGGGCTTCCATGCAGAGAAAATGGAAAAACACTCCGCAGAGGTGTTCCCTTTCAATGATGAGCAGATCGATGCTCTACATAAGGCTGCAAAGGAAAGATTGGAGAATTAGAATCTACAAATCCTTTTGGTCCGTGATGAATGGGATTATGTGATTGGAAAGAAGGGAGAACATGTCAAAGTTGCAGATCTAGAAGGAAAAATTGTTGCATTATATTTTTCAGCACATTGATGCCCACCGTGTCAAAGATTCACACCAGTGTTGGCATCCATTTATAATTAGTTGAAGGAAAAGAATAAGAAATTTGAGGTTGTGTTTATCTCATCTGATGAAGAACAAGAATCTTTTGAAAACTACTTCAATGACATGCCATTGCTTGCTATGCCATACAGCGATTCGAAAATGATAGAAGTACTTAGTCAATGGTTTGAAGTTGAAGGCATACCTACTTTGATAATATTGGATAAGCAAGGAAAGACTATGTAGAGTGAGGGCATGGAGCTTCTTTACAAGTATGGAATTGAAGCATATCCTTTTACTACTGAAAGACTTAAAGAGTTGAAGCGAGAAGAAGATGCCAAGCGTGTGGTCCAAACCCTTGAGTCACTTATTCTTGCTAAAGAAAGGGATTATGTGCTTTCAAAGTATGGAGAGGTCAAAGTTGCCTCCTTGGTAGGCAAGACAATGGGCCTCTACTTTTCACCTCATTGGTGCCCTCCTTGTCAGAGGTTCACCCCTAAGTTGAAAATTGTTTATGATGAATTGAAGAGCCGTGGTGAGGATTTTGAGATCGTATTTCTATCTAGTGAACGTGGAATCTTTTAAAGAGTACTTTGATGGAACGCCATGGCTTGCTCTACCTTTCAATGATAGCTCCATTAGAAGTCTTTCTCAGTATTTTGATGTGAAAGAGATTCCGCAATTGGTGTTTGTTGGTCCACATGGAAATATGGTAACTACTGATGGTCGAGGGTTGGTTAGCTTGTATGGAGCAGATGCTTTCCCTTTCATAGATGATGCTGTTGCAGAGGCATAGGAATGCATCAATGCAAAAGCAAAAAGTCTTGCCAAAGAGATTGTTCCCATACAGCATGAGCATCCCCTCAAATTAACTGAAAGTGCATATGAAGAAGGGCTGTATTTTTGTGATGATTGTGGTGAACAGGGATCTAGATGGGTGTACCATTGCAGGGATTGTGGTTTTTATTTGCATCCAGATTATGTGGCAAATAGGGTTTCATCAGAAATTGACAACCCGACTCCACCTGAAGGTTCTAACAAAACGGGCACTGCTGCATCGAAAATCGACCAATCCAATCCTCACACTGGATACATATGTGAAGATTCTGAAAGCAACTTGATTACAATGGCACTGTTGCATTGGAAATTGACCAATCCAATCCTTACACTGGATACATATGTGAAGATTCTGAAAGCAACTTGATTACAATGGCAATTGCGATCAATAGCTCTAGCTCTATTGAACAAGGTTGGCTTCAAACATAGGCTAATATTGATAAAATTGGAGCTTTAATTGATCAGTATATTGCTCTTATGAAGACGGACATAGAAAATAGAGCAAGACTTGAATCAAGTATGGATTTTCATCACCCTGGGTATTATCCACAACATGATGAGTATTCTCATGGGCATTATGCACCCAATGCTTATGCTTATGGCCAATATGGATACGTTGATGGTACACACAAAGATTTTCATGCATCTTATGAATATAGGCAGCAACAACATGCAAACAAACATGAGTAATATGCAAGTACATCTAGACATAATGCTTATAGATATGATGTACCATGTCATAATGCAAAGCATCGTTCCATTGAGCCTTGCTAGCAGAATGGCTATTATGAGCAACATGCTTATGCTTCTGAACATCCATCTTTTAAGCAACATAGTCATGATTATACCTATGAACCTTCCTTGATTCAGCAACCTAGTTCTTATGGATGTGATGATAATGGTCATGCTTATCCATACTCTTTTAGCTTTGATCATTAGCAAGTTTGTAACCACCATGGTACCTATGTTTCAATCAGTTTATACCTCATGATCACCCAAATGCAATGATGAGTTCTTTTCAAGGTGCTGATGATGAAGAAGATAGCAATGCACAAGTTGAACAACAAGAAGGGTATAATGATCAATAAGAAGATGAACAAGAAGAAGACAATAACCAAGAAGATGTACAAGAAGGGAACAATGAAGAGCAAGATGTACAAGCTGATGACATATTAGCTAAAGAATCATATGAGGGACTCACAAATGTAGATGATTATGCTGAAGGTTTTAGACTCTTGGAGAAACCTCATGATGATATTCTTGAGCATCATTTTACACTAAATCAAGGTTTACGATAGCCATTGAACACATTTGATAGTGGGTATCTTGATCATGGTTACAATGATTGGTATGTGTTTGATGATGATGTAACACATGATTTGGGTATACATGAAGATGAAGATGGCGTTGTGCTTCCCTATGATCCACGAGATTATGGACTCGATTATAGGGATACTTCCTTGTATCCATTTGATCCGTATGGATTGGAGTATGTAGTTGATGGCCATTCTCTTGTCTTGGAAAATCATTATGACAGAATACCTTTTGATCTAGGAGGTTAATGGATTGCTTGGGGACCTCAATTTAGGCCAGCATTCATCTTGCGGGCAATTTCATCTTTTTGTGCAAGGAAGATTGTAGACAACTCACTATTTTGAACCAGATTTTATTATGAATTATAGAAAATAGTGAGTGCCATACATGGGCTGAAAGTACTCATCAAGAACTCTGTTTCTATATATCAGATACCTTGATCAGAGTTCCCTACAAAACGTTATATTAGATTTACTACAACACGGTCTTGTAGTAGACATCATGCTGTCCACTGTCTGTAGCCTTCATTTTCTTAGAGAATATGGGTCAAGATTTATATTTTATCATTCCCCAATCATACCTATATATCATACTTGATCTATGACCCTTTATACATCAATAATTACCAGTCATTCCATCAAATAAAGCAGAGTAGTACTCTAGTCTGCTCCTATCCTGTCTTTTTGTAATAAGTATCCAGCTTATTTTTAAAGGCAAAAACCTTTGGGTGGGGATAAAATGTAAGAGGGAAAATAAAATAATGAGGATAAAATGCCAGCTACATTAGCTGGTATAAAAGATATAAGGGACTTGATTTTTGTACCATCATTATTATAATACAAATCTCCTTCATCTTCTCTCTTTCCGAGCTTTCATGGCTGCCTTCTCTCTCTTTTTGTTTTTCTCTCTCCTTTCCTAGTCTTTCTCTCTCATTGTCACTCTCTTTCTCTCTCTTCTACACCTCTTCTCTCTCTTCTATAGTCTCTCTCTTCTCTTTCTTCCTCTCCAATCCACTCCCTGTCATATTTATGCCTATTAATGTATTTATTGATTTCTTTTCCAATGGTGGGATACAAAGATCAACGGCCATGCTGTTAGTCAAGAGGCTGGTATATGATCATGTTCTACGATTTGTTAATGAGGGGTGAGATACAAGGATAGAAGGTAAGATAACTTGTAAGATAGATCAAGACTTTGTTTCTTGCAAATATATGCTTGCTACTCAAAATTTCATCCTTAGCTTTTATTACAATAGATGGCATTACGTTAGTAGTAGTCTAGTTGCTTTGGATCAATTTCTTGATCAATTTTAGCAAATATCCTATAGTGGACATTGATATTTGGCTCAATGAGGATGTTATTGCAATACTAAAGGTTAGATCATTATGTACACTACATCAAGTGAGGTTGGATTTATAAAATGAAGATATCAAAGTGCAATATTTATTTGCATTTCAACTTAACAACAAATAAGTAAGTTTGTACATCAAATCATATATAGTATATATATATATATTTGATTTCACTTCTTGATAAATATCTATGCTAATTGTTTTGTAGATATCAAAGGGAAGAGAGAGAAAGATACAGTGCGAGGATATTAAAGAAAAAATCTATTTACTTCCAATATAAATATAGGCTCAAATATTGTAGCAAATTGGTATTTTCTTTCTTCATGATCTATATACATGAGTTTGTACAAGAGAATACATAAAGGCTATTTATTTTTTTGAGAAATATCATTTTTAGGAGTTCTTTTGCCCTTCTTTGATGCTTTGATTACCTTAGGTGTTGAGGGCCCCTCCTTTTCTACTTTCACAATCTCTACCTCCTCTACTCCCTCCTTATCTGTGGTATCCTTATATCCTTGCTCTTTTTGTATGTAATTGACAAGTTTTTACTTGAGAATCTTTGCTTGTACATACCAAACATTCTCAATGTTATAGTAATCATTAAAAAACTATCACACATTTGAAAGAAAGAAATGTTAATTTAGTGCTATTTTGCAATGCTCTTTTGAGTGAAGCAATATCTTAAAATTAAATATCTTCTACATTACTTTAACAAATTTGACATAATTAAGATAAATAAACTTGATCAATCTTTTGGCATTTACAATTACCCTCCAACCAAAAAAATGAATGACTATCATCTTGATGAGGGTTCTACAAATAACAACACAAAGCAAAATTAAATGACTTATTTGTGGTAGTTTATGGAACAAGTATCTTGATGTATTTGATAAAAAGCTTACCACAACTTGTTTGTACTCTATTTGTGTGATTAGAAGGCACATGAGGCTTTTTTTTATAGAACTTCAATTAATCTTTTCCAACTATATATAAAAATAAATAAAATTTAGAGTACTTACAATAGATAAATATTCAAAGGATCAACGAGCCTTGGGAAAATTCAACTTACATCTTAGCATTGCCATGTATTCCTTTCAAAGAATTGATTAAAAAACATTGCTTATTTACACAATCTATGACAATCAAGCTCCAATGAGATTTGTAAATAATTTAGTATAATAAACTCTTTTTAAAGTAGAAGGAATACCAAACAACTTATTTTTCAAGGTATGGAATTGTAATAAGCTCTGAGGTATCAAAATCAAATCTACAAAGCCAATAGTCAAATGCATTCGCTTCAAGCTCACTTAGTCTCATGTAGTGGAAGATTGAATGATCAAGAATCTCAACCTTTTGCTCTATATCAAAAGAGAGTTCATACATCATACACCTAGTAAAAGCAATAAAATAGTGAATAATGAAAACAAAATTACTGATAGAAAAATATCATTTTTTAAAACAAATAAATTTAGATATGTTATAACTCAATCCAACAAGAAGGATGGAGTTATTTACTTCTCTTCTCTTATCCTTGAGGATCTGTACACATTCTGAGTCCAAAAAATTAATATAATTTCTCTTGCCTATGTCAACAGGCAAGAAGTAATATACACTAAAATCGGATAAGTTGATCCTCTCCAAAAAGCTCATTCTCTAAAGGTACTAGTTGCTCTACTTTTTCTTCTTTTGCTTTCTTCCTCTTATGCTCCCTCCATTTCTCAGCTTGTTCCTTTGTAGCCTTTTCCTCCTTCTCATGCCGTCTTGCGTCTCTCTCATGTATGACATCCTCCACTTTAGGACATGTGTCCTCCTTTTTCTTCCTAGATGGTGGCACATTAAGAATATTATATGTCAAAGTCATTTGTAGCCTCTTGGATGCAAATAAGGGCACTCCCTATCCACCTAAAGCTATTGAGAGTATATCTATCACAAATCTCCTTGACCACTCTCTAGAATGGCAACTTAGGAATTGTATTAATCAAGAGCTTTCATTGCCTTCTTGATTTCCCTAGGACATCTTACACCTTGTGAAAATCTCATTTTATGCTTCTTTGGTGGCTTGGATGGCTTGGAGGACTGATGGATCTTCTCAACAATGTTCATAGGATCAATCTTTTGCTTCCTTACAACAATGAAACACAAAAACAACTAAGTTAAATAATGAACCCTATCACAAAATTTGTGTTTCACACGACGGAGCACAAACTAAGAACCCATTTGGATTTTTTTTCCCATCAAAGACAATGTCTCTAAAGAAATAAAAAAGACAGGTGCAACAACTAACCCCACCACTTGATTTGCGTTTTACATGATAGAGTCAAAAGAAAATGTGTGAAATGCAAGTTTGTTACAGTGGAATTGAAAAGCAAGCAATAGATTTTGTGATTCATAAGACATTGGAATGGAATACAAATGAAATATGTTGCCCTACTCTTGTTATATTTCAATAGCCTCTCGTATTCCAAATGAGGTTGTCTTGCAATGGGAATATAAAAATAATTTTTTCTAGAGGGACTTGGTTTAAATCTTGAGTTAGCATTGTAATTATTAATAAAGGTAGTACTTGATAGAACATGGACTCATCAATCACATTTTCCAAGCCTAAGAAGAGTTCTCACGTGCTAAAAATAGCTTCAAAATAGCAAAAAAGTAAGTGCCTCGTTTTGGTGAGAGACATCCTTTTTTATACAAATTTTGAGAAAAATAGATCTATTATTAAATCCTTGTTTGGGAGTCTTTTAAAAGTAGCATCTCGCAATCATCAACCATTTTTATCCGTGATCTCTTCTATCTTCATCAAATGGAAGCCGGGCTCTCCTGTGCTCTATCCAAGGCAAAGAAAAAAATATACAACCAAATCAAACACTCTAAGTAGATCAAATAACTCATTTTCACTTTCATAACAAATAGGATACAATTTTTTTAAACATTTGCATGTCATTTCATCAATTATTTTTGTGTTTAATCTTATCAATAGGTGTATCAAAGTGCTTGTAAATATGTCATGTGAAACATGAACTTAGTAGCACTATTGACTCCTGCAACTTATAAAATTGTGTTTTTAATGTTAAAAATCTAGTTCCTTATTAAAGGAATGATTTCGAATATTGTGATTGTGTAAAATTGAAGATTTTCCTTCATTAAGCTGCCACTATATGAAACACAAATTTAGTTGTGTGTTTGGGGCCTACTACTTATCTTACATTTCATATGTCACGGTTTTGGTTTTTGCCATACAATTTAGTGATTTTTATTTTTATTTTGCTAGCTAGGGTGTATGCTTTCTTAATTTTTGTTTTTGCAGTATTTAGGGATATCAAAGAGAAAGGTTTCCCTTAATGAAATGGAACAAGGGGAGCTTGAGGATAATTGTGATGAGACAAGCTTTTTAATTTCTTACAAAAGATACGAAACTCATCCAAATTTATGTCCATTAGGGAAATGCTCAATGTTCCTTTTGATTTGCAAGAGTTGTTGAGATATCTTGACGAGAAACTTAAGAAGTATAGAGGGTTCTATTCCAAACATGGATAGTCTCTCTTAATTGATAATTTTTTCCATAATGATGTGATCCAAGAAACCAATGATCATAGGATAACTTTGATCACCGAGTACTATCTTATTGATGGAAAATATCGAAGGTGTAAAACAGACTGGCTTTTTCATAGGGATCAACAGTAGTAGTGCCTTTTATCTCAGAGAAGATTATTGCTTAACCATCCTAGCATCTAGAGCTAGACTAATAAGTATGTCATAAGTTATAAACCATGCTTGCTAGTAGCTCTAGATGTTGAGGGAGAGAATTTTCAAGATAGCTCCATGGCCTTACACACATGTATCAATGAGATTGTGGAATAGGAAAAGAAAGGGCTACCTAAAAGAAGAGTTCTTAGAAGTGAAAAAGAGGCTTGGCATTGAGGGCATGGGGTATGAAGACACACTTAAGCAACCATTAGAGGAGAAGCCAAAGAACTCAATAAATCTCTATGATAAGAACCTTCTTAAAGATGTTGAAAACCAAAGGTACTAAATATATTTTCAAGATATTCCTAGGATCAATAGTAGGTATTAAAGGTAATCAACTTTAAGATTTTTCATCATTTGACAAGGAAAACGTTTTTATTTATTATGCAAATTGAAATTAACTTTCTTGGAAGAGTCAAGGGCTCTAGGCCATTGAAGCTTGAAAAAAGTCAAGGACTTGGGCACTATATTGGAAGTTTAAATAATCAAACTATTGCAATTTATCATAACATATTATTAAGCTCTCCAAGTTTTCCAATGATGGCTTTAAAAGCTATTTGTAAAGTCATTGGATCTAAATTTTTGAATAGAGGAGTTGAGAAGATAATTCTAGTAGAGAAGGAAGAAGTCATAAGGATTTTTTGTTGCATGCATGGTCACAGTTGGTTTATAGACCGATATTTTGGAGCCCTTAGCTCCTATTTACTCTACCATGTGGGAGAAAAATAATATTTGAAGCTTCTCCTAGGTTATAGAAAGGAAGAGCTTTTGAAATGCAAAGGTCTCATTGAGTGGAATGAATCCAAGGATTCGTCTACAATAGAGATAGATTGAAAGATCCTAAAGAATTAAGGGTTTCTTGAAACCCATATTTTATCTTCTCTTGGTTAGTTTATAACCAGTCTAAAAACCCCTACTTTGGACAAGAGTTTGAAGATCCCCTTTTCCTTTTCTAGTGTAACCATTTGTATGGTTTTTGCCAAAGATGATGTATTGCACGATGTGGTTGTATATTTAAGCTTGAATTTATACCAAATTTATCTGTAAAACTATTGAAATACCTCTAATAAAGTGTTGTTTTGACTCTTCCTCCTCCATGTCTTGTGTGCCTCAAGGATTTGGTTCTTGCTTGATAATGTGATTTTTCCATGCCTTGGGTTGACTAGATAGATAGACTATTTGATAAAATATGGAGCATGGTTGCATAAAATATGTTGTACAATTAAAAAATAAAGAGAGTTAGTTAAAAATCTCATATGAATTAGACAATGAAAAAACATGTCTACTTCTTACCATACAAACATAAGAACTTCTTATCATATAGTGAGTGAATTGTTGATTACCCCAAGCTTTTCTCATTATCTTTTTGAAAAGGTTCAACTGTTCTTTGAAGTCTTTGGGATCGTAATCTTTCTAATCAATTTTATCACAATAAAATAATATTTTATCTAGTGTTTCCTAAACTTTGGCTTTTTTATTCTAAGCTTGTCCATTATCAACATGATCCCTAACTGAATTATATAGGGATTTCCATTGATTGTTCTTTTTCTAATTGATTCATACTCACATTCTAGCTCAATATGAAGGTAATAGAGAGATCTTTTACTAGTGTTACAAGGATTATTAGATAATTGATTCATAGCTAAATATGTGGTTTGCAACTCTAAATAAGAATACTATGTGAATTTAAAAAATTGAAGAATGAGTAAGTAACCAACAAGGAGAAGAAGAAGGAAAAGAAAGAATGAGGATGAAGGGAGATAAAAAGATATTAAAAAAATTCAAATTAAATATTCACTTTCACTTTTATCAAGACAAGGCAATATCCTGATTAAATTAGTCATCATCATCTTTGTGGCGACCTACATTTATAGGTATGATGCACGCCACAAGAATATTATGATAATGACATTGTAATAATTTTATATATGCTTATTTATCAAAATGCAAAACTTGATTTTTTAATTTCTTAAAATATTTTCTATCTCTAGAATCTCTTACGTGGTATTTTCGAGATCTCAAATCTCCTCTAATGTGACCATCTGTCTAAGGATAGTAGGATGTAAAAGGAGCTAATTTAGTACCCATGGCTTGAAAACTACCTGTCACACTATATATTGAAATTTTGTGGGAATAAAGTGAGTTGCCATAGTGAGTCTATCCACTACCACATAAGTGATTTTCCATCCTTTCTTGGACATGTGTAAGCCAGTGATAAAATCCATAGTAATATGCATCCATTTATCTTTAGGGATAGGCAAGGGCTGCAATAAATCTCATGGCTTCCATGTGCTATCCTTGTTTTACTGGCATGGTACACAACTAGAGACAAAAGACTTGGAATCCTTCCAAAGGCCCTTTCGATGAATTTTTTTAGCAATCCTATCATGAACCTTGAACACATCAAAATGACCAGGTGTAGGTGGGGAATGTATCTCTTATAGAATTTTCTGTGTAAATAGTAAAGTGTGTGGAATCAAAACCTTGCCATGATACCACACGAGACCATTTTTCAACTAAAATTAGGAGTTCTCATCCATAATGTCTTGCTATAGTTCTAAAATATAGGGTTGAATTCATGATCTAAAAGATAGGCCTCTTGGATCTCCTCTATCTAATCACTATGAAGTTTTGAGATCGCTTCAAACCTTGTATGCCCACATTCTGGATAAGGAAATTAGCAACTATATTATCCTTACCCCTTGCATGTGTAATATCAAAGTCATAATTTTGCAATGTAGCTACACATCTACGTTGCTTTGGAGTGAGGCTTAACTGTGATAAAAAATATTTGAGGACCTAATGATCATTTTTTACCCTAAATTGACATTGCCATAAAGATAATGATACGAATTCTTAATTGCATGAAGAATGACCAATATTTATTGGTCATAAATACTCATTGATGGCTCTTTGTTATTAAGCTTGCGATTCTCAAAAGCTTATTATCTCATGCTCCTAAAATAAAATTGCTCTAATGTCCCATCCACTAGCATCACATTAAATAGTGAAATCTTTGGAAAACTCAGGGCAAACAAGAATAGGGATTGAGATAAGCAATTCTTTCAGTTGATTAAAGCTTTGAATAGCTATGGTATCCCAAAAGAAAGCTTCTTTTCTTAGCTTGTCTATGAGAGGTGCTACAATAGTCGCATAATGGTGGATAACTATCATATAAAATGAAGATAGACTAAGAAATCCACAAAGAAAAGTGGTAGTAGAGGACATAGACCAATCTTTAGCACATTGCACATTTTTAGGATCAATAGGCTGAATTCCATTTTCACTGAAAATGTGTCCAAAATATTCCATTTTAATCTATATGAATAAACACTTAGAATCCTTGGCAAATAACATATGCTCTCTCAAGATATCAAATACCTTCTCACATGTGCTAAATGATCCTGTAATAATTTGCTATAGATGACTATATCATCAAAGAATAGAAGCACAAAACAAAACAGAAAATGGTATATAATTTTATTCATAAGACTTTGAAAGGTAGTTGTAGCATTTGTTAATCCAAATGGCATTACTAGAAAATGATAGAGCCCATGATCTGTTCTACAGGTGGTCTTAACTTCATCACCCTTGCCTCATATAAATCTAATGATATCCAAAAAATAAATCTATTTTGGTAAAATATTTTGATCCTTTCAACTCATCAAGTAAATCATCCACCCTAGGAATGCGATAGACTAGGGATGTGTATCTGATACTTCTTTGTTAAGATGTACAATAAAGATTTAGGATCATTTCTTGAACTCTTTTTTGGAATGCTTTGCTTTAATAATCTTAAAATCCATTTCATTATGGATACCTTCTAAGAGCATGAGCTGTCCACCACTACCAAACTCTATATATAAATGAGAAAATTCCATAATAATTTTGTCTAATTGCATCAATCAAATATAGCCTAATACAATATCAATGGGACACATATCTAAAGTAATTAAGTCCATGTGCTACCCATAATTTTCACCCAGTTGAATATGCACTTTGGGACATGTTTGGTTGTTGATTTCTTCATTTTCATTTGCCACTTGCACTTTAGTACACTGTTGTAAAGTAGTAGGGAAACACTTCAACATGTTTATGGCTGATTTATTTATGAAATTGAGGGTACTATCACTATCAACCAAAATTAATACATTTTTCCCATTAATGCTCCCTTGGATACGAAGTGTCTTTCGGTTTTTTGAGCTATCCATTCATCCATTGAAATGGAGCAAAAAATGGCAGCATATGACTCATCATTCTCATTGGGATCAAAATGTATACTACCACTAGGGTCAAAAGAAAAAGTACCAGTAGGATCATAAAACTTTTCTTAACCAAGATCCTCAACAATCAATATCCTCATTTTCAAGAGTAGCCATAAGTGCATTTACATCATCATTATCATTCTTTGAATCCTCAAGGATTAGCATACTATGAACCTTAGCTTTTGCATTTTCATAGGCATACATTGTTGCATGATCAACTATGTATTTCTCACTACATTTGAAACAAAGCCCCTTTTCTTTTATTTTGTTGCACAAGTCAATGGGAATAGATTTGTGATTGCTAAATGTTGAAGTCTTTTCAGGCTTCATGTCCCCTTCTTTATGGTCCATTCTTGAACTATTTGCTGGCCTAGAATTACCTTGTTGTCTTAGAGCATGAAAGGTGAATAGACAACTATTTTAGGGATAATAAATGGCATATTATTTCCTCCATAACCTGTCCCTGACTACTGGCCTTGTTTCAAAGTATTTCTTTGCTACCCAAAAGATGACTGCAAAGGAGTCTCTCTCGTATATTTCTTGGAATATCTTTCAGCCAACTCAATAGCTCTAAACAAACTTGTAGGGGATTATGCAATCACGTTAGCTAAAAGAGTGGGATCCAAACTATACATGTATTTGTGAAGTTTGGCATCACTAGACAGACTCCACATACATGGTAAGGTTCGCAAATTGATTAGTATATTCTCTCATGGAAAGACCCCTTTGTGCTAGGCCATACCAACATCTAGCGAGCTTTTCTTTTTCCTCAGGGGAAACAAAAACCTACACCATAACTACTTAAAAATCTTTCAAAGTGTCCACTTGATGGGTTTTCTTCTTCATGTATTGCCACCAAGTGTGGGTAAAATCCTCCAAATGTATGATGGAAAAGTGGATCTTTTGATCATCATCCCTAGGAAATATGTCAAATTATTCTTCCAATTCGGAAAGCCACTCTTCAAGGTCTGAAGGAGATGATGATTGTCCATTATACTTGGATAGTTTTATATTATCCCTCAATTCTCTATCACCATAATTTGACTGTCCACCATGGGGCTGATGATTATGTGTACCACCAAAGTTACCATTGTTAAAGTAGTTCCTACCAAAAGAAGGTTGAGATCTAACACGTGGAATGGATACCCTAGTGGCAAAGAACCACCTCCACTTGCATTACCCAAATGCCATTGTCCTTATGTGAAGGCTTACCTATCTCATTAGTGGTATGAAAAATCTTCCCTAAAATGCCTGAAGGATTAAGATTTGCATTGGTTGATGGACATGAAACTTTAACTACAATGACATGTGGCTCCTTTTCCTTCTGATTTTCTTTTATTCGGGATTCCATCCATTTGGTAATGTGAACAGCAAGTTTGTCAATAGAGGACTGAGTTTCTTGCACATACTCCTTTTTTTTTGTTTCTCTTACCTCTCTTTCTCATTCTCTTGCATTTCGACTTCCATCTATCTTGTAATTTTAGTGAGCTTATCAAGGGAGGAATGAGTTTGATTCCCAAACATATTCATAGCATCTAGTAATTCACCGTGTCTTGTTTAATGCTAACATAAGGTATTGTTGAAGGTACTATGTGCTCATATTTCATATGAATCTTCTTCATAATCATCCCAATTAGTGAATCTAGCATTTCTTGGAATCTTTGATTTGATTTTGTAGATCCTTATTAGCCTTGCCTTTACCCTTGTTTCCTACCATTTTAAGATTGCAATCCAACTAGACCTACTATTACTATTTTGACTGCAGCTTTTGATGGGAAACTTTGATTGTCCTACTTTTACTTCAAATCAAAGATAATAATACCCTATTTAAGATAAGCATTACAAAACTATGATAAGAAATCAATAGCCAACTTTGGGAAGAATTCTCTAAGGCTGCACAGAAGTATACAACAAGCTACAAATGCCTTGTTTGAGGTCTCAAACCACTTGTCATCCCTATGTGAGCCCTACAAAAACCACTATATGACATGTGTACATTGAGAGTATTCCTGCAAGACCAATATCCCAATTGAATAGGTCCAAAAATACCCTTCCAAATCTAGAGAACTCCTACAAAAGACTCCAAACAACCTGTTTAAACCTGTAAACCCTATAGTACCATGTTTTGACTTATAAAGTACTTCATATCTAGCACTCCTCTCATCGTTGAACCTGTGTGAGGGAAGGGATAAAATAGGCTCCATGCATGGACTTTGAGACTTAAGGGATGTGCAAATTTCCTCCCCAAGCCGAGTCCTACATCCCTTTGGGATCTTCGATGTGAGGGAGGTTCATATATCTTTTGTCTCACATCTCATCCATCATTTGCTTTTCCTTGCAAATTCTATCAATATGGGAATCCAATTCTAGGCTAAAGCATGAAATGCAATTCTTAAAAGAAACTTTTAGCTCATCTTTACCATGCAGTGACTCAGTGCTAGTCTTACCCTTTTACAATGGGCTTTCAATTTATTTTGCTATGCACAAATTAGTCATCAACAAGTTATGGGTAAGATCAAAATATCCAATCCAAAATGATTCTTGAGTAAATGGGACAAAGGTTATCGTGAGTAGAACCTTGCTAAGTGTAGACATGGAAGAAACAAAAAAAAGAACCATACAAAGCTAGAGGCTGTTACAAAGGCTCACTAAGTGTGTAGAGGCTGTAATGTGCAGAGGCTACATGAGGAGTTTAGGAGCTTATGGTGGGAACATAAGGCAAGTCCACATATTAAACTTTTAAAAATTATATCATCAGAAAATGAGCTACAAAAGAGGGACTGGTGAGTCCCATCCTTTTTTTCTTGGGGTTCTTGACTGTAGCAAGATATGCTCTTTGACATTTTTTCTTAGCATAGAAAAGTTTCTCAATATGCCCAAATTTCTTACAAAAGTCACAGACTATGCTCTTCTTTCCTTTCACATAGAGAAGTTGTTGGTCTCCTCTTGGGATGCTTGTTTCTCCTTTGTTGTTGATCTTCTTTTCCTCTTCCAAGAGAGAGGCTTTGATGTCCACAAGTTTCAACTTTGGCATGTTGATTAATGTGGTAGACACATGATCAAATTAAGGTGGAAGACTTTTGAGCAGCACTCCAATGCAAATGTCTTCATCCATCTTCAAGTTGATTCCTGCAAGTTGTGTCAACAAGCTTTCCATATAATTCAAATGAGTTGCAAGTGAGGTGTTACTTTGCATGTTAAGCCTTAAAAATTCAATTAGTAAACCATATTTTGAGGATTTGGAATGAACTCCAAATAGGGTTTCTAATCAATCCCATGTTGCACAAGAGGTTTCACAATCATCAACATGATGGATTTAGCTGTCATCAAGTTCGAGCTTGATAATAGCTCGAGCCTTATCATCATTTTTATCCCATACAACTGAAAGTGCATCTTCCCTTGGTTTCTTCTCTTGACCACTTGTGATTGACCACAAGCCTTTCTTCATTAAGATTAGTTTGATCCTAGTTTGCCATGTATGGAATCCAACACCATTGAATCGAGATATGGAGAGTCTTTGCCCATTTTGAGATTGCAAGATCAACAACAACAAATCAGCTCCCAAAGATTCAAATTTTAGTTAAGCATAAGTGCTAAGAAGCACTGGGTGATTTAGTGACTATGATTCCCTTGTAGTTGGAATCTTCAAGATCTTGCGAATCCCTATCTTCCCCTCCTTGATTTGATGCTGAAGTTGCGAAAAAGAGCTGAGAATAGTCAAGCAAAAGTGTTGATTTTGAGTGTGTCAAAGGACACTGGAGGATTAGTGTTAATCAACACTAGTATTAAGAGATACAATGTAGTTGGCACTTGATGTTGACTCTTCTTCTTGCTCATTCGAAGTGGTAACTTTGTTGGGAAATCAGTGTTATAGTAAACACAATATTAGTGAGTTTGGGATTCTCCCAAATCCCATTTATTGAATACTAAAAAGGTGATACCCAGATAACATGCCCATACATTTCTCAAAACCATATGATGTGACCTATCATTGGAAAGCACTTGAAAAATGGAATCTATTGAGCTATAGAGTGTTTGATTTGGAGTTATAGTGTTCAAGTTATGACAAATCCAATGATTTGACCACGTGTCCCAAACTTATGGGAAATTCCCATATTCGCCAATATAGTATTAGTAGAACAAAGGGTCAATGAAATTATTGAGCCAAAGGAAGTAGGAAAATGAAGAAAAATTTGAGCTTTGAGGTTGATGGCTATGGAGTCTGCATTAGGGTTTCAGGGGGCAGCCTGGTTTTTCACCTCCTGTGAACTGAATACTTGATCATTTCCAAAACTTTCTTGATAGAAATGAAGCTTAAGAAGTAGGCTATCAAAGCCTACGATGCTTGTTAGCATCACGATGTGTGCAGGTGGAATCGAATGTACGAATGGCAGAGGGCGCAAAAAACGGCAAGGATTGAGTGAACGCGCAATGTTGGAACCTACAGTGAACAATGTTGGGCTTTGATGTGATGGACAGGAGGGCCTTGAGTCACAAAGTATTTGGATAGAAGACACCATGAGCTGAAACGGCCAAGATAGGGAGATTCAAGTCCTCCACTAAAGGTGGGTAGCTATGGAGGTAGGTGAGAGATCCAAGGAAAAGTGGAGGGAGCCAGAAATTCAAACTGGAATGACTCAATTAGTGGCTTGATGACTCACTAACTTAAAACGTGCTATGATACCATGTTAAAATACTGAGAATGCATGCTATGGAGGATCATTAATGAGCAAATAGACAATCATAATGAGGTAGAAGCATTGACAAAGAAGAAAAACTAATATTATCCAAGCATAATGCAAGTACAACTGATTGATAATGTTTGATAACATGAGTGTGGGGATGAGTGCCTTTTATAGGCTTACAGTAGGTGGTATTAGTAGGTCGAGATAGGTGGAAAGGGACCATGGTATTCAACAACTGTGGTTTTAATAAACCATGCATACATGACCTAGTCTAAGGCTTTATTTGCTGTATGTTTCTTTGCCTTGTTTGTCCCATACAAAGAGGCTATGGTGGATGTGATTGCACATTTCTCAATAAGCATTCTAGCATCGGCGGGTCCTAAACATCCTACTTTATACAGAGATACCCAAGCTGGAGCAGATCCATGCCGCACTTAGTTCAAAGAGAATGGGAAATAAGAGGGATGCACTACTCAACCTCTTTGCCCGTAGGGCATAGTCCCATTTCGGTCCCCTAAAACGGCATGAATCAAGTTCTACCCTAACAATACCTAAAGATCGAATAACGGTAAAACATGTGAGAAGCCTCCAACTTCTCTGGGACTACCCTACCAGGGGTTCCATCCACCGGATTCTCTCAATGGGCATTCTTTAGTTATCAAATTAGATCCTACCGGATTTATGTGTGACAATTAAAATTAGCTTCCTTAATTAAGCCTTTTAGGGAACAGGGTTCATTCGCATAATTTATAGCACCGACACAAAACCAGAGCAAATAGTCCTTTTGACAAACAAGTTCCTTAGCTTATCTTCAAGTTAATCTTTGTCTCCTACCCATACAGGAGAAATTATGTATCCCTTCTACCCTGCAGAAGTAACCGGTCCAAATCACATGGCACCACAAATTCCATCCTTTATCTAGAATAGGATCTTTCAATGCCACAGACGTTGGGGCCACGTTAGTCTTCAACTCCGTTCTGGACTGGAAAGGGGTGTCTAGAGCTGCCTAGGAGTGAAACACCATTTCTGTGGTTGGCATTTTCACAACTCAACCTTCAGCCTGTGAATCGAGCAGTGCCCTTTTAGGATTCATCTGTGGTGCAATCTTGGAGATGATCCACTCGTACAAAATATTCTTTCCTTAATTAATCCGGTTAAGAATCAAGCACAATCAAGGTAATCATCCTAATATCATATTCCAAGAAAACATTCTTTTATTCCCATGGCAACTTGTCATCACAGACCCCTGCCATGAATTTACCCTAAATCACAAGCACTTGAAATAATCATCCAAATGGCAATGTCAACGATCAGCTAAATGTAAAAGTATTTAGGGTGTTGTTTGATCAATCAACAAAACCAATTGTATTTTTCCAAGCAATGCAAGAATAGTCACAGTAACATTTCCATCTACATATTCACTCCCCCTTGGGATCTAAGCGATTCTATGAAAAATTTACTTAACACTTCAAGTAAGACACATGCCAAGGTCTCATACAACTATGCACGTTAACCCTCAGACGAACAAGGTGGAAAATCTAAAATATAAGATAAGCCAAGGAAAAAGTGAAACAGGAGATGAAGGTGCGCCAAGAAAAATATAAAAACACAATAAGTGTAGAAAAGTCCTAAATCAAGAAGAAAGGTGCATAATAAAAAGCGCAAGTCAATACTTTTGTAAAAGAGTGCAAGGCGCATCATGATTTATTTTAAGAGCATTGTGCTCTCACCTGTGCAAATTGTAAAGGTAGATGGGTAGTAGGAAGGAAGCTAGAAAGATAGTAGAACAATGGGAAAAAGGGTCTAGGCCACAGTTATCCATGTAAAAAAGAGGATAAGGGCATGACCACCCAAAAGGGATTTAGGTTTTTGAATATCAAGTTGAAAAGTGAATGAGAAGCTCATTCTTGTGTGTCGCCAAAAGTAGCTCTCCACTTCTTCTTCTTCTTCTTCTTCTTCTTCTTCTTCTTCTTCTTGCTTGCTTGAGCTTGTGCTTGAGAGAGGGAGTGTGAGAGTGTGAGAGTGTGAGGGAGTGAGTGTGTGAGGGTGAGGGACCATGGTAGAGAAGCTCTCCATCTTCTCCATCTTCTTCTTTTTCTTCTTCTTCTTCTTGCTTGCTTGAGCTTGTGCTTGAGAGAGGGAGTGTGAGGGTGTGAGGGTGAGGGACCATGGGGGAGAAGCTCTCCATTTTCTCCTATCTTCTTCTCTTCTCTTCTCTTCTCTTCTCTTTCTCACGGAAATGGACCTTGGAGTGTGGAGTTTGAGAATCAAACTTGCTTGAAGCTTGCACTTGGATCGTGGAGCTATCAGAGTGCTCGAGAGAGGAGGTATCTCGATCGGGCATGGAGGTAAGCTCACTACACTCGTAGAAGAGATAGCATGTTGGCTATGTGAGAGGTAGCCATTAGTGCTTGGCTTGAAACATTTGAAATAATAAGGAGTCCATGGGCCTTGGCGGTTGAGCTTGTCACCTCTACATTTTGGTTCCATTGCCGAGACCAACTGATTCAGGCCTTGAGTGCTTGCGCGCTTCGAATCGAGCATTGAAGTAGGGTTTTCCCCAAACCGGTGCTTGAGGTAGATATATGGGAAGCGAGCGAGTTGGAAGAGGTATTCGATCTCCTTAGAAAGTAAGTTTTTAGTTTTTAAGATTTGGAAAGGTAAGTTGGAGTAGTGTAGGTGTTTTCTTTGTGACTTGGATGCATTAGGATAGGACAAAAAAAGAAGAAAAAAAAGAAAACATGCATTAGGGTTTCTAGTGTCATAACAGGGCAAGAGGATTTGATTTGTTTATCAATTTGTATTTTGGAGTATATTTGATATTCTAGATACACACAAACCTTCATTAGGGTCTATTCTTACATTCTGGAAGTTTGTGTGACCCCTCATAAAGAAAATCGTGAGCATTGAGTGATTTTTGCCATCCTTGGAAACTCGTCCGCAAGAATCATACATTGTTACCAAAGTCCGATTCCTAGAATGGGACTTGAATGGTGGTCCAATTTTCAAACTTGGACCAACTCATCCTGTTTGATCGGACGTACGCTGTCCGATTTTGAAAATCGGACATCCCATAATCAGATGTCCAATTCCCAGAATCAAACTTCCAGAATTGGATGCACCAAAATTGAACACACAAAAATCGAACCATCCAGAATCGGACACTCCAAAATCAGACACCTATCAAATCAGACGTCCAATTCCAAGAATCGGATGCACGAAAATCGAACCAAACAACGCTTAATCAGACCACTCAAACTCGGATCTGTCCAATTGGCTGATTGCACCAACCAAAAATTGGACATTCGATTCTGATAATCAGACTTCTGAGAATCAGACAGGTGAACATAATACAAATTTGATACATCTAAGCCCTGAAATCGACCCAGAGACCGTATAGAGCTATCATAGATCTATCACCAAGCTTAAATCTAGAGCAAGTAGTTCAAAACGTGGCTATGAATGGTCCTTCAAATCACGCATGGTGTTTAGCATAATGGCCCTATGAACCGAGGGGGATTGCCCCTCCCCCCCCCCCAAGGACCTCGTAAAGGGGGCCCTACCCACTTTGCACCTCCCCCAAGTAGGCTGGAGAGAAAACACGCATTGTGACAAGTCCTCCAATATAGATCCTAGTGTAGTAATGGCTCTACATGAGCATAGATTCTCACTTGCAAAACAACAATCAAAAGCCCATATCCAAACAAAGACAATTAGAGACCCTAGAACCTCAAAGGGCCAATGTAGCCAACAAGGAAAAAAAGGCCACACCACAAAAACATGTATATGTTGCATTCGGAATGCATTTAGTCAAAGTGGAACATAAAAACATAAAGCTACAATTGCGAGGATGACTAGACATGATAGTCTTAATGATAGATACACCTTGAACGACAGTGCACAAATGACCCAAGACATCAGTGGAGAATCCACATTTGGTTGTGTAGTTGGGGACTTAAGAGTATGTATCAAAAGGCTTGAATTTATAAGCCAAGACCTGAAAGATGAAGACATAGTACCACTTGCTTATCTTAGGGTCAAACTCACCACAAAAAGAGAGCATAGTGTCGATGCTCTCATCGATGAAGGAGCTGATTTTAATATCTTGACCTATGAAGCATGGATCCTACTAGACAAACCAAAGCTCACACCGACTAGTGCGACTCTTAGTCCTTATGGGGAACACCCACAAGCACTTATAGGGAAGTGCAAAATCCTTGTAACTATTGAAATGGAAAGCTTGCCTATCCTATTCCATGTTCCTCCAAATAGTGCTAATTGTGGAAAGTAAACCCTCCTAGGAAGACCCTTCAAAAGGGTGACGAAGTGTGAGACCGATTATGTAGCACAGACTTGATACTACCACCGGGTGTGAGGATAATCATAGCCTTTAGCAATTGTGAACTCATCAAACCTCAAGGGAAAGACAAAGAATTCGACATACCAAGCAAGCCTAGTAATGAGAGCAACGACTTGTTGAAAGAGTTGATACAAGCACATGTTGAATAGAGAGAACCAGTGAGCGAGGCCATGCTTGAAAAGATCCTTAGGAGACAATGTCAAGGGTAGGATTTAGACTTACAAATATCATAGAAGACCACAAAAGAAGCCCAAGCCTTATAGAAGACGAAGGTATCGATGGATTCGGATGAGGAGCTAAATGGAGTTGAATTAGCTGAAGAGCTAGACTCTCCAAAAAGTGAGGCAATTCTACCCTCACAACCTTGTGAGGCTGTTCAACAAGCCACGGCTATGTCCCATGAGGACATGCCAGAAAAAGAGACTGCTAAGGCCCAACCAAGCACATCAACAACGGCTCACCTAGTTTAGGGTCCTGAATCTTTAAAGGATACACCTCAATTGCCTAAGAAAAAGAGAAAAAAACAATGAAAACAACGACAATTGCAAGTGGCTATAGACGCCAAGAAGATTGAGACCAAGAGTTCTAAAGAGCTAAGGAATAAAGCATCGAGTCCACCCATGAATAAACCCATTGCCATCTCTTCTGACAACGGTGAAACCTTAGTCACATCCGTGTATTCTGATAAGTCAAAGCAACCATTACCATCAAATGGTTTCTTGCAATACTCAATCCACCGACAACAAAACTTGCATTTTCCAATGAAGAGTGGATATAACACTATCACAACATGTTGATAAAACTATACCAATCACATCTGAGGAGAACCATGACACAAGAGCACCAAAGCCTCAGGAGAAACATGAAAACCCTGAGGACATAAGCAATCCTAGCATTGACCAATCTTGCTCATCTAGCCCTGAGCCCCTAGCTATGCTAAAGCCTAGGGAAACTTCCAGAATCTTGCATGAGATAGCAATCAAGCAAGCTTTCATAGAACATAGAATTGTCACAGAGTGCTTGACCAAGTTGGAGGCTAAACTCAAATTATTCGAACATGCTTACATCCGTGACATGGGCACATTCCCTAGGAAGCAGCTTGAGGAATACTAGCCATATCTGCTATCCTGGGAAGAGCAAGAATATCTTAATGAGCACTATGACAAGCTGCTACCTGAACGCATGCAACTCATCTCTAACAAGGAGGCCGACCAACTACCCTTAAATGTCGATGCGCTTTGCCAACCAAATCTCTTAGAGATAGAGAAACCAAAGCGATAATCAAAGGGTCGAAGTCAATTTGAAAAACGTTGGTTTGAAAACTACGCTACAATGGCCGAACTTGGAGCCTAGATTATGACAGTCTTAGAGGAGCGATTGGCCAAATGGTGCGGTCTGAAAGAGACTCGACCTATGTGGCGCCAACTTCCCTTCAAGTACTCACTGCTATTTGAGGTATGGACTTAGCCAAAACTAGCCAAGAAAACTCTTTAATTTATAAAATTCTCACTGAGGAGGAGTACATGTTGCGAGTAGACTCGAACAAGGTACCATGCTACTTGATGTTGCAAAATATCTGTTGTTATTGAGTAGGCTACCACGATGCCTAGATATATGTGCCACACTCTAGTACAATCCCGAGTTCTACAATTGGTTTTTTATCCTCACGAAGGGACATGGATTCTTAAATGTATATATACATAAACAATGAGTTTTGTGACTGTGGGGAGCTTTCACTCAACCGCCGAGACCCTCGGACCGCTTATTGTTTCAAGCGTTCCAAGCCAAGCACTAATGGCTACCTCTCACATAGCCGACGCGCAATGCCTACCTTACGGGTGTAGTGAGCTTACCTTGATGCTGTTCGAGTTACCTCCTCTCCCACGCACTCCGGTAGCTCCACGATCCAAGTGCAAGCTTCAAGCAAGCTCCATCCTCAAGCTCCACACTCCAAGCTCCATGTCCGCGAGCAAGACAAGACAAGAGAAGAGAAGAGAAGAAGAGAGGAGAAGATGGAGAGCTTCTCCTCCTTGGTCCCTCACCCTCACACACTCACTCCCTCACACTCTCACACTCCCTCTCTCAAGCACAAGCTCAAGCAAGCAAGAAGAAGAAGAAGAAGAAGAAGAGGAGAGCTACTTTTGGCCACACACAAGAATGAGCTTCTCATTCACTTTTCAACTTTATATACAAAACCCTAAATCTCTTTTTGGGCGGTCATCCCCTTTTCCCCTTTTTTACATGGCCAGCCATAGCCTAGTCCCTTTTTCCCATTGTCCTTCTATCTTCCTAGCTTCCTTTCCACCGCCCATCTACATTTACAAATTGCACGGGCGCTCCTTGAATTAAACCATGATGCGCTTGCGCTCTTTTACAAAAGTTTTGACTTGCGCTTTTCCTTGTCCGCCTTTCTCCCTCATTTAGAACTCTTCTCCTTGTGCGTCTTTGTCTTCCATTTCTCTTTGCCTTGGCCTTTGTCTTTGTCTTCTGCTTTAGCTTTTCCGGATTTTCCACCTTCATTCGTTTGAGGGTTAACATTACCCCCCTCCTAGACGAGTGCCAGTCCCATGGCACTCACCATCGTAGGTAGCATGCTGTAGCATGCACCGAAGATGTGGGTGACGAGGACGCCTGTGGTTTCCGTGGAGAAGTGTTAGTGGTGGTGTGGAAGAGGGCCCTGGGGACCTGTTAGTGGCCAAGGTGGCTGGGGGAAGGTTGTCGGAGTTGGTGGTAGGGCTATTCTGTGTTGGGGACTGCATTAATGGCCAGCACAAGTGTTGGGTTGTTGGGGATTATGTACATGACAATTATTTGCGGGCTTGTCAGATGGTAAGGGATAAGCATTCGGAGTTGGGTATTGATGGAAAGTGAACGACACCTTCGTTGGAGTCTTCAACACCTGCAATTGAAAACCTCGCATGTGGTCTCTCCTTAAGGGGTAGTACTAGTCTTCTTATCGTGCACAAGACATATTTTGATTAGTTTGGGAGACAAGTAGAACTCTAAGAAAGCTGAGAGTATTGTCCTGCACTTGAGGACCCAAACTGTGTATATACTTCAGTCAGGTATTATGTAAGTGTTTGTGTATACTTAGATATTACGTAGTTAGAAGACCGTGGGCTAGTTTCTCATAACAATGTGTGGATGAAGCAAAGTTGTCCATGTTGAGAAGAAGTACACGTGAAGGTATAGGAGACATCCTTTGCATTGTGACTGCACGATGGAGCATAATTGAATACAGGGACACCGCACTTTCGGTAGCTGGAAGCTATTGGACTTGCTTGATGAGGACGGTGTACATTTCATGGCCAATCGTGCGGTGCGCACCCCAATGGATCTCAATGGTATTAAGGCAGTAGTGCAAAAGGGAATTGTGCAAGTGGGTCAGGGTGACAGGTCTAACCATAGGCGAGACAAGCTCCCTAGGTATGTCCTGCCCTTGATATGCCCTGAACAATTGTGAGTGATGTTAAAGGGCTAGGGGACTAGGGACAGAGCCAGTCGATCAAGGTCATTGGACGTTCCTAATTTGAGGACCTCTAGGTGTTGTGCTGTGATTGTGGGTGCTGCTATTCGTTCATTTCTTTTCTTTTCTTTTCTTCTTTCTTTCTTTTTTGTGTTTCTTTCTTCTCTCTCTCTCTTTTTTTTTTGACCTGCCTGAGTACAACCATTACAATATGTTGAGGCTATCAGCCTTTCAATGGGTTGGAAAATGTTAAGCTTCGAAGGCTCAGAAAATGGATAGTACAATGATGATTGTGCCCTAGCCTCATTGTTAGAGAAGCAGTTGGCGAAAGGGGGAGATACACTTGAGATATTGCAAACCTCCTTGCGGCACATGCGATGTTGGTGCAATTGAGGTAACGACTGCCGTGAGCCAACTATAGAGCTTGACCCAGAAAGGGAGCGTGACCCAGGAATGTGTTTTGGGCCATGCAATGTGGGTGGTTGGTAAGCGTGATTCGTGATTTCGGCAGCGTGGCTTTGCCGCGGCTCCTTGGAGGGTCGATGGTCTTGCGGTGATTAGGCATTGAACACTTTTGCCCAAAGATCTGTCTCATCCTGTATCCACTTGTCGCATCATGAGAGTACATGCATGGCATATGCCGCAACTATAATAAACCGGTGCAATGTAAGGAGGCATCACTGATTTGAATTCTATGGTGTTGACTTAGACAGTTATCACCTGCGCTTGATTAGCTTTTTCTTTTGCTAACGGCGTGAAATATATTAATCACAGATATGAAAAGTTCATACAAGTCGGGAACATGTCAACACTTAACAAGTCGGGAACACTTAACCATTTAAAAACAAAAAGTTATGGCCAGTTATCATTTGATAAGCCCTTCATGCATCATGGGCTACTCGATTTGTACGAGGCGGGGCGAGTCTGGGTGGCCGGGTGACTGGGACTCTGCTGGTGTGTGGCTCCCGTGGGGTTGAGCAGGGAACATGTCGGCCGAGACATGAATGGTGTAATCCCGGGCCGCCACTGTTTCCAGAATGTCTTTAAACAATTCATTGAATTCTGCCCTTTCCCGAGCTGCCCTTTCTGCCCTTGAGCATCTGGGGCTCGGGCGTGAGCTGGGGGTTCGTGCCACTAGTGCTGCCACCTGTTGCGCGTTTTGAGTCCTGGCTTTCTTGACTCGAGGATTCTTCGGCCTTCGCCCCGGGCAGTGGCTCTTAGGGCCTCGCTTCTTGGCATACCTCTTGATGGTGGGCACAGAGCGCTCCGGTGGAGCGGCGCGTGCTACATGCTCCCGTCGTCTGTGAAGAGTGTCTTTGCATGCCAGATGTCCATGGTTCTCCATGTGTTCCATCTGGAAGCCTGCAAGATGCAATCCAAGGGTTAGTCCTTGATACAGGATACAATTGTTTGCATGGAAGGGATTTTAGTGTGGTTTATCGAGCGCATGTGACAAGAAGGGGAGGGGTGAGGCATGCAGTGTTTTGTCGTAAAGGGATGGCCCCCGTGATGATGTTTGTTTTGCCTCCAGCCATTAGCCAATATTGGCTTATGCTAAGTTGTGTGGACTGGTTGTCATGGAGTGGGATAGGGTACATCCTCGGAAGGATAGACCAAAAAGGGAAGAAGGTGTATAGAAAGGGGCTGCACCCTGTCTACACCATCAGTGTTGTTGGTCAAGGCTTCCTATGGCGGTAACGTGGGTTGCATGCCCTTCACTTGGAGGTGGGGATGGTCACACGGATTTTAAATGTGTGATGAGAAGAGGACTTGAGGAGCTTAGCCTGTCAGACCCAACTCTTCTGCCTACGCTTGACTATCATTACTTGTGTGTGTTGATATTGTTTATACAAGATGACACAAGAATCAGTGTTTATTTATATACATAATGTCACTTCACGAGGATAAGAACCAATTGTAGAACTCGGGGTTGTACTGGAGCGTGGCACACGCATCCAGCACTCGTGGCATCTTACTTAGTACCAATAGATATTTTGCCACGTCGAGCAGCATGGAACCTTGTTCGAGTCTACTGGCAATGTGTAACTCCTCCTCAATGAGAATCTTATCAAACAGAGCGTTCTCTTGGCTAGTTCCAACTAAGTCCATACCCCAAATGGCAGTCAGCACTCAAAGGAAAGTTGGTGCCACATATGTTGGGTCCCTTTGGGATCGCCATGTGGCCAATCGCTCCTCAGAGATTGTCATGATCTGAGCCCCTAGTTCGGCCATTGCAACGCGGCGTTCACACCAACGCTGTTCAAATTGACTTCGGCCCTCTGTTAGTCGCTTTAGTTGCTCTATGTCTACGAGATTCGGTCGGCAGAGCACTTCATTGAACATGATGGTTAAGCGCAGTTTGTTAGCCTCCTCGTCAGAGATGAGTTGCATGCGTTCATGTAAGAGCTTGTTATAGTGCTCATCGAGATGTTCTTGCTCTTCCCAAGATAAGGGAAATGGCAAGTATTCTTCAAGCTACTCCTTAGGGCATGCGCCCATGTCCGCAAGGGTGTAGATATGTGCGAATGCTTTGAGCTTAGCATCCAACTCAGTTAAGCATTCTGCGACGCTTCTATGTTCAGCGAGGGCTTGCTCGGTTGCCATCTCATGCAAGGTTCTAGGAATTTGCCTGGGCTTTAACATAGCTGGGGGCTTAGGCCTGGATGAGCAAGATTGGTCAATGTTGGGATTGCTCATGCCCTTGGAGTTTCCATGTTTCTTATATCCACTCTTGATTGGTCGATGTGGATTCTATTGTCAGTGGATTGAGCGTTGAAAGCAACAGTTGATGGCAACAGCTGCTCTAATTTTTCAGAGCGCACGGATGTGTTTGAGGCTTCACCGCTATTAGGGAAGACATCTATGGGTTCATTGGTGGACGGACTCGATGCTTTATTCATCAGCTCTCCAGCACTCTTCGTCCCAATGTTCTTGGGGTCCACAATTACCTGCAACAATTGTTATTTTCGTTGTTTTCTCCTTTTTTTCTTGGTCAATGAAGGTGCATCTCTTAACGACTCAGGACCCTGGACTAGGTCAACCGTTGATGTGCTTGGTTGGGACATGGCTGTGGCCTGCTGTGATCCTTATGGGACATGGCTGTGGCCTGCTGAATAGCCTCGCTAGGTTGTGAAAGCACAACTACCTCCCTTTTCGAAGAGTCTAGCTCTTCAGCCAACTCCCTTGTGTATAACTTCTCCAGCCTCGGCTCTAGGCACTTTGAAAGTGCTGGACTTGTCAATGAAGTTGGTTGCGACACCTCCTTCACAGATAAACCACTAAGGACACGTTCCGCAAGGGGCATTGTCACGGCCAAGGGCTGTGACTGCTGTGATCCCTGAGATTGGAAGTAGTAGCAACTAGTTTAGTGGGCTGGCTACCCTTGGTGGATTGTGGTGTCAAGTCCCTAGGGCGATCAGAAGTGGTTGTGTCTTTTGTTGGCCTTTGAGCACTCATCCGTGTAGATCGAACATGAGTTGATCTAGTCACATTAAGTGGCTCAGGCATATCCTTGGGTCAAGAGCTACAGATGGCGTCATGTCCCACCTCTTGGACATTTGGAAACTTAGATGGAGATAGAGATTGGAATTGAGCCGTTTCCCTTGACAACCGCTGTTGTGCTTCATGTGTCCTTTTGGAAAAAGAGGATGTAGGAGATCTAGGACTCTTAGGTGGACTTGGCACTGGCTGAATGATTTGCTCGAGGCTATTAGACGATTGTGCCATTTTCTTTGTTGAGTGATCAGCCTTGCCTTGAGCAATGTTGTGTCTATGATGCTTGCTCTCCCCTTGGGAAATCAAAGGCTCGTTGGGCACTAATGATTTTTTGTGCATGCTCAATGGCTACATCTGATGTCCGCTTGTCAAGCACATTAGGCTGAGGATCTACTTTTTGATAGGCCATGTTTGGTTTCTTGATTTCAGTAGTGAGGGGCTCGATCACTCCAATATTTTTGGTTCAAAACTTGGCCTTGCGTTTAGTTTTCCTCCTATGCCTCTTTGCTTTGGACATAATTTGGGCTTCGAATAGAGGTGGCTTAGCAGGGAGTTTGGGTACCCAAATCCAATGATTGCCTGCATAATACCCTTGAGCGTGAAGCAACGATTTGGATATCCATCACGGTGTTGTATTGGCCTTCCATCGATGCCTGCGTCTATAAGGCTTGGGCTTCTTTTGGGGTCTTCTACGATATTTGTAAGTCCAGAGCCCGTCTTTGGCATTGTCTCTTGACCTCTTTTCGGGTCTGGCCTCACTCACTGGTTCTCTTCATTCAACCTGCGCTTGTATCAACTCTTCCAACAAGTCCTTGCTCTCGTTAATGGGCTTGACTATTACTCAGCACTTTCCTTGCCTTTCCCTTGAGGTTTGATGAGGTCACCCTTGCTAAATGTTGTGACTATCCTCACACCCGGTAGTGTCAGGTGTATCCTCTGTGCTACATAGTCAGCCTCACACTTGGTCGCCCTTTTGAAGAGTCTACCTAGGAGGGTTTCTTTCCCGCAGCTAGCACTATTTGGAGGAAAATGAAATAGGATAGGCAAGCTTTCTGTTTCGATTATCGCAAGGATTTTGCACTTCCCTATGAGTGCCTGTGGGTGTCCCCCATAAGGGCTAAGAGTTGCACTAGTCGGTGTGAGCTCTGGTTGGCCTAGTAGGGTCCATGATTCATAGGTCAAGATGTTAAAATCTGCTCCTTCATCAATCAGAGCATCGATAGTATGCTCTCTTTTTGCGGTGAGCTTGACCCTAAGATAAGCAGGTGATACTATGTCTTCATCTTTCGAGTCCTGGCTTGTAAATTTAAGCCTTCTGACAAATGCCCTTGAGTCCCCGACTGTACGACCAGACGTGGATTCTCCACTAATGTCTTGGGTTTTCTGTGCAGTGTTGCTCAAGGTACATCTCTCGTCAAGAGTGTCATGTCTAGTCATCTTGGCATTTGTAGCTTGCTGATGTTGCATTTCGCCCTGACTAGACGTGGTCTAAACACAATGTCTTTGTGTTCTCGTGGTGTGGCCTTTTTTCCCTTGATGGCTAGATTGGCCCATTGATGTTCTAGGGTCTTTGCTTCTCTCTGTTTGGGTATGGGCTTTTGGTTGCTCTTTTGCAAGTGAGAATCCATGCTCGTATAGAGCCCTTACTACACTAGGGTCCAATTTGGAGGACTTTTCACGGCGCGTGTCTTCTCTCCAACCGACTTGGAGGAGGTGCGGAGGGGGCAGAGCCCCCTCTGCGGGGGTCCGGGGGGCAGTCCCCCCCAGCCCGCAGGGCCGTTACGGTAGACGCCATATGCAATTTGAAGGACCGTTTATAGCCAAATTTTGAACTATGTGCTCTAAATTTTAGCCCGGTTATGGATCTCTGATGTGCCTTTAGCTCTACGTAGCCTTTGGGGTCAATCTTGGGGTTTAGATGTATCAAAATTTGTGTTCTAGACACATGTCTAATTTTGACAGTTTTTTGTCCAATTCTCAGATGTCCGATTTTCAAGAGTCTGATTATCAAAATCAAACGTCCGATTTTTGGTTGGTCCGTCGGCCTAGTGGTCCGATTTTGGTCACGTCCGATTCTGGGAGTCGGATCAAAAAGTGGTCTGATTTTCAAAGTGGACCGATTCTGGGAATCGGGTCGGACAGGGTGGTCCGATTCTGGGACTGGTCCAATTCTGAACTAGTCCGATTCTGGGACTCGGACGGCCTGGTCCGATTCTAAGTGGTCCGATTATGGACTGGTCCAATTCTGGGTGGTCCGATTCTGGGACTCGGACGGCTTGGTTCGACGGCGCAGATGGCGGCCCGTGAGTTGCACGCGATGCCTCTAAACTGACGTCTACTACACCGAATCGGTCAGCGCCTTCCAGATAGGTACAAAACACTACCAGGAAGTGCCAGACATGCCTGGAATCACTATGGTGCTCGAATCGAGCGGCACTCCAAGGATCTGCGCCCCTATTTTCCTGTTCAGCCTGTTATACAGCAACAGAAAACCCTACTGTTTGCTTCTTTTTCTTTGTTTTTTTCCTACCTTAAATGCATACAAATCACAAAGTAAATACCTACACTACTTCATTCCACAACATAAATCTCAAGAAAGCAAAAAAACCTACTTGCCAAGGAGATCAAATACCCTCTTCAACCCCCTCGCTTCCTACCTATCTACCTCAAGCACTAGTTCGGGGAAAACCCTACTCCAATGCTCGATTTGAAGCATGCAAGCGCTCAAGGCTTGAATCCGTTGGTCTCGGCAACGAAACCAAAATGTGGGGAGCTTTCACTCAACCGCCGAGACCCTCGGACCGCTTATTGTTTCAAGCGTTCCAAGCCGAGCACTAATGGCTACCTCTCACATAGCCGACGCCCAATGCCTACCTTACGGGTGTAGTGAGCTTACCTTGATGCCATTCGAGTTACCTCCTCTCCCGCGCACTCTGGTAGCTCCACGATCCAAGTGCAAGCTTCAAGCAAGCTCCATCCTCAAGCTCCACACTCCAAGCTCCATGTCCGCGAGCAAGACAAGAGAAGAGAAGAGAAGAGAAGAAGAGAGGAGAAGATGAAGAGCTTCTCCTCCTCGGTCCCTCACCCTCACACACTCACTCCCTCACACTCTCACACTCCCTCTCTCAAGCACAAGATCAAGCAAGCAAGAACAAGAAGAAGAAGAAGAAGAGGAGAGCTACTTTTGGCCACACACAAGAATGAGCTTCTCATTCACTTTTCAACTTTATATACAAAACCCTAAATCCCTTTTTGGGCGGTCATCCCCTTTTCCCCTTTTTCACATGGCCGGCCATAGCCTAGGCCCTTTTTCCCATTGTCCTTCTATCTTCCTAGCTTCCTTTCCACCGCCCATCTACATTTACAAATTGCACGGGTGAGAGCCCGGCGCTTCTTGAATTAAACCATGATGCGCTTGCACTCTTTTACAAAAGTTTTGACTTGCGCTTTTCCTTGTGCGCCTTTCTCCCTCATTTAGGACTCTTCTCCTTGTGCGTCTTTGTCTTCCATTTCTCTTTGCCTTGGCCTTTGTCTTTGTCTTCTGCTTTAGCTTTTCCGGATTTTCCACCTTCGTTCGTTTGAGGGTTAATAGTGACTATGTATAGATAATACCAAAAAAGCATAGCCAACACACACACAAGCAATGATAATCAAGCGTAGGTGATATGCATCGAAGTCAACACCATGGGATTCAGATAAGTGACGTCTCTTTGAGCTACACCTGTCCAAAGCATATGACTTGCATATACTCTCACGAGTTGCCAAGTGAATGCAGGACGACATAGGTCTCTGTACGAAAGCGTTCAATGTCCAAGTCACCACAAAACCACTAACCCCACAAAGAACCATTATGGAGAAAGTGACAAAAATACAAATAACAAAGATTCAAATAAGTGATGTCTCTTTGAGCTACACGTTTCCATTATGGTTGAAGCATATGACTTGCATGTACTCTCACGAGTTGCCAAGTGAATGCAGGACGACATAGGTCTCTATACGAAAGCGTTCAATGTCCAAGTCACCACAAGACCACTAACCCCACAAAAAACCATTATGGAGAAAGTGACAAAAATACCAATAACAAAGAGCCATGATGAGATCCCCACGAGAAGAGAAAATCACCCTTGCAGAAAGCACACATTGCATTTGAGCATGGCCGAAAGCATAGTCATCGGCTACTCTCTCTTTCTTGGCTAGCCTCTACATCTGGGGCAAGACTAAGGTGGCAAGCTCCTGTTCACGGCAGAAGAGTAAGCAAAGTATAGCTTAATGGTGGAAACGATGGGTTTAAGCTAGTTTACATTCAATCTTAACCTAAACCTGAAAGATGTCATCATGGAGGAGCCAGTTCTAAAACAACTCTTGGACCAGTGTAGTCTATAGAAGTATGTAGAGAAGATCGATTACAAAAAGTGTGTAGAATTTTCGAGGAGTTTTGATGCTGAAATAAACTATGGTATGGTGATGGTAAGAAGAGGAGAAGAAGCTCGTCAAGTGGAGGTGGAGTTTAGCCCTGCGATGGTGGAGAAGGCCCTGGGTTTATTAGCCATCAACAAGAGTGAGAAACACCCAAGGAGGGATGTGTACAATATGTTGGGGGTGACAATCCAAGAACAAGAGGGAGAAAAGCTCCACAAAGAACAACATGACAACATGGAGAGAGTTACTAGTAAAAAGGAGAATGAACAACCATCTCAATAGCAAGAGTGCAAGAGGACAATCCGTGAGTAGCAAGGCTCAAAAAGTGTCAAGTCAAGTGGAAAGGAAAGATCACACTCTCAAAATTCCCATAAGAAAAATTCGATCCACCTCCAAAGAAAATAGAGAGCTGTAAAGGGTGGAGGAGGAATCTAAGAGATTAGAACAAGAGTGCAAGAAAATGCTAGAAGAAGAGGAAGAACGACTAGGGCAAAAAGGGAGGAGGAGATTACTCTAATGAAGATGGAATCAAAGATTAAGGCTACAAGCTGGCACATCGCTGCAACATGGACTCCATGCCATGACACCTAAGCCTAATAATGGCTTAGGAGTAGAGGAGAAATGTGCTCTCCTTATCTTAATTAGCTGAACCTCATAGGAACTCTCCTTGCTAGGGGCTTGGGGAGCCAAAATAGCAAATGCAGCCACCTCAACTGGAGCCACTGAAGCTGGTCCATGAAGAAGGGTGTGACTCTAAATTAGATCAATGAAAGAAAGAACGAGTGTAGGAACCAAGTCCCCCTCCGTGGCCACAACAAGTAGAGTAAGAAGAGAAAAGGACTCCATGCCAAGCCATACATTCCTTGTGGTAAATTTCTTAGGCCCTCTCAGAATGTAACTGCTATAGAGTATCAAGGTGATGTCTAGTGTACCCCCTACCAATGAAAAGAGAGAAAGAAAAAAAAAGAGAAAGAGCAAAAAAAAAAAGACTCATACAAAGAAAAAGGAAAGAAACAATGAGATTTTCCATGTATATATCAGAGTGCCACAAACACTGCACCTAAGGGTCCTCAAGTTAGGTATGTCCAGTGGCCTTGGTCAGTGGGCTCCGTGCCTAGGCTCTATGCCTAACCCCCTAGCCCTTCTTGTGCCTCCACTTCACACTTAGGGAACATCAAGGGCAGAACACACCTAGGGAGTTTGTGCTCCTATGGTTAGATCTGCTATCTCCCTAAGTGACACCCACATCACCTTTCCTATACACAAACTGGGTCCTCAAGTGTGGGACAACACCAAAGGCTCACAAAAGCCTTAATCGGTAGACGAAGAACACGCAAGAACAAGCATGATATTGAGTAAGTTAATTATCAAAGAGTATGACATGACTTTATAAACTAGATAAGTCATGAGGTAACTTGGCCAAAAACCACCAAATGAAGTCGTTTTGAAGAAAACAAGATGTTTTTGAAAAAATAGGCCCAAATTCATGACATTTTTTACGCATGGAGGGAGAGAAAGCATTTTAAAATCATCCCATATAAAGCTCACTTGGCTCTTAACAAGTAGCCAAAAGAATGAGTTGAGTGCATGCTCCTTCTCATGCCTATAGATACACTCCCTCTCCTTCATGAAGAAAGCAAGAAGGAAAACCTCC
This sequence comes from Lygodium microphyllum, assembly GCF_053477565.2. Taxonomy (NCBI): domain Eukaryota; kingdom Viridiplantae; phylum Streptophyta; class Polypodiopsida; order Schizaeales; family Lygodiaceae; genus Lygodium; species Lygodium microphyllum. The sequence goes on from NC_141161.1 coordinate 124,266,460, forward strand.
TAATGATGGAAACATTTCTCCACTTCTCTTTTCCATTGTAGCTTGAGCCTCGAAGGAGGCAAATACCCCTCTTCTACCTCATTTCCATTTTCTCTACCCCTTATAAACACATTTTAAAGAAAATGCATATGAACTGTCAAGAAAATAGTCTAAGTAATATAATAATTAACTATTTAGTGAAAAGACTCTTTCATTTGGAAAAGGATTATATACTTGTTATTTTATAAAAAATCTTAAATATAGTTTATCGTGATATTTATTGTTATTTCATTAATGACGAATTTGATCATAATATTAAAAAAAAGGTAGACAATGTTAGGAAAGAGAGTATTTTATAATTTTCCACCGAAAGTGACTATCTCTATTTGAATTTACTAATGATAAACATGCACATATGATTTTTATAATAATTTATAGAAAATCACTTAGATAATATCATGAAATAATCAATGCATTAAATCAATAGAAAATTGCATAGGAAAATATATACTAGATGTGCATAAATTAGGTGCATGAAAATATAATTTGATGTATGAAAGATGAAAGAAAAATTACATTTATGATTTTTTCATTGCCTAGAATAAAGTTTTCAGAAAAACAATTAGCATTGCACTTAAGACATAGCTAAATGAAACTTGATCTTTTTAGATAACGTTGAAAGTTTGACAAACGGTCAGACATTGTCATTTAACATGGAATATGAGTAAAATAAAATAAAAATGATTTTTTATTAAAAACACACATAGTGTTAATATTAATGATTATATTAGCGAGAACGTCAATATTATGAGTTGACCCACGTATGAATTAGCGAGAAAACCTAGCCTAAAATATCAAGAATGTTGAAGCAAAAACAACTATGAAATACTCGACAACCCAAAAGAACTCTAGTACAAAGAAATAGAAGAACCCTATATATGGGTCTCAAACCAAACTCAACTAACTAAGGTGACATACTAACTGAGCCACGAACTAGAGTAGATAAGGATAGCTGTCTTCTAGCTATTATTCATGGGCGGTGTACCAACCGCATCTGCAACTAACAAGTCGGTGACATAAATTCACAACGGTCACCCTGGCATATCACGAGTGGAGCTCGATATCTCAACACTCCCCCTCGAGCTCAATCCCAATTCCTGCACACCAAGCAGGTCTCTGAACTTGCGCAACTTCTCTGCGCCCAATGCCTTCGTGAATATGTCAGCTACCTGATCCTCTGTGCTGACATAAACTAGATCAATAAGACCTAGTAAAACCCTCTCCCGCACATAGTGATAATGCACCTCGATGTGCTTTTTTCTAACATGATAGACTGGGTTATTTGCCAAGTGTATACCGCTCATGTTGTCACAATAAATGACAACTGGCCCATCTGTAGACTGATGCATATCATAAAGTAGCTTATGCAACCAAGCTACCTCACATGCAGCCATTACTGCACCCCTATACTCAGCCTCTGTGCTCGACAAGGCAACTATAGGCTGTTTCTTACTGCTCCAAGTGACTGCAACACTCCCAAAAGAGAACACATATCCACTGGTAGATCGTCTATCAAAAATACTACTAGCCCAATCAGCATCAGTGTATCCATGCAAGTGTATCTGAACCCGAGTCTCATAAAATATTCCATACTGCAATGTGGACTTCACATACCTGAATATGCATCTAGCCGCATCCAAATGCGGTTTCCTTGGAGCCTGCATAAACTGACTTACCAATCCAACAACATAGCTCAAATCTGGCCTGGTAATAGTCATATAAATCAAACTTCCTACTATGCGTCTGTACATAGTAGGGTCTTCCAGAAGCTCACCTGCATCTGTGCTCAGCTTCACATTCTACTCCAGAGGAACTGAAATAGACTTACAGTCTGTCATCCCATATTTGGACAGCATGTCCAATCCATACTGCCTCTGCAAGAGCCGTATCCCACTTGGTGATCTAATCACCTCAATGCCCAAGAAATAACGCAGCTCTTCCAAATCCTTCATGTCAAACTTCTGCTTCAATAGCATTTTCACATGAAGGATATCTTCGTCACTATCACCTGTCATAATCAAATCATCAACATAAATGACAAGTAGCATAATACCTTTCTCTGTTTTTCTCACATAAAGTGAGAAATCTACCTTGGAAATCTGAAAGCCAATAGTGACAAGATACTGTCCTATCTTGTCAGACCATGCTCTAGGTGCTTGCTTCAAGCCATACAAGACTTTCTTCAACCTGCAAACAAACTCAGGATGAACAACATGCACATAACCTGGTGGCTGCTCCATATAGACCTCTTCTTGCAAATCACCATGCAAGAAGGCATTCTTTACATCCATCTGATGTAAAAACCATCCCTTTGATGCAGCCATAGCAATGACTGCTCTTACGGTTGCCATCCTTGCAACCGGACTGAATGTTTCTTCATAATCAATGCCATATGTTTGTGCATACCCCTTGACTACTAATCTTACCTTGTATCTATTCACAGAACCATCTGCATTGTGTTTCACCTTATAAACCCACTTACAACCAATTGCATTCTTATCTTTAGGCAAAGGTACCAATTCCCATGTAGCATTTTCTTCCAAGGTATCCGTTTCTTCATCCATGGCTTTCTCCCATTTTTCTTTTCCCATGGCTTGCTCAAAAGAAGTGGGTTCTGGTTCATGTATCACTTTGACCATATAGGCATAGTGAATGGCTGTAAATCCATCATATTTCAGCCTATCCACAGGATACCTAGCTCTGGTAGACTTGCGCAAAGTAGGTTCACTCCCAAGTGCTCTCAAAACATCCCTGGTTTTCCTTACTCTAGGTGTAACAATAGAAGGAATACCCAACTCATCATCAATGCTCTGTTCTGAGCCACTGGATTCACCATCCACATAAGAGTGACCTGCATTCACATCAAACATGGGCTGATCTACCTTCTCTTTTCCTTTTCGTGAAACCTGCATACCACTATCTACATTGTTTTGAGGAGATTCTCCTAATCTCAATCTGTCTGTCCATGGCGAAGAATGTGAACCACTGCTAGAGGACACTCCAGGTCCACTAATATTTTGTGACTGCTGCTGTGAATTCTGTGCAGCATTACCATTTTGTGCATCTACATCATCAACCACATTTACTGGTTTATACCAGCTACTCATCTCATTGAAAACAACATCTCTGCTCATTGTAAACTTACGAGTAGAAGGGTTATAGCATCTATACCCTTTCTGCTTGCAGAGAGTAACCAATAAAGATGCACTTTTCAGCTTTTGGATCCAACTTGGATCTCAACTCATCTGGCACATGAACATAGGCAATGCAACCAAAAATCTTCAAATGAGAAATATCTAGTTTCCTACCAGTATACCTCTCCTCTGGAGTCATCCCATGTATTGCTGCAGTGGGAGTCCTGTTCATTACGTAGACTACTGTAGCAACTGCTTCAGCCGAGTAAAAATCTGGCAAGTCTTTTTCTTTGAGCATGGCACGAGATACCTCTCCAATATCCCTGTTTTTCCTTTCTGCAATTCCATTTTGTTGTGGGGTATGACTGCATGAATATTGTTGCTTTATGCTATGCTCCTGCAGGAACCTTGCAAACTCATTTGAGAGGTACCCTCCCCCTCCATCTGACCTTAGGCATTTTATTTGTAGGCCTATTTCTTTTTCAACCATAGCTTTAAGATTTTTGAAATGCCCAAACACTTCACTTTTCTTTTTCATAAAATACACCCAAACTTTTCTGCTATAGTCATCAATAAAAGTGACAAAATAATGGCAGCCTCCAATAGATGCAGCTTTAGTAGTCCACACATCAGAGTGGATTAATTCCAATGGCTTCTTACTCTCTTGAACATGTCTAGGAAATTGTTTCCTTGCCTGTTTTCTAAATTGACAGGCTTCACATACCTTATGCATTTCTGCAACCTTGAATTTAGGCAATCCTGCAACAATATTTTGGGCTTGCATTGATTTAAGTCGCTGTACATTAACATGACCAATGCGTTTATGCCAAATATCAATATCTGCAACTACACCGGTCCCATGTGCAAACATTGCTGCACTCAATTCAGGCATGTCTGCATCCAAGGTAAACATTCTGCCCTTCTTCTTTTATTTTGCTATCAAGCGACCTTTATTTTTCATATCCTCAACAAAGCATCCATGAGAATTAAATCTGATCTACAAGCCCTGCTCAACCATTTGACCAACAGAAACCAAGTTCTTGGTGATATTCGGGACATGAAATACATCCGACAGGTATTTCTTTTTCCCATCCTGCATAGACAAAGGAATTTTTCCAATCTGCACAATAGGATGTGCAGTATCATCACCAGTCTCCACAAATCTTGTTTTTCCATTTTCCTTGCATCCTGCATCCATTCTGCATGACCTGTCATGTGGTTTGATGCACCTGAGTCAACATACCACACATCGTTGCTTTCTTCTGCACTTGTCACAAAATTGGTCATGTGCTGCACCATAAACAAATGCTCATTTCTGTCATCACCCTGTCTACTAGAAGATGCATAATTCCCTTATTGCAATTTTCCATTCATGATGTCATTCTGCTTTTTATAGCAGTCTTTAGCCATATGACCCATTTTACCACAGTGGTAGCATTCAACATTACTGTTTGCATTTTGGCCTCTTTGCCATCCACCACGAACTCTTTGGCTCCCCCTGTCTCTAGAGTTACCACGTCCTCCTCCATAGAACTGGTTTTCTTGAGTTTGCTGCATATTCTGATTTCTACCACGGCCTCCAGATCGGCCTCCTCTACCTCTGCCTCTACCTCTTCCAGCATTTGAGTAGAATACAACTTCTTTTGAAGTTCCTCCTGAAGAAGATGCACCACCATTTCTCTACTCCTCAGAAATTAGAAGAGCAATCAACTCCTCAAAATCAGGAAATCTTTCACGGACGGAAATCGATGTTCGGAACTATGCATAATCCTTTCCTAGACTATTCAAGGTCAGAGAAACTAAATCATCATCTTCCATTGGTGACCCAATGGAAGCAAGTGCATCTGCAATCTTCTTCACCTTCATGTGGTAGTCATTGATGCTCATACTTTCTCTTTGCACATTGTGCAACTCTTGCTTGAGCTGCATTTTCCTGGCTTGCGTATTTGTGCTATACATTTTTGACAAAGTATCCCATGCCTCCTTTGGTGTACTTGCATCCTGAATATGCACAATCATAGAGTCTGAAATACTGATAGACAGCCAGTACATAACTTTTCTGGCTCTCTCATGCCATCCTTTAAATGCCTGCATTTGTTCTTGATTAGGAACGTCAAGAAGAACTAGTTCTTCTTCATTTCCTATAACGAATTCCCAATATCCTTTTCCCATAAGGAAATTCGTCATTCTAAACTTCCATGCTTGGAAGTTGTTCTTGTCAAGATTTTCAGTGACAATCTGTGAAAGAGAATCAAACGCCATTACAGAACACTGCAAAAAATTCTGTCACTACAAAAAGAACAGCTTCATCCTCACAAGGGCAAATCTGCAAAACTGACGAAAGTGCTATTTGACCACACAGTCACTTCCTAGTGACGATTTTGCATCAACAGGCAACAAGGATGATTCTGTAACTCCTAATGTCTCTGCGCACAGGCATACGATGCAATTTCTATGGTAACTTTTCACCGACTTGTAGAATAGTGGTCGGACAGCAAAAAACAGGGCCTTTTCCTGAGTGCGTGCTGAAAACTTCCGCCTCCAAAACAGGCCCCAAAATGGCCTCGAATCAAAAAAACACCGCGAAGGGCGTCTCAATCTGAGACAATGCACTCTTGCGCTTTCCGACTATGCTACCTGCAGAGACTTGCTCCCAAACTCGAAAAATGAAAGCAACACTGGTCCTCTTACCAGAACGCCGCAACTTGGTTTGCTTTCTTGAGTTCCTTACCACGAACCAGGCTCTGATACCATGTCAAGATTGTGGGAGAGAAGGAAGGAGTCTCACTTGTAGCTTTCTCACTTACACAATGGGGGAATACACACAAAGGTGGAGGCTGAAAACAGTTTTCCTTTTCTTAGTTATGTAAGCCAAAAGAACTCTAGTACAAAGAAATAGAAGAACCCTATATGTGGGTCTCAAACCAAACTCAACTAACTAAGGTGACATACTAACTGAGCCACGAACTAGAGTAGATAAGGATAACTGTCTTCTAGCTATTATTCATGGGTGGTGTACCAACTGCATCTGCAACTAACAATTCGGTGACATAAATGCACAACGGTCACCCTGGCATATCACGAGTGGAGCTCGATATCTCAACATCCTCCTCAACTTTAGGAGCTAAATTAATTGTTTGTGCTACTACAAGCCAACAACTGGACTTGTCAACATCTTGCCTTGAGTATGGGGTTGAATTTCCTTTTTACCATGCAAAATAATCAAAAATCTTGAACCCTAATCTTATTTCATATTGGCCAACTTGAACCAAGGTCTTCCAAGCAACATTTGATAAGAATCCTCAAAATAATTCATTCCTAAAACCACAAAACTCATCTTGAACTTCAAACCAGCAATTGATTCTTCAAGATTCCTAATAGTTGCAGTCTTTGTTGATCTACCATCTTCACTTGAAATGGGGCTCAAGACAAATCTACATATTTATTATATAGGTAAACTTGTTTCATATCCACCATCCAAAAGAACTTCATTAAACATCTTTTTTATATACTCAACATGAATTGTTAGAATTTCATAATCTACCATCAATTGTTGAGTAGGAATTACAATACAACATACTATATCCACGGGCTCTAGACCCAATTCTTAGTTTAACAAGACTCTCGCACTATTCTTTCAACTTCTGCAACAAAATCTCCTTAAATCCAAGAGTCTGATCCAATACTTGTTCAAGTGGCAACTACAATGATGAAGTAACCAAGGCATGGAATAATGCTTTAGATCCTCTTGCTTCAAGTGCTGCTATTTTTGAAATAGCAGATTTCTTGAACTAGAATTCTTTAGGGTTTTTTAAGAAATCCTCATTATAAACCTCATTTTCTATTTGTGCAAGTCTTTCTTGCCTCTACAGCCATTGCACCTGATGAACTGCTTGATTCCAAACATCTTTCTAAACTTGCTAATCTAAATTCTTCTTCTTCTAGGCTCAGCCTCAAAATCCTCTTAATAATATTCAAGCACCATGCAAGTAGAACAATCACATTGAATGTGCATATCTATGATACCATCCACATGCTACATTGGTGCTAATTTGACCTTCTAAACTTCTAGGAATTCCTAGAATAATTTTGTATCCTCATTTTACTCAAAGCTTCACATCTCTACTTGCTCCTTGAGAAAATCTATGATAACTACAGCGATTAGGGTGGTTGGTGCTGTAGATGAGGTGCTTTTATCAACCATCCTTCATTGCGATTCTTATTTGATATCGACATTTCTCTCTCAGATCTATGCCTAACCCATAGTTCACATTGCAGCCCCACAAAATGTCCCTTGACTCCATAGTAATGACAAGCTCCTTGCTATCCCTCTATTTGCTATTGAGGTAGGGGCCATTCGGTCTATTTGGAAATCTTCAAGGTCCCCAAAACCCCCCTTGTATCCTATTTTCCATGGCAACCTAATGAACCACTATTGATTGTTGTACTCTGGTAGTTAGGTGGCTATGGATTTCTCATATTGGGATTGTACCAACAAGTTTTGGCTTCATAGCGAGCTCTATTACAAATATGACAAACATTCTCTATGTTTGTGTCCTAAAAACTCCTAAAGCCTTCAATTTCTCAACTATCTTTTGGTCTTGTTTACTAGTAGATTTCTTTTTGGAAGGGGATTTTGATTTAGAGGTGTTAGGGGAGGATTTCTTGCCTTTTGATTTCTTAGTATGCCTATTTTTCTTCTTCTTTCTATCTTCATCATCAAGATCATTAGAATTTGAATAAGAGTTGAAATTTGAATCATTACTTTCATATTTAGACTCCTCTTCATCATTTGAATCACTATCCTTGTCACTTTCAGAATCAGATTCTACATCTCTTTGTTTGCGAAAACATCTAAGACCAAGCCATTGTTCCACGCATGTAGCTGCCTAAAAATCAAAATATCTAATGTTTGCTATGCTCCTCTCTCCACATTCGCAATTGTCCCAAAAATCTTGCTTCTTAGCCCCTTCAAAAATAATGAGTTTACATATCCAATGGTAATGTCTTATTCTGATCCAACCTATTTAACATGTCTTTAAATTGATGTGCATAGTCTTTCACCAACATCTTTTTTTGCTTGATTGATTTAATTAATTATTTCCAACACATCACCTGGGGTTTTATCCCTATTGAACCACAACATGAAAGATGTCTTTAACTCATTGTAAGTGAGAAAATGATTTAGTTTGTATGTACTAAACTAATCCATTGCCTTGCCTGGCAAGGTAGCTATGCAAATTGAGTTTTATTTATCTAATCATTGAATAATACATCATAGATACTTGCAACCCAACAGGTTTCAAACTATGCTACATGCCAATCTAGATCCTCCTTCTTTCCATCATAAAACTTGGTCTACTTAACTAGAAGATTTGGTTGAGCCATGGTATGAGGATTTGGTTTCTTAGGAGGTCAAGGTAGTAATAGGTTAAATTGTAATTGCCTCCTTGTACTAACAATTTGATAAGAATACAATTGCCTAGGACAAAGCTATTGCAAGCATAGAACATTTGGAGGCGTGCTCACAAAATGATTTATATAGGCACCTAAACCTATAGCTTCTCTTGATGAACTAGCATTCTGTTGCCTATGAAAATTTCTTTCTGCTCTCACTGATTGTCCAACACACTATAACTCTTCCCATATGCAATCAACTTGATCATGGAGCCATCTTGCTTTGGACCACGTAAAAATAACATTTGCTATGAAGAAAAATCCCTCTTTCATGCAGACACGCTAGGTACACCTCTTGATGGGATACAATTTCCATATTTGTTAGCACTACCTAGGCACAACATGGCACTACGTGGAACTACATTATCATTACATAATTAAATTGGTTTCTTCCATGCTCCACTTGCATCTATCCAATATGAATAGAATAGGGCAACATGACCAAGTGTTTTGAGCCTTGTCACATCACTAACACACACACACACACACACACACACACACACACACACACACACACACACACACACACACACACACACACACACACACACACACACACACACACACACACACACACACACACACACACACACACACACACACACACACACACACACACACACACACACACACACACACACACACACACACACACACACACACACACACACACACACACACACACACACACACACACACACACACACACACACACACACACACACACACACGCACACACGCACGCACACCCGCACACACACACACACACACACACACACACACACACAAATTGCAACACGAGAGAGAAATCTAATAAATCAAAAATTACGGAACCTAAGTAATAAATATAGTAGAAGCCTCACTCAAAATGCATAAAAAGCAACATAAAGATAGCATAGAACAGAGCACTTCTTCATTTCAAAATGTGACTAATACAACATGACATTCCACTTGAGTAACTTCTACTGCATTGACAGTAAAAGAGACCAGGCTTCATAGGACAATTAAAGTGCATTTATACCATAATGAACTAAACTATAGGTCATGCGTGTCTAACGGCCTAGCCAAACCAATGGTCAACAATATTTTTTGAATAGTAGAAGGCATGATTTTTCCCCTCCTACTTCTCTTGCATTTGGAAATTGAAATTGAGAGAAATTGACTTATAATTGAATTGAATTCGAAAGAAACTAAGAGAACCATTCAAATCCTTTGCTATTCAACAAGACAACTAAACCCCACAAATACTAAGAACTCCTAAAACATTTGACTCATTGCTCACTAAGGACCATAGCCAAACATAGCACTGAGGCCTAGGTTAAAAGGTAAAATTGATATCATTATATGTGCTTTGTGAAGTGGCAAGGTGATCTCCTCCCCTCCCAAGGAGTAGAGCCCTAATCCTCACACTATTTCTACAACATCAACTCCCAATTCTCCTCCAGTCACAAGCTTAATTCTTGAGACTACAACTCTCAAGGATCTCATTGATCAAGTTATTGACCTAGTCAACTAGGAAACTTCAAGATACCGATGTTGTATCATGAACAAAGCAACATTCTTGGGCTCTCTCTCTCTTGAGATGTTAATGAGTCTGTGGAGAGCTACAAGCAAGCTTCACACTTTGACTATGCTAGACTCTCAAATGTAGATCTAGAAACCAAACTCATGGCTCTTAAAGACAAAGGGACTATCACCTTTAGCAAGATCCTTGAACACAATATGGATACATTTCATGAAATTTCATGCTCTTGACCTATGCTACATGTGTCCTGGATATCTAGATGCTATTCACTTGATGTATTGAGCTTGTTGCTTAGTTGAAATTTGACTTTTGCTTCAATGGGAGCTATTTGGCTTCATGTATTGAGCCGCTTACTTGACATTGGATGTTATATTGCACATTGGATTGCAGTTGAGCTTCAGCTTCTTATGGTGAGATAGTGGAATCTTCACTTCATCTCTATGCTCTCTTTATGATGTATCGTATGTATGCAATGGATGCCTAGTGGGCTGAACTGACATTTATCTTTGGGCCATGGCACCTACCTCTGTTAGATCATTGTCAATTATACATCCACCTAATATGCCTATGTATTGAGCTTTTTTTACTCTCACTCAATCAGTTGTGCCTTGGGCAAGTCTCTTCTATTACCTGTGAGACCTACTACATGCATGATTGTTATGCCATTGTTACTCTGGCTCAATCAGTTATGCCTTTGGCAAGTCTTTTATTACCAATGAGACCTACTACATGCATGATTGTTATGCCATTGGATGTATTCCATTCCAGCAATTTGAGGTTGACAAGTTTGGATATTGGTCACATGTTTATTGATTGCTAATTGTTTGTATATACCCAGCATTGTGCAAGATATCCCTGACAATTATAGTTTGTAGTTTATCAGGATAGCTCATACTTGACTTTGATTTCTTACTATTGTACTCTATTTTCAACATGTTGTAATTTCCTTTCTCTGTAATGTTTATGAGAGCAATTGCGTTGTCTTGATAGTCTTTTTCTTATAGTTTGTGGACAGCCCATTACTTTGGCAATAGCTCTTGTCTCCCACTTGATTTAGTAGTGGTTTTGGGGCTAATTTTCTAGATATTACAGCAGCTTGCTTTGCCCTTCTGTGCACTTTCTTGGTCTCATTATGGCTGGTGATTCTCACAATAATATTATCTTCAATATTGAGAAATTGGATGCACAATAGCCCGCAAGGTGTTGCAGTCTCAACTATGGTGGCCTACTCTTTTCCGAGATGCAGCACGATTCGTAAAGCAATGTGATGAATGCCAAAGAACCAAGGTACCAGTTCGCAAGGAAGAAATGGAGTTGAGTCCAATCGTTGCAAGGCAACCATTCAAGAAATCGGGAATCAACTTCATTGGGCCAATCAGTCCCACAACACAATACTCACAAGCAAAATACATCATTGTTGCCACGGACTATCTCACAAAGTGGGCTAAAGCACAAGCAACTTGAAAGAATGATGCACGGACCACTGGCAAGTTCCTATGGAAGCAAGTAATCTCACTATTGGGCTACCCCATTGAACTAGTGAGTGACCAAGGCATGCACTTCATTAATAAAGTGATCACTCACCTCTTGTCTACCTTCCTAGTAATCCATCACAAGTCTTTGCCTTACTATCCATAGGCAAATGGCCAGGCTGAGTCTACTAATAAAATCTTAGTGAAGGTCCTAACCAAAGTAGTCTTTGCTTCGGGCAATGGCTAGGGTAACAAGTTGATGGCAGCCTTGTGGGCCTACCACACATCCTATAAAATGGCTATAGGATAGACTCCCTTTAAAATGACCTATGGGACTAAAGCAATTCTACCTAGAGTTTTTCGTTCCTAGCCTGAGAGTCGCTCTTCAAGAAAGATGGGAGGGGAAGAAGGCGTGGACAGAGCACCTAATTGAGCTCGAAAGACTATCAGAAGCTCAACGTCTAGCCACCCACTCACTAATATGTGAGAAGGCAAGATGCAAAAGCTGGTTTGACAAGCACATCAAGTAGGGAAATTTTGAATAGGGAGACTTGGTACTTCTATACTCTGTCAAGGGACATAAGCACAAAATGAAGTCTAGAGAGCTAGGGCCTTTTAGAGTTTGCACCTTCAAACAAACTAGCACTGTGTAACTCAAAACCCTAGAGGGTGAGGGCATAGGCTTCTTCAATGGCAGTCGCATAAAGAAGTACTACCTTCCCACGCACCCACTACATGAGCCACCAATGCTAGAATCCCCTGTCAATGTGCGAGTGGCCACTATCATAGAGATTGACAATGAGGATGAGGAAGGAGTAGAACCAACCTACCTAAGCATAACAGTTACTACCAAGCAAACACACACCTTCAATGCATTGATCAATGTGGGAGTTAACTTTAATGTCTTAACTCACGATCATTGCACTCACATTGGCAGACCGCACTTGCAACCCACCAATGCCAAACTCAGCCCATATGGGGGCCAATCATATGCACTCTTGGGAAAGTGCAAGGCTGTAGTCTCTATCAAATCTTAAAGCATACCAATGATCTTCTTTGTGTTTCCAAACACCAAAGATGTAGGTACATAATTGTTGTTAGGATGCACATTTAAAAAACAAACTCATTGCAATGTCAACTATGAGTCCTAGTGTATTGCCATATGCAACATACATATAGTCACTGCTTTCAGCAAGGGCTACATGACTCCTTCAAAGTCTGCAAAGCCACTGGTAGAGAAACCCACCATCAAGTCTAAGGAGGGGGGTTGTGACTCGTCACCACCTGCCAAACCTAAAGACCTACAAATCGCTAAAGCCAACACTAAGACCCCTGAACCAAGGCTTCAATGGATACCTAAATATCAAGGCCCACCACCTAGGAGTAGACATCCAAGGCCCCACAAGGCTAAGGACTTACACTCGAAACCTAGGAGGCCAAGACGAAACTATAGACATCGATGTATAGTCAAGTCACGATGGGTCCCTAAGACCTTATTATTGCAAGCGCAAGGCTACTATGCAGGTAACACCTGGATCTGGGTATCTAAAGCCAAAACGGCCAAAGGCCCCACTCAAGTGCCACCCTCAAGCTTGACCACACGAAACATCAAGCCAGATCAGGCACTCAGGCCACAAGATACTCGGGCAGCTAAATCCATAGAACCTCCGAAGTCTAGCCCCACAGAATCTAAAACAATCCATAGGCCAAAACCATAACCCACTACTAACAAATTGTCTCAACTTGGACCTATTAGTGCCCCTTAGGCATCAGAAGCACCATTAGTTGCCACAACCTAGCCTATTGAAAAAGAGGCCAAGCCACAACCTCAGAAGCAACTCAAGCCACAACAATTAGATGTTGTTGAACTCTCTAGTTCAACCACCTCTAGGCCTTAGACCCTCTTATGAGCGGATATCAATTCTAACCTTGGCCGCGGACTTCTCGAGAACACAAGGGATGACTTGGTTTCTTGCCTTAGACGCTTAGATGCCACCTTTGCGTTACTTGCAAAAAGTTATGACCGCTCGGACTTAGACCCTTTGGAAGAGCCTTTAGCAATGAAGGTACGTACGCTACCTTGCTCATGGGAAGAATCCAAATTTGTATTCGTTAAGGATACCGAAGCAGCTAAGGAATTGATTACCACGAAGATTTCTTGCGAGCAAGCACAGAAACGATCCCTCATCAAATCATATGACATGCGCACTGCCTATGCCACCAACCAAGAAGTCAAAGAGTTGAAGCAACTTGCGGACAGCGACTCTTCTTTCTTGAGGAAATGGTATGCTCTCCAACTTCAATGGGAATTTGAGGGCTGTCAAATCATGACTAATGTTGAACAGAGACGTGCTATCAAAGCCTTGGAGTATGACCCTACTTATGTAGCTCCAACCTCCTACAGGGTTTTGACAACAACTCGTAACATATCCCTAGAAGAGCACCTCCTAACCCATCCGTATTTAAATCATATTCTAACTGAGGAGGAACACATTGCTAGCTAAATCAATTCTGGTGACTTCCTAATGGATGTCCTGACCTACATCACTCACGTAGGCAGTCAACCTATCGACATGGACCATTATGCTAAAATGGAATACAATCCAAACTTCTATGCTTGGCTCATGCGGATGTGAAGCACCACGCACAGGTGTTGAATGTACTTAACCCTTTAACCTCTAATCCTAGGAAGAATCCTTCTCATTCTCAAGGGGGGAGGGGGTAAGGTGAAATCAAAAGGTAAAATCAAATAGATCAAAAGGTAAGATCAAATAGGTAATGTGAATAAAACAAGCAAGGAAAGCTAAAAAGCCTCAATCAATGTCCAAAATAGATGAAAAACTAAATTGTGAATTGAGGAAAAATGTCATAAAATTTTGGAATGAATGGACTACTTGAAGGAAAAGTCTACTATTGTGCTTAAGCATTTCAAGTCAGCAACCGTGTAGTCTTTCCTTCTGCAAGTAATTCTTTTCAAAAGCACTAATGGTGAATATAGCTTCATGACAAGCACCCATCATGGCATGCCAAGAAACAACTGGCAAGTTGCCTTTCTAGAAGAAGAACAAGTGAAATACAGCCTCTCGGTGGAGACAAGGGCCTTCAACTAGTTTGAGTTTCAGCATGTCTTTAACCTAGAAGATGTAGCCATCGAAGAATGGGCCATGAGGCAAATTTTTTAGTAGTGCAATCTGCAGAAATACATGGAAGCAATGGGCCAAGGGTAGATTACAGCCATTGTGTGGAGCTCTTACGAACTTTTAATCGAAACCATGGCACTGTGACTGTGTAGGAGGGAGAAGAAACTCGTCACAAGTGCAGATTGAATTGACCCTAGAATTGGTAGACAAAGCATTGATCCTGGTAAACAAAGTGGAGAGAAAGCCGAAGAGAGATGTATATGTCATGCTAGGGATGGACAAGGTGAAGGTCCACACCAATGATGGTATCAGCTTAGCTAATATTCCAAATCTTGAAATCTAACTCCAAGACAAGATGGTGCACGCATTGTTCTCTAGTCAGAGGTATAACGCAATCATGAGCCGCATTAATGTCCCCTTGCTAGAGAGCATTGCAGCATGATCACGTGATGAGGTGAACCTTAATGGCTTCATGAGAAAGACCATCGAGACCTTGGCAAAGGCTCTGGCAACAGGAGGATAGCCTACACGAGGAGAGTCCCCTGCCACCAAGGCTAAAAGAAAAGTTTCATCCTCAAAGGCCTCAACCGTTGGATTCAATGGGTTCCTTACCACCATCATTAGAGAAGCCTTGGGGCAAGGGCAGGGAGAAGGAGAAGGAGTTGATCAAACACCGATCAAGTTGCCACCTCACCATGAACAAGAGGCACAATCCAACAAAAGGACGATGAGTGAGGATGAAGAGGAAAGAGAATAGGAAGAGCAGTCTAGCCACAAAGAGGCTAAGAAGACAAAGAAGAAAACTGCATAAGAAAAGCAAGAAGAGGAGAGAAGAAAAAAAGAAAAAGAAAACTTACAAAAGGCTCACATGGATTATAAGAAGGCCAAGGAGGAAAGAAAGAGAAAGGCAGACAAAGAGGAGGAATTGAAAATAAATAAGGATGAATATATATCCCTTGCAATGCATAGATCCATTGAGCAGCAGTCCAGGTGGGATGAGCTAGAGCCCATAAGCCTACTTAGAGAAGAAGGGATGGGCTCGAGTGTCCATGTGTCAAAAATCATACCACCTGCAGTACAAGAGGGCAAGGGCAAGGCCCCAATCACCCCCATTCCTACTCTCTTGGTGCTCACCACTACCACCACCATATCCACACCTAGCTCTACGACCCAAGTGGACGCTAGCAACCTAATGACCTGGATACAATACTTTATGAATAAGGAAATGAGCCAAGGAATAGGAGAAGGGACCCCTATGGCAGGAACCAAAAGATCAGGAGTAGCACCAGATGCTAGTGTAGGCAAGACTTGAAGAAACAGAAGGTGGCAACCTCTGCAACCTCTATCCCCACAACAGAGATGCCACCTGTCGAGTACGATGAATATGTCAAGGAGCTTCTCTCTCAACTAGAAAAATCCAAGGAAGAGAAAGAGATAGCAATGTTAGATCTAGAAGCAAAAAAAGAGGCCATGGCTGCATTTCAGTTGGAGAAAACCTGCCAAATAGCCATGGCCCAAAGGGAGATCAATGAGCTCAAAGAACAGCTATAGGCTAAAGATGAAGCAGAAGTCGATTGGTAGGCAAGATTGGATGAAGAGACTGAATCCCTAGTGCGCTTGCTACGAAGCCACAATGACAAGATCGTAGGGCTCTATGAAGACTTACAAGCAGAGTTGGAGAAAATCAGTAAAGCCACAAAGGAACTAGAGGCACTGAGAGAGGAAAGAGCACACAGGTATACGAAGAAGAGGCGGAGAATTTGATAAAAGAGGCAGCCGAACAGGAAGAGCATCAGAGGCTGAAAAGAGAAATGGAATATCAAGAACAAATGCTAATAGTACTAGCTTAGAGGTAGCGAAAAGCCTCGAGGAGATGACAAAAAGAGCAGACGAATAGACAACTCATAATGAAAGACGAGTCAAAACCTTGGCACACTATCTGGCTCAAGTTGAAAGCCAAGCAGAGGCCACCCAAGTGGGCTTCGAAACCCAGCAACATAACTTCCTTAATACATTGCTCGATGTCACTCAAACGGAGGAAGGGGAGGCCACTGAAACCATCAAGAAGAAGATAGGGATTGCACACGGGGCCTTGAGAGCAGGCCTACAAATGCCACCACAACCTGTGGGGGTCAGCTTGTAGACCCTTGAAGAGCAACGAAGATACCTATTGTTGGTAGGCTTCACAGCACATGAAATAGATGCAGTAGGGTTTGCGGAAGGGGTACAACAAGAAACCTAGTAAGGAGATTAGGCTGGCACAAGCTTTGAGATGGGGCCTCATGAAGAAGAGCTAGCCCCACAGCCTCCTTTTCCACCACAATTGAAAGACCAGCAACAAGCAAACACATCCAAAAAAAGAAGGGCTCCACTTAAGGGAAAGAGAAAACAAATGGTGGAGGAAGCAAGGAGAAGGTTGACTGCTAGACCTATACTAGTGCCACCCGCACCTATTACACCGATCCAAGATAATTTCCCAGCAAGCTTCCACAATGACCTAGTAATCTGGGAACAACAAGAAACTATCAGAAACCCCTTTGATCTTAACTTCCAATTCCCCGCCAATTTTCACAGGGTTCTATCGATCAAGGTGGTGGAAGAAGTGATTAACATTGGAAGCAAGCTTCAGGGAGAAATGGCTAACTGAGAGAGAATAGAACCCCACCCTATGGGGCATAGAGGATGCGGAATTTTAGTAAAATAAGGTTTTTGAGGTTCTGAGATCAGTATCGGGCTATGAGTGCCAATGTACATGGAGAAGGCATATCTGTGATGTGAATATGGACACTTGGATGGCTTTCTACAACGCCCTCCCACTCAAATGTAACAACCCGACATTCATGCCATACCCCCGAATGATGAGAGTGGATTTTGACCCCAATGTCCATGGTTGGTACGACTTCCTGATAATCTACAATGCGAATTGTACTAAGTGTGAAGAGACCCTTGTCTTCACCTCAAAAGATATGTATGACTCCATAGTCCACTTTGTAGATGAATTCTCCTTGTGCCCCAACCCTGAATTCATTACTACATGCAATTACCTTAGACTACTTAGAATACTACTTAGGCGAAATCCCACTCCACAAAAACACGGCCTTCCAACCCTCTATTTTGATCCCAATGCCATAGACAGTTGCGCCATGGCTTGGATGATGATGTGTGTTGCTCTTCTCCCTTCATTTTGTTTATCCCTTCTAGAAGATATGAATGATAGCTGATTTGCATGTTGCAATCATCCATTTCTCTCTAGTACTACTCTTCAAGTCTACCTAAACATCAAAGGGTAAGTTGGCACTTCTTGAATAAATCACTTAGGCCCCATTCTCCACCCCACTCGGATGACAAAGCTTAGCTCTCATCCCGCCTATGTAATCCAAAAGAAAAAGAAAAAGAAAAGGCAAAAAAAGGGGGAAAAAAAGAGAAAAGAAAACAAAGATGAAAAGAGAAGAAATCACAACAAAAAGCAAATCACTCCACATAGGCTACAGCCACTGCACCTGGGGGTTCTCAAGTTAGGTGCATCTGGTGGCTTCGGTCAGCCGACTCTGTCCCTAACCCCCTAGCCTCATTTTTATTCCCCACTTCATGCTTAGGGCACATCAAGGGTAGGACATACCTAGGGAGGTAACACTCGTTTATGGTTAGACCTGTCACCCTAAGCTACACGCACCGCACCTCCCTTATGCACAAACTGGGTCCTCAAGTGTGTGACAACACCTTAACCCAGCTCCTAGTTCCACTAGCATGAGAACAATGCACCACATAGTAAGGTAGACACTCCCCCTAGGTAGCGCACTCCTTCTCTTTTCAGGTAATGTCGAATGTTGTAAACCATCAACATCGGAGGCCCCACCATCCACTGGACATACCCTCGACCTCCAACAATGCAATCATTGCCAAGCCTCTTAACCGGAAACAATCCACACAAGGTCATCATCAACTAGACAACCACCCTTCCAAGAACCAAGTCCTCATCACCAAGGACCCACAAATGCCATGGGACGGGCACTCGTCTAGGAGGGGGGTAATGTTGGAAGAAAAAGAAATAAAATACGAATGCAATGGAAGAAGTAGGATGGAGAACAAGCAAGGCGCAAGGGCGGCCTCAAAAATCAAATCAAAGGCAAAAAGTGAATTTTTAAATGCAAGGCACCCTAAAAATTGTTGTAAAAAAGCACCAAGCTCCCTCCTATGCAAAATGTAAAAGGTAGGCGGTCATAGACTAAAGAATAGGGAAAGTAGAATGGATAGGGCAAGTACAATGGAAATGGAAAAGATGGCCTTGCCACAATGGCTGGCCGTGTAAAAAAGGAATGGGTGCCCAAGGGATTTTAGGGCATGTATATAAACTCCAAAAGGTGAATGAGAGCTCATTCTTTGTTGTGTGGCAAAAGTGGACTCATCTTATTCTCTCCTTCTCTTCTCTTTGCTTGCTTATGAGTGCTGGAGGGAGGGAGTGTGAATGAGTGATGGAGTGTGTGAGGGTGAGGGATCTTGGGGGTGAAGCTCTCCATCATCTCCTCTCCTCTTCTTCTCTTCTCTTCTCTTCTCTTCTCTCATCTCACGCGTGGCTATGGAGGATGGAGCTTGGAGGAGGATGCTTGAGCTTGCATCACGAATCGTAAAGCTACCGGAGTGCTTGAGAGAGGAGGCAACTCATTTGGGCATCAAGGTAAGCTCATTACACCCCGATAGGATCAAAGGCACGTCGGCTAGGTGAGAGATAGCCATAGGTGCTCACTTGAAATGGTTGAAGGAATAAGAGGTCCGTGGGTCTTGGCAGTCGAGCGTGAGCTCCCACTATAACAAGAAGCATGATATAGCATTTGTTTAACACTACTTTATGTTGCATCATGAGTGGCTAAAGGACCAAGGGCCTTGTTCAAAGTACCACATGGTATTATCAAATGGAGCAACATCACACTTCAAAGAAAAGTAACCATTCTGCTTCATTGCAAGATTTTTTTCAATCATTAGACTTAAAACAACATGGAAGTTCTTTAGCTCTAGCCATGG
This sequence comes from Lygodium microphyllum, assembly GCF_053477565.2. Taxonomy (NCBI): domain Eukaryota; kingdom Viridiplantae; phylum Streptophyta; class Polypodiopsida; order Schizaeales; family Lygodiaceae; genus Lygodium; species Lygodium microphyllum. Next base: position 124,286,246 of record NC_141161.1, read on the forward strand.
TAAAGGGGAGTTGTAAGAAGTTGGGAATAAGGAGTTAGTGTAAAATAATATTGATATTATGCCATGTCACACTGACATTGGTATAAAAGGAGAGGACATGTAATTTTTCACATCTTTTTGACACATTAATACAATTACTATCCTTCTCTCCCATCTTACTCACAGCTTCTATGGCCTCTCCCTCTTTCCTATCTTTCTCTCTCCAAATCTAGTCTTTCTCTCTCCTCATCACTCTTCTTCTCTCTCTTCCTACAATCTTTCTCTCTCGTCTGTAATCTTCTCTCTCCTCTTTCTCTCTCTCTAGTTCACTCTCTGACAAGTGGTATCAGAGCATTGGTTTTTGATCCATTTTTCCCTTCTATTTTCAGTCCTATTTTCTTCCATCAAAATCAATTTCAAACAAGAATTATACAAGACAGTGACTAGTGGAGTGCTGTAGACCATCTACAGTTAGTAAGAGACTACATCTGGAGATATCCAAGGTCAGATATGGCGGAGGATGGCTAAAGTGGCAAGTCATCATTAAATTTCATGCAAAATTGGAGGTAACTAGGGTAAAGGAGAGTTAACCGAGCTTAGTTTGGGGTTAAACTGTGGTTACTTTTCAAAAGAGGTCTTCCTTTCCTCTTTCTCCAAGATTTGGCCAAGCTTCCATGGAGTTTTCTAGCTGAGATCTTCTCCTTATTCATTGATCATTGCTCACCTTCAACAATGGCTTGTATAATGGCATTCTAGGCAACAAATGCAACAGGTTACATAATATCGTTTTATGGACTGGAAAATCAGCCACATGAGCAGGACAGCAGCCCAAAATTTGCGCTAATTTTTCCAGCCATGTTCTTCATCAATCTTCAGCCAATCTTCAGCAATGGTGCTTCTAAATGGTCTTTGGCAATGATTTCTTCAACTCCCTGATGTGTAGACTCCAAAATGAGGCTATATTCTTCATCCTTTCACTCTCTTGAAACCCTACATGAACAGTCCATGGGCAGCCATGAAAGCTTCAACCCAAGCTTTCATTTCTCAACAATTTCTTGAAGATTCTTCATCTTTTTATCCCGTGGGATCATTTCAATAAGGATTCTTCAACAAATTGCAAGGATTAAGCATGAATGGTCAAAGATTGAAGCTCAAGAGCTTCCATGGAGCCAAAATTTGGGGGGAACGGGTTTAATGCTTCAATCTCAAGCATTTGAAGCTTCAAGATTGTTCTTAAGAATTGAATACACAAGTCTTGAAGATTATTTTAGCAACATTGGACCACTGGAGGCTTTATTAAGCATATGAAGATTGATCAAGTCATCATCAACCATGTCAAAGGTACTCTTCTTCAACTTTTAATCTCTCTCATTAATCCATTTGCTAAGCTTAATCCATTTGATTGAGAGATTAAAGAATTGAATAATATCCATCAAATTTCAGCCAACCCTTGCTTGAATCAATCTATTCATGTAATGCAATGCTTGCTCTATGCATATTAGTTCTAATCAGTGAATTAGAGGCTCTAATCTGAAATTTCCAAAATAACACTTGAATCCAATTGATTGAATCTATTGATTGATGAATTTTGCTCACTCTAATCCATTGATTGGCTGAATTCTTTTACCCAAGCTAAAATATTGTAAAAGGGTAAGTACTAGCAATCAATGAGTCACTGAATTGCATTGGTAAGACCCTTCCCCTATCCAAACTTTCAAGATTTCATTCAATTGCATCTCATGAAAGGGACTGAATCAATATTTCAGAAATGCATTTCATGCTAACTGATTAGATTAGCAAGGTACTGCCATGTTGATATACCCACCGAGGAAAAAGGTGGATGCCGGGGGAGATAGTGGGACAAAAGAGAGGTGACCCTCCCTCACTATCAAAGATCCCAAAGGGGTGCAACCAACTGACCCAGGGGGAACTTTGCCAACCTCCCGGTGATTCGAAGCCCGTGTAGGGATCCTGTCATGCCATTTTATCCCTCACATAGATACAACGAGTGGAGAATGGAAGATTGAAGACTTTCCAAAGGCTCAAGTATCTTCAGGTTCAAAACAGGGTAAAACAGAGATTTTACAGGGCACCACAAGGCATTTACAGGTTATTACAGGTACACCCTTCATTACTGAAGTACAGATGCAGGTACTACAGGGTATCCACAGGTCCTATTCAGCCTTCTATAGGGTTTGGTAACCATTTTGGGTTATTATGTTGCCTTACAGGGTCAAAATAGGGCACTTACAGGTTAAAACAATGTGCAGGCCTGGACAGTTCAAACTCAAAAATCGAGTTGCAAAATTTTCTGTCCTAAATTTTTTATAGCGTGCTATAGCTCATCTCAAAGAGGGCATTCTTGCTTCAATTTGAACTAAAAATTTTTGAAATCAAAGTTCCCTAGCAAAAGTTATAGCCATTTTTCTGACACGGGTACTGCAGGACTACACTATTATGGTAGGACATAAGGGTAAAAATAAGGTCCATGAAGATTATGCTTAGCAAATCAGAGATTCCATGTTGGATAATGCACCTCAAGAGAGCCCTGAAGAGCCTCAACAAAAAGGGAAGTTAGTATACTCAATAATACCTTGTGCGTCCATGAACAAAGACATAGGGAATGTCATGAGGCCATATTATCAAGAATGGAGCAAATGCTTTTGTCTACTGATCAAACGAAGTCTTCCATTGAGAATTTAGTGGATTCAACGACTCAAATAAACGCTTCTATTGATAAGTTGGTGGAATCTAATGCTCAAATTATGGCACAATTCTCCCAATGGATGCAATGGTCATGGACATGGGATTATTGGAAGAAGAGGCATCCCAAATAGCCGATATGAAGTAGAAGAGGCTTCACAACGACATGATGACTATTTGGACAGTTTGTATGGAGCTAATTCTCAAGCTTTTGGGCTAAATACTCAAATTCCTAGGGGTTCTCTACCAACAGGAAGATTGCATAGTGGTTCTCAGCCACCTATTGGCAGATTTCCGTTTCAATTTGGGGGTTCCATACATGGCACCCATGATCAGCCTATTTTGGGACAACAACCATTCCATGAAAGAGAGCTAAAGGACAAGATTGTTCTAGCTAAATTCAATAGTCAGTCATCTTCACCATCTGATTTAGAGGAGTGGACCTCTAAGATGGAATCCTACTTTGACATATTCCCTAAAACTGATGACATGAATATTCATTTTGCTTCCTTGCATTTCGAGGGATTTGCCCATACTTGGTGGGGGTATATAAAAAAAGAAAACATACTTGTAGAGAATTGGAAAGCTTTCAAGGCACTTATGGCTGAAGTATTTGTCTCCCCTCTTGAAAAAGAGAAATTGGCACAAAGATGGTATGGTTTGGAACAAAGAGGCCTAAGTGTAAGAGAGTACACTAACCAATTTCTCAACCTAACCATGTATGTAGAAAGTATCAGTGATGAGGCTAAGCTCCACAAGTATATGTATGGTTTAGAGCCATCTTTATTAGTTGATGTCATGGCACAAAACCCTACTTCCCTCTTTAAGGCTATTGAGCTTGCGGAGCACTATGGAAGAAAATATAGAAGAGAATCTTCATTTTAGCTTGGTTTTGGACAATGAAGGATTGTTTTTAAACAGGGGCAAGTTGGTAACACTTATGGCAACAATCATGTGCCAAATGGGAGTTTACGGGTACCAACTTATCCTCCATTCAATGCTTCTAGACCTCAAAGTAATTTCAAGAGAGCAAATAGTCCTAGAGTTGACTTCAAACAAAGGAACAGCAAGCCTAAATCCATTTCAACCAACATGAATCCTAAGTTTATTCCTATGGATCTTTACAAAGAAACAAAGGAGACAGGCTTATGTTTCAAGTGTGGGGAAAAGTATACACCAAATCATGCCTCAAAGTGTGTATACAAAAATGTCAAACCCAAGCTTCAGAGTATGTTAGTCTTTGAGGATTTTGAAGATGAGGTGGATGAAGCTAATGCAATTGCACTTAATGTTGAAAATGAAGATCTTGAGGAAGAAGTTGGGCAAGAGTATTTCTATGATCCAGCCGACTCTTTTTCTTTTGATCCAAGTGGAAGTGTTTCTTTTGATCCAAGTGGGACTTGTAATGAGCTGCTTGCTGCCACTAATTGTTCTATTTCCATGAATGCTTGGATAGGATCTAAGAGCCCTAATACACTTCGTATGAAGGGAAACATTTGTGGAAAGCTAGTGTTCATTCTGATAGACAGTGGCAGTACTCATAGTTTTGTGAATAAGTCCATCATGGACAAGTTGAATTATATTCCCACAAATTTACAGTAGCCCATTAGAGTTCAAGTGGCCAATGGTGAAGAGGAAATCAACACACAGATATGCCCACAGGTTTCTTTACAGCTGGCTGAAAATTTTGAAGCAAAAGTAAACCTGATCACTTTGGAAATGGGGCCTATAGACATTGTACTTAGTTGTGATTGGTTGATGACATTAGGCAGGATCACTATGGATTTCTCACTGTTGTATATTGAGTTTATCGTCAATGGACAGCTTATCCATTTACAGGGAATTCCTAATAGATCAAATTTTCAACTTATTGCCATTCAACAACTCAAAAGGGAGTACAAGAGGCACTCACAAATATTTGTTTTGCATTTGAATAAAGAGATGCAAGATCAGCCCAATAATTCAGCAAACCATCTAGCCTTGACAGCTCTTCTTGAGGAGTATAGGGATTTGTTTGAGGTACCTACTTCATTGCCTCCCAAGAGAGCAGTAGATCACCCCATTGATTTGGAGCCCAACTCAAAGACAATCAATAAGCCACCTAACATATTATCAAAGCGTGAACGAGAGGAAGTAGCCAAGCAAATCAAGGAGCTTCTTGAGATGAGATTCATTGAACCAAGTTCTTCACCTTATGCATCTCCAGTTCTGTGAGTCAAAAAGAAAGATGGATCTTTTAGAATGTGCATTGATTATAAGGATCTTAATAAGATCACAGTGAAGAACAGGTATCTGATACCCAGGATTGATGATTTGCTTGATGAGCTCAAGGGGGCTCGATCCTTTACAAAGATTGATTTGAGGTCAGTTTATCATCAGATTTGCATGCGAGAGGGTAATGAAGTCAAGATTGCTTTCAGGACTGATCGAGGGCTCTATCATTTCTTAGTGATGCCATTTGGGTTTACAAATGCTCCAGCTACCTTCCAAAGCCTGATGAATAAGATTTTACAGTCTTTCCTCTTTCAGTTTGTCTTGGTGTTCTTTGATGACATTCTGATCTACAATAAGACTTTACAGGATCACTTGGCACATATGAGGAGGGTTTTTGATGTATTGAGACATCACTGGCTTTTTGTTAAGGAGAAGAAGTATTCTTTCATGCAGGTTGAAGTGGAATACTTGGGACATATTGTCAGTGAAAAAGGAATACAGGCTAATCCCAAAAAGGTGCAATGTATAAAAGATTGGCCAACACCTACTACTACTACCTCTCTTACAAGATTCCTTGGTTTATCTTCATTCTATCGCCGATTCATTAAGCATTATGCGGCCATTGCAGCTCCTTTGACTGATAGGTTGAAGAAGGAGGCTTTCTTTTGGGATGCTCTTGTAGATAGCAGCTTCAACCAGTTAATGGGACTCCTTACCTCTACTCCTATCTTAGTATGCCCAGACTTTTCCAAAGAATTTACTATACAATGTGATGCTAGTGGCCGTGGAATTGGGGCTGTTTTGCTACAAGAGCATGGAATGATTGCCTTTGAGAGCCATAAGCTTACAGACAAAGAAATGGCCATGAATGTTTATGACCACGAGATGTTGGCTATCTTGCATGCAATTAAGAAGTGGCACCATTAGTTGTATGACAGCAGCTGATTCAAAGTATACAGTGATCACAGGGTACTTAGTTATTTCCTTACTCAGTCCAATCTTACTTCTAAGCAGCGTCCTTAGGTAGCTACATTATAGAATTATGACTTTGACATCAGTCATACAAGGGGCAAAGATAATATAGTGGCTGATTCTCTTTCTCGTATGTGGGCTTGCAAAGTTTTAGCTATGAAAGAATTGCATGATGATTGGATTGAAGAATTACAGGAGGCTTATCTTCTGGATGAAGAATTCAGCCATATTTTTTAGAAATTACAGCAAGGTCTTATGGAGGAAAACTCGCATTGTCAATTCAAAAATGGCCTTATTTGGTTGAAAGGAAAGATTGTTATTCCTTCTACCTCTTCTTTTACACGGAAAATTATGGAGGAACTACATTCTTCTTCTCTATCTGGACATTTAGGAGTTTTCAAGACCTATGAGAGGATCAGCAAAAGTTTCTATTGGAAAGGGCTGTGGAAAGATGTCAATGACTTTGTCATGAAGTGTATGCCTTGTCAACAGAATAAGGATAGCACCCATAAGCTAGGAGGTTTGTTACAGCCATTATCTATTCCTACAGGTAAATGGACTCATATTACTATGGATTTCATTACTGGCTTGCCTACTACCAAGAAGGGATGGAATAGTATATATGTGGTGGTAGACAGACTCACCAAGGCATCCCATTTTATTCCAACCAAGATTCAGTTTACTGCTTTTTAAGCGGCCAGTCAGTTTTTATGGAGCAGATTTTTAGACTACATGGATTACCATAGGTGATTGTTCATGATAGAGACTCAAAGTTTATGAGTAACTTCTGGCAGGTGGTATTTACATCTATGGGCACTAAATTGGCTCCATCTACGGCCTATCATCCACAATCTAATGGACAGACAGAAAGAGTCAATAAATGGTTGGAGACTTATCTTCGCCATTTCTGCTATGATGTCCAAACTTCATGGGATTCTTGGTTACACTTGGCTGAGTTTGCTTATAACAATTCTACCCACGCTAGTATTGGAGTTTCACCCTTTGAGGCTTTGTGTGGTTACAAGGTGCCCTTACCCATAGTCATCTTTAATGAAAGGATCAATCCTCATGGGAAGAAAGAGTTAGAAAGAATGCAGACCCTTCTTCAGCAATGCAAGATGAATCTTAGGAAAGCTCAAGACCAAATGAAGATGTCTGCTGATGAGAAGAGGCGGCCTTTAGAGTTCCAAGAAGGAGAGTTGGTTTTACTAAAGGTGCCCAAGCCCAGGTACTCTACATTAAAAGATGGATTTAGTAATAAGCTTGCCCACAAGTTTTATGGCCCTTATCGGATCCTTAAGCGAATTGGAGACTTGGCATACAGATTAACGCTTCCCTCTTCCACAAAGATTCACAATGTCTTCCATGTTATTCAACTCAAGCCTTGTGATCCAGTGGATATAGTTGATGAGCTGCCACCTATTGATGAAAAAGGTCTTATTCAGTATATCCCAGAGGCTATTATAGGTTAGCGTGAGAAGAAGCTTCGATCTCATTCTATCATGGAATATCTGACCAAATGGAGAGGTTTACCACTTGAGAAAGCTTCTTGGAGGCCTGATTCTATATTGGATGAGTTTCCTTTCTTAAGGGAGACATTGGTGGCTGAAGCCTATTGATTATGGAGCTAGTGATGATGCAGACAAGATTAGGACAGCACGTTGTTTTAGAACAGTTTTTGTCGTGCCTAATTTTCAGAATTAAGATATCTAAATGGGCTTAAAGTACTCTTCAAGAGCTCTGTTTTGATATATGGCACACCTCATTTGGACACTTCTACTAGAAGTTGTGGCAGATTTGGTCCAGCAAGATCTGTTTACATAGTAGGCTATCTACTTCATTTTGAGATTATCTATTGAAGAACGCCGTTATCTTTGCCTTATAGGTTTGGTATCAGGCTCTAGGTCAATGTGATGTTGGCATACTGTGGGATGGTCATACTTCATTCATTTTCCTATTTGTAAAGCTGTAAAAACAAAGTAGTACTCTGTTCTCTCCATCCTTTTCTAGTTTTTTTTTCAGGTTTGTTTTTTAGGACAAAAACTTTTGGGACGGGATGGATTGTAAGAAGCTGGGAATAAGGACTTAGAGTAAAATAATATTGATATTATGCCATGTCACACTGACATTGGTATAAAAGGAGAGGACATGTAATTTTTCACATCTTTTTGACACATTAATACAATTGCTGTCCTTCTCTCCCATCGTGCTCATAGCTTCTATGGCTTCTCCCTCTTTCCTGTCTTTCTCTCTCCAAATCTAGTATTTCTCTCTCCTCGTCGCTCTTCTTCTCTCTCTTCCTGTAGTCTTTTCTTCTCTCTCCTCTTTCTCTCTCTCTAGTTCACTCTCTGACAGGAGCATGATGGGACAAGTGACACTAATAAGAGAGAGCATCGCAACATGAGAAACTAAAGGAATTTTCTACATCAATGAAATGTGCAACCAATGTGGTAATGTTTTTTAGGGACAAAAAATCAAATTGATCTCATCAAAACTATACCTTCATAGCAAAGAGGTGTAACAAGAGTTCTCTCAAAGATTAAAGAAGGTAAAGTATATTATAGCAAATGGTGGGACTATCAACCTAACTAGCAAATCATGGTCCATACCTTACATCAATTATGATTCAACCTATTGCCAATGTCATAGAAGGTTTTCTACTACAATCAATTGATGTATGGAAGAAATTTGGAGAAGATATAGCAATTACAAATATATTATATGTTGGAAATATCATCTCCTACTATATATTAATGATAACATTACCAATGACTAGGAAGTGGCTATATTGACCTATGCATGCCATTATGATTTCTAGAGAAATCATCTTGACATGGGGATAGATTTATTGTTAATATTAAGATAGAAAATGAAGAAAATGTAGACTTCTATGTACTTCAATGCACAAATATCAAGGATATTTTTCAAAAAAAGTAGTAAACAAATGCAAAAGAATTATCACTACAAGTTCATATTCTGTCCAAGGGTGCTATGGAAAAGTAAAGAGAGAGAAGCCTCCTAGACATGCAATCTCATATTTTCATTTATTCTCATTAATTCAAAGCTATCAAGTTTCCTATGGAATATATAGATTTGCCCAAAATATCTACATTCTTTTATAAGAAATCTATGAATACATGTACAATAGCATGTGAACTACTATATAACCCTTTCCTAAGAAGTTTATGAATTTGGTATATAACTCAAGTTATTTAAGGATTGATGTGGCATCTTAGAGCGGTGCGATCTCACCTTGATATTGTATAATAATTCATAAGTAATCTAAGAAAAATTTAGTGTCACATTATAACACTTGAAAGAACATTAAAGCATGCTTTCAAGAACTACACTGTGTGTTTTTAGCAATGCAAATAGTGATCTAAAGCATGCTTTCAAGAACTACACAATGTGTTTTTTATCAATGCTTATAGAGAGTGCTTTAAGGCACAATAAAGAGAGTGTGCATGCTTTTTTAAAGCACTACATAGAGTGCTTTAAAGCATTACACAAACTATTGTGCATGTATGATGAATGAGATCTTGCATAGGTAATTCAACTAACCAAATTGTAGAAATAAAATTTTAAAAATGCACTTGTCCATATAAATAGTGGAGCTACTATATGCTTTTAGGCACTTTCAAAGCATTGTATACTAATTCTAAGCATTGCATAGAGTGCTTGAAAGCACTCATGTGCAATACAAATATAATGATGCAAAGCTACAACTTAAAAATATTTTCCATGTACATGTATAACCTTAAGAAGGTGACATGAGAAACCATTCAAATACTCCACTTTTCTTTCCCACACTATAAAGTGCTTTCAAGCATTGTACAAAATGCACTCTCTAGAGTGTTGAAAAGTAAAGTAGGATGCTTGAAAGAGTTGCACTTTGAAGCACTACACAAAGTGTTTAAGAGTACTAGACACTAGCAAAAATGTAGAGCTACAACTTAAAAAATGGTCCACATACACATGTATTCAATATAACATAACCAAATATTTAAATTCATTGTATATGTTTAATTCGTTTAGTACATCAAAGCTGTACATGATTGTAAGTACATCAAAACTACATATTTGTAATTAAATAAACCTGGTGCATACAACTTACCTTCTCATTCCTAAGGAGAAGTATGTTGTAGCTTATTTCAAATCGTGTCCTCTAAGCAATACTACTTTTTAAATTTGATTGTGCACGAGGCATCTTTCTCCTCATGTCCTCCCATGGTTACATGTGATCAACTTCCGAAAGCCAATTCCAAAATCATTATCCAACATCACAATTGTATAAGTTATCATGTATTAATGTGGTGTCTCTCTCCATGTAAGAAGGATACTACTCCCAAAATGTATGCATGATTTTAAAACATATAGGATTTCCCCCAAGAAACTTGAAATTAGTTGTTCATTTGTTGGCTTGAACACCAAAAAATGTGGTTCAACTCCTAGGAAATGAATTCAAAGAATCTTTTAGTGTTACGAATTTGTTGTGAGCTCCAAAGGTATATATTAAACCAGCTAATACCCCATCTAAAGAACACCATAGGATATACCATCACAAAAAAAGTGACATGCTAATCTTTCTAGTCCTCCTTAAAGATAAGTAAATACATCAAAGGCATGTGCCAATGAGGATAGAACCATTCCTATTGATAAGATGCATGTTTACTAGAAGACCACTAATATTAATAATAAGAGCACAAGGCTTTCAAACTTGGATGCTTATAATCTTAGGTAATGATGTAGTAACCACAAACCTCCCTGCAATAGCCATGGCCATGGCCATTCGCCTTTCAATAGAATTATGGTGGTCCAATAGATCAATTACAACAATAATGCACCTTATCTCATACCACCCTACATAGATACCAAGCTAGTATGATCTAGCTTGTTGCTTCATATAAACATGCTCCTTTATAAAAATGTGTATTTGAGGCTCTAAATCTAGGATTTACCCAAATTTCCAATACACACATGACTTAGTGGGTGCAACATAATTGTAGTCAAGAAAACCCATGTTCTGTATGTTGTGATGTGGAGCCCTACATCAGCTCACATCCACTATGCATCTTGGTGATGTGACAGGATATTATTCACTGGCATGTTAGCACCTTGGTGATGTGGCAGGATATTATTCCCTGGCATGTTAAGTGACTAACATGATAATGTGCCAATAATTCTATAGCTAGGCTACACCCATGTAGTCCATCCTTGGTTATGACACATTCATTGTGCCACCACTTCTTTTTTTACTAGGTTCACACTTAGTGATTGCATATACATACATTGTGGTACTTTCATATTAGTCTTTTATCATATTGTAGACTTTCCTCTTTTTTGTGTGGAAAAAGAGGAAAGAAGAAGAAGAAGATTTCATTCCTATCTCTCTGTGTGTGCTCAAGTCTCCATTGCTTTTGTGTGTACACTCTTGGTTTTTTCACCTCTCTTCCATCTTGTCTATTTCTATAGTATTAGATGTTGGAAACTGCGAGGAAGACGAGAGACGAAAGGAAGAGAGGAGAGAAGAGAGATATGAGACACCGGAAGTGGAACCCCAGAAGTGTGTCAACTGAGCACACATGATAGGAATATATAGAGGGGACCTGGGGCGCTATATATAGACAGACTATATATAGCTCCTTCAACTGAACTTGGGATGTAAGCAGTATATCTGTCACATCAAAACTTAAAGAAAAACGTTACATTGACATTAGAACAACACAAGGTCTATAGAGACGGTTCGTGACGTCGCTCTATAGACAACATAACACATGTGGGGCCCCATGAACAGAATATAAATAAAACAATTTGTCATCAGCTAGAATATAGACCCTCATCAACTGGAATAACGAACGAGGACGATCATCATGAACCATGGCAATATCAACATCCAAAAGTAATGGTGATGTTCACTCTGTATATAGAACCAAAAATAGTTCCAACATCCATGTCAAACAAGGAAACATTTCAAAATGACATAGCATTGTGAAATCAAGCTTGTCCAGCTAGAGTGTGGATGATTCCAACCTTAAATAGAAGCTTCCACCCATGACAAAATGCATTTCATAGCATCCATTACAATGGAAGTCATCAAACATTGTTGAAATAATCTCTGCACACAAGAACATGCAACTGTTCCAGAAACAAACATGCAGCTTAATGTGTGTGTAATAAATAATGTTTACAACCATCCGATGTCGGGATTCAACGGCCCCATTGTCCAAGAACTCAAAAATAAGTAAACGGAAGAGTTAACGGCTTTTCCATGAAATAGTTCTATGCACGATGGACTTGCAATAGCAGACAGACTCTCTTTATTTTTTCTTCAATAGAATCCAAAATGCAAAGAGAAAGAGCTAACAAACTATAGTATTTGTGTTCAATTGCTTATTTCAAACACGGACCTGCTCGTCCAAAGATTGGTTTAAGCGCATTGATGTGTCTTGAAGGGAAAGTTCAAGCTCCCCCATTTGCTGCTGCATGTTATGAATCGTGTTCTCTTTCTCCCCGAGTGTTTGCCGGAGCTTGGTGGTCTCTCCCTCTAGCTTGTTAATGACGACTACAGTCGCCATGGATGTGATTTTCTGTGCCATCTCCAGTTGTTCAAACGGATCAGCTGGAAGAGAGGCAAGTATCTTCTGGGACAAATCATCATCATCTCCAGTATGCATCTCAGAATCAAAATCAATCTCTTAGACTTATCCTTGAGAGAGATCTGTCAGAAATTCAGGGCAAACCCATAAATGCTCCCAAAAAAAAAACTTCTAAGAAGCGACCGAAAATTGCCAGAAATTCAGGATAAATGCTCCAGAAAACAATCTGTGCGGGTTTACAGTTGGATAACTGAGCAGATGTGAAAGGGCATAATACACAATGTTTGGCTTTGCCACAGAGAAGAGAGATATGAGACACCGGAAGTGGAACCCCAGAAGTGTGTCAACTGAGCACACATGATAGGAATATATAGAGGGAACCTAGGGCGCTATATATAGACAAACTATATATAGTGGACGTGGGGCGCTATATATAGACAGACTATATATAGCTAACATTAGAGTCATCCCACAACTATGTACAAAGCTCAATTGAAGGCTAAGATGAAGGTAGTGGAGCACAAAATCAAGCAATAGGTGAGAAGCTCTTTCACCTTGCTTGATTTACCTTGGGTTATAGCCACAAGATATTCTTGAGGCTAACAAGATTGCAATCTCTGATTGTAGTGAAACTTAGTGAGCAATAAGAAGAGTGTATATATTGTAGATAATTTCTTTTGGAATTTCCTACTATGATTTTTGGTATTTGGGTTCCTTTTTTCCTATGTTCTAGACCTACAAGACAGTAGTTTTGGGTACATTACAGTTTCGGTAGTATCAATTGTTTACAAGTGTACGAATTACAGATTTCAAATTTGTAAGTTTTTGGTATTTGATGGGTTATAGACACAGAAAGCATCTATATATAGATTACAAATTGCAATTCTTATTGTGCAATAAGTAAAAAAAGTACACATGTTTTAGTTGTGATACACTTGGTTATCAGCTTACTTGTAGATTGTAGTTTTTGGCAAGTTTGTCTATTTTGTCAAAATGTCTAACAACTTCAACGAGATTGTCAACAAGAAACTTGATAAGAACAATTGCCATGCACTGAAGTTTATGAGACATTGCAATAGCACCCAAAGTTCCTGTGGAAAATGGTACTATTATAGAACAAGTAAAGGCTAGGAAAGATTGGGAGTAGATATAGAGTAAACTCATGCATTCATTCTCTACCACTATCATACATAGCATGATGGGCTATTTACAGAAATCTGATACCCCTCCTACTGCATGAAAGAATTTGGCAAGGTTGTTTGAAGTAAACACAAAGGCTAGAAAGTCGCAACTTAAGTCAAAGTTGAACAAGTGAAAAGAGGAAAATTGTACATTAATGATTATGCCTTAAAGATCAAGAGTACTATGGAAGCTCTTGGTTCTATTAGCATGGTAGTTGATGATTATGATGTTGTGCATACATGCTTAGATGTCCTTGGAGATGAATATAAGAGCTTTAGGCCATCTATGAATATGAGGAATGATATCCATGATTTTGTAGACTTGATTTCTATTAGAATATCAAGCTCCCGTTACTCTTCAGTCAATCTATCTTTATGTGTATGACCGACATTAGCTAGATACACCTATACACATATGTGACATTCAATAAGTCAGTGTAGTCATTGACTTAACCCAGTTAGTATTGGTTAGTCATACCTATGTGTGTAAGTCTCTTTGAGTTTGTATGATGGAAGAATAATGGAAGAAGGACAACAATGAGCTAAGGCTCATCTTCCGCTCCACTCTGTCTCTCTCCCTCTCTTCCAACATGGTATCAGAGCTTGAATGCCTAAAACCTGAAGGCTTGGTAGTGGCCATTGGACATCAAGACATCAGATCTAAAGAAAATATCATCAAAGGAGACTATGCCTACAGCCCGTTTTTTTGCAAAAGCTATATCTTGCTACAAAAATGGTTTTTGGAGAAATGGCCCGCTATTCTTGACCATTTCGACGTGGTCTATAACTTTGCAAAAGAATGTTTTTTCAAATTTCTCACAAATTTTGAGATATTTAGCACAGACATGTGCAGACTGGCTGTTTACTGCAGTGAACAGCAGGTGATTCCAGGACACTAGTGGCTTTCATCCTAACAATGTATATGCCCTTATTATCATGTGTTTGAGCATGATATTGGAGTGTTAAATGCTCAATTTTGAAGCTTATTAGCAGGCTAGAAATAGTGAACCGGTTGCTATCCTGAATTTGGAAACAATATATCTACAGGATTGAAGTATCTGTGATGCTTATTTGCTAGTAACAAATGGTTGGATCATACCACTTGAGCGGTAGATGCTTTTTGGGATATTGTGAGTGCTAAAAGTCCAAAGTTTGGACTGATTTGTTATTGGTTATACTAGGGTATTGACTGGTTATTGTCTGCAAAAAGGATGCCTATCATCTTTACTCGACATACATGCAATATATTTTGACCGATTGGACATGTATCAACTCCTACATATAGTGGCAACTGAATGAGATGTTTTGGGACTGTTTTTAGGTCTAAATACTCTTGTTTTAACAGAGAAAATAATGTTGGTTATAGCAATGGGTTGGTTGTATTTGGTACTGCTACTTGCATACAGTATAAACATTGATACTTGTATGGACATAGTTTGTTGTTGGGATGTTTTGCCACTACCATAGAATATTTTGAACTGATTTGAGCTTGGTTTATGCTTAGTTGATTGTATTTTTTCATTGTTGGAATACAGTTTCTAGCAAGCAAGTTATCAAGAAAACTGTCCTAAATAGCAGAAAACTAGTCCTGAATTGTAGAAAAAGGAGTCAGATACTTACAGATTGTATACATCACTGAATACCTAGGCTGCAACTATGGCAAATGCTCAAGGCACTGACAATATCACTCAAATTGTGGGAGAAAAGCTAGATAACAAAAATTTTGCTTTATGGAAGTTCCGTATGAAGAATTTTTTGGTTGGCAAAGTTTATTAGGACTTATGTACAGGTGATGAGGCTGAACCTAAAATACATGAAAGGAATCTGACAAATGATCAAGAAAGGGCTCATAAGCTATGGACTGAGAGAGCATGCAAGGTATTACATTGGTTTTTCTTATGTATATCAGATGCTATGGTTATACAGATTATTGGATGCAGTTCCCCAAGGATGCATGGGACATACTCATGAAGAATTATGGAAATGTAACACATGCAAGAAAGATTCAGCTAAAGCAACAGTTTGATAACATGTCTAGGAATGGCAAAAGCATTCAAGCCTATACTACAGAGATCAAGAACATAGCGGATCAGCTTGCCACCATTGGATCTTTAGTGTCTAAGGATGATATGATTGTAGTGACATTGAATGAACTTCGCAAAGAGTATAAAGCATTTGATATATCTATTTCTGTGAGAGCTGAATCCCCTAATTTGGATGAGCTTATTGCTTTGCTGCTACATGAGGAAGTTAAGCTTGGGCTAAATACAAGTTCTAGTACGTCTCAAAGCAGAGACATTGTTCTTTACTCTAGCCAACGTGGTAGAGGTGGCAGATGCCGTGGCTCTTTTCGAGGTCGAGGAGATACTCGAAACACTTATTGACAGCATCAGCAGAATGCTTGGCATGGCACAAATACACAGGGCCAACGTGGATCTGGCAGCTTTAGAGGCAGGAAGAGATCACCCCATGGTAGAGGTGGTGGATCTTCATGGCAGTCAAATGATCAGTCAAACAAAGATAAGGATTGTCATTACTGCAGCAGATATGGACACATTGCAAAGGATTGTTACAAGAAGCAAGGAGATATGAAGGCAAAGGGCAAACAGCATGGGCATTATGCATCTTCTAGTGGTGCTCATGATGAGTAGGTTGATATACAGCAACATGGTATCTGTCGTGACAGAATCTTCAAACACCATACAGACCACTTCTGTCAGTAACTCAGGAGACCAAGCCCCACTCCAACCATCCTCTGGAAGAGGAAGATCCATCGTTGAAAGCTTCATGTAAAAGGCCAACTTTTGCAATTGATAGTGGACAAAGAAAGAATGGTTCGGAGGAACATATTCCTAGAAATGTTCAAAGGTAGACCATAGCAGATCCATCCTGGACTGCAATCTTTCCACTTTATCTTGGAATAAAGGACACAAGGTAACCTGTCTCTGGAGAACTACCAAGTCCTGCTGTGAGAGAGAAGGGATTAATGGAACATTAGGGCTTGGAGGAACAGATCGTGACTGTGCCAGTTGGTCTTGCAACTGCTTGATTTGGGAAGCTTGTGATTCCACTGTGTCATTAGCAGTCTATAAGGCTGAGAGTTTAACATCTAAAAGAGTTTGAAACTCTTGCGCTTCTTTGGACATCCTCTCCTTCTCCTCTGAGATTCGAGTGACCTCTGATTCAGCTTCTGTTAACTGAATCTTCAAAGAATATATCTCTTCTCTTTGGTTCTCAATCATTTGGGTTTGTTACTCCATCTGCTTAAACAGATCTGCTAATGTGTCTTTAGCAGAGGCTAACTGAATCTTCAAAGAGAAGAGATATCTTGATATCTCTTCTCTTTGGTTCTCAATCATTTGGGTTTGTTGCTCCATCTGCTTAAATAGATCTACTAATGTGTCTTTAGCAGAGGCTAACTCTGATGTTGCCTTGTGCAATTGGTCTTTAGACTGCATTAGTTCTTCATAAAAGGAAGCATATAGCTGTTGAACACATGCTGTCACTGACAGTTCAATTGAACTTTGGATGTCTTTACATAGGAATGGAATGGCATCTCGCGACACTAGATTGTTCAGTGAAGGGACTGATATGTCCAAGGAACCTTCTCTATGTGCTTGGAACAGGTTGTTACATGTGAGATAAGCACGAAGGTCACTGCCAGATGTAGCAGGAATTGTAACTAAAGGAAGAACTGAAGGAGCTTTATCCGCTACCCGCTTCAAGTGTTTTCGCTATATGACCAGTGGAGGAGGAGAATCTAGATCCTCTATATCAATTGGTTCTGACTCTTCTGAAGGTGGAGGGGGAGGTACTGGATTAGATGGAGGAGGTGGAGGCACACTCTTCTTTAAACCTGAATAGGTCAAGAAAGCAGACAGGTAGGATCCATAGGTGACGTTTGTAACATTGCCCCTAGTTACTTTAACGAAATGTTGATCCATCTTGGTGAGTAGGTAAGTGCTCCAATCAATAGCTACTCCTTTTAACACTATCCTTGAAGCTGTAAAGAGCTCTTTGGACAAGTAATGGGATGGCGTTTTGGCAGGCATAAACCTGTCTTGGAGAAACTGGCAGACCAACTTCCACACAGGATCAGTGATCATGGAAAAGGAAACTCTTGAAGTGTTGATCACTTTCTTAACATCTAGAATTTCCTTGGTCTGTTTTTATAACAGCTTCAAAATCTCATCGTTAGAGAATAGTTGTATAGCTGTAACAAAGGGCTCGCCTTTGTAGGGAAGAGATAGAGCCTTCCCTAACCCTCGGGGTGTCAATGTCATGGAAGTACCATGGACCAGTCCCAACTTCTTGCTATATGAGGCAAGGAACTCATCACACACGGAGGGATCTTCTGGAATCAAGGGGAAGGAGGCATCTACAAAAGTCGTGAGTCCTGCCTTCATGAGAGGCTCGGGAAAAGTAATCCCTACTAACCAGTGGAACATATTGGATAGGGGGAGGAGCATGAGGCACCATTCAGATGGTAAACACACACACCACAACACAGACAGTCACAAAGAATGCCTGCAAAACAACCAAAGGGTTATCAAAAAGAAATCAATCCAAATAAGGACATTCATACAGACATAGATGCAACTAACCCAGTTACCACCCCAGACAATACACAACCTAGAAAAAATTCGGCATGACCTCTACACATATGCGACAGAAAGCTTCATGCGATGCAACATTCAAGCACCCAAATCCCCGTATCAGGCAAGAAAGAAAAAACTACACACCGAGTCGTAACATAGACAAATCAAATGACCATAAAAATGTACATCAAGACTTGACCATAACCTTGACCATCACCGTCAACTAATAGACTTTGACGCACCCATCCCACGAAGCGTGTTTATTAAAAAGGGGGGAAAAGAAGTGCAGTGAGAGGGAATTATTTTAATGAAGGGTTCATTTTAAAAAATTATTAACAATGGGTGACATTTTATTAGGTTATAAACCTTAATAAGAAAACGACGGTTCCTTCTTAAAATTTTAATTACAAATTATTATGGTGAAACGGTGCTTTAGCGCAACCCGGACTACGATTCCCAGACTGGGTCTCTAAATGCAAATTCCTTAGTTAAAAATTAAGAGTGATGTGGAGCGCTTTTTTGCCAGTGCATGCTCTTGTGACGGCTGGTTCATTTTTATTACAAATTAAAGTGTCTCTTAAGCAAACGTAGCGCGTGCATAGTGAACGGCTAGTTAATTTTTAAATTATTAAATTGTGTGTTTAGTGCGAATGCGCGTGGAAAATGTGGATGAATAAATAGTTCATTTTAATAATTAATTGTGATTAAGAGGGAGTGAAAATAAATAAAGCTCAAAAAATAAATACCTGGTAGGGGTGTGTATGCAATGGCCGGAAGGCGCACGGAGGAGTCTCTCAAAAGCAATGAATCCAATCAAACGAAAGTAAAGACCACTAACTGAACAAAACAGAAAATACCTTAGTGGGTGTGATAATTTTTAATGTATTTTTATTTGTATTTTTAAATTTTTTATTATGTTTTTTTTTAATAGTTTGGATTGTGTGGGGGTTATATTGTAGGTGTATTTGTTTTGGTTTTATAGTGTGGTTTGGATAATTTATTTTATTATGTGTGTTTGTTTGGTTTATGTGTGTTTTTCTGTTTTTGTTTTTTTAATAAATTGTATGTGGTTGGTGTTTGTTTCAAAAGGAATAAGAATTAAATATGGATATGTGATGAAGAAAAAAATAAAATTTCAGTCATTTAGGAAATATCCACAATTTATGTTATGAAAATAAGATTTTTATTTTTATATTTATGCTTTTTTTTCAAAGAATATTGGTGCCTTGTATGAAAACATTGTGAAGTGAGAAATGAACAGAAAAAGGTTAAGGGGCTGGGTGGAATGTTTTAGAAATTTTCAGAATTTTTTTGTATTTTTTTTACTACTTTTAAATTATTTTTTTGTATTTTTTAGGTAATTTTGAGTGAATTGCCAAATATTTAATTTTCTGGAATTTGGGGTATTGAAATTTCCACTTGACAAATTTTCCAAAAAAATTGCAGAAATAGTGGGAAATTTGTAGAAATTTTTCTGTAATTTTTTTGAGTTGAAATGAATTTTCTTAAACTAACTAAATCAATTAAATTATGTAAATCAGGTTAGTTTGGTAAGTTAGGTCAAATCAAGTCAACTAAGTCCTGCGAGTCTGGTTAAGTCAGATAAGTCAGACTTAGTCAAGTCAAGTTAGTCAAGGGAAATTAGGTTAGTCTAGGTTTGACTAACTTAATTAGGTTAGTCTGGGGTTAGTCTAGGTTAGTTAAGTTAGGCTAAGTAAATGCTAACTAACCTAGGTTAGACGAACTAACCTAGGGTTAGTAGGGTGGGGACTAACCTGAGTGAGGTTAGTTAACTAACTATAGTTAGGTTAGGGTTAACCTAAGACTAGTTAGGTTAGGGTTAACCTAACCCTAAGTAGATTAGTTTGTAACCTAAGTCTAGTTAGGTTAGGGTTAACCTAACCCTAGTTAAATTAGATTAGTGATTAATCACGATTAGGTTAGTTTAAATTAATCTTAGGTTAGTGGCTAATCTTGGGTGGTTAGAGGGTGGGAGGAGGTGGCAGAGGGGGAGGAGGCGGAGGAAGTGGAGGTGGTGGGGAGGAGGAGGAGGAGGAGGAGGGGGAGGGGGAGGAGGAAGGCCGTCGGCGTCAGGAGGAGGAAGAGAGGCGGTGGGAGAGGAGGGGCGAGGCGGTGTGAGAGGAGGGGCGACCGGGGCGGCTGCGGGTGGAGCAGAGGGAGGCGCCGCTGATGCTGGCCGCCAGAGGAGGGTGCTCCGAGGGCTGGGCAGGGCGTGTCGACGGGCAGTTGGTGGAGGGCGCCAGGAGGGAGAAGCGTGCCGATGGCAGGGCAAAGGTTCAGGCCGCCGCGGGTGGAGGTTCAGGCCGCCGTGCAGGGCATGAGGGCCGCGAGGAGGGTGCTGGGCCGCCGGGGGGCATTGCAGGCGGGAGGGAGGAGCGGGAGGCCGCCAAGGAGGGAGAGAGGGAAGAGGCCACTGGGGGAGAGGGAGAAAGGGCTATGGAAAAAGGAGAAGAAGAAGAAGAAGAAGAAGAAGAAGAAGAGCACGAGAGGAGGAAGGGAGGGAAGAAGAGGAGGAAGAAGGGGAGAGGATCGAACCGACAGGAACGTGGATTTTTTTTTCTTTTTCTTTTCTTTTCTTTTTCATTTGTTTCGTATTTTTCCTTGTTCTTATTTTTCTTTTTCCTTTTGGTGTTTTTTTTTTAAAGATGGATTTTCCTTTGGGATTTATGTGTATGTGTGTTTTTTTCTCTTTTTTTCTTTTTTATTTTAAATTAGATTTTTTAATTTTTTTTAATTGTGTGTATAGTTTATTTATATTTTTTTTCATTTGATATTAAATAATGAAAAAAATAAGAAAAGAACACATCCCGTCCCGTGCGCATACACAGGCAGGGATAAAAAAATTTGCAATGACAGGTTCAAATGGGCAGGGACAGGGACGCACGAGCCACGAACGCCACGGGGCGTCCTGAGGCGCGTAAAACCAAAAACAGGCGCATTCACGCGCGAGGTGAAAAATACAGTTAACGGGAAAAATAAAGAAAAATGAATAAAATCCAAACCGTTTGTCAGATCAAAAATCCATAAAAATGAAAAATGGGCCGGGAGACGAGGGAAAAATGTTGGAAACATGCAACACTGGTTTTGGAACAAAATCAGGGTGTTCACATGGGAAAAACACAAAAAACAAACCTGAAAACACATACCGGCATTAATATCGGAAAATCCGTGCATCAGAATGAAGTATGGAAAGAAGGAAAAGTGTGTAGAACAATGTGTCCAACAACGCTATCATGACAAAACATGGTTTCAAGTGAGATAGGACATGTTCACATGGAAAAAACCCCAAAAATGGGCCCGAAAATGGACTCGGAAATTAATACGAGAAGAACTGTGGGTCGGAATAGCAAGAGGAAAAAAGAAAAAATGGCTGAAAAAAAGGAATACACAGGACTGGTATATCAAAACTCAATTTGGGGGAAATTGGGAAGGGTTCACATGGAAAAAACACGAAAAATACATTCAAAAACACTCGGAAAAATTAGTAACTAAAAATCCAACAGTCGAAAAAGAGGGGAGGAAAAAGGAAAAAGTGGGAAAAGGCTACAGGACACGGCTATCAAATCAAACTAGAATTCTGGTAAAAATAGGACAGGTTCACATGGAAAAATATAAAAAATATGCACGAAAAAGGCTCGAAAACTCGCAAAAATAATAACGGATGAACCGTGCATCAAAAGGACACTGAGTAAAAAGGAAAAATGTCAATGGGAATGGGTAAAACAGGCCTGACTCATCAGATCAAGGTTCCAAACCAATAATGACACGTTCACATGGAAAACTGTCCAATTTACGGGAATTGCTTCAAAAATTAATAACTTGAGAATCGTCTATTGGAACAGGGGTCGGTAAAAGGAAAAATAGGCAATTCGAAGGGACGAACAGGGCTGCAAGGTTGAATTGAGATTTCGGTGAACGTAAGGTCCGTTCATATAAAAGAAGCCCAAAACCAAGAATAAGGGCAAACGGTCAAGGAACAACCCCAAGGACATGGTGAAATAGAACGGAAGGGTGGGAAAGGAACCCCATCAGGGTAAAATGAAATCACACCATAGATGCATGATTAGAACAGGGTATATACATGAGGGTATACAACATGGACGCACAGGGACGCGTCCCCACACTTAAGACCTTAATAATAGGAAGGGTAAACCAAACATCAAGGACTTGGTACATCATATCAAACCAACCACGATGTCCCCACACTTAGAACATGACTAGTACTTAGAAAGAGAAGGTGTAGGGTTAGAAAAACTTGGCCCATATTGCCAAGAAGAAATGTCGACTATCGAGGTTGCATCTGGTGTCGTCGTGTCGACTGCAGGAGGTAACAAGGTATCTTCACAGCATGCGTTCTTCGTCCTTCATGGCAGGGATCACATGGCAGCACCCAGGGAGGTAGCTGGTTGAAGGAATCGCAAGAAATTCGTCGCTAGCATGAGGGATATTGCACCCAACTCACGATCACTCAAATGGATTGAAAGAGCAGACACTCACCCCATTACTAACATCACTCGAGGAAATAAGAATGAAAACCCAAAGCTCACACCCTATTTAGAAATCAACAAGGGAACGATGTAGAGAGAGTATGCCAAGGTCCAACCCTGTTTGGCATAGGTGCAAGGAGAAAGGCCAGAGAGCCTTGCAGTGTAGTGTATAGAGCAGAGTGATGTGTCCTATGCTGATGACAGGAAACCCAGCCCATGGGTGCATAGGGAAGCGGGAACGTACCTAACTCCAAAGGTCATAACGTCCCTCAATTCTCACCTCTCAGTAATTGATTGAAGAATACTCTAGTCACACTCAGCCCACCCTCTATCTCACGCTCTGTTGATAGATACAGAGGGCAGCCCTTTCCTGAAACCCATTGATGTAATTCTCACTATCACTTGTGTAGAGGTTGTATGCCTTGTGCGCATTTGAGGGTGCAACTGTGCATCCCACCCTGTGCCGGCATACAGTGCAAGAAGAAAGGCCAAGGAGCTTTAGGTGCAGTGCACAAGAACAGATCGTGCTTTGTGCATTGAGAGGCCCATCCTGTGCGTGCAACACTCCGTTCACACATCACACCTCTCATTCGATTTGAAGAGAAAGACTCGTCACTCACCCCACCCTCTGTCTCACTCTCTGTTGATAGATACAGAGGGTAGCCCTTACTCACATCCCCATCCTGTTAGGATGAAAGCTCACATCACTCAAGGGGTTGGTGATGAAGATCATGTCGGCTATTGTTGTCATCAGGATCTTGAGGAGGAGGCGTACCCAGGGAGGCAGCCTACAAATCTCGTACTTCAATGATTGGTAAGAAGAGTCGTCTGTTAAGAAGGGCAGACAGATTGATATTGTAGAGACAACGCACCAAGGGAGGTGGCTTCAAATTACTTGCTGAAGAGGTTCTGCTGGTGAGTCAACTATCCTGAACTGTGGGGTGTTACCACCTTTTCCACAGTCAGCTTCTCGCCCAAGGGTGTTTCCACCTTTTCTTGGAACGAGACCTGTTATGACAGGGAATTTCTTCCTTTTCTTCCATAACAGTTTTGTTTGTTTTGTTTTTCTTTTTTCTTTTTTTTATCTTCTTTTCTTTTATTTTTCTCTTTTTTTTTTAATAAAGGGAATGGTAGAAATACCATATATCAGGACCAACCTCGCCACCGTTGTTGGATCAGACAAGAAGAGAACAATGTCGGGTTGAGATGTTTCTGCGAGGAGGTAGCAAAACGAGACCGCCTCATGAGGAGAATCATAATGGCTATCAGAAGCACGACAAGAAGGATAGTGCGACGCCCAAAAGGGAAGGGGTAGGTCGACTATTGCATCCTTGTGGAGGGTCGGCCATCAATATCCTGCTAATAGAGCCTTCCTAGCTGTCGCTTCTCCTGTGAAGTGTCCACCACATGGTTCGTCATGGCATGCTTTCAATACTATGCCAATTTCATCTCCTGCAACACATCTTCGTAGCACTTCATCTTTGCATTTCTTGTACATTGCACCACCTAACAAAGTGTAGGGGGCTGATTCTAACATAAGCTTCTTCTTCTCACAACTTGAGATGCCAGGAGGATACTGTTGAGTTGCCAAGAGGTTGGCTAAGTCTGCATACCAAGGAGTAACAAAAGCTTCTTCTACTCACGACTTGAGATGCCAAGAGGATACTGTTGAGTTGCCAAGAGGTTGGCTAAGTCTACATACCAAGGAGTAACTGTTTCAACTAGAAACAAGGAAGCATCAGGAAGGTCTGGATCATCATGTTCCTCTTCTTCTGGTTGAAGGATCCGTGATAGATGATTGGCTAGGACATGGGAACGGCCGGGCTTAGTGACCACTTCAAAGTCTAACTCCTGGAATAGGAGCAACCATCTCATCAGTCGCCCTCTAACATCTGCTTTGTTCATCAGGAAGAACAAGGCTTCATGATCCACATAGAACTTGAAATGTGTTGACAGTAGATAGTGTCGAAACTTTTCCAGTGCAAACACCATTGCCAAACACTCAAGCTATGTCACTATATAGTTCCATTCCCTGTCAGTGACCTTTCGGCTATAATATATCGGTTGATCTAATTTAGAGGGGGCCTTTTGACATAGGACAGCACCTAGCCCTTCAACTGATGTATCCGTGTGCACATGGAACTCCTTCGTCCAATCACGAGGCTGTAAAATAGGTGCTTGGATAAGGCATTGTTCAGCCGCCTGGGGATCACCGACTGCAGTCTGCCGCCCTGCTCAGCAGACGAAACATCACCAGCACAATCGCAAAATGCCATCACTAATACCTACTACTCGCCACCCAGCCTGCCGCCACCAGAACCCCCGAAAATACAGCAGAGGATATTTGTTATTATGGTGCCCACCAAAGGGGATGGGTTTATTCCGTTCCCGGTGAATGGGTAACCTCAGAACAAAAAGGCCATCAAAATAGCGACTGGTAGTAGCTTTGCCTGCTCTCTCTGAGTAACGATCCTGCGTCCTACTGCTACGCACTGAGCCATGCTTCCACTGTGCCAACCTGGTCCACCAAAAACACCACCATGGCACAAACACTAGTGCTCGCCTCTGCCTGGCACATCAGCAATGGAGTGCTCACGACACCCTCAAGTTAGACACGTAGCTAATTAGGAGTGTCGGCACATGCCATAATGACAAATCTAAGTGACCAGGGAGTCGACTGAGAGTATCAAAGATTGAACGAGTACTTGGTGAGATGACCCAATAGTGAGTCGAGCATCGAAGATCGAACGAGTACTTGGTGAGAATCACCACCATGGCACAAACGCTACCACTCGCCTCTGCCTGTCACATCAGCAATGGAGTGCTCACGACACCGTCAAGTTGGACACGTTGCTAAGGAGTGTCGGCGCATGCCATAATGCAAATCTAAGTGACCAGGGAGTCGACTGAGAGAATCAAAGATCGAACGAGTACTTGGTGAGATGACCCAATAGTGAGTCGAGCCGTCAACCCACCATGCCTTCACTTTCAGTAATGGAATAACAAGATGATGTAAATCAGAAGGAATCAATACATACTGCTCCACAATATAGGGTATACTTTGCGTTTATCTTTCCTCAACTCACTCTCCCTCAACATCTTCTCACTCTCCACCACACCAACACTACACTCTTCCATGTCATCTTCCTTACTTAGATGATCTACTTTCCATGCTCTTCTCTTGATGTTACTTCTTTCTATTTTCTTCTATCTCCTTCTTCTTCTATTATTATTATTATTCTTCTTCTTCTTCTTCTTCTTTCCTCCTCTATTATTCTACTTTTCTTCTTCTATTCTTGTACTCCTTCTCTTCTTCTACCTCCTCTACTTCTTTTCTTCTATCTCAAAGGCAGCAAAACAAGATAGACATTAAAGTCACAACCCAAGAATTTCAAGTGTGCCAACATGACAATCCACAACAACCATGCAAGTAAGCTTTGTATATATCTTGCTATCTTATGAATCTTATGCACACATGTTTAAACATCCATTCATGACAAGAAAGATGCACCTACAATGCTTACATAACTAATCACAAAGAAAGCAGGATTTGAGTTTAAATTTTGCATTTGAGTTTTGAGTTTAAATTTGAGTTTTTAAATGTATTTTAGATTTGTGTTTTGTGTTTTCTCCTGCTCTAATAACACGAGTCTTTCCAAAATCAATCCAATGAACTGGTTCTTTCCATATTTAACTTTCCTAACCTAGCCACATGGGTCTTGGAGTATGCTAGCCACCATGAACGTGGACGATCGATAATCCAATGATGCCTTTTACGCTCATGCCCAAGCCTCCTATTCCACCACATGGAAGGACTGTGAGAACCTTGGTGGTTACACTATCCTTGGTCTTGACAATGGAACCAAAATGTTGAGGCTAAATGCACAACAATCACGACATTGGATGGACTTCTATCCTTTTAGAAACTGCAACTCACTTTGGTGGCAATCTCTCATCTTATCTCTTGACACTGTATTCTAACTAACCATACATCCTTCTCTCTATCCCAAGAGTGTAAGAACACAAGACTAGCTTTCAGACATAGTGAACTTAGCCATTTACCTTCTTGCATTATAGTCCAAAAGCTTGAAGGCTTGAAGATAGTTCCATGACCCAAGAAACATGATTTGATACCATTGCTTCTTCGCATCTAACACTGAGTACACCAACGAGTTGAGAAGATAGTAGAGAAGAAGAGAAAAGTAAGAAGACGATGAAGAGCTTATCTTTCCCTCAATCCCTTGCTCAACACACCTCTCACTCACTATCTCTCATTCACTCTCAACAATGGAGGCAATAATAGAACAAAAAAAGAGGATAGAAAGCTTCAATAGTAACACTAATAGAGCTTCTATAGCATGGATGCATCAAAAGGGTAAATACAACTAAGACCTCCCAACCTTATATAGATACAAATTAGGGTTAGGATTAGGTCATCTCTCTAGGACAATGTGCCACTTTAGGGTTAGGGTTTGCACTCCACCTTACATTTTAGGGTTTCTATCACTATGAATTAGGGTTTGTGTCCTTTTTTGGACATCCCATCCCCTTTGTGGGATCTAGGATAGTCATTCCTTGAATTATGTTTATATCTTAGTCTTATTAGACCTAGTGTATGCTAATACAATGGTAAATACATGTGTGTAATCTACGCAATACTTATGAGTATAACAAATACAATTGTGGGTGATAATTCAATGTGCACGGGAGTGAGCTTCTATAGGCTCTCACAAAATAATATAGCCATAATCATTTGATGATATCCATGAGTACAAAATAATACACAAGTTCCCAAAAAAATACATGGTAACTTCACAAAAATAATATCCACAAAAAATAGTAGCCAACACTTACGCTTAATCTACAATCTTCTCAAAATACAATTAATACAAGTTTCTTTCTGACATTAGTGCATAATCCACCTCTGTGATATGCTTGTTTTCTACTTAGCAACTCCATTTTTCTATGGAGTATATATACATTTATACTACCTATGTATACCAATTTTTTGTAAAAAATAAAAAAAACTCATTGGAGATGTATTCTCCCCCTCCATACGATTTTATGTATTTAATATGCAACATCATCTTATTCTCAACCAAAGTCTTAAAGCTTTTAAAGTGAATGAACACCTTACTTTTCTCATGCATAAAGTAAATCCATACTTTGCAAGTATGATCATCATCAAAGGAAACATAATACTTGCAACCACTCAAAGTTGTAGTCTTTGTAGGACCCCACATATAATAATATATCAATTCAAGTGACGTCTTATATACACGATTTTCATATGAAAACCTTGCTTGCTTTTCAAATTGACATGCTTCACATAATTTATGCATCCCATCGACTTTAAGCTTGGGCAAACCATCCACAATCTATTTTGACTACATGTCTTTTAGGCTATGTGCATTCACATAACCAATTCTCTTATGCCAAATTTCAATATCATCCACCATAACACTTAAACCTTGTGCAAACATGGGAGCATCAATTTCAGATAGACTTACATCAAGAGTAAATAATCTGCCAATACATTTTCCTTTTGCAATCAACTTGCAATCATTTTTAGAATCTTTTTTATATCAACAATCAGATGTGAACCAAACCTACAATCCCTATTTTACCATCTAACCAATAAAAACCAAATGTTTTATAATATTTGGTACATGCAATACATCAGCCAAGGACTTTATTTTATCATCCTACATACTCAAAGGAGTATTTTCAATATAAGTAATGGGGTGACTTGTATTATCCCCTGTCTCCACATAGCTAGAGACTTTGGACTGCACATCTCTCTAAACCACTCTCTGTGAGAAGTCATGTGGTTAGAGGCATTTGGGTTTACATACCATATGTAATCCTTTGATGAGTTGTCAGTAGTCATAGTATTCACAAAGTGTTGCATAACAAATTATTGTTCACTTTTGTCATCATTGTTTTTACTTCTATTGGATGCAAAATTACATTATTTCTTTTTTTCATTTCTAATTTTAGTGTTGAGAGTGAAAAAAGACTGAAATTTTTGACTGATTTTTGTTGTTTTTGAGCTCTGAATGATTGATTTTTGATGGATTTAGAGTGATGTATGGTTGTTAAAGGAAGTATTCAAGAGTGTTTTGGAATGATATTGATTATGTTTTGGAAGTTCATGATGATTCTCAGTGGAGATATGAAGTTCTGTGATGTTTTGATAGGTTCTGATTGGTTTTGTATACCTTCTGTTTTGTTCTGATTGTCTTCTGTATGAAGCATGGATTGATGATTGATGAAGATTGAGATCTTTTGAAAGCTTATTGAATAGTTTTTGATAGTTTGGAATGGTTTGAGTATGAGTTATGAGGTTCTGATGACCTTCTGTAACCTTCTGTAGAGCCTCTGTCTCTGCTATGTCTCTGTACTGTAGTTGTTTTGGTGTTGTACTGTAACTGTTCTATAGACCTTCTATAAGTATTCTGTAGAATATATGTGTGACTTTGAGAAAGTTTTCTAACATTTGGAAATGATGAATCTAATTTCAAAAGAGCTAAAACAAGTGGAAGAAACAACT
This sequence comes from Lygodium microphyllum, assembly GCF_053477565.2. Classification (NCBI taxonomy): domain Eukaryota; kingdom Viridiplantae; phylum Streptophyta; class Polypodiopsida; order Schizaeales; family Lygodiaceae; genus Lygodium; species Lygodium microphyllum. The sequence goes on from NC_141161.1 coordinate 124,315,550, forward strand.
GCTGAAGACTGAAGAGAAGACTAAGTGACAGTGACAGTAGTGAGCTGTGAAAAGACACTGTAGTGGCTCTGGTGACTCTTCATATCAGACATATCTCTTGGGAGGTTCATCCACGACCTAAGAAGTATTATTGAGGGTTATTATGAGAGCATTGTAGTGAGGAGATGATGTACTATTAATAGAGAGAGAGAGAGAGAGTCAGAGATAGTCAATTCTATCAAAACAGTGTAACTGTATGTGAGAGATTGAGACAGAGAACTATAAAGACATTGAAGATGAATACTATGTGATTGATTTCCATTCAAAGATGGTGTATTACTTTGTGTTCTTTGTTATATTGAAGAATTCTATGAAGATGTTGAAGATTATGGTTGATTCTATCAAATCTGTGGGAGAAATCTACTATGATGCTGCTTGAAGAATTGTTGTTTTCTTTGTTTTGATGATCAAAAGAATGAAATAAAAGCTTGTTGATGTTACAAGATAGATTTTCTTGCAAGAGAATTTCCTTTTCCTTTGTGTTCCTCTTGGGGCTCCATGTTTTTGGTGCGCAGCCAAGGAAGCTTGCCATCAACAAGCATCAGAAGAGGCTGAAAATGAAGAAAATGGCATTGCCAAGAAGAGAAGAATTCAATGGATGTTTGTAAAGTTCCTTCTTCCAACTGAAGAGTTGGAATTTCTTATTATCAAAGACACTTTCCACAAGAAGTTCATCCCACAATGGCAGAAACATATCACCATCATGATGCATGCTCTATGTGGTGGACTGTTTCCTCTTCCTGTTGACGCAACAGAAACTTGCATCTTGGTGGCAAACTGTTTGGAAACAAACTGAAGAGCAAAAACAGAGAGAATGACCATCCATGGAAGATTTGGCATTCATTGAGAAGTTTCCAGACATCATCAAGTGGGAGATTGTGAAGAAGCTTCAGGAGTCTTGGTCAGTGGAGGTTCACGAAAACAAGAAGGAAAAAAGTTGGAATTTGTTCGTGGATGCTCAACAGCAAGATACATGGGATGCTTGGTGCACTGACAATCTTCTGTTTGTCCAATTAGCAACCCACTGGAAGTTGGTAGACAGAGTGTTTTTCACAACATACACTGTTGAAACCCTCAGAAGCTGGCATTATTATAATGACGCAACAACAATCCTAAGAAGAATGAGTTTTGATACCTTCAGAACAGAATATCTTCCCCTCTGTAGTGGTTTGAAAGCCGAATTCAGAGATGTTGAAAAGCAGGAAGTAGAAGAGATGTTGGCCAGAGAATCTTCTACAGATTGAAGCCCTCTCTGATATTATCCTGTTGAGTCCAGGCCAACTGGTTGAAGCCAACCCCCTGATGAATGATGCAATAAAGAGGCAAGCGTTAGAACGAGTCCAAAGGTACGTGAGAAGAGAGAAGGAAAAAATCAAAGTTGAGAACGAGCTTGCAGCAGAAGCCTCCTTTGACGCCCTAAAAGCACTCTTTACAGAAGTCCCCATGGCGACTCAAGGTCCCCTTCCTAGTCAGATCCGTCTTGGAAATATTGATGACATGTGAGCAAATGTGGTCCCATTGCTACTTTTTAAGGGAGAGTACAATGAAGACCCTGATCTTCATGTAGCAAAATTCATGGTAGCATGTGTGGCTAACAATGCCAGAACCCCTGAGCATTGGTTAGCAATATTCCCCGCCACTTTCAAGGGCACGGCATTTTAGTGGTATGAGAGACAAGCAGCAGGAACTTTTGGCACATGGGATGACCTGAAGTTGGCCTTCCTCACTAAATTTAGGCGTGAAGGTTTTGAAGAGCGGATGCAAGAGGAGTTCATGAACCTAAGTCAATCCTCTGGAGAAAGAGTAGAAGCTTATGTCTCGCGAATGGAATCCATCTTGAAGAGATGGACTAACCATCATTTGGATGAAGGAATCCAGAAAGGAGTGTTTCTCAGGGGCCTACAACCAGAAGTTCGCAAGTTCGTGGAATTGAGAAGACCAGTCAATCTGCAAGCTGCAGTGGAAGGTGCAAGATTGTATGACGAAGTCGAAGCAAAGCTATCAATGACTCCAGGAAGAGGAGTCTTACCTCCTCCAATGCCTCGAATGGTATACCCACCAAATGCAATCCCAGGGACAGTTCCCTACCCCTATCTCCAGATGCAAACAATGCAGCAGTGAAGACAGAAGGATGAAAATGCAAGATTCAACTTGTTGGAATCCAAAATGACAACACAGGATATTGGACCAAAGCCTAGGGAGTTTGGTCCTAATTTCGGTCCAAGGAGGTTTCCCTCTCAAAGTTACAAAGGACGACAGTCTGGCGGTGGTCCAGAGATCAGAGGTGGAATGTTATAGGTGTGGAGAAAAGGGACATATCTCCCCAAATTGTCCAAACCCTAGATGATTTGTGGATTACAAGCCCTTATGCAGTCGATACAAAGGAGAAGGTCACATTGCAAAGGACTGTCCAAGTCCAGCCCTTGTAAAGGCCAATGCCACTGATAGCCAATAGAAGGTACAAGAGCATGCCTCCAATTTGGTAGAGTTGGAAGTTGCTGCTGTTACATGCACCAAGAAGAAAGAACCAGTGGTTTAGGATGAAAATAAATCTCCTCTCAAGACTATGAAGTTTGACCTACCTACAGAGGGACAGAGTAGTATAGAACAGAATAGTACAGTACAGAGCACTACAATGCTACAGAGAGTTACAGAGACAGTCCCAGAGACAGGACTAGAGGCCCACGAGATAGAAGATATAGAAGCACTTCCAGAAACAGAAGAAGTGTCGATGTTGCAATTGTTAGAAGAAAAAGGAAAGATGAAAATGGATGTAGCCCCATTCCCCAGCCGGTTGGAGAAGCTTGTGGATCCTATCAAAGATTATGACTTGGTCAAAGACCTAGACACTTTTAAACCAAACCTAACATTCCGATAGTTGCTGATGTTGTCTTCCAGCTGCCGAAAGAGATTCAAAAGCATCTTGACAAGAAGATGTGGACTAAGGATCGCTCTTTCAATAGCGACCAAGACCAATAAGGCCCCGAAGCCTGTAAAGAAAGTAGATGTGGCTAATGCCTTCCTAGATCCTGGAACCCAGAGATTAGTGTATGGATAGAAGGATGTTTCATTTCAGATGCATTGATTGATGGCGGTTCATCAGTAAACATAATGACGGATGTCACAATGAACTTAGGGTTGCAAGGAATTCAACCTACACAGTGGCTTATCAGATTGGCAGACCAAAGCAGAGTCAAACCATTGGGTATCCTCCCATACGTAAAGACAACCCTTGCAGAAAGAGATTATTGGCTGACATATCTGGTGGTCAAACCAAATTCTTATGGGATTTCATACCCTCTGTTGTTGGGAAGACCTTGGCTTTTTGAAGCAAGAGCCAGGACGCACTGGTTCAAAGGAACCCTAACCCTAGGTAGAGGACCCAATAAAGCGGTGTGAAAGTTGTATGGATCGCAAAAAGGCAATGGATCCATATCCATTAAAGTCATAACTGAATCCTCTAATGAGATAACAGATGGTACATCAGGAGATGAAGAGGCTGTTAAGCAAATATTTCCTAAGAAAATAGAGGCATAGTCCCTAACAGTGGGCACTATAAGCCAACTACCAAGGGAAGTAAAATCCTTGTCCATGGGAGAATACCTCCTTCCTCAACTAGAATTAACTTCTAAAATCACCTTCAAGAGTGAAATAGAAGCATGGATGTACTATTCTCCTTGTTACATGACAGTCGCAGAGACAAAGTAGAGACAGTACAGTTACAGTACAGAGACAATACAGAGGCAGAGCAGATGCAGAGCGGCTACAGAACAGAGACAGAGCGTATACAGAGACAGTAACAGATACACAGCTAGAGCCAAAGGCAGAAGCAGAGTTAGAAGCTGTGACAGAAGCAGAAGCAGATGTAGAGGTAGAAGATATGTTCTTCTCCTACAGAGCCTCTACAGAAGTAGAGACAGAGCCTCCAGAGGAAGAGGATGGAAATGATGAGGAAGAAAATGAAGCAGGTTATGAAAGTGCAGATCATGAATTCCCTCTGATAGAGGATGATCTTGTTGATGTTCCTACAGAGACCTCAGAGGCCGAAGATCTCAGGGTGTTGGATGGAATGACCATGGTGCCGTTCGGGTTGATCAATGGACCACAAAGTGTGCAGAATCTGTATAAGCAATGGATTAAAGGCATAAAGATTAAGTTCACTAGTGGCTCTTGTCGCCCTGACTGTTCAGTCCAAAGAAAAGATGATGATGATGCCCCCTACCAAAACAGAAGCTAGAGCCCTCAAAGCCCCGGCCTCTAGCAGGTTCGTGCTATGTGACATTCTTGGATGCATCTTCTGAAGATGAATCCCTAAGTCTAGAAGAAATCACTACCAACACAGAAGCAAACAAAGCTCTGATACCCTTCCAATAACCTAAATAGACGAATGAGTCATCTGTACAGAAGGAGGACACTGGTTCTAGTGGAACATTAGACGAGGATACTACTCTCTTAAAAGAGTTAGACCTCTACCCAGAAGCAATTCGTGGGACATTTATCCGCGAAGTGGAAGGTGAAAGACAAGTAACATTCCTGGATACTGAGGGTATTGAACGTCACCTGAAAGTGGGTCTCAATCTTTCAGAAGAAGAACTAGTGGTCCTGCGAGACCTACTCAAGGAAAACTTAGATGTGTTTGCTTGGTCCTTGTATATGCACCCTTTTACAAAGATAAATATGATTATGCAATGCAAAGCATAGGTACAATAGGGAAGGAAGACCGATGGCGAAGACAAATGCCAAAAGTTATTGACTATTAAGAAAGGCAGGAATCCCTCTCAACCTTTGATGTCGATGTTGAAAAATAGGAATTTGTTGTTGGTCTTAATTTGGTATTGAGAATCTGTTAGAATTTGCTACTTCTATGGGCAGTGCCCAATGTTTTAGTTAGTTGGTTTGTAGTGTGAACACAACTACATAAATAAGTTATGTCACTATTTCTAGAGCTAGTTCTAGAGTTAACTAACTTGAATGAAGTTAGGGGTTTGGTTTATCTTAGACTAAGGTTGTACTTTCACTCTTATCGCTTTTAGTTCAACAAGTAAAATCTATTGTTTTTAGCTCACTATCTCTACTCTCTCTCCCTTTTTTTTTCCAATCGGGCCATAATCTTAACCACACGTGGAGCAGCATTTTGGGCAGATGGCAGCCTAGCTGACATCCTAGACGGGTGGCTCATGCGTGCTGGTGGTGTCGCATTAGAGTGGCGCGCGGACTGTGCCAGGCAGCTCTGGCTGGTGGTGTCGAAGGTAAGTCATCATCTTTTCTTGTCTTTATTTTTTTCTCGTTTTTTTTTTCTTCTTCTTCTTTTCTTCTCACTCCCTAATACATACCATAGCCACCCCCACACACACACCTTTAGACATGACACATTCGCACCACGCAACCACACACACTCAACATGTTACTCGCACCACCCACACACTTATCCACACAAACACCCTACACACCACATCCACCCCCACACATTTACACACACCTTTACACACATCACACATGTTCACACATAACCACACACACTTAACATGCTACACGCATCACCCACATACTTATCCACACAAATACCCACCTTTGCATACACATTCTCTTTAACACCCTCGCACAATCGCCAACCCTTCCATACAACACATGCAAACACAGCTTTGTCTCTTCCTTACCATGGTAAGGTTTTTCAAATAACCCGTTAGCTCTTCGCTAATTAGGACATTCTCAAAGTGTTACACAAACGAACCAATATCATCCTGGATCCTAAGAAAGTTCTTACTACCTCAAGTGTCTCGGTAGCAATGATCTCTGATCCATTTTGGAGGTTATTGTGTCAATTTCTTCATGACAGGTTCATGCACATGCCAAGAGTGCATCCAATTACTTGTTGAAGGACTTGTTCACAACCTCCAAAATGGTGCTTAAAGGCATGGTCATTGACTAGAGTTCATACCTTTATACAAAAATGGATCAATATTTTATCAAGGTCACTAAGGGAAGTGTGATTATGTCACCCATGGGTCGTATTTGTATGCTTTTCTGACATACTCTGCCCTTGCAAAGGAAATTCTACCACCTCCTGAAAACCCTCTAATGGTTCCTCCTCCTTTTACTTAAGATCTTAAACCCATTCATAAAGATAATGATAATCCTCCTCCTCTAGTGATTCAAAGAAAACACTTAAAGCATGTGATCGAAACTATTCTAATTCCAATTCCTCCAGTGTCATTCCTTGCTATATCAAGAAGTGCTCTTCCTACATGTCTTACATTTATAAATTTGTTTAGGGCACATAGAGATGGTAATATAAGATATTACTTCCTTCTCTACACCACTTGGTAGCAAGAGATGGCATTCCTTTCTTGTGTAAAGACATTCAAAGCTCTATAGAGATATCGATTACTACCTATATTTGGTAGTTATATTCTTCTTTTTATAAGGTGTTGCAACAATCCAAGGAGGAGTCATGCAAGGCCACTATAGAGCTTGCCTCCACTAAATAAACCCTCTCTAATCTATTCAAACAAATGGAGTAGTAGACTAAATTGTTAGAAACCTAGAAAGTGGAAATATCCTCTTTGCAAGACCAATTAGTTGAAGCAAAAATTCAGATAGGTACTATTATTAAGGAAAGAGATCATCTTCCTAATGAAAACTAGGAGTTTAAAGCTTTAATTACGGCCTACATAGTAGAGTTATAGTCAACAAACTCCATCATTGATAGTCATGGTACCAAGAAAAAGGAGTTGAAAGAAAAGTTGACACATCCACGCTATGTTCCACCAAGTCTTAGTATACCTCCAATGCCTCTTTGTCAACTATGGACTTGGTTTTTCACTAATATAGTGCGATGCTATGTCCGCTATTTGAAGCCAAGGTGGAGAGGTTACAATCTAGAATGGAACTCTTGTGGACTTGGTTTGAGCAATTTATGGAATATATCTCACTAGATCACTCCTTTTTTGTGCATTATCAATAACAAAAGTTGCTCCTTTATATAAAGTTGTCCACTATGGATTTTTGTTCTCCAAAGAATGGATGCTTTGCCTTCTAATCTCCTTGTGGAAGTGGTTAAGATGGTATTTAAAGGCTCAATTACACCTGACAACATACTGATGTCTTACATGTATATTCCAAGTGATCTTGTGATTCTAGAGGATGAGAATCTATCTTGATATGTGGGGAATATTATTTTATAAGTTGTTCTTTATGTTTGACATCTAGAGTTAAGGATAGATGAGATTTTCCAAGCTTACTCATCCAAACTGGCTGACTGTTCCCCTGAGGTTTCTTGGCATCCAATGATAAATTCTGCTACCTTGAATCACAATTAAAAGCCTTTGCATATTAATAATATGCTAACCAACTATGGGAGGATCTTTTATCCCATATTTTTGCACACTCCCCTTTTGACACATCCTTCTTTGACGCTTACAATCATCAATCTGTTTTAGGCCCATCAATGCCTTCACTCATTTATTACCAACAATAGATAGCCCATAGATTTGATTCTTATTTAGCCATATTTCAATCAAATTCACGGATTATTCCTCCTTTTTTTTTCAACCTCAAGCAAATCTTCAAATGTTTTCTTTTACTCATTACTTGTTTATTGTAGATTGTGTTTTCTCACCTACTCCTTATTGTCCATCTGCCGTCTACCACACTCCTTTTTATTTTTTTAATATACTTCTTAACTCCTTATCAAATTCTATTAAATTACATGAATCTCCATCTCTAACCCTTTCTTCTTTCTATGACTTTACATATCTATCACTTCATCCTTTGATGCGCGTTTCTCTTCCTTCTTCCACATCTTTCATTCGTGATGCACCTCAGTTCGTTAGTAGCCACTCAAGTTTTGATTTGTAGATAGATTAGTTGATAGGTCCCCAAATTAATTGACATGTAATTCTAAGAGGATGGAAAACTTCTATACAAGCTTATCAGAGTTATTTATAATTTGCCCAAATATATTATCAATCTTATGATCCTTCAGTCAAATTGGCTACTCATTTTGATTGGTACTTAGTGTACGTGCACTGTTATTCTCATAATGATCAAAAGCTAGTACCTAAATTGTGTCTCAATACCAATGTGGATATTGATGCCCATCAATTAGACATATTGTATTTCTATGTTCTTTGTCTCTTAAGCAGATGTCTTGTACTTGTGGAGAGAATGTGATGTTTGTAGTTCTTCCAAAATCTTGTGAAGACATTTATTGATGAATACCTCTCCCTAGATGGACTTAGAAACTATCAAGCTTTTAAGCATGGTACACTCCATTGATTCTTGATATATTCTTACTTAGCTATAATGATATATTCTATTTTTTGGAGGTGGCCTTCAAATGATTGTAATACATCTAGTTAATATATGTGGTGTGTATATTATTCTTATTACGAGGAGTTGAAGATGAAGTTGAAGCTAATCAAGATATCGGTCCTTGTTGGGTGATAAATGGTTTGATCTGGATGGAAGAAAGATGCACAAACCTCTTATATCATTTCAAAGTTTGTTATGATTTTATCTTTTTAGGATGAGTTAATGGATAAAGATGTTTTCCTTTTGTTAGAATTATTTGACAAATGCATGTTAGTGATTGGGATCATGGATTTGTTCAAGCTAGAGTTGGTGATTGAATATGGTTATTTTAGAGATTTTATTATATTTTTATCTAAGGTCACGAGGATGCTCTCTTAGCTAAGTGTGAGGATATATATTGAGGGCTAAAATGATTGGTTATTTTTTGTTAGATTTTGGGTGATTTTTTATTGATTTAAGGTATGACTAATTGGTTTTTAGATAGTTTGGATTTTTTTTGGTGTTTTGGGTTAGATTGAATGTGTTTAAGAAGCTCATGATGATATTTTATTGAGTTATGATGTTTGTTAGGTTCTATAGTGTGTCTACTTGGTTCTAATAGTAGGTCTACTTTTGCCTCTGTTTTGATCCATTTTCTTTCTATTTGAGAGATTATGATTGTGAATGAATGGTTTGGAGAATTATTAGGAGCTTTTGGATTTTTTTGATAGATTGAGTTGGTCTTTATTTGAGTTGTATGGTTTTTATGCCTTCTGTAGAGCTTCTATATAGGACCTTCTATATAGTGTACTATTGAGGTTTTATATGCCTTCTAAAGTCTTCTAATGTCTTTTGTATGCTTCTGTGAGTGTTTTATTTGATGGATGTTTAGCTTGGGGATATTTTTTGATCCTGGAAAGAGAATAATGGAAGCTCTTAATAACTCGAATATGTAGGATAAGTAGTTGTTAAAGACTTGAAGTGAAGACTAAAGTGACAATGACACTGATGAGCTCTCAACAAAGGACACTGCAGTGGCTCTAGTGACTTGAAGTGAAGACTAAAGTGACAATGATACTGATGAGTTCTCAAATTATATTGTAGTGGCTCTAGTAACTCTTCATATCAGACATACCTCTTGGGATGTGTATCCATGTCCAAGAGATGACTATTGAGAATTATTATGTGCTATTCTCATATATTATTGAGAGAGAGAATATTTGCTATGTATGCTAAAGAAAAAGGAGTAGTTACAAACATTGAAATATGGCATAAATATATTGGACATGAAAATGTGCAAATGCTAAAATTAATACAGTCCAAAGGATTGATTACAGGATTGTATGCTTTTAGAGTTGCAAAATTCCATAGTGTGTGAAGCGCGTGTTAGTTTAATAAGCAAGCAATACAACCTTTTTCTCATGACAAATATGTGAGCACAAACATACTTGATATTGTATGTATAGAGGTTTGGGGGTCTACACAGAATGTATCTCTTGGTGGCAGCAAATACCTTGTCACCTTTATTCATGATTGTTCAAGAAAGCTATGGGTATATTTCATGAAGGAAAAGAGTGATATATTTGAGCACTTTCAATCTTTCAAGGCTACTGTTGAAATAAAAATAGGCTTGAAAGATAAGCAATTGAGATTAGATGGAGGGGGAGAGTACCTCTCTAATGAGTTTAGTAGCCTCTCGAGGTCTAATGGAATAAAGAGATATTTTACTTGCAATTATACCTAGAAAAAAATGGGACCGCAGAAAGAAAAAATAGGCATATTGGGGGCTAAAAAGAATATGTCAAAATATTTTTGGTCTAAAGTTGTTTATACTGCTATCTATACTATGAATAGAACTCCCACAGTCAGTTCATGGAATGACCTCCAAAGAATGCTTTAAAGGTAAGAAGCCCGATGTGTCACACTTGAAAGTGCTTGGTTGTATTGCATATGTTCATATGCCAAATGAGCTATGAAAGAAACTTGATCCAAATGCTAAAAAATGTATTTTTATTGGATACTCTTTAGAGTAGAAAGAGTTCATTGTTATAACCCTATCTCACAAGTAAGTTCAATGTGAGCAAGGATGTTATTTTTTATTAGATGAACAATTGGTATGCATTTAGTGGTGATGCATTGGATGATGATGATCATCATGTTAGTTATGTGCAAAAAGAAAGCCAACCATCATAGAGCCTTAGTGGACCAAAAACATCATCTAGTATTATATCTACAGTAAGCCCTTGATCTGGAAAACTAAGAAGTAGCCCCATATCTTCAAGTGGATCTACGAGCATTGCAAGTAAAGACAAAGGAAAGAAGAAAGTGTTGGATGATAATGATGCATCTACTAGCCATTTGGGATTTTATGAAGATTCTAGTGGTTCATAGAGTTTGGATGATGAGCTTGGTATTCCTTTAGTCAAGACACCAAGTGTACAGAGAGCACACGGTAATGTAAAGGATCCATTAATTGATCCAGTGGTATGCATGTCTAGCAAGGTCATATACTGTCGGGACTAAAAACGGACCCGACACTAGCTATAGGCACTAGCCGGGCCTCTATAACACTCAAGACAACCCCACACAACCTCGCGGCTAGGAGCATCTGAGGGTACACTACCCTAATTGCTACTAGAGATATTGCATTTGTAATGGAAGGTAGTCCAATTATTTACCCTTCCCTTCTCTTCAGAGGGAGATCCCACACATAATGGTATACTATACCACATAGCACAAACATAGAGAGGCAACCTCTCGGCAGAATCAGCACAGCCCCACTACATCAGCTATCCTACACCCCAGGGATTGGCCCCATGATGTGTTGCTTCAACATAAAGAACATGCAAACATACTCCACTCATTGATTTTGAACGATCCAGGAGAATTCAATGTTTTCTCACCAAGCACTTTTCCCAATAACCGATTGTCTAGCCTACAATAAGGGTATCCTTGTACACTCCACTTTGGTCATTTATTAGGCAATCAAGTGCTATACATCCAGGGTTTTTACCCTGTGGCATGCAAAATGCAAAAGTGTATGACCATTGTGTGAAACCATTTTATGATTAGAAATCAGCCACGTGGTGTGCAAAGCAATCCTTTAATGATTTTCAGTCTACACGTTATTGTAGCATTGCTAGAGACTAACACCACCGAGTTTCCTCATGCTACTAGTCTCTTTAAAATTATCATCGGTCTATATGCTTTGCATAAATCTAATAAATCAAAATTTAAAACATTTTCAATTATTACTCACTTTCGCATACCCTCTTCCCCTTAACCATTTAGGTTTTGCAACGTTGCATAGGTGTAAGGTTCATTTTTATGTCATTTTTCATATAGAAAGCAATAAAAGCACACTCTAACATAAAAACAAGGCTGAATTGAGGCTTATCCCTCATGCCTCAGTCTTTTACACATTCACAAACATGAATCATATTTTTTTCTAATTATTAAGCGTAAAAATCTATTTTTTCTCCCATTTTCTCTATTTTTTCTTATTTATTTCCCCAAAAATTATGATATTTCAGAGTTATTGGTTTTTTCTAATCAAGTATGCTTGGCATTATTTCCATTCAATTTTCATCTCATATGACCCCAAAAAGTGCCACAAAACCCCCTATTTCTATCATTCATAAAAACTGCAACTTGCAGGTTTTGCGTGTTTTGCAAGAAATCATTATATCATTAAATTTTTTGGTTTTCTTCTATATTTCAAAGATAATGCAACATAGAAAATCAAAAAAAACCATTATCAAACACTTCCTTCAATCATTTTTTATAAAACAAAAAAAAAGGATCGCTTACATATAAGGACCGCGAGTTTCGAGGTACGTATCTCAAAATCGGGAGGCCCTTGATGCTTCTCATTTTCTACTGACGTACTCTCTTGCCCCGATCTACGTCCTCTACCACTTCAACATCGTAATTTGATCCAAAATTGTCATCACACCCCACCCCCTTCTCTCTTGCATTGATCCATATGAATGGGCAACATGAGGAGAGAGAAAGACTAAAAATTAGAATTTCATTCCCTTCTTCATATTACACATGGTTACCATCAAAATCTTGCACTCTTTGCATAGATCAGGGATCTTCCTCTCTCTCTCTCTCTACATGATTGAGCATCCAAGAGGCACACAAATCCCCAAAAAATGGGGCGCAAATCAAAAAACACCCCCTCCCTACATCTTGACATGTTTTTTTCATTTAGAGTTTCATTTCATTTCATTTATAAAATGTTCACTTCAAAAAACCACTTTCACACTGTAACAAAAGGGTTTTTGGCCTGTTTGGGAGTACAAACGGACTCTGATTTATGATCTAACTGGACGGCTAGCTTCGTGATGTCAAAATCTATAAACTTGGGCCCAGTCGTATACTTACAGCTCCTAGATCGAGTAGTTTCTTTACTTGCAGGGATAAAATGGGGGGTCAAACGACCTTCAATCGATGAATCGAGACTTGCGTTGGATTCTTGATGCATCTATGAAAACTCTAGCTCAGCCATCCTCCACCATTTGATTTTTCGTAAAAATTGGCTCTTTAACACCTCTCGAGCACTTTTCGACTCCAAAAACGAGCCCCAGCGCTCCAAGAATGGGTCCAAATCGGGTCCTAAAATCCAACTCTCAGATACCCTATTAAAAGATTTGGTTTTGAAGGTTATGTAGCTCACCATTATGCTTATATAATAAAGGTGGTTGAGGATACTGACCCCACTTGTTTTGAGGATGCTATTGGTCATGCTCATTGGGACGTGACAATAGATGAGGAGATGGCTATATTAGAAGCCAATAAGGCTTGGGATTCAATACCCTTGTCTAAGGGCAAGAAAGCTATTGGCTATGAGTGGATTTACAAAATCAAGCATAATGCATATGGTTCGAATAGCAATTATAAGGCTAGGCTAGTTGCAAAAGGCTGTGCTCAAACATATGGCATAGATTATGAAGAGATATCCAATCTAGTTTCTAGGATGGCAACTACTAGATACATTATTGCTTTGGCAACAGCCAAAGGTTAGAGCTTGGAACAAATGGATGTCAAGAATACCTTCTTGCCTAGTGAATTGCAAAAAGAGGTATACATGGAGCAGCCAATAGGTTATGAGGATCTAGAGAATTCCACATATGTGTGCAAGTTAAAGAAGGTGCTCTATGGGCTTAAGCAAGCACCTTCAGCATAGTCTAACAAGAGTGGAGAGTATCTTGTCAATATTGACATTTATATTTTTTATGTTGATCACTCAATTTATGTGAAAAGGGAGATGCAAGTTTGGTCATCATAGTTATCTATGTGGATGACTTGATTATTACAGGTGACATTGACAATGGGATTACTAAAGTTAAGGACTTTTTGAGGAAGAAGTTTGAGATGAAGGATTCAAGTGAGCTGAGGTATTTTCTTGATATTGAGGTGAGCATATGTGATTATAGTATATGGTTGTCCCAAACACAATTGGAGAAAAATGTGAAGTTGAGTGCTAATGTTGGGGATGAGATAGACGACCCTACTATGTTCATGAGGATAGTAGAGAGTTTGATTTACATGACTATCACAATGCCAGACTTGAGCTACACTATTGGCCTTGTCAATCAATTTTTGCAGATGCCTAGAAAGCCTCATTTGGATGCAGTTAGATGCATATTAAGCTATGTGAAGTCCACTTTATATGGAGCAACAAAAAGCAGCCTACAGTTACTTTATCGAGTACAAAAGCTGAGTATAGAGGTATTACTATGGTAGCATGTGAAGTGGTATGGCTACAAAAGCTATTGGGTGATTTGAGTATACAGGGAGATGGTCTAGTTGTCATTCACTGTGGCAACATGAGCAACATACAGCTAGCTAGAAATCTAGCATCCTATGCTAGGACAAAATACATTGAGTTGCACTACCACTTTGTGAGAGAGAAGATACTTGAAAGAGAGATTGACTTGGTATATGTAAGCACACAAGATTAGATATATGAAATTTTCCCAAAGGCATTGGGTAAAAAGAAGCTTTGAAAGTTTCAAAGCTTACTTGGAGTCACAAAGATATAGTTGAGCTTGAGGGGGAGTGTTGAGATGGAAAACTCAACAAGTGTGGACATTGATAATGGACCACCTAGCTAAATGGGTCTCCACATCTACACTTAGCACATCAGTGGTCATTATGATCCTCACATGGCCATTGGCTTATCACTTATTATATTTTATTTGTTTCACCTAACTACAACTTGCATAGTTATAGTGCTAGTCGACTAGTATAATCAATTATTCACTATTTGACTTAGTAGGCCACTTTCCTTCATGTTGTATCTTATCTATACTTTATGTACATCGTATCATGTGTGGAAGAAGAAGAAAACACTAGCAAGGAAAGTTTTTGCCTCCATGTCTCTTCTTGTGTTCTTGAGTGAACTTCATCTTGTATGTATGGTGTGTGTTTAGCGCATCAACTTAAGCAAATACCCCTACCATGCAATTCTTGATAGAAAATAAACATTGACTCTATCCTTGTGTTGAAGTAACACTCCTCCAATATTGTGTGTGCTCAAGTTGAAATCATAGCCAGGCCTTTCTATATTAACCTACATTGTATCGTGCAAAGAAGAATCCTCAAATTCCCTATTGGTCCAATGTGATGATAAATGCTCCTCGATTTCCTGATTCTCTTCTAGCTCCAAATTCAAAATGGCATGAGGATTCTTAGGCATATCAGTTTGCATTGCTAGAAAGGCTTGAGACAATTTGAGCCCTTCTCTACAATCGTACTACTGATGTAGTAAACCAAGGTATTCAAAATACATTTCTACAAGGATCTATTCAAAGAAAAGAAACACAAGGACATTCCAAGGCATTTGTGCTTTCAATTCCAAGTCCTCCTCATCCTTTCAATCTCCAAAATTCAAAGTTTCTAATCAAGCCGAATGCAACCAAAGAATATTTTCTTTGAAGCAAGGAAGCTTTAGCTTCAACACTATATCTTTTACTCTTTTGATTCGAGCTACTATCAAATCCTTAGATGCTTGATAGCCATCAACTACTTTAGCATTAGTTCCAAAATGGAAGTATGGAGCTTCTTTTGATGAATCTACAAACTGCAACATCAGTTGCCCTTCCTGAAGATAGCCAATTGTACCTTGATGGTACCATCATAGATTTCTCCTAAATGATATGCCCTAACCAAAATATGCTCCATGTATTATAGCCTTCAAGATGGAGGATTCACTTATGTTGACAAGTCATAGATCTTGCTATCCAACTTCTTTAGAACTAACATGCCTTTAGCTATAGTGATTGGAAGTGAAGACATACAATGAATGGAAACAAGAACATATGGCTTCTGAGAAGCAACTGTTATTGACAAGAAAGTCCAAATTGTCAATACCACTTATTGGAACCAGCGGCACAAAGGAAGAGTTTCTTGAGAAATTCAAGACTATGGTTTCCAGGGATTTTGATCGTGATGTTGATCTCTCACGAGTTAGTGTTGCTTATCAAAAAATTGTGCTAGAAGGAGAGATAAAAGAAATAGGCAAACTTCTAGAAAGAACAATGATGTAGAAGTATGGCATTGAGAATCTTAATAAGGCTTCTGGAAAGGCAGAAACAGGAGTTGTTGGAGGTTCTATCTAGAAACCATAGCTCTGGTCCTATGGGGTATTGATAACATCAAAACTTATGGGGAATCCCTTGCCCAAGTCATCTGGCTTAGAGTGGAGCCTAAACTTGATGTAGACATGTAGAAATAGCTAGATCAATAGCCTTGACTACCTAAAATAGGCACCAAAAGCTTGTCCTCTGACCATTGAAAGTATGCCTTGTTTACTTAGCCTCCCACCCTGTCCCTTCTACAGCCTAAGCTTCCATGAATAGTCTAACAAGTCTGGATAGGAGAGGTTGAACTTGCATAAAGAAAACCCATTTCACTTACAACCTTCAATCTCCAAGATAGCTGCAGATCGAGCTATCAAAACAAAAACCAGAACAGGAGCAATTTATGAAAGTTCAAGCAGAACCGCTAAGCAAGCTTTGGAAGAAAGGATAGAAGCATTGCAAGCCTTGATGGAAGGTATTCAAGAGCTATTGCTACCCTAAAAAATTTTCTAACTACCCAATCTAGGGTTTTTGAGGATGAAGAAAAGCCCAATGAAATTGAAGATAGAGCTCAAATCTCCATCACATAAATTAGAGTTTGTTAAACACTCCATAAAATGGTGCTTGATCTCCTCTAAATCATGAATGGAAGGTCCTCCAAAAACTCTCAGATGTTAATAGGTGAAGATGAAGGAGCAAAATGAAGTAGAAGATGTGGTCTGCCATGAAACTTGGAAGAGGTTTGGGAAAGTTGAAGAAGAAGAAGAAGACTCTTTGAAAAGTTATTGTGTCTAAGTCTTCCCTAACTTCAATGAAGTCTCTTTCTTCAAAATACTTGTCATCATTTACCTATAACTTAAGTAACGACTTGTTATTTTGACCATCCATCACCATATTTGTCCCTTCCGACTTCAAAGATATCAAATTTGTCTTCTTCCAACTGTAGGTGTCCTGCAAGTCACTACCAATCATTGTCCATGTCTTTATTGGCAGTACCTGTCTAAAATAGGTTTTTATGTTGAAAATTGAGATTGGATATGAAGAAAAAGAGGAGAAAATGGATCATAGACTATGCTCATGAAGGGATATAAGAGGAGAGAGAATACTACAAGAAAGAGACAAGAAGGGTGCAAGAGGAGAGAGAAATTTTAGATGAGGAGAGAGAAATACTAGAAATGCAGAGAGAATGACATGAAAGAAAGAGAGAGATGGTTGGAAGCCATGAAAGGATAGGAGGAGCTAGAGAGAGAAGAAGGACAAAATTGTATTATTGTGTAAAAATGATGTCATGTACATATGTCCTTTGACCTTTTATATGCCCCTAATCTAGCTCTTTACAATCACAGTACCACTTGAAAGAGAAAATCCCACTTACATGACTTATCCTAGGTAACACCAAGTTGACCACAACTTTGCAAGGCATCATAGTCACAATTTCCCTTTGATATATAATTTCAATGCAGAAAGGCCAAAAGATAGCCTAAGGCTTTGAGAGAAGGACTTGATCCCTTCCTTCAAAATATGGGTAGAAGATTTTTGTTCTTGCACCCAGACCATACTTTCATTACAACGCGCAATTATTTAATATTTCTTCTTCAACTACTCAGCTCTTATGGATCTCTTCTTTCTCTTGTGTCTATCTTATTGTGTGAGAGAGAGAAAGAGGGATTGAGAGAGGGAGAGTGTGAGTGAGAGTGAGGGACTAGCTTGGAGAAGTTCTTGCTTCTCTACTCTTTTTCTTCTTCTCTTCGCACGACGAGCATAGCAGGTGGAGCACGAGGATGGAGCTCGCTTGAGTGCGTTTCTTGGATTGTGGAGCTATTGGTAGATTTGTGCAACTAGACTACAATGAATGGATGAGCCGATAACCTCATTACATTCGATTAGAGAGTGCACATTGGCTATGTGAGAGGTAGCCATAGTTCAGTTTCTTGAAACGCTTGAATCAATAAGCGGTCCATAGGCCCGATGGTGTTGCTCACGAGAGCAACGACAAAGATCTTGTCAAAAATCAACCTAAGGTATACTATCAAATTAGGATCAAGGAGGAACACATCCCAAAGATTGCCTTCAACACAATGTATGGACATTATGAATTCACTATCATGTCTTTTTGGTTGACTAGTACCCCGACCACTTTTAACAAGTTGGTGTAAGATATTTGTAGACCCTAACTTGATGAGTTTATTTTAGTCTTCTTTGATGATATCTTAACTTCAAAGAATAAGAAGACCATGAGGCATATCTCTGAATTGTGTTAAAAACCTTAAAAATACACAAGATCTATGTGAAAAAGAGCACGTGCATGTTCTTTAAATGGCAGATAGAATATCTTAAATTAATAGTATTCAGGAAGGGGATTGCAATGGATCCATCCAAACTCGGCTAAGAAATTCAGAAGCTTCCTAGGCTTAACTGAATGGAATATGGTGTAAGAACTATGCCTTGATAGCCACACCTCTTACCAATCTACTTAAGAAGAAAGTTTATATTGTGTGGACTCTAATTGAGCAATCCAGTTTTGAGAAACTAAAGCAAAGCCTTATTACAGCTCCTATCTTGAAGCTTCCAAACTTACAATAAGAATTTGAGGTTGTGAGGGATGCAAACTCTCTCACACTAGGTTGTGTACTTATGCAAGAGGGGCATCTCATTGCCTATTCCTTATGGAAGTTGAAGAGTCATGAAAGAAACTATGCTACTCGTGACTTGGACTTGTTAGTCATCATCCATGCCCTCAAGCTATGGAGGCATTAGCTGCTTGGCAATAAATTTTCCTTAGTAACAAATCCAAAAAGTCTCAAATGGATCTTTATCCAAGCAAGATCTAAATATGAGACAATGAAGATGGATTCAAGTCTTATAGGAATATGGCTTTGAAATAAATATCGTCCAAACAAAGAGAATGTAGTTGTGGATGCTTTAAGCCACAAGGCGGCCCTTAATATTCTCATTATAAAAGAAACCTTAAGAGTAGAATTGTTAGATGCTATAGTATCAATGCTAAGTAATCCCATCATTCAAATGATAAAGGAAGAAGTTGCAAAGGACCCTAAGTATCAATATCTAAATAAGAAAGCGCAATTATAGGATCAAGATTCTAAATCACAACTGAAGTATTGAGACTTCTCTATTACAAAGAGCTTGTGTACTTTAAGAAAAGATTATGCATTCCTTTTAGCCATGATCTAAAGAAGAAAATACTCTAGGAAGCTCATGATTTTCCATTTTTCAAACAAGTCAACGATAACAAGTAGTAACTCCAGGAAGCTCATGAAATATATCATCAAGAATACTATTAAAAAGAGGAACCAAATGGATATTAATATCCTATTGCCAACTAAGTAAATCTCATACTTTTCAAGATAATACTGATAAATACTTCCAGAGAATAGATTTTTAATGGTCTTAGATAACTATTTGCTTTACCACAATTTGCTAGAAGAGACTCGCATAAATTCCTCTAAAGAAGAAGCATATTTTGATTTTGCTAACTTGATTAATTCAATATGCTCTTATATTAGTAATAAGGCATCATACAACCATTAAGAAGAATTTCTGATCCTGCAGGACTACTACAGATCAATACTTGAGGCAGTTCATAAAACTACCAACCACCAGTATCTACAACCCTATATTATAGTCAATCACAATACTTGTTATTAGATTATTATTTTATTTTTATTTCCCATGTTTAGGACAATTCAAATAAAAATAGTTTTATAGTGTATAATATTTGCTATTAGCATAGTTTTGAATTTGCCTTAAATATCCACATCACAAGCACTAATTATACCTAAGCATTTTAATCAAGGGAGCCTACATAACACCAATGATGGCTTATTCAATATCACATGTCATTGCTGCTACTAATCATTTTCTTTCCATTACAATTTCCTCATTCCATCAGTAACAACAATTATCCTTGTTTATTTCAAGATTGTTACTAAGATCAAGGTGAGAATGGTGCCAAGTTAAGTCAGTAACATTGTTAATCTTTAGAAAAACCAATCTCTTGTAATAAATTTTGATTTTTGACATACCATGGAGAAAGTAAAATTTCCAAGTATACATAACATATATTATTAACAACCTTACTATGTACCAACTCCATCAATAGGAGATTTAGCCATCATCACTGCACCCTAAGTATTATCAGAATCTGCAATACTAGTTTCATTATACAAAAATTCAATTACCGTCATCCAAATGTCTCTATCAGGAACCTCAATTTCAATTCATTATATCTTCTCACTCTTAAAAAGATAAGCTACTAGATTCATAAGTTATCTACTTCTGATATATCAAATGAGGTTCTTACTTGCATCAATAATAAAACCCAAACTAGTAGAAATACCTCTTATCATTACTTCATCAAGTTAACATTGAAACATTACCAACTTCCTTTCATGTACATTCATGGTAAGACTCAACAAAAACTAATGCAATAACCTTGTAAAGATTACTGTTGCTATTTAGGTCCCAATTAAACCAACTAATTGTTAACTACTGCTGAACACTAGAGATGGTTTAAACACATACTAATAATCATACACAGCCAGACTTGTATCTAGTAGAATTACCTATCAAGTTAATCTTATTACACACTACCCTTAAAATTCCTATTTACATTCATGGTACATAAGAACTAATTCCTTATCCTCCTAATGCATACTCCTACTATTTAGATCATCATTTTATGAATTTTTAATCCCTATGTTCTAGTAATTCATGGTAGATACATGCCTCAATGCTACTTCATGGCTTGATGAAGTACTACTCATAATATGG
Source organism: Lygodium microphyllum (assembly GCF_053477565.2). Lineage (NCBI taxonomy): Eukaryota > Viridiplantae > Streptophyta > Polypodiopsida > Schizaeales > Lygodiaceae > Lygodium > Lygodium microphyllum. The sequence continues at coordinate 124,336,261 of NC_141161.1, forward strand.
GAAAATGTACATAATGCTTTGGTTATAGTTGTAATCTCTTTGTGATTGAGTACATCAGAGAAAGATCTAAAGGTCACTTTTACCCCATAACTAATTCATTCCTACAACAGTTTTTCTTAAGCAAGTGCATGCATCAAAATTCAACACTATCAATCTTAAAACTGAAGCTGAGAACCCTACAAAGAGTGACTAGTATGCAAAAATATGTACTCTACTTCAAGAAAGTATTAATATTTTCAATAAACACTATATTAGGGAATTTGGGAATTTTCATATACTTTGGGAATTTATAGGATGGTCAATATTTGGTCACATGGTCAAATTGTTACCCCCTTCCTTGAAAGTGAAACTTTTTCTAGGTACTATATAGATGATAGTACCAAGTACATCTTCAAAAAAGGGATTAAGATTTAGCCACGTGGTCAAATCATTATTTCTAATTTGAGAGTGGAAATTGGGAGATTCCTAAATTCTCTAATATAGTGTTAATACCTACTATCCATATTTATTACACAGATTGATCCATGATAAGTTAATTGTACTCATGGGTTCATCCTAGAGGATTTGCCATAGCTTCTAGTACTAAAATACTCATTTCATGATGTCCCATAATAACTCAACCATATATTGCATCTATTCTAGTCATGCTAATTTCAAAAAACCATTTCATGGTAGTATAGAATTGAAATGGCTAGGTAGAGGCTTAGTACACCTAATTTTATCAATTATGGACAGTATACTATAGAATAACCAGTTTACCAATATTTTATCAATGTATTGTTATTACACCAGAGCCTTCACCTATTTGCCAATAGAAACTTGATAGATATGGAAACCATGTACAATTAAAGCAAACACTTTGTGCAGTAGCTAGGGAGTCAATAGGATAGGGCAAATTACATGTAGTAATATATCGGAGCTATTTAATAATTTCCAACATAAATTATCACTATAAATTTGTTGGGGGTAAAGGCGCCTCCGCCGTGCCGCCCCGTGTATTACTACACTGACAGTACCCGCCACTCCACACTGCAGGTGGCGGGCGCCCGTCACATCACTTTATTCTTTATTCTTTTAGTGACAGTTTAAATAAAGGAAGGCCCGGTCACACATTGTGACTGTTGGAGTTCCCATTTCTTGTCTCTCTCTTTCTTGCTCTTGCTCTCCAGCCATAGCTCGCGTGCAAGCTTCGATCCTTCTCACCTTTCAACTGGTATCAGAGCTTGGCATTCTCTTGCTCGATCTCGACTCGATGCTTCCCGACCTTCGCATCGACTCGCTTCACGCATTGGGTCTCCATCCCGGTAGCCATAGCCGACCTCTTGAGCTCCCGACTCTCCCCGGCTTCCCGAGCTCCATCCCGGCCTTCTTGAGCTTCATCAGGGCCTTGCCCTTGAGGTTTTGCTTCAGCATTTGCAGGCATTTGAGTGTATTCTCAGTTTGAAACAGGGCAGGAACAAAGGGCAGCCACTCTTCTTGAGCTCCATAGCTCATATCTTCCTCCCCTTTGCATTGGGCCTTCATGGCTTGGTATGTGCCTACCTTGGGCCATCATTGAGTCCCCCCACACTCAACATTCAGCCACGTGATTAAAGCAGCACTCCAGGCCTCAACACGCTGAATATGGCGCCCATTTTCAAACTTTGACCTCCACGTTTTACAGCTGAATGCTTTGTTGCTCATGGAGCACTCATCATTGGCCTATTTGGAGGGCATTTGAGCCATTTTTGGATGTCATTTTGATGCTTTGGCTTGACATTGAGGTTGGGAGCTGATCATTCTTAGTTTTGAAATTGTCATTTACTGCATAACAGTGCTAGAAATAGGGCAGCACCCCTGACACTGACATTTGTTGCTTATGCCTCATTCCATTGGAGCTATTTGATGCACGTATGCGGTCTACTTCCTACCCGGATGTATTGGGGATGTATGCATTTGGTTTGACCATGATTTTGGCTTAAATTCGGGGCTGAAATCTACTGTTTAGAACAGTAAATACATGCTGGAATAACAGTGGGCTGAAGGTACTTTACATGCTTTGGCACTTACCTACCGATACCGGATGTATGCTTTGAGCTTTGGCATGATGTCTCTGACATTTGGGGACGACTTGGAGCGATTTTGGCTTGAATACGGGGCTGAAATCTACTGTTTAGAACAGTAGATACATGCTGGAATAACAGTGGGCTAAAGGTACTTTACATGCTTTGGCACTTACCTACCGATACCGGATGTATGCTTTGAGCTTTGGCATGATGTCTCTGACATTTGGGGACGACTTGGAGCATATGTATGAGATTATGGGATGCTTTTGAGCTTCGCATTAGCTCCGTCTTCACTAGCATTTGGACCGACTTGGCATGCCCCTGGACCGCCTATGCCTCATGTCTCTGCTTGACAGTTAGGCTTTTGCATTACATGCTTTGGTTCGTGACATATGCCATTTGGTTCGTGTATGCCATACCGACATTTGGAGCTTGGATTTGGATGTATTTGAGCATTCCCGGCTTACTTGATCACTGAAGTTGGTTGCTATTTGGATGTCATTGAGTTGACCGAGAGCTTATTTGGGCTTATGTATTGCTTCATGGTTAATACGACCGGTGCTTCATGTATGTCATGCTCTCTTGGATGCGCTTGATGCATTGACAGGGTCACTTATCACTGGTGCTTTCTCTTGGGTTGTTTGAGCTTCTGAGCTTGCTTTGTACGCCTTTTGTGCCAGTGGGAGCATTTTACATGCTTGCTTGACCTTTGACAGTTGCATGCTATTGGAGCACTTACATGTATTTGGAGCAGTTTATGTCTTGAGCAGCTACATACGCATTGAGACTTTGGGATCATACTCCGATCTTTATGGATATGCATTGATGTACTCTTGGTTCACAGGATGCTTATGAGCTGAGTCTCATATTTGGATCTTTCTCTTTGAGCAGATACCTATTTGTGTCAGGTTTTGGCAATTACAGGAACACTTTGCCTAGAGTGTCTGGGGGTGTGCCTTTCACTGGCAGATGTTATTTTGACATGCTTCGATGTTGAGATCATGTTCTTTTCACTGTCATTGGCCTTGCTTATGTCCGTTTCATGCCGGCTTTGGACCTAGCATTGTTTGCTTGACATTGGATCCTATTTTGGGACAGTTTGCTCTCTAGACTGCATACCTGCAATTTATTACAGCAAGCAGTTATTGGTGGACTGAGGTGTACTTTTCATGCTGAAATATCCTGATTTGGTGTACCGCACCTAGTACTAAGTGGGCAGCAACTTTTGGCACACTTTGCTCGCCCTTTGGACCCCGTTTTGGTCATTTTTTGGGCAGTTTCTGCAGTAAAACAGCAAGCAGTTTTGGACTGTTTGGGCATTTCCAGCCTGCATAATGGCTTCATCTTCGCATGATAGTGCCATCTTTAACATTACAAAGTTGGATGGTACCAACTACTCTTACTGGAAGAGTCAAATATGGCAGGTTTTGGTGCAGAAATCTCAGATTAAGCCACTTCGGTTGAGTGGGGAGCAGCTTGAAACTATGGACAATGACGACTGGCTTGAACTTGATGAGCTATGCAAGTCTACGATTGTATTGTCTCTCACTGAACAGGTACATTATAATGAATTTGAGGAAGCACAGAGTGCATGGGATCTATGGAATAAGATCAAGAATCTTTATGATAAGAAAAGTCCGGCCAGTCAGATGTACTGGTTGAAGCAGCTTATGGATCTGCGCATGAAGGATAATGCGACTATGTCTGCTCACTTGAGCCAGTTCCATGCTATACTGAAGAGCCTGACTTCGCAGGATATCACCTTTGGAGAGGAAGTAACTCCTCTTTTCTTGCTTGGGACTCTGAATGAGTCATGGAATGTATTCCGACTGCTCTTTGTGCCTCTAGTGCTACTCTAAAATTGGCAGATGTTGAGAGTGCTCTTCTTCAGGAAGAGGTGAATCGCAAAAACTTGGATGCCTCTCGTGGTAGTCATGCTTTGACAGTTAGAGGCAGGAGTGACAGGTATGACCGTGGTAATGGCCGAGGCCGTGACTCGCAGAAGGGTCGGTCTAAATCTCGTGGCAAGTCACGTAGTAAGTCGCGTGGGTGCAATGCAAATGTCACTTGTCATCATTGTGGGAAAAAGGGCCATATTAGACCACAGTGTCATGAGTTGCGCAATGAGAAGCGCAAGGATAAGGGGAAAGATAAAGTGCAGGAGAAGTCCTCTAATCGCAGCATAGTACCTACGAAGTCCAGCGTCAAGATTGAGGAAATTAATGTCACGCAGACTGAGTCGTCCGATGGTGGTGATGAGTTTATACTTGCAGCTAGTTCTTCTGATGCTTCACACTTGACTGAGACATCTAGTATATATGCACATTGCTGGTTATTGGATTCAGGTGCGTCCTTCCATGTGACGCCTTACCGTGAGTGGTTTCACTCTTACCGTACTGTATCTGGATCAGTCAGACTTGGAGATGACAGGTCTCTTGATATTGTGGGCTGTGGAGATATTCAGTTGCAGTTTTCCACTAGCAGTTCCTTTTTGCTCAGGAATGTACGTCATGTACATGCGCTTACGCGCAGTCTTATGTCTGCAGGACAGTTGGATGATGCAGGGTTTCATGTCTGTTTTGGGGATTCTACCTGGAAAATTACCAAAGGCAGACTTGTGCTTGCTAGAGGCGCCAAGGCTGGCAGCCTCTATCCTCTTGTTGTATCTGGGTCTTCTGTAGACCATGTTTTGGCAGTAAGCTCTATCCCACATGTATCACTTTGGCATGCCCGTTTGGGGCATATGTCTTTGAAGGGAATGAAAATGTTATCTGGTTTGCAGTATCTTCCGCCTTTGGACTATGCAGGTTTTGACTCGTGTGATCATTGTCTTTATGGTAAGCAGAATAGGTCTACGCATAAGAAATCGGGTAGGCCACGCATGAGTGAGCCCTTGGCATTGGTGCATTCCGATGTTTGTGGGCCTATGCCTTGCATGTCTATGGGTGGCGCGAAGTACCTTGTTACCTTCATTGATGATTTTTCTAGGAAAGTGTGGGCTTATCCCATAAAGCAAAAGTCCGATGTCTTGGCAGTCTTTTAGCATTGGCTTGCTCTTGTTGAGAACCAGACTGGGTATAGGCTGAAATGCCTTAGGACTGACAATGGGGGAGAATATGTCTCACGTGCTTTTGAGCAGTTTTGTGATGACAGGGGTATTAAGCGTCAGTTGACCGCCCCTTACACCCCACCCCAGAATGGTTTGGCTGAGCGCATGAACAGGACTATTCACGAGCGTGTGTGCTCTATGCTTAGCCATGCACGCCTACCCCAGAGTTTTTGGGCTGAGGCAGTTAGTACGGCAGTGCATGTCATAAACCGATCATCTTCCAGTGGATTGGATTTCCAGGTTGCAGAGGAAGTTAGGGCTGGTAAGCCACCCTCTTATGCGCATCTCCGTGTCTTTGGATGTGAGGCATTCTGCCATGTGCCCAAGGACAAGAGGAGTAAATTGGATCCAAAGAGCATTAAATACATATTCCTTGGCTATGGTGAGTCAGGAGAGATGGGCTATCGCCTATGGGATCCGCAAGCGCGGAAAATGGTACGCAGCCATGATGTCGTCTTCCATGAAGACAAGATGCACAGGCAGCCTGAGAAGGTGGTTGAGATCCGCAGAGTGATCTTTCAGGAGGATCCTAGAGCTCCAGCACAGCCAGTAGTACAGCCTGCAGCAGTTCCTCCACAGGGCCAGGGTGTTGGACAGGCAGTTAGACAGGCAGCAGAGCCTGCGGTGAGACGGTCTGCTAGAGACAGACGTCCACCTGATAGATTTCAGCCCTCTATGCATTATGTTTTGGTTACAAATGCAGGAGAGCCTTTCACTTATGATGAGGCTATGAGCAGGGGTGATAGTCACTCCTGGGAGAGGGCTATGCAGTCTGAGATAGACTCCCTGCATAAGAATGAGACTTGGGATTTGGTTGCCTTGCCTAAGGGCAAGAAGGCTTTGCCATGCAAGTGGGTGTACAAGCTGAAAAGTACCCCTGGACACCCCAAGCCGGCATACAAGGCTAGATTGGTAGCAAAGGGTTTTAAGCAGGAACATGGTGTGGACTTTGATGAGGTCTTCTCTCCTGTGGTTAAGATGACCACCCTGCGCTTAGTCTTGGCTTTGGTTGCACAGCTTGACTTAGATCTATATCAGATGGATGTCAAGACGGCTTTTCTACATGGGGACTTGCATGATGAGATCTATATGGATCAGCCTAAGGGCTTTGCAGAACCTGGCAGGGAGCACCTAGTGTGCAAGTTGAAGAAGAGCTTGTATGGCTTGAAGCAGGCACCTAGGGAATGGTATCATAAGTTTGATGCCTTTATGCAGTCACAGGGCTACAGCAGGAGTGCTATGGATCCGTGTCTTTACATGAAGAAAGCCCGTGATGGCAGTTTGCTTATCTTGGTACTCTATGTTGATGATATGCTGATAGCAGGGAAAGCTCATGATGAGCTAGATGCTCTTAAATCTCAGCTGAAGAAGAGCTTTGAGATGAAGGATTTGGGACAGGCCTCACATATACTTGGGATGCGCATTAAGCGCGATAGGCATCAGGGGCTTTTGTATCTCTCACATCGAGAGTACATTCATAAAGTCCTTGAGCGCTTCCGCATGCAGGACGTAAAGCCTATTGGCTGTCCATTACCTTCTTATGTGAAGGTATCACAGGTGGATTGTCCGCAGACAGATGAACAGAGGGCCGAGATGGCCAAGATCCCTTATGCTTCAACCGTGGGCAGTTTGATGTATGCCATGATAGCCACTCGTCCAGATATTGCGCATGCAGTTGGTGTTGTGGCACGCTATATGGCTACACCTGGCACCAGACATTGGGATGCCGTGAAGGGTATCATGAGGTACCTGAAGGGCACAGCAGATATGTGTATTTGCTATGGCAGCCAGGATACAGGAGTCGTGGGGTACACTGACTCCGATTATGCAGGACATGCAGATAGTAGGAAGTCCACTTCTGGCTACGTATTCACCTATGCTGGAGGGGCTATCTCTTGGATGTCCAGGGTTCAGAAGTGTACGGCTTTGTCTACCACTGAGGCCTATGTTGCAGCCACTGAGGCTTGCAAGGAGGCCATATGGTTAGGTTGTCTAGTTGCTGACCTTGGAATTGATGCCACACCTACACTGCATTCGGATTCTATGAGTGCCATTCAGTTGGCTAAGAATCCGGTCTTCCATGCAAAGACGAAACACATTGAGGTGAGGTATCACTTCATACGTGGTGTCGTGGAGGACAGGTCTATTGACCTTGTCAAGATCTCCACTGACGAGAATCCTGCAGATCTGCTCACGAAGAGCCTCACTACTGAGCGCTTTGCCTTCCTCAGGAGGTTGATGGGCATTGGATGAGATGTCGCCTTTCCTCATCCCTTGTACCTATGTACATTTGTACTGTCTTTTCTTTTTCTTTTCTCTCTCACTAGGGCAGATTCGCCTTTAAGTGGGAGGTTGTTGGGGGTAAAGGCGCCTCCGTCGTGCCGCCCCATGTATTACTACACTGACAGTACCCGCCACTGCACACTGCAGGTGGCGGGCGCCCGTCACGTCACTTTATTCTTTATTCTTTTAGTGACAGCTTAAATAAAGGAAGGCCCGGTCACACATTGTGACTGTTGGAGTTCCCATTTCTTGTCTCTCTCTTTCTTGCTCTTGCTCTCCCGCCATAGCTCGTGTGCAAGCTTCGATCCTTCTCACCTTTCAAAATTCCAATCATTAAGCCTATTTTTTTGAAAAATTCTTTCCTAGCTCCTGAGCTATACCATTATGATATCTCGTTGATGCCCTCTAATTTTCAGCAAATCGAATTACATTCTTGGAAGCATTTCCAATAACATTATTTGGGCTATGTCCAATATTTACTAAACATTTAGGTTCAAGCCATGTGTCAATGTCATTCCAAATGATGATGCATTGTCCATGCATTATTGTAAGTAGATTACAGTATGCATGTTAATTTACCAACCATCCATGATAATTATCAAAGTACCAAACCTCAATAATTTCTATGCATTATGATATTTAACTTGTGAAAACAAACATTTAACCAAATCAAGAAGCATCATTCATTACCAGAGGTGCACGAAACCAAAGTTTTTGGATCAAACAAACCTGAGGGCTCGATGATGAGGGAATTAAAGCCATTGAAAATAATTGTCCAAGAAGGCTGATAAAGTCCACACCCAATCAATAGAAGACCAAGGAAGGCTTGAAGCAACTAATTGTATGAGAGTGGAGACCACTTCAATAAATAGCTAGACGTTCGGATCATGACATATTGAAAATTTTCACAGAGATTGAAAGCGGTAACCATAGGAAACCCCCCACTGCATAGCTCCATTACCAAAAAGAGAGAGAACCATCTAAATAAGAGGGTCACAATGCATTTGAGTGTAAACCTAAACTCTAAATATGAGTGTGTGCATATCTCGCGCATATGTGTGGACATATGTTTACTTGCATGCATGCCTCTGTGTGTGTGTGTGTGTGTGTGTGTGTGTGTGTGTGTGTGTGTGTGTGTGTGTGTGTGTGTGTGTGTGTGTGTGTGTGTGTGTGTGTGTGTGTGTGTGTGTGTGTGTGTGTGTGTGTGTGTGTGTGTGTGTGTGTGTGTGTGTGTGTGTGTGTGTGTGTGTGTGTGTGTGTGTGTGTGTGTGTGTGTGTGTGTGTGTGTGTGTGTGTGTGTGTGTGTGTGTGTGTGTGTGTGTGTGTGTCAATTCTACTTTTAGAATCAATTCTTATCATAGTAATCAACATGGGATAGAGCGAAGATTCTTTATTCTTTCCTACAAAACAACTTATTGGGTGATATTTCCCTCTTATGTATTGTCAAGATTCATATAATTGATTAGACATGTTTGTTTATGAGGAGATTGATTTTTTCTTATATCTACTATTTTCAATAGGCTTTGATAATCATAATTGCATGATCAAGTGTTCTTGCAATGATCAACATAGGGCAGATTAGAGATTCCATATTGTCTTCTACAAATTACTTTATAGGTAGCTTTTCCCCTATATTCATGTTACCATAAGTCATGTGATCGAGTAGTTATTTTTCATTTTGATTGAGATAATATGTATCTACCAATATGCAAGTGCAATGCAAGGTTTAGGTGAAGCACGTAACTCTTGATCCACATTATTGTGGTGAGCTATCGTTTTTGTGCTAGACAGAGTGGGTGTTTTGGAGGTCAAGGTTCAAGAATTCCTAGAAAATTATGTCTTTGAGTATTTTTGTACTATTCATTTCATTATGTTTCATGTAAACATGATAATCAATGTGATGTTCTCAAATTCGATCTATGTTTGTGTCGATGTATATAAGTGTTTTTGTTTCCATGTGTGGGTCATTACAAAATGGTTCAATATCTCTTGATGCTATGGTTGATTTTTGTGGCATAATTATTATTTTTTATCTATATTAAAATGTTTATCGTTTAGGTTTTAACATATAATTCAAAGATATGAATTGCCTACGTCATAATGCTTGAGAGAAGAGGAAATATTCTCTCAATAGAAGTGTGCAATAGGAAAGATGAGAAGAGAACTAGATCATTGACACATATAATTGTTCCTCTTGGGTGTATGTGCATCCAAACATGAAGGGAGCTTTCAAGGTGAGAACATCTACAATAGGAGATGTATCAAAGCACTTTGTTTCTTAGCTAACTTTCCTTTCCAAATACAAGTACTTTGTCGCTCACCAAACTTTATGCTTGTAATTCAAGTATTGCAAATGGAGGATGCTGAAAGGTGAATGGTTGTGCCTTAACCAAGAGGCATGTGATATTGTAGCTATGAATATTACTATTATTTGAGAGACTTGTGAACCTCAAATGTTGTAGATGGAGGATGATTGGTCCTTGAGTGTAATGCATTAAAGAATCATGACATTAACGAAGAATCCACCTGCTTACTTCTATTTCAAATTAGATATGATTGCAATAAAATACAAGTACTTTGCAATGTCCTGCGCTTACAAAAGAATACAAGTACTTGTTTTTTTGGCTAATAGAATACAAGTACTTTGTAGTACCCAACCCTTCCAATCTTCTAAGTATCTATTATTTTCCAACTTGTCATATACCCATGTACATTGTAGTATTCAAAATTATTTGAGCATGTTTATGCATAATCTTTTTTTTTTTAATGCATGGATCCGAATTTCCATCAAGAAAGAAGAGATACCTCCACTAATTTTGTATTTTTCAAATGTGTACACATGGATTTCTAAATTGAGAGAAGAAGCATATGCATCACCACCCATTAATGGGGAGGGGAAGAATGCACCTCACCTCCAAAATTAGTTGATAAATTGCGTGTGTATTTTTGCACTTTTTTTAAGACATGTATACACTTTTTTTTGAAATATGATGCATACATACACACACACCCATGTGTTGGGGAGAGGGGAGAGAGAAGGGGGACACCCAGCTGAGATTAGCTAATATAGTGGGCATGTCACTTGGCACATTGATACACACATATTAAATTTTTAAAGATGTTAGTTGAAAACGTGTGTGAACAAACCCTTTTTGTTCTAAAAGTTAGGGTTATTAAGATAATCCTAATTCAAATTTTGGTTTCATTGTTTCGTTTCACAAAATCTCTTCATCTCCTCTTATCTAGCACATCTCTCCCACCTCTTGCAATGGATTCTCATGTGTATTTCAACGAGTGGATCCATGACACAAAGTTCACTACCCTACATGATGAGATCTTTGAGGTCTTCTTGAAGGTCTTCAACGTGGAGCATATTCTCTAAGTGTTAGATCTTAATCTCTAGGTCACGGAAGAGTTTGTGAGTGCCTTTGCCACTCACTCATACTCTATCAAGGGATCAGACCTTTCATGGGTGCCTTTAGACTGGTGCCTTTTTAGACTGCTAGCTAATGTTGGACATGCAACATGGAAAGAATGAGCAAAAAGTAGTTAACAAGTGCTTGGCCCACATGGATCCATGGCATAGAGCATGCATTGTACCTATGGGAAATGCTCGAAGTACATCTCCTTTTGAGCTTGTGGAGACAACGTTGCCTGAGACAACGTTGCCTTGGCCATCTACTTGCTTTCCTTAGACCTACCCATAGAGGAGGGGAGTGATGATGAAGATACGGTTCATGCTATTGCATGCAAGGAAGAAGGGCCTATAGAAGAGCCCAGGTCTTTGGTGGAGAGAGCTTCCTTCGGAAGGATCTAGCTCTCTCAACTTGGAGTTGGCGTGAGGATGTGTGGAGCTAGCCAATTGCACAATGAATCCCATAAGATATATGCACATTCATGTATCCGACTGTTCAATCCTAGTAGAAGTCCCTTTTAACCCCCTTGAGTCTCTATTTGCTATTTGTTGGTACAAGCACTCAAAGGCTAGCCTAGGGCATATGTTCTTATGGGGTTTCCTAGAGCCAATGTGTACAAGACATTGTCTCAAAGAAGGTCTTCATCAAAATAGGTCTAGTTTCCAACTCTGTGTATAATGGCATGAGGGATTGGGTCTTACTATGTAGATAATATGGGAGACCATCATCACTAGAGGTCACTTCCATGGTTGCTACCATCATAGTACTCATCATTCCTTATGTATGCTTTACCTCTATACTAGCTTCCATTGTGCCATTGTCTTCCCCTTCATGTTGTACATTTGGTGTGTCATTCTCCTCTTATGCTCCATCTACTTGCCTCCTTAATTTGAAAATCAAGTTAAGACCCCATTTAGGAGCACCATAAGTAAGTAAAATGGTCACCAAAGTATCAAAAATAGTCGCAACTTTATTCTTAGCTCTTGGATTTATGTACAAGCACATCTAGACTCCAAGGTACTCAAGGCTGAATACCCTCTTGTCAACCCATCCTACTACGGCCCAACAAAAGTAATCACTAAATATATGTAAGAGGTCACAATCTCCACTATCTCCATGTATGCTTGGTGATCTAATGTGGGGTTGTATTAAAAACCATTATCTTGGTCTTCACTAGGAGTTCCCAATTTTCACACAATGCCAATAATTCACCGAGTTAACAGTGTAGGCCTTAGTGCATTTGATATAAGCACTATATCATCAACGTATAAGAGGATTAAGATTAATATACCATGTAGGGGTGCACCACTCCCACCCTTATGGCCGATATACTCCCCCTCATCATAATTCAAAGAGCATGGGTGAAAGTAGACATTGCCCCTTGACTATGATATTACTAGCAATCACCTCTAAATATCCATATGGGACATGAACCTTCCTAGTAACCTCATTTGTAGATGGATATGATGGCCCCTAGCATCTCACTAGCGGGTGCTCTGAAGCCCTATAGTTTCCCCATAAGTTTGGCCATTGGTATCATGTCAAAAGCTTTATATAAATGCAACAACAATAATAGATCATCCTCCCATGTTATTTTCCCTCGTTAATGATGCTCCAAAGGGTGGTAAAGATGTGATCAAGAGCAGAGAAGCCTTGCCGAAAACCTGCTCGCCTTCTAGCTCACTCCCTATATCTCAGCCAATATGTTGAGCCCATCCTTCAATGTAGAACCATAAAGCTTGACATGAACATGTCTAACTATAATGGTCATGTAATTCCTCATTACATGAGATCCTTGACCTTTGCACAATGGTGTTGCTTGACCCAATGAGCAAGATATCCCTCGCATACATTGTAGTTGAACATGTACACCAAGAGTGGTGCCAATGTATCTCATGCTTGGAAGAAGTGCTTAGCCAGTGAATCATCATGATCCTATGATCTCCCATCCTAAAGACTTCCAACCTTCTCACAAACCCTATTAGGTAGTTGAAGAAAGAGTAGTGTGTGGGGTGAGGCTTTGGCGGTGTATGTTTAGGGGGTTGGTCTAGTTGTAGGTACCATTGTGATGGTTAAAGAAAGAGAAGTGTGTGGGTCATGCCCTAGTGGTGAAGGTTTAGGGGATTGGTCTAGTGGTAGGTATCATTGTTGTGCATAAGAATGCCATGTAAAAGGAGAGGTAATGAATGTGGGGGGAGGGGGTCATGCAACATCTTGTAAGCCTTGTTTTACAATCTCAACCTAAGAGAAATTGGTATATATCTTGCTTCAAGCATATGAGATATACCCTTTTTCTAGTGTGGGAGTTACCAAAAACATGTTTGGAGAGCATAGGTTATTTCTTGAGTGATTGTGCCTTAGGTTATATTAGGAAAAAATATGAACTCACAAATGGGCCTTTTAGCCAACCTGCACCCCCTTAAAACAAGGAAAAGTGGAGAGAAGAATAGTAAAATAATCACCTTCTCTCTCCACTTTTGCAATATTTTTTTACCTTTTTCATATTCTCCACAAAGGATTTGCTCACATTTCTTCTATCTCATCACTTAATAATCATTTTAAACCAAATTTTATATTGTCAATCTCTGTGTGTCTATCCGTGCCTTTTAAGTTTACCTCCATTAACATCCATCCAATTGAAACCTCCCATACTTTTAAAAATCGAAAAAGTTGGTGAAATATGTGTTTGAGGGTGAAAATTGATAGCTTGGTTGCACTAGTTGGCACAATGATCAAGCGAAAGCATGTGTCCATAACCAAGCAAGCAATTGCAAAAAGTTGTCATGATGTCATCATGACACATCATCTATCTACAAAATACAATGGCTAATAGGAGAAGTGAAGCAAATTGAATGAATATTGGGGTTCCACTCTCTATGTTATTCATTGAGTTTCCAATCTCTTGCTATGTAGTAAAGATGGCTAGGAAAAAGGTAGCGCCTAAGAAGTTTCCTCTCAGAGCCTCCTATTGTGTTCAACTCAATGGGGCATCTATTGGCTTAGATGCCATCTTTGACAACAATACTTCACAGCTTTGCCAATGGACCATCCCCTTCTCAACCTAACCTAGCTTCCTCAAGCCACCTTGAGAGGGTTTCTCCTCAATATCCCCATAAGAAGTGCAAGTGGAGGCCAAGTACAATGGCTTTCAAAGAAATTAGGAAGTACCAATAATCTTTTGATCTCATCATTCTAAATACTAGTTTCTCAAAACTTATTCATGAGATTGTGCAAGACATGTACCAAATAGAAAGCAGGAGGTGGTTTCTATCACAAGGTTAATATAGGCCCGATTGCTTTGCCAAAGAATTTGTTCATGCTTTGCAAGGGGTTGTAGAGGCTTTTTTGGTAGACTCGATTACTGATGCTCAACCTTGTGCAATACATGATAAACACATTACTATAATCCACAAAGACTTTCAACTTGTAAGGAATATCTAGGGAGTGAAGGATGTATTCATTCCAATGGAATGAATATTGTTTGTAATATTATCTTTTTGGACAAGTGTCCTCCATGTGCATAGGACACATGACTTTGACTAAAAACTATTGTACTAGCTTAGAAATATGAACAAAGTTTTTGTTTTCAATCTTCACTCTCAATTTAAATGTGTCTTCGCATTGTACTTTATCTATAAAATTATAGTATTTATTATTATTGTCAACATTTATATGAAAGCCACATCCAAAATTGCAATGTCTTGTTGCACACTTTCCTCCTCTCGAGGCCTTTTATTAGAGCATACATAGATAAGTAGTTGCAACATTAATTCCTCGATTATCGATCCATCCATCATTTTGAATAGGATAGTTCTAAAAATACCTAACCATATCAGAATGTGATGAAACTTAACATGCAAACCTATTAGTGCCAAAGAGCATATTTAAAAAAATTGGTTCCAAAGAAATCCTAGAAAGGCCTTGGTTCGAAACCCTAGCATCTAAGGCCACTTTCCTGCCATGGCATTTTTTGGCACTTTTTTTTTGTCTGTGCTCTTAGACACGTAACAAGTGTGCACATTAAGTTTCATTGCATTCTGATAAAGGTGATGACTTCACTATAATACTATGAACCATGCGTGCAATACTATTTATAGTTGGTTTTAGGTTTTCAAAGGGCTTCAAGTTCAATCTTCTTCTCATTTCCATATACCACTTTGAGTCCTTCCTCCTCAACTTCCTCCTCTTCTCCATTCTTCTCTCATTGGGCTTGCATGGCGTGCACCAACAAATCACTTGCCATAACCCCAAGATAGTGTGCACTATAACCCATGGTGCATTAGCTATAGCAAGTGTAGCATCCTCCGATACTCACCGTAGAAGAAGAGAAGATGGAGACAATCTACTACAACTCTACGAGAAATTAGGCAAACACAACATGGGTATGAGCTTCTAATACCCAAGGCACTGTTCCATAAGGTTATTCAAGAGATCCTATAGGATTTGCGAGCAAACAAGCCTAGGAAAGTTCATGGACCGAGTACAAATGGTCCAACACCACAGAAGTGGATCGCTACATTAATGTAGGCCTTGCAGATAATGGTGGTAGAGGAGTATCTTATCAACCTCTTCAATGACACACAGTTTGGCCATCCATGCAAAACAAGTCACTGTGAATGACAAGGATGTGAACTTCATTATTTGCCTTCATCATCAGGGCAAGAGACCCCAACCGCATGGTACTTAGACATGAGGTTTCGTTATGTGTTACCATGTTGAAAAATCTCTCAGTCACTACTTTGTATAGTAAGTTTTATGTCGAAATATATATTTACATTTATGTCTCCCGTATTGTATACTTGTTGCCTTTATTTTGGGTACTTTCAATTGTCAAGTTTATTTAATTGCCATGTGTGGCCATTAACAAGTGTGCTTTAACACATGCATCCACCACAAGTTTTCATACTAACATGAAATACATATAATCACATTTGATGTAACCACATGTTGTACGAACACGTATTATATATTATGGAATTACATACAATTGCATTGGGTGTAACCACACGTTGTCCTACTAATGCAAGTTACATACCTAATTGGTTCCTAATCATGATAACTAAATATAGAATGCACATATATAATGGACTTGCATTGCACTATCACTACAAAAAAATGTATTGTGTGTTATCACATGTAAATACATATAAGTATGTCACATTATTATCATATGCATGTGCACCACATATTTTTAAAAGTAATTTTAAAATTATTCAAATAAAGAACAAGAGTTTGTATTGACCAAATAAGATACAAGATCAACTGACAGTGACTGATGCAAAATATGTTTAAGCAAACCCTAAGCAATGAAACTCAATGTTTCTTTGATTTCTTTGATGGCGGAGACAAGGGACCTTCACATGCAAACAACAATGGTTTCTTTGACTCAAATACAATGTGCTTTCCCCTCAAATCTTCATGTAGGAGAATGGGGTCGGACACCTTGCCATGCTCACCCAAAGTAGCAACTGTTTAGAGTGCTCCACCACCTGCTTCATCAAACAAGTGTAGAAGCTTCTTGCGTTGCACGAGAATCACCTTCTCCATGCTTGAGATGTTAGGCACAGTACAAAATGGTGCAAACTTTGCCAACACTCAAATCTTCATTATTGTCTCATCCCCTCTAGGTGAGCACTTCTTATGAAAGATGATGGCATCATCAATAAGGTGGCTAATGTACTCCTTTAGTGAAAAGTCCTTGCACCAATCCACATACCTTGATCCTCCTTGACGCAGTGTAAACTCATCAATGTTACAATATGTAATGGATCACATTTTCCAAATAAAAATATGATTACTAACTAACTTAGAGTTCAAGAAAGTGGGCCTAGATACTAGACTTTGGAATAGGGCCATATAGGTCACATTGTTTGGCAAAACTTTATCAATGGCATCCTCCAAACTCGATGCACACCTTGATCAAGTTTTGTCACAATAGAATATATCAAACTTGGAAAAGTTGCTTTCTCCTACTCATCTTATACCTTTAGCTCCTCGTGCACTAATGATGCATCCTTTTGAGCAGAGAGATCAAGAAATTCCCTTGTTGAAAACTTGGGCCTTGGTCCAAAGAGGTCATTGTTGCAAAGCTTCAAAATCGACATTAAAAATGTTATAATTTGCCTCAACTGCAACAATGTCCTCTTGGATAAATATGATCGCATTCACTATGTCTACATTGGTGCCATCATACCTTCCAACCTTTGCCATTGCCAGATTCACATCCATGTAATCATAATGATGATGTCATCCATCAAATCTCTAATGAGATTCAAAAAGGGCTTACTCCATCTCAAAATACTCCAGCACATTAGGCAATACCAAGTACTATATGCCCTCTATCTCCATAGGTATCAAGGAGGCAAGAATGGGTTTCTTTGAGATTGGCTCTTTTGAAAATGATGGCATTGTGAGAGCCAAGCCTTGTTCTATCACCATAGGATACTCCTCCTCAAAGTTACTATGTCAAACTTTACTAGGAGCTACAGTCAAAGGATCATTGGATGTGCCACTACCTAATATACCAGAGCATGAAGATAGCTACAATAGGCTCTTCACCAAAGGGGCTTCTTTTTCACACTTGATGGTAATGATGGACCAATACTAGCTCAACCTTTCCCTGTTTGAGCTTTGCAACATAGTGATTGTGAGCTACTATAGGTGTAGTTGAGCCAACACAAGCCAACAAAGAGCCCTCATAAGTTCCGTTGTCACATGGGACTGCCATCTAATATCAGTTGCACTCCATACCATCAAGTATAGCCCCTCCTCGCGGAGGCACTTGAGTCAGTTTCTACTTGCAAGTCATGTTCGTGCTCAGTATCTTTGTGCTCTCATGAGAGATGTATATTATACATGTCCCTATTATTCTTATCATGATTGTAAGTAGTTTGGCATGCTTTTATCGGTTTCGACATTTTAGCATTAGTATTGTCAATTTTTCCTTTCTTTTGTCCAAGTGATACATGTATTGGAATCATGACATTGTCTTTATTGGGTCTCATAGGCTACTTTATACACATTAATCTAGTCTAGTATATTTATCTATCTCAACAAGCACTACTCTAATGCTAGAAACCTCATGCACACTTATTCATATATATCACTAGAGAACACTTATTCATGTATATCACTAAAGACTTCATGCATACTTTGGGTGCACACACAAACAATGTACACACATATACACTACTTCTATATGCACCTGCATCCATTTTCACAAGATATAACTTGTGGATACCTTTGTTTACTTCCATATAGTAGATGCAAGCTAATGACAAAGCGTGAATTTGTTAAGATGAACAATATAGCTCAACTCAAAATAAAGCATTGATATAGTACATGCTACAAGCTCAGCCCGTTTCATGGGATCTTGCAAAGAGAGTTCACTCAAGCAAATCATGATGCATAATACAAAGATGAAAGCTTTTACAAATATTTAGCATATTGTCTTAATTGCATTAACACTTCAATCCTCCCAACCTTGTATATCTAACCCAACAACTTCCAAGACAACTCATTTCTAATGAAAACATTGGTAAGTTACAAAAGTAACATGGAGGTGAAGTATACAATGATGAGAAAGGGAGTTGACAAGAGCTTGCTCGAGGTGTATTCATTCAACATCATTGCCATCTTCCACGACTTTAGTGTGCATCATAGATTGTGCAATAAGGGCATGATTGACTTACAATGCTGACAGTACACAACTTCCAAAAATGCATGCAACGAGGATATTAAAGGTGGTTAAAGCTAAATCAAAGCTTTGAGTGCTATCGACCATATTAATAAGAAAAAAATGGTAAGATTACCAATCTTCCCATTCATGTCGTGGCAATCTAAGCAAGCCCTTTCCTCTTTCCTCAAAAGAATTGTATCAAATATAATCTTAAAGCATTGGCAGTTCCTTCTTGAAGCCACTGAAATAATATTAAAGAGCTATAGCAAGAATGGAAGGTCCAAGCTTTGAGAAGTGAGAAAGTAGTCACCGAGCAATACAATTCGACACACTTAAAATCCACTCAGCTCAATAATTGGCTTTAAAATATCTTTGTCCCACTTTAACACTAAAAACTTTCCTCAAATATGCTTAACAAGCAATAAATTCTTTTAATTGACATAATATCCTGAAGCTTCATAGATGCAGCACAATTGTCTACATACAAGTTTTGTCCATGGGAAAAAAATCATCAAAAAACAGTTTTTCCCATATCATTCACCAACCAAATCCCAACATGATTTTCAATTATGTATCATTGTACGAGTAACAAGGCACCAACATAAGACAAGTCATTTTGATTCCAATCACCAAAACTCCAAGCTTGCAACTTATTTAACTCTGAACTTGAAGTATAACAAGACATTGATGCTCTATGGATAATAAGATATACTTGATGTTTCAAAATTTAGGTTTGGACATCAAAAGATGATGCCTCAAAGTCTCACGAACAAAAAATGGCATTTACTGTGGCTTTCATTACTTACATTAAGATATTAAGTTTACAAAATGGGACTTTTTTCACATGTAATACAATCGCATGAATATCCCAATTCCCCAATGGTCCATAATCAAGGGGTTGCTTCAAACTAGTGTCCCATCACCACCAAGGTCAATGTACAAGTCAAATCTTCATTATAAAGTTTCCATTAGCGATCCATTAAGTTCAACATGTCTAAAAAAGTTAAACTGTTGGGCACATCTGAAACCACCGCTGAGACTCTCTACTGACCACTGACCTGTTTACACTTGAACTCTTACAGGTAAGCATAGGCAATCCCGATGGATCATAGAAGAGGTTTCGTGCTTTTCCCAACAAAAAAAAGAATTCTGTGTTGCCTTTTTCAAACAGTACAACCTACATAAGCTTTTCAGCTTCAGCCTGCACTATAGCTTTTACCTTCCCTTCAATACGCTTGAGACAGTTTTCCACTCGTTGAACACCCCAATACAAAGCAACAGGCTCAACTGCAATTACCTTCGCACAAGCACAAAGCAGAATGAAGTAGTCAGCATGTAAAACCCTTTGTACTTTTTTGCCCTGGGACTTCTTCCGTACATATCTGAGATATTTTCCGGGAGGAACAGGAAATCTGCGAGGTGGCAAATACATGAAACCCAACTCCTCCATATCTTGGACAATCTCCTCCAAGCTCCTGGACTTTCCATAGGCGCTTCCTTTATCTGCATCTTCCACTTCCATTGACACATTCTCTTCAGCTTCCGCAGATCTGCTACTCTTTGGAAAACTTGAAACCTCACTGTTTGGACCAAGGGTCGGATCTTTCTGAGCCATACTGAAGTGGCTACCTCCACTGAGACTAGAAAAAGCTGGTGCATCCAACCTTTGGGGTGCCTTTGGCTCATCCTTCACAACAAATGTCTCCTACAAAAATAAATAGCCCATAGCAAAAATCTCTTAGAAAACATTAGAAGCTTTAGACACCTCACGTGACCGTTGACAGAAAATTTACGACAATATGGCTTTAGACACCTCACGCAACAGTTGACAGACAACATCATACAAAGGCTATAGCTAAATCTCCAACACACAGAATTAGTACCTGAATAGGTATAAACTATTTGACATAACACACAATCAATTCATCAATCTCTAAATTTCTTGTGAACTTTTAAGGAAGATGTATATAACTAGTTAATCATATTAAGATTTGCCTACCATTTCCTCCTGTAAAACTGTACAAGTAATGTGCTGTTCAATAAGACTTCAAGCATCAAACTCCCCTCCTTCAGTCCATGCAGCTGACATAGGCATCCAACCAGTAGAACCTCCAATCTCCCTCTCCAAGTAATGAGACCCGATACATATGAGAGTGGAGGAATGCAAAATATAGAGAGCATGGAGAACCACACAAGACAAACAGATCAGCCACCATACAGGTGCCCTACAGCGGGCAGATTGGCCAATGATTGAAGCCCTCCAGGATCAAAAGATGCTGCCCTAGCTGCCCTAAGTGGTGCCAAGCCCAAACCCTAATAAAGGTGCCCAGCACCCATGGAATCTACACTGCTAACACCCTCTCTCAGATCATAGGTGATCAGAACAATAAAAACATAGAATGATGGTTATATACAAGCCCCTAGGAACTACCAACATGTCCCATGCAACGGTGAGTCTACCAAAATCTTGTAACATTAAAACACATACAAGTTACAACGATGGCATAGAATGCACTATCCAGTGCTGGATGCACCTCAGAGAAAGCACCTAAGTCGATGACAATTGTACTCGAACCTTCATCACAAAAAAGTTGAAATAGCACAACTTTATTGCCTATCATGAACAGCCCTGCAGAAGCACATTCCCCTTCCTCAACCATCCTATCGAAAGGGTCCCCACATGTAGGCACAGACTACAAGTAATATCTTGCTCACTATCGAACCCTCCCATCATGGACCTGAAAGTCATTGGACTTTAGGCTCAATAGCGAACACATCCGTATACTGGGGCATTGAGGGCTAGAGATATGGATACCTCAGCTGTGGAGGTGTGTTCATGGCACAGCTGAGGTGTGTTCATGGCCCAATACATTGTTGGCCTTAGGCTTGGGAGTGAGCCTGATTAGCTCTGCAACTAGGAGGTGAGTCTAATGTCCATCCCCTGTACGTCGTGGATTCGGCTTGTCATGTCTCCTGAGCAGGCTGGATCATCATAAATAGATGTTTCAGCCATAAATACACGTAGAAAACCGCCCTCAAGATCCACATCAATGAGACATTGGTGAGGCCAGCAAGCCCCACCACCACCGTGTCACAATTCTTCTCAGGCTGGAAGCTCGTGAGAGGAGCACCACTCTGCTGCTATAGGACAAGGGCATCCTCATTCAATGCCAAGGCATGCACAGGAAGATGTAGGTTTTTCCACATGTTTCCATACGACAAACACATACAGGTACCCCTTGGGCCTAAATCATACATGGACCTAATCTTACAAGAAAATATAAATCACACACACTTACTTTTACAATAAAAATGCATCATACATTAAAGCTTCAAACTGATAGTAATTGAAAACTTCAAGTAGAAAATTCATAAACCATAAAAGCATATAAGTAAGGTCCAAAGACATCAAGACTTTTCTAAAAAGTCTAACTAAAAAGAAAGTACTAGGCAGACTCAAAAAAGGGGATACGTACACCATCAAGAGGGGCTGAGGGTGATTTTGGGATTAGTGTTGGGCCTTTAAGCGACTTATCATCTACATGATTGGGTTTTTGGTAAAAAAGTACAAAACCTATTCTTCTTACGCAAATAATGCTAGAGGAATCTTTGTGGTGTTTTGATTATCACTCCCTTTTCCCTTCAATGAAGGAGACTAAGCATCAGCACCATATCATGGGCCAAGTTTGGAACCAATCAAAGAGGGTAGGACGAGGTCTATTGGAGGGGAATTCCCCCCACAACCAAACTAAAGGATAGTGTAACTCACTTGCAAGTTTGTGAAAGGTACATAGTGCGCAACTAGCATTCCCAGCAAAACAGCACCAAGGTGCAAAGTGCTACACATGTATATAATGATGGCCTAAAGTCTAAATGTGGTTCAAAAACAACATGTGCATTGTGTTAAGACTAGATACCCTATAGTTGGTCCCAAGTAGGATCCTAAAATTAAAATAGACAAATCCAAAAATGGTCCTAACATGGAAGGGAAAGGCAGGAAATGTGAGTGTGAAACACTAAACTCATACTCAAATAAAACAGAAGATATAGGATTACATTCTGGAGCATTTCTAATCATAAGAGTTTTCTTCAAATCCACACTAGTACTAATATGGATCTCTTGGGTGATTTATAATTGATTCCTACATAACTGAAGGGGCAATATAGACATGATCAAGGTCATGTTAGCCTGCCTATTAAAGTCATGTCAATCTATCATCTCTTGATTGTGAGCTCCTATCTAAGTCTGACAGAGACATGGGAGCTTTGGCATTTTAGTATGCATTTCTTGTGTTTTAGTCCCTTTTCCTATGTTTGTCAATCGATTTACACCTCTTGCCAATGCCTACTCGCTTCGAAGTTGTCCAAGATGCCACCCCATGATTTGTCGGATTTTCCTATGCAATCAAAGTGCATTTATAGCAGCCCCCGGGTTATTTGCAGCAGGTCGGCCAGATTTAGGGCCCTTTTTGCAAGTCGGTCAGATTTGGTGGTCCTCAACTATTTATAGCTAGCCACTCTTCACTTTGGCCATCATCTTTCACAAGTTGCTCCTCCGATTTTGGCATCCTCCTCTCTCTCCAATGCTGCTGCCGCTGCTGTCATCATTTCCAGCCTGATCTGGTGCCCTCATTAATGCCTCGGGCTGCGTGCAGGGGCTCATCAGTCCTCCCTATGTATTCAGCATGCATTTTCAGTCAATGTAGATTTCTTCCCTCTGATTCCTGCTCTCTCTCTTCCCTTCTCACTATGTTTGTATTCCATCTTCCATTGCACACTCAGATGGTATCATCGCTTAAGAGAGGACATTGTGTAGTCTATCTAATGAGGAGACCACCCTGCCCCAAAACACAAGTATAAAACCCTATGTTTGCTGCAAACGCAACCTTCCTTGGTGCACTAACAAACACAAAGTTTGCTGCTTCTAGTCAACGATTCTTGCCAGGCAACTATCTTTGGTTGTAGGTGACATCATCTAGGTGCAAGTGGCAGCATTTATTGTGCAAGTGGCACATCTACACCTCAACTGTAGCTAAACCCAGTGTTTTGTGCTTGCATGAAGTCCATCAAGGTTCAATACCACTATGTTGGAGAGCGGATCATGGATTCCGAGTTAGTGGTGGCCTACTGTCCTACTAAGGACAATGCAGCAAATCTCTTCATGAAGCCTTTGCCCAAGGCTTCTATGCTTCATCACATGAAATTGTTGGGTCTTAAGACACTCCCAAGATCTAAGAGGGAGTGTTAGCCTGCCAACTTTAGTCATGTGAGTCTGTCATCTCTTGTTTGTGACCGCTTGTCAAAGTCTAATGGAGACATGCTCTAGCATTTTAGTATGCATTTCTCCTATTTTAAGGCATTTTCTTATGTTTGTCAATTGATTTACACCTCTTGCCAATGCCTACCTACTTCCACACTCTCCAAGATCCCACTTGATTATTTGTCAGATTTTCCTATGCAATCGGACTGCATTTATTGCAGCCCCCGAGTTATTTGCAGCAGTCTGCCAAATTTAGGACCCTTTTTGCAAGTCGGTCAAATTTGGAGGTCCTCAACTATTTTTAACTCGCCACTCTTCACTTTGGCCATCATCTTTTGCAAGTTGCTCCTCCAACTTTGGCATCCTCCTCTGTCTCAAGTGCTGCTGCCGCTGCCATCATCATTTCCAGCCTAATTTGGTGTCCTCACCGAGGCCTCAGGCTGTGTGCAGGGACTCATCATTCCTCCCTCTATATTCAGCATTCATTTTCAATCAATGCAAATTTCTTCCCTTTGATTCCTGCTCTCTCTTTCTTTCCTTCTCACTATGTTCATGTTCCTTCTTCCACACTCTCACAAATCACACAAAAATGGATTGCAAGAACCTGTTAGCAATCATATGTGTCTTGTGTGGTCATCTCCTACCTGTGTGCCTCAGTCTAAGATAGACAAGGATATTAGGAGCTCTCACATTGTCTTCGTCTGTCATTTTATGTATTTTCAATACTTTAGATGAAAGGCACCTTAGTGCTTTTTTTTGTGCACTTTTGGCTATTTTTAAGGAGTTTGATAACATTTAGGGTTTTCCCTCTTTTTCGCCTATATATAGGCAGCCTGCTCTCTCACTTTCATTATCCATTATCCATCATGATCCTTCGCGATCTGCCAACCCTCCTCATTCTCTCATCCCGTTCTACCATCTAGCACCCACACTGACACGTAGAGCTACGTGTTGGGACTGACCGCTGCAGCCTTGTCCCCTCAGCCATTGCCCCTCACATTGTTCCTTCTCTCTCTTGCATTCTCTTTGTCTCCTCCTCTCCATGTTCGCTTTCCTCTTTCCGTTACTCACTCTCCCATGGTATCAAAGCCACCCATGGGAGCCAGAGATCTTGAAGAGGAGCACCCTATTCGTAGTTCTAGTCATCTTCCTTGCCAGTTTTGGTGGCAACAATCTGTGTTTTGCCTCATACCTTGCTAGGCGGACTATTCTCTAGTCTGCAAATCTGCATTGTGCAAGCAGCCCAAGTGTCTAGCACGTGCTTCAGGCAAGACGCAGCTCCTACCAGCTGGCCGGTTCATTTCAAGTGCAAACGGCCCGTTCCGGGTGCATGCTGCTCATTCTCAAGTAGACAAACATGTGTCAACATCTGCATTTTGCAATTAGGCATCTCCTCTGTCCTGGGCGGCATTCCAAGCCCCAATAGCCTGGGCAGCTTGTTTTCAAGCATCTACACTGCAGCGAGATCTGCATTTGATAGCTAGCAGTTCACCTCATACCTGGGCAGCACATTTATTGCAGGACTTGGTCTTCTCCTACCTGCATTTCGATTCAGCAATGTAAACAGACCCTTGTTGTGCTGCGTTTTGATCAGGAGAGGTTGCATATCAGTTGGGTGGCTTGTTTTTTGTGCTAGACAACCATTATTTGGACTTGAACGGCATGTTACAGACCTAGGTGGCCTATTTCAAGCCTATGCAGCATCTTCTTAGCTGAAAAAGTGGGGCAGTTTTGCTATGCTTCACACTGGTCAGGTTCTTTTGACTTGGGTGACATCATATTTCGTCTCGATGGCTTCCATTGCAGGCCAACATAAGGGCAGATTTGCATTTACTGCAGGGACTCGCTTTTCGGGTCCCCCTGGTCCTGGACTAGCCCCTGGATTGGCTGTGTTTACACATTGAAGACATGTTTTCCTCTGCATTTACTGCTCCCTCTCTCTACCCGGCATTGTGTGTTCCCATTGCATCAGATATTCCTTGTCTACCTTGCCCTAGTTAGTCTTCTTTTGTATCGTGACCCGCCTGACCCCAATTATCCCGAGGACACTTCCTATTGGTTGCCTTTATTCCAGTGGCAACATCTTCTTTTGTTTTCTTGTAGGTATTTTATTGAAGGATGGGGGATCATGTGGTTCGGGATCATTCAAGCCCACCAACTAATTATTGTTTCCCATTATATTCTTTCGGGCTTCTAGTCCCCAATTGGCATTCCTAGCATCTCTGATACCAACCTTCCTCCTCAGATAGGGTGGTAAATAATCAACAAATTCACAAAACTGAAATGCACACTTTAACATATAATCTTGGACATTGGACACCTTGTTGGCCTGAAAACTAACGCCCCTAGTCTCTCCACTTGAATTTGACTAAAAACAGCTTCAGCCCTGTTGAATCCAAGTCTTGGAGCTTCCAATTTCTTGCACACTTCTTGAGGTCGCTGGTAAACCCTAATTTCTACTGCAAATTAGGGTTAACGGCAAAGAAATCTAAAATTTCTCAGCCTCTGGTGATCTCAATGCTGTAATCTTTGGAGCAAGGCTATAGAAAGACTCAGAGATGAGAGAGAATGCTAAGGAGAGAGAAGATTCAAACTTTCTTCACGAAGAACTAAAGAAAATTTGTCACTTACTGTTGTTGCACTGTCCCAATAGCTTGTAGATGCAAAGAACTGAAGAAAATCAGTCATTTACTACTGCTGCCTTGTCTCAACAGCCTGTAGATACTGTCACTTGCTATTGATTGGTCTTCTCCTTGCCCCTGGCTGCCTCAGAAGATCCTCCAATGGCTGCAAATCAGACCAATAGCATCTCCTCTCTCTCTCTTGCAAGTTGAATCCACTCAAATGCCTCTCAAGCCTCTAAAGACGTTTTTCAGTATTGCATTGGCATTTTTGACAAGTGACAATCTTTCCAAATGGTTTTTCCAACATTATCCATAATTAAATATTAATTTTCAGCCTTTGAATACTGAAAGTTAATCTAATAATTATTTCAATGCCTTGAAAAATAATCTAACTCGCCAATAATTAAATTAGCTAGGCAACTTCCATTCCCGAGTGTCTGCATCATCTTTGACCATCAGATTGGCCTTATGTACCATTAAACGTCACTTCTCTAGTCTCACCAACTGATACTTATGGCCAAATGAATGGCCTAGGCCAACAACTAGCACCAAATATCACCAAGTACCAGTGCGGCATGACTTACAATGACTTTTTTCTTTAACATCTGTGATTTCCTGGAGTCCTAGGCTCGTAAATTTACTCTAACCCTAGTTACACCTCACATATGTAACATTTACTTAACCATGTGGTTAAAAATTAATCCACATGTTAAGTGAGGTTTCAAAAATATATGTCCTCATGACAATCTCCTTAGCAGGTGTCAGTCCTAACCTCTCTCTCCGTATTCAACAAGCTTGGATGGAACAAACTACCCTCTATAGTCGTGATGCATGGAGTGTCTCCTCGACAATTGTAACCTTTGGGATTTTGTTACAACCCCTATATCCCAACCTATCTTGGATCTTCATGATGGTGTGACCATGGATTTAGTAGCTTTATGAGAACGGTTGAATGCCAGAGTCCGCTCTTCTCTCCTTTTGAGTTGTACAGATTTTGTGCTCATGCATGTTCAACATCTCCACACCGCTGCAAAGATTTGGAGAAGATTGGCATCCCTCTTCTAGATCCAGACATTTGGGCATCAATTATCTCAAGTTGAAGCTGCAACAGCCTTCTATTGCAGATTCCCTGCAATGAGGGATCACATCCATAAGATGAAGGATATTTGGGATCAGCTTTCATTCCTCGGTACGAACATTTCTTCGAAGGACCTAGTTGTGACACTTCTCTCATATCTTCCATCACCGACATATAATATGCTCTACACTAATCTTTTCACTTCTCATGGCCGAGAGACTCTCACTTTGAAGGAACTAGTCCCATTCATGCTTAAGCAAGATGTGCATCACAATGAGATAGTTTCTTGTGGAGCTCGTACACATAGTTGTACTTATGCAGCTTTATCTACAAGTATAGGATAAGCCAAGTAGAAAAAAGAGAAGAGAAAGAAGTCGAAGTCATCTTTCGACTCTTAAACAGCTTTTGTAGAGAATTGTAGAGAATATCCCACATGTCCTCATTGTGGGAAGACCTCACACCCGGAGAACAAGTGTTGGAGGATATACCCTCACCTTTGTCCAAGAACGAAGGGTGAATCTATTAGCAGTCTAGTAAGCTCATGTGTGAGCTTGTGTCACCAAGTGGTGATACTTTTTACAATTGCTTTTTTTATTTACTTATATAAATGTTTTATTTTTCTTTTCTTTTGTTGCTATTGCTTTTTACCCCCAGAGTTCTCTTGGAATAAGTGGGATCATTGCATGGCCAGAAGAAGTAGCCATTGGGACAAATTAGACAAATGGTTTGTCTGAGCCTTAGGACCATTTCCATATTGAATGGGCACTGAAGAATAGAATGCCAGTGGTTTGGGACTGTGTGCTTAGCCGCTGGAGATGGTGTAGGACAATAAGCCTGGCCAAGATAAAAGATGCGCATGTAGGAATGATCATGGAATAAAAGTCACTGTAACTGACCCACATTACACTTTTTGATGTGGTCGCAATGATAAAAGTTGCTCAGAACAACTTGAGAAATGCAAGGGTCACCATCCCTAAAATTTAGGGAGTCACTATTTTTGGACCCCAGAATCTGTTCGTGTCATTGTCTTCATTTTTACACGAGGATTAATTCTTTGGTCTGTGCCGAGGTCAAATTTTGCACCCATCTTGGAGAATTTTAGACCAGAAGGTTTAAACAGGAAAATTGTTACATGTATGCCATGTGGCACAAATTCCCAAAAGAGAGAGAGAGAGCATTAAAAAAAACGTAATAGGCATAAGGAACAGATGGGAGAATGAAGTTTGGAGGAGCTGAGGGCAGATTGCTGCAAGAAAACTAGTCATGGAGAGTACTTCTACGTCTCTGACTCAAGCACGGAGGTAGAGCTTGCTCCCTCTGATCACCTCTCTCTCTATTCTCAAAAGAAATGCTTTGCATGATGGATTGATTCCATCGAAGGTAGAATTCTATGTTTACTCTGCACATGCTGAATAAGAACAATGAGCTCTGCACATGATACATGCTGAACAGTAAGAACAGTGTGCTGGACAGAAAGAATAGTGAATTCTGCATATGCTGGACAGTAAGG
The DNA here is from genome assembly GCF_053477565.2 of Lygodium microphyllum. Taxonomy (NCBI): domain Eukaryota; kingdom Viridiplantae; phylum Streptophyta; class Polypodiopsida; order Schizaeales; family Lygodiaceae; genus Lygodium; species Lygodium microphyllum. The sequence continues at coordinate 124,365,264 of NC_141161.1, forward strand.
GATGTTGATCTGGATATGCTGTATTGTTCCTATGCAGCTGGGATTCACTTAGAAGAGATGAAAACCAACTGTTCACAGGTTATGTATTTTGGAACATTACCATTTTTATAATTTACTATCTTTTAATTGATAAAAAAATACCGAGAGGGGCGCCAGTCTTCGGGGCCAATCTGGTGCTGAGCGAGGGAGAGAGGTCTCTGTTTATGTGTGTGTATGTAAAGTCCAGGTGTTAATTGAAGGAACTACAGCTTTATGTGAGTCATAGACCAGTTGCAGCTTGGGCTATGCCTGATATTACTAGGTAATTTAGGCATTTTGTAGTATTAGTGATTATTTAGGCATTTATTGCTGGCCGACCAGCTAACATGTTTGGCATATTTTGGACCTATTTATTCAATGGCTCCTCCTCTTATTCAATCATCATCATTCTTCAGGTGGTCTTCCTGTTGAAGAGAGGAGCCAGTGACTCACTATTGTATGTATCATTCTCGTGTTTGGTATATGGATTCCATTTCCGGAGCATATCTTTAAGTTCTCTTCCTTTGCAATGTTCTTTTGTTCTTTTGTTTCCTTTCTCTCTTGTCTTGTGTTCAGCAGTTTATTTCAGCACTTGTCTATGCTTCCATTGCTACACCACTTCTAACATGGTATCAAATTGCGGGATCTCAGTTCCTATTGCAAATTTTTTGCTGATTACAAGTATTTCTTCCCCCTACTGATCACACCTACGTTTTTCAAACCAGCAACCTCCGTTTTCAGCCTGCAATCGTCACTTTGCTGCATTTCATACTCCACCAACCTGCGCTTTTGGTTTTCTGCCGTTAACCGTAGCTGAATGATTGTTTGTGTTTCTAAAGAAGTTCTTTGGACAGTTACCTCCTGTAAGATATCCCCAGAGATCTCATCGAAGCTTCAGATGTTGTATGAGGCACCTTCCCCTATGCATAATATGACCCTTTATGGACAACTTCAGCAAATGAAGCTCAAGTCCAAGGACACCATTCAGCCACTTTTACTTTGTGTTACATACGTACACAACCACCTTCGACACATGCAGTCTGCCCTTTCAAAAGGCACATCTAGTGGGTACGGTACTCTACAAGCTCCCTTCGAAGTTTGATAGAGTGGCGAATGCTTTGAGGGCGCAAACATCCTCTATAACTATGAGCTTTACACACGTCCTCGATGCTACTTGAGCATGAGACATCTTTGTGTTTGCAAGGGAAGCTCTCATCTCATTATGGCGGTTCCAATGAGGCCTTTAAAACTTCAAAGAGAGGTGACATGAAGAAGAAGTCGACGGCCCAATGTTATCACTATGGTAAGAAGAGTCACTTGCGGAAGGACTGCAAGGAGTTAGCAACCTCAAGAAGAAGCAAAGGAAGAGGCATGCGGACTCCTTTGACATGTCATCCTCTTTCTCAGACTCCAACTTCGATTCTCCAACCAAGATGAAGTTTGCAGCACAAAAGAAATCCACTTCTTCAGACAGCGGGAAGAGCTTGATTGCCCCTACCTTTGTTGCTTTCTAGTCCAAGTGATGTGGCCATCCCTCACAACTCTTTGATGCCAGAGGGAGTGTGAGAGGGTGGTGAGAAGGGGCAGCCGCGCCTCATCTATACCAGTGCACAAGTTCTCAAGAGGGACATTCTTGATGCATCGACCAAAGTCTGGCATGTTCAAATCCTGGAGCTAGGATTGATATCTAGGTTCATGATGAGTTGTTTCCTTGACAGCGAGCGGGATTTGCTTCTAGTCTTGACCTCACATGCCCGCACACTTTGGCGGTCTTGGCCAAAGGCGGGGAATCCATGGTCACATATGTTCAGAGGCATTTTTGATAGGATAGTCTCGTATGCTACTACACAACATTGTTGACAGACACTGAGATCTATTATGACTCTTCTCTATTTTCAAGAGTTGGTACAATCGACATTGACCTCAAGGTCTCTCCGAGGCACCTTGGTGGTGACTTGATCACCCACTACTTGGATATCCATGGTTCTACTCTAGTGGTTCTTTGTTGTACATGATTATCATTGTATCATTGTATCATTGTATTGTGTCAAATCACCCATGATCTGAGAGAGGGTGTTAGCAATCTAGTCAGCTCATGTGTGAGTCTGGGCTATGCCTGATATTATTGGGTAATTTAGGCATTTTATAGTGGTCATTTTAGTGATTATTTAGACATTCATTGCTAGCCAACCAGATGCCATATTTGGCATATTTTAAGTCTATTTATTCAATGGTTCCTCCTCTCATTCAATCATCATCATCATTCTTCAGATGGTCTTCCTATTGGAGAGAGGACCCAATGTCGTTGTCCACAGAGCCAGTGACTCACTATTGTATGTGTCATTCTTGTGTTTGGTATATGGATTCAATTTCCCGAGCATATCTCTGAGTTCTCTTCCTTTGCAATGTTCTTTTGTTATTTTGCTTCCTTTCTCTTCTGTCTTTTCAACAGTTTATTTCAGCACTCGCCTATGCTTCCATTGTTGCACCACTTCTAACAATATCTACATCGAAGCCTTTATCTACCTCTACTTCGTCACCTACCATTACCATTGAGTCTATGTTTCTAAACATTTGTCAAGTGGAGGAGCCTTCTTTGCCGGTCTTGTCTTTTGAGCAAACTTGGCTCTTTGACAGTGGTGCATGGAGTCCTATGACTCCTTGAGGTGATTTGTTAAAGGTTCTCCATCTATCAGAGGGTATCATCAGCACTAGTGACATTTCTTCGATACCTATTAGTGGTGTTGGCACCTTGCCTCTATTGTCTGGCTGTCCATGAGCTCCATTTTTTAGGCCCTACATCTTCCTAACTTGGGCTTCCCTCGTCTCTTAGTTCATGGCCTTCTTAGACCCGAGACACGTGTTGTCTTCACCAAGCCAGTCGTCTTTGTTGAGGATTCTCCTATAAGAGCCACTTTTGTGACAAGTTGGTAGGAGATGGGGCTATCTATGCTCCATTACTTCCATTGTGCAAGGCCCTCTGAGTAGTTTTCTATTACGGTGCCCGTTCCTGATTGTGCACTATCTATTCCACGTGTTTCACCCCATCCCCCACCATCTCCTCTGATGGTTTCCTTGTATCTCCCATCCCTTTCAAAGAGGGACGATATCGATGATGTGGCTATGGAGTTCTAGTTCTTTATGTTTCAAAGGGAGCTTCCCAGGATCGTGAAGAGTTGCTTCAAGGTTTCTACTCTACTTTGAGCCTTTCTTTTATGCAGCTACCCCTTTTCTTTGTCATCGAACCACCATTCCTTACTGCTTGGTCCTTGGTCCCTCTTGTTTCTATGCAACTTATGGTGCCTTCGATTAGTTCCTCGCTATCGTCTCTTAGTTGGGTTAGAGACTTGGCTCACCCATCCTTGATTGGAGTTTTTTGGAGCGATCCGTTCAAGGCCTCTCTGTCTCTTTTGCCCTTTGGTGGCTTTCTGTTTGATACAATTTTTATCTAACGAGGAGATTTTGCTTCTTGGCTAGCTTTCTTTATTGATGAACTACATTGACATTTGCACTCTTCCTCCCATCCTTGGATCCACATCTCCTTTGGCCTTCCGCCACATCCAAGATCAGAGAGGAGATGATAGCAATCGTGTGTCATGTGGTCATATCTCCTACCTATGGGCCTTAGTCGGAGTCAAACAAGGACACTAGGAGCTCTAACATTGTCTTTGTCATTTTATGTGTTTTCAACACTTTAGATGGAGGAAAAATTAGTGCACTTCTTTTTGTGTACTTTTGGCTATTTTTTAGCAGTTTGATCACATTTAGGGTTTTCCCTCTTTTGCCTATATATAGGCGGCCTGCCCTTCCACTTTCATTATCCATTATCGATCATGATCCTTTGTGATCAGCCAACCCTCCTCATTCTCTCATCCCCCTGCTACCATCTCACGCCCACACTGACGAGTAGAGCTACATGTTGGGGCTAACTGTTGCAACCTTGTACCTTCAACCATTTCAATCGCTTTGTTCCTTCTTCTTCTTCTTTTTTTCGTAAACGCTTTGTTCCTTCTCTCTCTTGCATCTCTTTGTCTCCTCCTCTCCGTGTTTACTTTCCTCTTTGTGTTGCACTCTCACAAAACCTGCCACTGGGCTTGAGTATAAAGACTTTGGACTTTCAATTGTGTCCTGAGTGGATAATCTTTCCTCAACTAAGAGGTAACTAGTCTCATTAGTAGAGTGCTTCAACTCAAATGCATCTTGGAAGGAATATGAGAGGAAGAAGAACAAGGCTTCAAGGAAAATGATCCCTAAAAGAAAGATTAGTAGATGAAGATCATAAAACCTTGAACTCCAAATCAAGATATCATATTGTATTAACAAGGCCTCCATTGAACACATGACCTAAGAGAACATAAATGAATCCCAAAATGGAGCAATTTAAGCCTTTGTGAGTCACTACATAAGTACAATGAAGTCAAGAACAAACCAAGCACTCCACAATAGCCTCAAATAAATCTTTAAACAAGCATCAACTCTGCTCTGATACTATGTGTAACAATACTAGGGTTTGCAAAAAGAAAACACAGTATGTACAACAACTCAAACACTAACATAAACACAAAACACATGAATCGAGATAACTAAATGAATAAAAAGTATTGGACAATGAACGAATAAATGAAGGAATGTGTATAAAATGCCCAAAGTGCAAAGATGTCCAACAATAGATGGCTCTCGTGGGAGCAAGGTCCGTGCTAAGCCTCTAAGGGAGGTGTCAAAGTGTACCATCCACCAAAGACGGATCCGGAGTACAATAACCACAAGTTAGAGTTGTATCTAGTGCAGAAGTGGACATGCAGCAAAAATGCAGCCTGTAGAGGTGTGAATAAGAAAGATGATCCACCAAGAGCAAGGCAACAGAAATGGAGCCTGATCCAGTGCAAAACACAGCCTGACAGATACAATGTGTGACGAACAATCAGGCACCTGTTGTAGACAATAAAACACACAAATCAGATCATGCTGACACAAATAACAATAATGTCAACAAGCTGAGGCAAAACACATCCAATAGAAGCCTCCCGTAGGGCTAGCAACAGTTGAGGATAACCACAGCAGCAGGCTGAAAACAGGCCACAACTAGCTGCAAACAAATGCAGTCCACCACACAGATGGAAAGGCAATTGAAGTACATCCGTGGTAGCAATTGGAGAAGAGCGTTCAGTATCAAGCAATGGGCTAGTTGCCACATGAGAATGAAGACTGGGTAAGAGCTGACAAGGGATACAAGTGATCTAGAACACTCTGTTTAAAGAGAGGGAACTAACCAAAAGTAAGGAGTTTGCTTATGGGGCATTGAAACTGTGAGAGTGCGCAACCAAAAGAGGAAAGTAAACACGGAGAGGAGGAGACAAAGAGAGAACACAGGAGAGAAAACAAACCGTGTGACTGCAATGGCTGAAGGTACAAGGTTGCGACAATTAGCCCCAATACGCAGCTCTACGTGTCAATGTGGACACTAGTCAATGTGGACACTAGGCAGTAGCAAGGGGATGAGAGAGTTGATTGATCACGAAGGATCAATGATGGATAGTGAGTGTGGAAGGGCAGGCCGCATATATATAGGCAAAAAGTGGCCAAACCCTAAACATGGTCAAAACCCTAAAAAATGGCCAAATTTGCCTAAAAAGAGATGCCCTAATGTGCCCTCCATCTAAAGTGTCTAAAACACATAAAATGATAGACAAATACAATGTCAAAGCTCACAAGCAGGAGATGACCACACGACACACTTGACTGCTAACACCCCCTCTTAGATCCTGGATGTAGCAAAAGACCAAAGGAGATACGGATCCAAGGGTGCCAAGAAGAGTACCAATGCCGATGAAATCTGCTGATGAAGAAAACCAGCCAAGGAGCAAGACTCCCTCTCCATATAAAAATATGGTCCAATGGAAGGACACCAAAAGCCAATAGAAACGAAGAGGCCTCGAACAGATCGCTCTTGAAAACTCTGGTAGAAAATGGGTGAGCCAAGTCTCTAACCCAACCACAAGTTGATAGTGAGGAACTATCAAAGGCGCCATAAGCTGCATAGAAACAACAAGGGCCAATGGTCAAGCAACAGGGGATGGTGGCTTGATGACAAATAAAAGAGGTCGCCACATAAAGGAATGGCCCAAAGTAGACTGGAAACCCTAAAGAAACTCCTCGCGGTCCTAGGAAGCCCCCATTGAAACACAAGGGGCCAAGAAATCCATAGCCGCATCACCAATATTGTCCCCCTCTAAAAGGGATCGGAGATACGAGGGAACCACCAGAGGATGATGGGGGATGGGAGCTCACGTGTGGGATAAATAGTGCACAAGTGGAAACGAATGCAACAAGAGAAAGCCGCCTCAAAGGCCCTATATAATGGAAGGGAAACGGAGCATAGATAGTCCCCCTCTCCTACCAACTTGTCTCAAAAGTGGCTCTTGTAGAAGAATCCTCAACAAAGACAGACGACTCAGTGAAGACAATGCGCATCCAGAGTCTAGAAAGGCCATGAACTGAGAGAAGATGGAAGTCCAAGTCCAAGAAGCTCGATGGACGATCATACAATAGAGGCAAGGTGCCAACACCACTAATAGGCACCAAAGAAATGTCACCAACAATGACACTACCCTCATGATGGACGGAGATCCTACAACAAATCGCCTCATGGAGTCGTAGGACTTGATGCACCACTATCAATGAGCCAAGGCTACTTAGAAGATGAGACAATTGAAAAAGGCTCCTCCACCTAATAAAAGTGTAGAAACTCTGACTTGGTGGTAATAGCATGTGACGAAGTAGAGGTGGACGAAGGCTCTGATGTAGATTCAACATTCACTTCCAGACGAAGTTAAGGGTATTTCCTCTAGCACTTCTCCTCGTGGTGCGAGGTCTTCCCACAATGAGGATACATGGGATATTCTCTACACTTCCCCACAAAATCTATATTCGAGTCGAAAGATTACTCCAACTTCTTTTTCTTTCCTTTCTTTTTTTTGGTTTGTCCTATACTTCAAGATAAAGCCACATAAGTACAGCCATGTGCACGATCTCTGCAAGAATCTATCTCACTATGACGTACATTTTGCTGGAGCACCAATGGGACTAGCTCCTCCCAAGCGAGTCTCTCCGGGCTACAAGAACTGAGAATGCTGGTGTAGAACACATCATATATTGGTGATGCGCATCCTATTCGAGCACCAATGGTACTAGCTCCTCCCAAGTGTGAGTCTCCCAACTATAAGAAGTGAGAATACTAGTGTAGAACACATCATATGTTAGTGACGAAAGATGTGAGAAAAGTAGCATAGCTAGATCCTCCGAAGAAATATCCGTACCAAGGAATGCAAGCTCATCCCAAAGCTCCTCCATCCTTTGGATGTGATCCCTCATCATAGAGGAATCTACAACAGAAAGTTGTCCAGCTTCAACTCAAGAGATAATCAATGCCCAAATATCTGGATCAAGAAGAGAGATGCCAATCTCCTCCAAACCTCTGTGACAGTGTGGATATGTCTAATATGCATGAGCATAGAATCTGTACAACTCAAAAAGAGAGAAGAGCGAGCTCTGGCATTCAACTGATACCATAAAACTACCGAATCCGTAGTCATACCAACATGAGGATCCATGGTAGGTCAGAATATAATGACAACAACAAAATCCCAAAGGTCATAGTCATCGAGGAGACACTCCATGCAACACAACCATAGAAGGTAGTTCGTCCATTCCAAGTTGTCGAATGTGGGAAGAGAGGGTACGCCTAGCCCCTACTCGAGATGCCATCAATGCGAATCAAGGACTAAAAGCCCCGAAAGAACATAACGGGAAAGAGTGATAGAACGGTAGTCAATCTGAAGCATCCCCAACCACACAATCCCCCATAGCATAAACATTGGCCATAGATGTGCTTCAATAAAGTTCCTGCAAGAAAACAAAGACGATGCTGCTACTGGGATGTGCTCCACCTGTACAAGGTCCATCAACCTACAATTCAACAAAAGATATATCAGCAACACAATAGACAGGGAGTATCCGAGGTGAGAGAGACGACTTGATGCTGAGCAAAGAGGGGGCAGCAGTAGACGCACAAGAATACAAGTCTACAACCTATAGACATAGCCTATTCAAGGGTTGGTATCATGCCAGGAGTGCCCGAAAGTGCAATGCCTGCAATACACACAGATCTTCCCTATGTAAGGCCTAACAAAGAGGCCACCCAACACCAAGAAGTTGCCCTCGTCAAAAAAGACCAGCCAATCTGAAACACAATAGAGAAATAATCATGTCCACCTGTAAACAAGTCATCCAACCAGCAAAGGTATCGCCCAACCTAGATAAGGCCGTCCAAGTGTCAAAAATAACAAGTATGCTATGATACCATGTCAAAATAAGCAACAGTGCAAAGAGACAGTAGGGTTTGCACAGAGTAACACAATGTGTATGCCAAACACTAAGAGAGAAGAGAGACTCAGAAACACAAGAACACAGTGATGATGCACTGAATCATGCTATGAGAATAAAAGTTGATACAGCAGAGCCAAAGCTCAAAAGATACCTGCATTGTCATGTCTAAATTAGGCAGCAATAACTATGGGAAATCTACACAGTAAAGGGAGTGGACCGCAATCCTCTGGGCAATGGGCTATCGAAGTAATCACTAGAAGGTGAAAGACAGCTATGAAGGGAGCGAATCGCAGTCCTCTGATGCCATCGAAAATGTGACAGATGATCCCAACTCTTGAGGGAGCGAATTGCAATCCTCTAATACCAGGGTGTGACCTGGGCAACAAAACGCAAATCCCAAAGTGTCGGAGCTATCAAACACAAGGAGAGCAGTCTAGATGTTGACATCAAGTAGATAATGATGATCCCAAATGATGGAGGAAGAGCTAAGCTGTAAAAATGCAGGTCCCAGCAGCCTCTGTGGAGGCAGACGAATGACACCAAGTGATGGAGGAGAAGCCAACCTACAAAACGCGGGTAGCAGCCCCTGTGATAGACAAGTGATGAAATCACTGACACTCGATGATGGAGACCGTCGCCAGAGGCTAGGATGCTGACATCAAGCTAGAGATGATGACACCAGGCAACGAGAAGGCCTCTAGATGAAAAACGCACGTAAAGGTGGGCCTGATAGAAAAGGTGGGCCTGATAGAAAAGGGTACTAACGCCAAGTGGAAGATGCTCCAAACGCAAGGCTCGATGATGGAATAGGGCACCTAAAGCAAAAGAGGAAGGGTGAAGGCAGCCACAAGCCACGAACCGCAATGTTCTCCTTAAGGGGTGTCAAGGTAGTGGAAGGGGCTGGTGAGAGAAGGGAAGTGGTGGTAATACCGAAGAAGGTGGTGAAGAATGATTGAAGAGTAGTAGGAAGGAATGAAGTGACTGCCAATTTTTAGGCATAAGCTATCTAGGGTGGTATACCAATGTGTGGGCGCCCACTGAAAAAGTGGCCAAAATGTGGACACCAACCCTTTTTTAGGTTGTCAATGTGAAACCCTAAATAAAGTGTGTGAACTGAAGAAGTGGTTTCTCAACACCAAGTGCAAAAAATAGTGCCACCTAGTGTCAGAGTGCAGCGATGCGGAAGCTAGGACAAATACTGAGAGAGTGAACATAGAGAGAAGAGAGAGAGAGAGAAGGAGGCTGTGTAAACGCAGAAAATCTGCGATGTAATATGCTGTATAAGAGTGCAGAAATACACAAGGGGGCAGAGGAAATATCTGCGTATGTCTCCAACTTGATGACCTCGATCTCCATCAGCCCGAGCACAGTCTATCTCAGCCAACAGATCTCAAGATCAGAATCTGAATAATGAATACTAAAGTGTGTCACAAAACCAGCTATAAATAGCCAAAAAATAGGAAATAATTGCAGCAGGTCGGCTGCATTTAAGTCGGCTGCATTAATTGCAGCCGACTGCAGTAAATACTGTCCGAATGCAGCAACCTGTCCGACTGCAGGTGCTGACGTGGCACCTGCTGACGTGGCACTGATGTCCACTCTGTCCAGGAAATGACTGGCTAACACCCCCTCTCAGATAAAACAGTAGCCTGTAGTAGACTGTCGGTGGTCCACATCGCCAGCCCAATCCGAGTCACTCCAACCTGCAAGAACCAGATCTAAAGCATCTATACTTGCGGGATAAGAAATCCCTAAGTCAAAGGTTCCCCTCAAATACCAAAGAATCCTCAAGGCAGCCTGCCAATGCACCTATTTGGGTTCCGTCATGAACCCTGCCAAAAGACCCACAGCAAAATAAAGATCAACATGAGTGTTGAGAAGCCAAATCAAGGATCCAATCAACTGACAGTAGCGTGAAGCATCCATCACAAGATAATCTGAGTGTGAAGTGGCCTTCCAATTCGGATCCATAGAGTAGTAATGGGCCGACAAGCCTCCATCTCAAAAGTCACCAAGAGCTCCTGAATATACCTCTGTTGAGAGATGAAAATCCCCATTTGAGACTGATAAATCTCGTGACCCAAGAAGAAATAAAGAAGCCCCAAATCCGTCATCTCGAACGCCTGATATAAAGCTGTCTTGGTCTCTCGAACCTTCTGTGCATGATCCCCTGTCAAAATTAAATCATCAACATACAACACAAACAATACACGACCAACCGCGGAAGTGTGCACATAAAGCTGCAGATCCGCCTTGGAGCGCCGATATAAAAACTTTAACTAAAGAAACGAATCAATCTTCTCGTTCCATGCACGCGGAGTCTGCTTGAGGCCATACAAGGCCTTCTTCAACGTGTAAACTGTCCCATCCGAGGATCCAAAGCCAGGAGGCTGCTCAACATAGATCTCCTCCTGCAAGTCACCATTTAGAAAGGCCGACTTCACATCCAACTGATAAACAGGCCATCTCCTATGGCCAGCCAAGGCAAGAACAGCTTGAATAGTCGCCATACGAGCAGTGGGGGCGAAAGTATCATGGAAATCAATGCCAGGGCGCTGAGGCATCTACGATCAACATGAAGTACAAGCTTCCCTTCAGGGACTCGGTCCTCATCGGGCCACAAAGATCCGTAGATACAAGCTCCATGGGTAAAGTAGACCACCTAGAAGCTTTGTTGGAAATCGCATCCTGATGCAGTTTCCCACGAATGCAAGAGACACATGGCTAATGGCTCACCACTATGTCCAGCAAGCCTCGGACAAATGACCCTTGCGACGCCTTCCGAAGGTACTCGTAGTTCAGGTGGCCAAACCGAGCATACCATAGCTCGGACTGTGTCTGAGAAGTAAGAAGAAGAGAAGTAAGAGCTAAAGAAGACTTCAATTTGTAGACTCCATTCTCCTCATACCCTGCAGAGAGAACCTTCCTCAATCCACGATCAAGGACTCGAACAATATCACTGTCAAACTCCACCGAGAGGCCAAGAGCTCAAATCTTATGAACCGAAAGTAAATGATACCCTAATCCTAGCACATGCAACACCTCAAAGATGGGGTACCACACATCCATCTGGAATAAGCTGCATCTCACCTCGCGCAGCAATAGACATAGAAGAGCTGTCTCCAATGAGAATCTGCCCATGCAAAGGTCGCAAATGGACAACACCAACGGAAGGAGTCATGTGCCATGAGGCACCACTCTCCACAATCCACTCTCGAGCCTGTAGAGCTGTCATCGTAGCATCAGAAGTTGTCGGTGTAGAGTCCTCAATGACTGCTAAGTGTAGAAAAGCAATTGACGAGGGTGCAACCACCACTCCAAAGTCCTTCGTGTCCTTCTTGATATCCTTCTTGTCTTTGTCAGGGCAATCCTTCTTCCAATGACCGGTCTTTTCACAAATATGGCAAGTTGATTCCTTCTCCTTGTCCTTCTTGGATTTGTTGTCCTCCTTCTTCTTCTTTTGATCCTTCCCCTTCTTCTAGGAGGCTTGACCAACCAATGCCTCCGATTTGGAAGCATTTTGTCCCTTCAATTGTTCCTCCTGGTCCAAGACTATAGGAATTAACTCTTCCCACCGAAGAGTCGACTCCCGCCTTGAAGCAATAAGAGCGGAATAAAAAATACCGAATCATGGCGGCAACTGAGATAGTAAAGTGATCGCCACATCTTCAGAGGAAATAGGCTTTCCCGCATTTTGAACCTGCATCTGAAGCTGCCGAAGCTTGTTGATGTGTTCCCGAAGCGAAGAAGACTTATTCACGGACAAAGTCCGCATCTACACCTCCAAAGAAACCCTCTTCATCAGGGTCATCCGGTTGTACATCTGGTCGAGCTCCAGCCATATCTCACGAGCCACCGTCAAGTACTCGATGTGGGCTATCACGGCTGTGGTGGAAGACAGAAACAAAAAAGATCGAATCCTGGCATTCAATTTGTCCCAATGAGATTGGGCCTTGGTCAACTCCGCACGAGCATTGGAAAAGAGTTTGGACTCATCCCTCACCGAAGGCATGTTAATCTCCTCCATCATCAGTTCCGCCAAATCATAAGACTCTGAAATGGCCAACATCATCACCTGCCAGATGTGGTAATTGTCACCATCAAGCTTTTGATCCGTTGGAAGAGCCAGTAGGACATCCATGATCGCCTGGAACTCCAAATCAGTCTCTGTAGACATGTTAACCTGCAATACCTACACAAACACAAAAGCAGCCCCCTCTGACTGTGAAAACGCAGCCTTCTAGGACTGATTCCTCCGCTGCCCAAACCTTCTTTACCCACCGGAGGCGATGAAAAGATAAAATCTGCAATGGAAGGCCTCAAACGCAGCCTTCCTCACCTTCGAACAGCAATAACCTGCAGCAAATTCACCGATTAGACTCCTTTCCCACACGCCCACGCTCGCTTCAGCCTTGATCCGATGTGCAGCCCTCTCGTTCCCCCTCGAAATCTGGAAACGCAGCCTTGTGTCGCGATGAAATCTCTTCAGATAGATTCAGCCCTCAGTCAATCCATCTTCACCGCTCTGATACCATGTCAGAGTGCAGCAAAGACTGAGAGAGAGTGAACACAGAGAGGAGAGAGAGAGAGAGAGAGAGAGAGAGAGAGAAAAGGAGACAGTATAAACGCAGAAAATCTGCAATGTAATATGCTGTATAAGAGTGCAAAAATACACAGGGGGACAGAGGAAATATCTACGTATGTCTCCAACTTGATGACCTCGATCTCCATCGGCCCGAGCACAGTCTGTCTCAGCCAACAAATCTCAAGATCAGAATCTGAATAATGAATACTGAAGTGTGCCACAAAACCGGCTATAAATAGCCGAAAAATAGGAAATAATTGCAGCAGTTCAGCTGCATTAAATGCAGCCGACTGCAGTAAATACTACCTGACTACATGTGCTGATGTGGCACGTGCTCACGTGGCACTGATGTCCACTCTGTCCAGGAAATGACTGGCTAACACCTAGGTCTAATAGAAACCATCCAACACTGAAGAAATGCTACTCAAGAAAACGCAGATGCAAGGAGGGGCTGCCTGTAAAAAAACGCAATCTTGTACCTACAGAGAGTGTACCACCCAAGCTGTTTAGTGGCCGCCCAGCCTATCAGGTACTGCCCGAGTGCAGATAGAACACCATCCAGCCTATTAGAAGTTGCCTAACATCAAAACCCAAATCTGCCTTGGTAAACACAAAGGGATGGAAACAAGCCACCCTACCCAGTTTGATGACAAATGCAAGGATCTACAACACGTGAGGATGACACCCAGCTAGTTTCATCATGGATAGTGCGCTCCTCTTCAAGATCTTCGGCTTCCACACGTGCCTCTGATACCATGTGAAAGTGCACAACAAAAAGAGGAAAGTAAACACGAAGAGACAAAGAGACAATGCAAGAGAGACAAGGAACAATGTATCTGCAATGGCTAAAGGTACAAGGCTGCAATAGTTAGCCCCAACACACAGCTCTACACATCAATGTGGGCGCCAAACGGTAGCGACGCAATAAGAGAATGAGGAGGGCTGACTAATCACAAAGAATCAATGATGGATAACAAGAGTGGGAGGACAAGCCACCTGTATATAGGCAAAAAGTGGCAACACTCTAAATATGGTCGAAACCCTAAAAATGGCCAAAAGTGCCCAAAAAGAAATGCATTAATGTGCCCTCCATCTTGTTAGCAGATATGTCAGTTCATATGTGAGTCTGTGCATGCAAAGTCTAGGCACATTATTTAGGATATGTTAGGCATTTTTAAGGTCTTCATTTTGGTCATATTTAGCATTTATTGCTGGTCAACCTGATCATATTGAGGACATATTTTTGTCCTATATATTCAAGCTCCTTCTCCTCACTCAATCACTCATCTGCCATCACACGTGTGGAGACTCCATGGACAGAGGAGCCAGTGTTGGTGCCCATGCAACCAATGGCTCACTGTTGTATGCAACTGTCTCGTGTTGGAAATATGAATTCCATTTCCCAAGCATACATCTGAGTTCTCATCTGTATTGTGTTCTTCAGTGTTCTTTCTTTTCCTTTCTCTTTTGTCTTGTGCTTCAGCAGTTTATTACAACAAATGTTTACGCTTCCATTGCTGCTCAACTTTTGACAAGGTATCAGATTTCAAGTTCTATCCTCCTACTGTGTTTTCTTTGCTGATTTCAAGACTATTTTGACCAATACTGATCATGCAACTGCTGCTCCAACTAGGCAACCTGTTTTTCTTTCGTTTTTGCTGACGTCAGGATTTGTACCACCTGCTTCAGCCCCTCTCCTGCTTGCGTGTCAGTTCCAACCTGAGTTTTGGTGTGTCTACATCTCCTCCTAGCTGGGTGACTGCATTATGAGGCCGTTTCTGCTGTTTTAGGCAGTTTCTCACTGATTTTTTTATTTTTCGTAGTACATTTCTTCTTGTTTTGGTCAGATTTTGGTGAATACTGCACGTGGACTCTCATTTTCTACAGTCTATACTTGTGGTTTGGCTGTGTTCCCTCTCCAAATACCTTCTTTTCTCTACTTCTCTTCTAAATCCTCTAGAGGTAGCTCCTCTGTGCACGTCCATTGATGATAAGTTACATGGACCTGATTATCTTACATGGAGTGTTGTGATGAAGGCTTGGTTTATACAGAAGCAATTATGGTACATGGTTCGCGGAGCTATTGAACATCCTCAGTGGCCTTCTCCTATTCTAGCTAATTTTTATGAAGACGACCATGAGAAAGCAGTGCTTACATGGGATTCGGATGATGCCCATGCTTACTCGGCCTTACTTCAATGTACTTCCAAAGAAGTCCTACCAGTGGTTACTTCCTGTAGGACATATTTTGAAGTATGGATGAAGTTGCATCTGATGTATGCAGCACCTTCCACCATGAGGGCAATTACTCTTTATGGACAGCTCCAACAAATTCCATTCGAGGCCAAAGATACAATCCAATCTTTTCTACTTCGCGTGACCCAAATCCAAGACCAACTTCGGCAAATGCAGTCTTCCCTTCTAGAAGCTCCTCTTATTGGCCTCCTACTCTCCAAACTCCCTCTGGCGTTTGATGGAGTGGTGAATGCTTTGAGGGCGCAGACATCATCCACTCCTGCCAGTTGTACATATATCACCTTGATGCTACTTGAGCATGAGGCATCTTTGCAGTTACAGGGGTAGCTTTCATCAATTCTAGTGAGGCTCTTGTAGCTTCATGGAGGGGTTTGAAGAAAAAGCTTCGAAGACCTAGTGTTACCACTATGGGAAGAAAGGTCATTTATAGAAGGACTGCAAAGAGCTAGCAGCTTCCAGGAAGAAAAAGGAGAAGAAGATAAAGCAAGATGTGGACTTCTCAAACGAGTCATCATTTGCCTCAGACTCAGACTTCAATCCTCCAACCAAGGAGAAGTTGGATGCGTGGAAAGGATCAGCTTCTTCAGCTCACAGGAAGGGTTTAAGAACCCCTTTCTTAGTTGCTTTCTAGTGGTGGTGATGACAGTGTCCCTCAAGACTCTCCAGTGTGCCAGAGAGAGGGTGTGTAAGAGAGTGGTAATGGGGCCCAAGCCTCATCTATCCACCTATACAGATGCACAGGATCCAGAGAGAGACTTCCCTGACGCATTGATTGAAGTCTGGTAGGTTCAAACCCTAGAGCTAGGATTGCCATCCAAGTTCATGATGGGTTGTTTATTTGACAAAGAACGGGCTTTGCTCCTAATCGTGAGCTCACATGAGAGGCACTTTGGCGCTCTAACCAAAGGGGGGGAATCCATGGTCACGTATGTTCCAAAGGTATTTTTGACAGGATTGTCATATATACTACTGAGAGACATTGAGACAAACACAGAGATATACTATGATCTTTTCTATTTTCAGAAGCTAGTACGTTTGACATCAACATCGGGTTCTCTCCGAGGCACCTTGGTGGTGGCTTGATCACCCATTACTCGAGTATCCATGGTTCTACTTGGTGGTTCTATATTGTATGTTCATGATTCATTCTCAATGTACCATTGTATTGTATCAGATCACCCATGATCTGAGAGAGGGTGTTAGCAGATATGTTAGTTCATGTGTAAGTCTGTGCATACAGGGGCTGGGCACATTATTTAGGATATTTTAGGCGTTTTTTATGGTCTTCATTTTGGTCATATTTAGCATTTATTGTTGGCCGATGAGCATTAAATACTAGCCAACCTAATCATATTGAGGGCATATTTTTGTCCTATATATTCAAGCTCCTCCTCCTCACTCGATCACTCATCTGCGGTCACACATGGTAACTCTGTGGAGAGAGGAGCCAATGCCGGTGCCCACATAGCTCGTGACTCACTATTGTATGCAACTATCTCGTATTGGACATATGAATTCCATTTCCCGAGCATACATCTGAGTTCTCATCTGTATTGTATTCTTTAGTATTCTTTCTTTCCCTTTCTCTTTTGTCTTGTGTTTCAACAATTTATTACAGCAGATGTTTACGCTTCCATTGCTCCTCCACTTCTGATACATCTAAGGTGTTTAAAATACATAAAATGACAAGCAAATACAATGTCAAAGCTCTTAATGTCCTTGTTTGACTTAGACTGAGGCTCACATGCAAGATATGACCCCACAAGACACACGACTGCTAATAGAAACAAACTGAGTGCATTCGAGTTTTGAGGATGTTACTAAGCTAATGAAGGTATAACGTGTAATGCACCTTTTTTAGCTTAACAACTTGAGCAAGTGAACAAATCCCCTCTAAAAGCACTTGCCCATGTGGCACCACTACATAAGTATTTTGTTTGTGCATGACACTTAGCATTACCCCTTGTATAAAATTTGCATTGGCATATTTTGTGATATTGGAGCCAACCATCCCTTTTTTGATGTGGATAGAGATTGGTGTTGTGGGGGGGGGAAGGGGGGGGAAAGAGAATTAAAAAAAGAAAAAGCAAAAAAAAAAACCAAAGAATAACCGTTCAAAGCAATTTTACATCCCCTTTGTACATCCAAGTAGGCTATTCGACACAACTGACAAGCACCCTTTGTCTGATACCTTGGCCCTACCTAGGGTAGTCTTCTAGGCTTCTGAACTCCTAAGAGAAGATAACAATCACCTCTATAGTCTTGGTCAATTGTCGTGCAATCACCATGCATCAATTGATCAACACCCTAGCTACTTTGGAGTAGAACCTCTGGAGGTAATTTGAGGTGTTTCAATTTCTTTTGGTTCCAAATTTGGGCCTAAGAGGAGATACTAAGCCAAAAAGATACATTAATATTAATAGTCTTAATTAGCTCATTTTAAACAACCACAACTCAAAATGCTACAAAGTTTCTACATCCCACAAGCAAATCACAAACTTTGGTCAATTCCTCATCTATAAATAGATGGGCTGCCTACTCACCTATATCCCTCCAATTATCATCAGCCATCAACTAACACCTACATCCCACTATTGTCCATACCCCTCCTTGCAAATATCTCAGTACTACGTGGAGTGTTGTCCAACCATCTAGAGTTGAGGTGCCTGTTAAGCTAAAAATTGCATAAAAAACTAATTAGCTCTTTAAAACAGCCCCAAAACATGTAAATTGCCCAAAGCTTCATTAAACGATGCGCAATCCTAGAGTGCCTTGTCTTGAAAGTGAGCCCCTCGCACCCTACCCACAGCTGCCATCTATTGACTCCAACTATTGGTGACCTATTTCTGCCTCTCCTAATAATTACATTTATAGTTTGAGCAAGCTGCCCTGCTGTCCAGCCACTTCTAGTGCATGCTACAACTTGTGTTTACTACAATGCAAGGCCAGTCAGCATCATCTTCACCTTCCTCTGTTGCTGCCAACTTCCTATAGGCTCCGATGATCAGCTGCCATCATCTTCAAGCGGTTACATTGCCGCATTTACCAGTTCCAAACCCAGAGACTGGTGCATTTGGTTTCCAGCCTGTTGTCCTTCCACTTTTAGCATCAACTCAACTCCGGTTGGCCGTTACAATACTCCAGATCTTTCTCCAGTGGACATTATGTTAGCTTCATTTATCCTCGTGTGTAAGTACACGTTATTGCGTGTAAGAGTGTGTGTTTGTGTTTAAATGTGAACACCTTTTACACCACTTAGTATTAAATAAGGGTCAAAGGTGTAGGAGATACCTCGACCTACATATTCAAGCTATCACTTGTACTTTCATACCACATATTTCACCTATCATTATCAATCTATCTTTCAGTTTGAGTATACTTGCAAGAGCTCTCTCTCTCTCTCTCTCCATGAAGTTCCATCTGCCATAGCTTGCTGGTCACACACAAGCTCCATATGCAACAATGGTATCAAAGCGGGTTCGACTATGTCTCAACCAATCACTACCATAGCTCCCTTGAAATGGAAGGGCTACCTCATTGAAGCTCACACCTCCAACCCAAGCCAAGAAGAAGAAGAAGAAAGAGAAAAAGTTAAAGAATTGCACCAACATAGTGGTTTGCTCCGCCCTGACACAACCTATACTTTCCATCTCCTCATCTTAGATGTTGGCTAGTCAACCTATCCATATCTACCTACATAGTGCCATCATCATTGACCCTTGTTGTGTCACCCTCTTGCACGCTAGTTTCATACAAAAGAAGAAGAATAAGTCGAAGCCAAAGCCCAACCTATTGATTGCTTCAATCCTTATGTGCCCCTCTCTTACAACCCTACCTGTGTCACCACATCACCTTGAACGCTAAAGTCCTCATGCTCAGCACACCCAAAGTCGTCCAATCACTTCCCAACATGGTGCGCAAAACAAAACGCCTCAACACCTATCATCTTCTAGCCTTGCCACATGCCATACTGCATGTTGACCTGCCAAACTAACCTCACACGTACACCACACCTACGATAGCCTACCACGTAGGTCTCCATCTCCAACAAACACACAAGCTGTCATCTCAATCAGCCCATCTCAACCACGTCATCACAACCTTCTCACCTGTCTCGACATCATTCATCTTCCAAGATGAGGTTCATTAAACCTTATGAATGAAAGTTTAATTTTATCCTTAGAAGCTATTCATATTATCAATGCAATTTAGGGATTTTCAAATTTGAGTCCAATACCTCTAAATTTATTCACCAAAATTTAGGGCTTTTTATCTTGGAGCCCTTCGTTACTTAATTATGGCTTCAAACAACATGTTGTAGACTACTCATCCGCTTGCCTTTGGCATTGAGCAGAAAATGACTTGCCAAGCATCTAGTGCTTAGCAAAGTTGTCGCATCCTCAATATCAACTGCATCATCCTTGAGACCAACATTAGAGGACAATTTTTATCTTATCAAATTTTTTTTAAGTAAGTTTTAAAATTTTAAAAATTTAAAAATGTAGTTGAAATTAGACACAAGCCACGCTCACACATGCACTAAGACCTTTCCATCACTTACAAAATAATTATGTGGGGTTCTCTACTCGGATTTTAATCCAAAATCAATTGTATTTCTTTCTATTTTCTTTCATTCTAATTCATAAAAAGTTATGTTTCAAGGGGGATTCTAACCACTTTGCGCATGACCTCTAAGTTGATCCCGAAACCTATACCCGTGTGTTTGGCCTCTAGTCATGTGCCCAATCCCTTTGAGCCACACTGGCTTTTGATCAACCTCTGAGCCATACCTCCCTTTAAGCCAAACTGGCTTTCAATCGACCCCTGAGCCACACACCTCCCTTTAAACAATGTCTTACATTGGGTCCTTGAGCTTGTTGGTAGACCATGTTATGACCTACCTAATGTTGTATCTTTCTTGCTTATGTATCTTCTTTTCCAAAATCATTGTACAAGATTAGACACTACCTCTTCGAGGTAAGACCTTCCCCTTTCCTTCTTCGTATGTTTCGTATCACGCATTTAATCACTCATAAACCGAAGCGGGTTTTGTTAGCTTTATTCATCCTCATGTGTGAACACATTATTGTGTGTAAAAGTGCATATTTAGGTGTGAACAACTTTTACACTACTTAGAATTAAATAAGATCAAAGATGTAGACCCTCAACCTATATATTCAAGCCCTATCACTTGGACTTTCATACCACATATCTCACCTATCATTATCAATCTATCTTTCAATTTGAGTATACTCTCTCTCTTTTTTTTCGTAAAAGGACTCTCTCTCTCTCTCTCTCTCTCTCTCTCTCTCTCTCTCTCCCATGGGATTAGATGTACTATTGGCCAATTGCGCACCTCCTCACATCAGCTAGAGATTGAGAATGGCAAATATAGATCCATCCCACCAGAGGAGAGCATATGCCAGATATGTCAATTAAAGCCAGAGACAGAGGAGCATTATATCTGCCGCTGCCCAACATATTATGAGGTCTGCGGTCGTTTCCACTATCTCTTTAGAGGCGGATTTGGACCACTATCCAGAGTCATGGATTTTACCGATCAACGATGCCTTGGCCTCTTTCTTCTAGAGATACAATGGCTTCGTGACATGCACCTCAGGAGTACAGCTACTCCAAGACACCGAGGCCCTTCACAAAGGTAGCTCACAGACTTCTCTGCAAAGGAGACCCAGAAGACTTCAATACAGTTACAACCACAATCCACACGAGAGCCTCTCTCACCGCCACAGTCCACCCACAGACAAGGAGTACTGATTGATTGAGCCGTTCAGCTTAGCTGATCCAGATGTCCTAGGCCTCGACACAAACACTGACGACACTTCCATAGGCAGATACAGGGGATTATTGCTCGGGCTAGAGCTATAGGCCCTCCATATCCACATGAGATTGTACCATTTGAAGCTCATTGTTACTAGACAGAGCTCTATGTTTTACACATAGCCATAGTTAGTTTCCTTTCTTATTTTGCTTTGTGCTACATATTTTGCCCAGACAATTGTACCATTATACACATGATTGTAACTCATGGTCTCATAGGTCATTTTGGCCTTTTGTAGACGTTAATATATCATTTCATCTCTCTCTCTCTCTCTCTCTCTCTCTCTCTCTCTCTCTCTCTCTCTCTCTCTCTCTCTCTCTCTCTCGTGCGCGCACGTGCCTCCATGGAGTTCCATCTGCCATAGCCTACTGGTCACACACACAAGCTCCATACCCAACACATTACACTTGGACTATTGTCTTAGCCCACTCCCACAAGAGCCATCAGCTATTGGACAACTCTTCCCTTGAGCATCTACACTCTTTTCATCATTTACAGCATTCATTCACTACATTTGTGTTTTGAATTCTCTATATTTTATACACTCGATGTTTTCTTTTACAAACCGTGGCATATATCCATAGCGCCCCATTTGTAGCAATCACCATCATCTTGGCTGTATATCAAAGCTATTGATCATCATTGACACATGTTTCAGCCTTGTGCAGCTGCCGCCCAACCTATCCAGAGTGCTCAGCCTACAGGCATATCAACCAGGTGCTACGCAGCCTACAGGTGCCATCCAGCCCATCTGACACCTCCAGTGGTGATTGCCAGCCTAGGACAGCTGCGTTTTGCAGAGCTGACCTGCATTTTCACCAGCCAGCGAGGCACAAAAATCCACCTGGTCCGGACAGAATATGCATTTATTGCCACTAATCAATTTCCAAGGCTGCCTGCTGCGTTTTAGGATCCGTTCAAAATACAACACACT
The DNA here is from genome assembly GCF_053477565.2 of Lygodium microphyllum. Classification (NCBI taxonomy): domain Eukaryota; kingdom Viridiplantae; phylum Streptophyta; class Polypodiopsida; order Schizaeales; family Lygodiaceae; genus Lygodium; species Lygodium microphyllum. The sequence continues at coordinate 124,387,281 of NC_141161.1, forward strand.
CTCAAAGCTGCCAAAGAGTCCTCTTCCAGCTCATCTCTTCCTCAGTCCCCCCAAGGCATGGAGGTTTGAATTTCATCGTATTCATATCAGCACTAACTACTTATTCATTCATTTCCATTCACTTTGAGTTCTCTTCACCTTTGAGTTCATCATGTTACTGTCACACACTTTTGAGTTTATCTCCTCTGTTCTAGGATTTCTTTACAAGGGCAGCATGCTACAACAGTGTATATATAAAGGTGGAAGCATTAGAATATAAACATGATAGTTGATGTATGAAAGCAATGAATAGGGTAAGGAGTCCATTAGCAATGATCAAAACGATACAATCAATGCATGACAAGATGTCAAGGGAATGACCTGAAGTCTTCTCTGCCTCATCCCTCTATGTATAGGCACACACTATCAAAACACATGAATAAGCCTAAAAGGGGACAAGAGTAATGTAACACGCCCAAATAATGTCAACTCACAGAGAGAGAGAGAGAGAGAGTGTGTGTGTGTGTGTGTGTATGTGTGTGTTGGGGGGGGGGGGGCCGCGGGGGGGCACATGCATACATACATACTCCCATAAGTATTCCACTTATAGGACTATACCTGTCTCATGAGTCACAACCAATCCGTTCCAATTATGTGAGGAACAGCTTGATGATATAAATAAATAATTCCTGATCTTTGCTATTATATGTAGCCTAAGGATAGAACAGGAAGAGGAGGAGGAAGTAGAACAAAAGTAAGGAGAGTAGAATACTTTCATCCTTACAACTCTATACAGACTCCCATGCACCAAAACAATTGCTGTCATCTGTGCAATAGAAGTTGTACGAAACCTCTCTTAAACTGGAACATTTTTGTGTCAGTGCTCCCATCATTTCCTCGTTCCATGTGGCTGCATTTTGAACAGAGATGAAACAGATGCTTGGACAGACTGTAACCTCGCCAGCTTTGAGTGTGGCAGACAGTTAATCAGAGATAAAGCAACGATGCCATCTTATGAGTAATGACAAGTAAATCTCTATACTCTTGCCTAATCAGGGTCCCTGTTTGCTTTATGCAGCTATAGTCTGTTGAGTTGGGCACACATTCACACATCTCAAATTGCAATCATATCTATCTAAAGGGAGAGTAGCTGTAAACACATACCTTTTCCTGTGGCCTTTCAAATAGTCTCCACATTTTCTCACAGATATTCTCCTCGTCACCTTCCAATTTCAAGCCCGAAAAAACTACATCTTTGCAATACTTGAGATAAGGACCCAATTCCTTGTCAGTATCTGCAAAAGGCAGTTCTGTTAGCGACTCCTATAAACTGAATGAAAAGCCTCCAAGGCAGTGCCTGAATTCCAACTATCTGCCTCAAACTTTTTCCTTTTTAAACCATGTTTTCAAAGACTCACCAATCTGGACATCCTTATTATCTTGCCATCCTCTCTCTAGGTCATCCAACAATAGCTCCAGGTTCCAAGTTTCATCCTTTGAAGGCACCATGTCAAGAGTATCTAGGCTTGAATCATCAACTCCTTGAGAAGCCATATCTCCTTTAGGACTCTCACCTCCATTAAGTCGCATTGACTGACTTTTCTTGTTGGCTCCATGTGATTTACATCTTCCCAACCGCCATGTCTTGCATTTGCTTCTTTGACCGTCAGTGCCAACCGTGGCAGTCCTTCTCGGGCAATGCCATTGGCCATCAATCCTGTACAAAACTTTTAGGACTATCACTAGCATTGCCATGACATATATACGTGATGGAAGTGCATGTACTTCATCAGAGAGCCAGAATCCAGATGGAGTATACCAATCAAACATTCGGCAGACATACACTGACAATTTCTCTACAGGAAGTTTCAACTGTTTTAGAAAACGATGAGCAATGGCGTGGGAATTTACGGGAGGAAGCAGAAGACCTGTCCGTCTTGCAATTGAAGCTGCCATGAATTCAAGTTTCCGAGCTCCTAGCACACTTGTTGGCTTGAACATGAGCCTGGCTTCAATAGGCCAAGAAAGGCCAACCCTTTTGCTCTCGATTTTGCAAAATGCAGCTAGGTAGGGTAAGTTTCCTCTCAAAGCCCAGTTGACAACATCTGTGGGGAGAATAGGCTCTCGTGCAATGTGACATCCCAAGTAGAGAAGAGCTAATGTGATCGACAGTGGCACCCGCTCCTTCAAAGCACGCAACCAAATAAATTGAAGCGCCATCCTCATTTCCAACTCTTCATCTTTGGGACCTATACAGGATAAATCAAGACAATCAATCGCTGAGTAAGGTGAAATACGTGGAGCCTTGTGGAGCCTGAAAATCTTCTAGCCAATAATTCAAAACTTATGTCGACCAAATCAGACATTAAACAAGAGACGACAATGATGTTAAAAGGGAAATGTGTCAATGAAGCGGGCATCATGATAGGGAGGTAGTAGTAAGGAATTCCCACTGAAACATGATTGGAAGGAAGCTGTATGACTAAGAGAGCAATGGCCTTCTGCTGACCTTTTTCCTGAGCTTCTGTGTTGTCTTCGAGTTCTTCCTTTTTACGCTGCTTCTTTTTTCTCCTTTCATCCTGCCGGGCCTCTTCCACTTGGAGGGCCTCTTTGGCCCATTCCTTCTCAAAGACACGGGTATGTGCAAGAAAACGCAACCAGACAGGAGCCACGAGTCCACAGATCAACGGGCTAACGCCGAGTTCCTGCACGGCCGTCTCGCACTGCATTTGAAGTATGTCCTGCAAGCCCTCGATGTACAGTTTCCGGATGGCAGCACCGTCATCGTCCACGGTGTCGATGGGATTGACAGAATTCGTCTGCGCGAGGTCATGCTGCTGCGACAGGCGACCTGTTTCCCAGGGCTTGAGATCCTCGGTGTAACCGAACTGAGAGTCGAAGAAGGCAGCAGGCTCAGGCTCGCCCGCATGCAAGGAGACGCTAGGGTCAAGAACCCCTGCTGCTGCTCCTGCTGCTGCTGGTGCCTCGGCCTTGTGGTAGGACCGCCGTTGGTAACCAGCGAACTGCTGGGGATCCATGTAGTCCAGTGCCTGCTCCTGGTATTGCTGAGACTGAGAGCCGCAAACCGTGCAGTAGAAGAAGCCATCACCCCCCTCGTGGAGGTCGTTGCCACCGCATATGACACACAGCGCAACCAGAGGACCTGCCATTGAACCAAAAACTGCTTTTGCTAACGAATAAATATATATAAAAAGCCTAGCTCCATAAGCCACCTAGGCTAATCAAGACTAATCTCGAAGCTTATCTTCCAAAGCATTATATCTAAGGTAAAGGGACCAATAGATTGTCATCTAACAATCTTACATTACAAAATTTTTTTCCAAGTGAATTGCATAATGTTTTTTAATGGTCAAACTATTTATATTATATAGAGCTCAAAGAAAAAATATTGAGATATTTTGATATTTTTATCAAGTAGCTTTAGTTACAAATGAAGGGTTCATAAAAGAGGGACAACGAGGGGCCAATAGAGTGACATTCTAGGATGCATTGCTTTAGGGTTGTATCAAATCTAAAATATATAAAATTTTACATGGCTCAATTATTTGACTTAAGTTAAGCTCATTTACAATTTTTAAAAATTCATATTATACGATTAAGTTACTAAAAAAGCCACATATTTCTTGTAAATTTGTCACTCGGGGTGAGGTGTGTTTTCCTTTTGGAGGGCGCTACTTTATTGGTCCCTTTACCTTGTATCTATCTTACTTCTTACTTCTTACTACTATATTATTTTGGTTATAAGTTCATAAAACCGAACTTCCAAAGGCTTTCCCGAATCTATAACTATTTTTAAACCTCTTTTTTTTAAAATTAAAACCCCCTTCTCTACCCTTTCTCTCACGTATAATCTCATATTTTCTCTTCCCCTGCTTTTTTTAATTAAAAGCCCCTCCCTCCCCCCTTCTCTCTCTTATTGTAAGGCCTAGGCTCTCTCTCTCTCTCTCTCTCTCTCTCTCTCTCTCTCTCTCTCTCTCTCTTTAAATTCCTTCCCCCTCCCCCCTCTCTCTCTCATGTGTAGGGCTTAGGTTCTCTCTCTCTCTCTCTCTTTCTCTCTCTCTCTCTCTCTCTCTCTCTCTCTCTCTCTCTCTCTCTCTCTCTCTCTCTCTCTCTCACATAATTAAATTAAATTTTTTTCTTTTAATTAAACACTTTTTGGACATAGTTTTTCATACACTTTGAGAGGGAGATAAAAGAAGAAGAAGAAGAAAGAGAAAAGACGGAGAGAGGGAGGGAAAGAGAAAAGAGAATAGTCTTTTTTAAATTAAACCTTTTTTTATATACTTTTTGACTTAGAGAGAGACAAAGAGAAAATATATAATTTGAAAGAGAGAAAATAGGGGGGAGAAAGGGAAAGAGAGGAAAGATAAAAATAGAGAGAGAAAAGAGAGCGAGAGAAAAAAACTTAAAAGAGAGAGAGAGAAAGGAAAAAAATGAGAGAGAGAGAGAGAAAGAAAGACAAAAGGATAAGAGGGGGGAGAAGAAAAGAAGAGAAAAGAAGAAGAAGAGAGAGAACTATAGAGAGAGGAAATATAAAATTTAAGAGAAAAAGAAACGAAAAAAAAATAAAGAGGGAAGAAGAGAAAAAAGAAAAAAAGAGGAGAGGGAGTGAGAAGGAAAAGAGGAGAGAGAGCGAAGAGAGAGAAGAAAAGCGGGGAGAGAGAGAGAGAAGAAGAAGAAAGAGGAAAAGAGGAAAGAGAAAAGTCTTTTTTAATTTAAATATTTTTTTAGAGAGAGGAAAAGAGAGAAAGGAGAGAGGGGGAAGAGAGAGAGAGAATATATAAAATTTAAAAGAAAGAGAAGGAGAGAAGAAAAAAAAGATAATTAGGAGAAAGGCTGGGAGGAGAAGAAAAGGGGGCAAAGAGTGAGAGAGGAGAAGAAGAGAGAGAATTATATATAGGGAAAATATAAAATCTACATACTTTAAGAGAGACTAAGGGGGGGAAAGAAATTGAGAAGAAGAAGAAGGGGAGAGAGAGAGGGAACATGGAGAGAGAATTATAGAGATAGAAAATATAAAATTTAAAGAGAGAGAGAGAAGGAAAAGACAAGAGAGAGAGAGAGAAGAAGAGAGAATAATATGGAGAAAATATAAAATTTAAAAGAGAGCAAGAGAGAGAGAGAATTAAAATTAAAAAGAAAATGAAGAGAGAGAAAAAGAAGAAAAAATAAAAAATAGGAGAGGGAGAGAAGGAAAAGAGAGGAGAGAGGAGGGAGAATAAAAAAGGGAGAGAGAGAGAGAGAGAACCAGGAGAAGAGAAAAAATAAACTAAAATAGAAGGCAGAGAGAGAGAGAGAGAGAGAGAGAAAGAGAGGGTGAAGAAAAAAATTAGAAATAGAGAGGGGAAAGAGGAGAGAGAAATATGAGGATTGTTGGAGTGAAGTTGCCGTGTAATAGCAAGGCAACTTCACTTGCCGCTTCGGGGCAGTGAAGCTGCCGTGAAGCAACCTAGCGGAATGCGCTACCTATTATTTTCGAATCTCCCAAGCTTCGACTACTTAAAAACCCTAACCTACGTGGCAACATTCTAGGAGGTCCAATGCAACATATAAAAAATAAAAAAATGAGCGGACTCAAGTTTACCAAAGAAAAGAAAAGAGAGGTGGATATATATTAATTATATATCAATTACAAAAAAAGAGCTTTTTGACCAAAAATGGAAGAAGTCCACGACCCAGTCCAAGTTGCTTTGGATTACAAGTGGGTGTATTAAAAACTAATTACATATGGGTAAGAGCCACGAGCACTTGATTGAGCATGAAGAGGAGAATTACATTGGGCCAATTATAGAGAAGAGCATGCGTGATTTTCGGGCCATTATAACGATCCATGTACCTTAGAGTGCACAACATCCATAAAACTTCCTCATCCCCCTATCAAAGTTACTTTCGCAAGGTCATCTGGAGGTCATTGTGGTTTTGTTTGGCATGTCTTTTTCTATTTTGCATGTTAATGTGGTTTTCTACTTCGCATGAGAAATGTTGATAGATAATGGATTCTGGCTTCTTCTTTTTTTTCTAAGCAAAGTAGCTTGGAGACTCCTACATGTGCACATCCAAAAGCTGTTGGGAGTAGGCTTCATTGAGAGAAGGCTTCATGTACATAGAGAGCAACTTTGATATTTCTATGTTATTCTCCATGTGAATGTAGAGCCAGAAGCACCTGCAAATACTCAAATGAATCCCTATCAGTCCATGCACCTACAAAATAGGTGTTGATGTAGATAGCATTTTGAAAACCTGAGAAAGGAAGCACCAAATCAAAGTTGTGATGGCTTTTCTTTTAGGCAAAAAAAATACCTTAAGCTCATAAGCATTAATGGTATAAGACGAGCAAACGAGCAACACACACACACACACGCGCGCGCACGCACGCACGCACATAGAGGATGTACTATGTATGAAATGTGTAAGCTATCTATTATTGGAGCCATCAATTGAGGCTAGGATGAACTCGCTATTGGGAAAGGCAACAAAGTGATGCATGATGGTGGAGTAGCTTAGGAGCAACGAACACAGTAGTGGGATGAGCACTTCACTAGACTCTACCAAGTCAAGAGAACTCACTATTGAAAAAGCTAATATAGAGACTCGAGAGGCCCCAATTGGAGACAATGGTCAAGAGGTGGACAACCACCCTTTCTTACCCATGCAAGTGGCGAGGTGGAGGATGGAGTGAAGCCTAGGAATATGGTGGGGAGGAGTTCTCACCATGTGATGATAAAACCTTGGTAGATGACCATGCAGGTGTTCATGATGGTTGAGGCCATAGATTTATTTGATAGAAAGGCACGCCCAGTTGCTCTGCTGCTCAACTTCACTCTCTCAAGCTTGGCATGGGTGCTTCATGCCCTTCTATCCTTTTCCATTGTGTTTGCAAACAACAAAATATACCTTTCGATATATACATCATA